>NC_046315.1:71497024-72119167 GCF_009819535.1 Lacerta agilis
TTGGATGAATTATTGTATTTTAATATTTTGCTGGAAGCCGCCGAGAGTGGCTGGGGAAACCCAGCCAGATGGGCAGGGTACAAATAATAAATTCTTATTCTTATTATATTGCTCATCAATCGTCCTGCTCTGATTACTTTTTGAGTCAGGCTCCAGCCACACCTGGTGCTGGTCATGGACAGATTATAGTCAAATTGTGTCCCCCGTCCACCCCCTCAAGCCTTCTAAAAGGTAGCAGGGCTAAGAGGTTCATCACAAGAGGTCAGAGATCCAGCTCTCCTCCATCATCCTAAGCACTGGCTAGGTTGCACTGCAAGCAAAGGTATTTAACGGAAATAAACCAAGGAAAGTGCTACCCCATTCTCACGGAAGACAACATCTTCTTCACAGGCTTCCTTCCGAGTGAACATGGTTGGGATCAGGGCTGCTCAAAGGTCTAGCCACAAATTCTGCCTGATATAGCTAGAAATAGTCCAAGGCAAATAACATAGGAGGATGATTTGCTTATACCTATGTTAAAGGGGGGAGCCTCTAGTGTACCATGAAAAGCACATTAACTTGATATTGGACTTGTAAACCACTTAACCTAGGGCTTGCCGATCAGAAGGTCGGCAGTTCGAATCCCTGTGATGGGGTGAGCTCCTGTTGATCAGTCCCAGCTCCTGCCCACCTAGCAGTTCAGAAGCACCTCAAAGCGCAAGTAGATAAATAGGTACTGCTCCGGCAGGAAGGTAAACGCTGTTTCCGTGCGCTGCTCTGGTTCACCAGAAGCGGTTTTATTCATGCTGGCCACATGACACGGAAGCTGTACGCTGGCTCCCTCGGCCTATAGAGCGAAATGAGCACCGCAACCCGAGAGTTGTCCGCGACTGGACCTAACAGTCAGGGATACCTTTACCTTTACCTAAATCTGAACCTAACAGGAAAGCTTACTTGCCAGCTGTACTGATAGAAAACATCCCTGAGTCTGAAAATGTCCATTCCTCCAAAGATTTCAAGGCAGTGTATGTGGGGATCCTAGACAGTTACTGATCAGACCCACTGCAATTTAATTCCATGCCTTCAGACCATGCCCTAGACCATGTTACTTTGGGGAATGAAATATTTGTTCTGGAACATAATTCTTCCCTATTTATATCTGGCAAGGATCAATATATGCTGGGTGATTTAGGGCCTCCTCAGACATCCTCTTTATTACACATTCAGGATTTGTGCTTGTGGTGATATTGGGGCAGTCACATTGCTTCATTTCCAATCAGTGCATATCCTGTAACTTCCTGCTGAAATGCCGTAACTTTTTACACCATGAATGTTCTGGTTAATTTATTGCCCCACTTTTGTTTTTAAGTAAATAACATTAAATAAATTGGGTCAATTCACAAAGTTACAAGAAAGGAGATTCTGACTAAACATCAGGAAGAACTTTCTGGCCGAAAGAGCTGTTCGATAGTGGAACAGTCTCCTTCAGGAGGTTGTGGACTCTCCTTCCTTGGATATTTGAAAGCAGAGGTTGGAATGTCATATGTCAGGGGTGAGATTCCGGAAAAGCAGGGGGTTAGACTTGATTACCCTTGGGGTCTATTTCAGCTCTATGATTCTAGGATTCTATGAATTTACCGCTTGTGTAAAAGAGAAGTGGATACTGCAGGTGTTGCAGTGGACTACTTTGTGTTATTTAGTTCAAGAAAATGCAGCAGTGAATGGAAAATACAGTCATACCTTGGAAGTCGAACGGAATCCGTTCCGGAAGTCCAGTCAACTTCCAACATGTTCGAAAACCTAAGCACGGCTTCTGATTGGCTGCAGGAAGCTCCTGCAGCCAATTGGAAACCACGGATGCCCCGTCGGACATTCGGCTTCCAAAAATAGTTTGCAAACCGGAGCAGTCACTTCCGGGTTTGCGACGTTTGGGATCCAAAACATTTGGGAACTAAGCTGTTCGACTACCATGGTACAACTGTACAAGAGAAAAAAATGTGATTGACATCTGAAACGTATGTGAGATTGTTAGCTTATTAAAAGAGGAAAACATTACTATAACATTATTATAAGGTTAGTTTTTAAATTATATATATATATTGTCTTGTGTTAGACGCTCTAGAGCCACTTAGAACAGCAAAAATGTGTTAGCAATGTAGTAATAGGTGAGGAAGCACTGCAGAGCAAACTGAAGCAGACTAAATCCACCACTGAGGTACAATTAATTCGTAAGGAACATATTGCAGAATACACCCACAGTAAAACAGCAGTCTGGAGGGGTCTTTGACTAAAACCAAAGCTGACCTAGTTTGTAATCACTAGGAAAAGTGGTTCCAGGTTTAGCTCAAACCCATATTACCTCTGTCCATACTCACAAAATCTCCACACCAACAATTTTGCTGTTTTTTCACCCATGAATCCGACTCCACCACAGCTTAGCTCCCTCCTTATGCTTATTTAATCAATACACATAGGATAATGAAGTACAAGATGCCAGCATGGGTGTAATGAAGGCAAATTCCCTTCATTTTTTGGTGTATCAATGTATATCAATATTTTAATCCTTATGGTGTAGTTAGTGATCCAAATCAAAGGCTACACATTTTAGAAGCGTCTGTTTCTTCGGATGAAATGAAAAGTTCCTTTCATGCCCGAGAGAGCAATTACTGCATCATCCACAGAGAAGTGGAGTCCTGAATAATCAGCCACCATAATGATGATCAAGTAATTAACTTGTTTCTCTCTTCAGCCAGAGAGGGAGAGGCGTTTTTAAATAAACTGAAATGCGCAGCTGAAGTTATTTCTCTGGCAATAAATCAGGAGAAGTGAGGAAATCATCCATAGCATGCCCCCCTTTGTGCGTTATCCATATGATAGGGGCTCCATCATGAACACTGGGTAGTTGGGGTGCACTGATGTCCGGACCACTGGTGTTGGGAATGCCAAGGGCACTGCTTCTTGAAGGTCCATGAGTTGAGATGCTTGTCCAGATGAGAAGCTTTGGGAAAACATGGAGAGGATGGGTGGGAGTGGGGGTGTCATATATAATCTGATAGCTCCAGCAGTGTCCTGTTCTGGCACCCAAGGAGAAGGTGAAAAGGAGATCTGAAGGTCATAGAGAAGAGGCCACTCTGCTCTCCTCCTGAAGCTTCCACTTGTTCAACCATCAGAATGTTCTGCCATAAACCAGGCCCCCACCTGACATACAGAAATATCAGATGAGTGTCTTCTCTCCATCAAAACTTGACTCTGATCTTAGAATGAATGTTCCCACTTATTGCTACATGCTTAACAGGAGAGAGAGAGAGAGAGAGAGAGAGAGAGAGAGAGAGAGAGAGAGAGAGAGTGTTAGTTATTGGTAGAATTCAATGATAAGTATGTTTCTTATTTTGCTTTCTTTCCTATTTTTCCATCAGCGTTCTACTTTCTATTCTTCTTGTTGCCCGCTTGGCTGCTGCTGAGAGCACTGTTAATGAAAATGTATCTGCTGTGATCATAACAGTGCCTTTTAAGTTGTGGTTTCAAAGTTGCGGCACTGCTAATGAGCACTCAGGAGGTTGGCTCTCGAGAAGGAAGCTCTTATTAATTGCATTATGGCTCAGCTGACACCAAATTTTCACAAAGCTAGAAAATGGAGCTCCGTCATTCCCAAAGTAACACGGTGTCTTCTTTATGGGAGAGTACCTGTCCTGTGCCTGGTGCACATTAGTCGTACCTACACTGCAATCTTGAATTAGATCAGTGATGGGGAACCTGTGGCCCTCCAGATGTTGTAGGACTACATCTCTCATCATCCCTGACCATTGGCTGCAGTCCAACAACATCAGAGCACAGATACAGTTGAATCTTATAGCTGCTGCATTCCCCTTACTCAAAGCAGAGGATAAATAAGGCTTGTTTTCAGGATTTACCAGTTCTGCCCCTAATTCCGAAGAGCTGACTCCAATTATTTAATACAAAGAAGAAACTCTGCACATGCTCAGATGCAGGCTCAGTTGCATTCCCACCCCCTTCTACTTCCAGGGACATGTGCTTCCAACAGGGAAGTTGGGGCTGGGTTCCCTGCCTCTGACTGAAGCTCTGCTGCCAGGTCAAGGATTAATTCGAAACACATGTGTAGGTGGGTATGCAGTAGATATGGCAACAGATTATTTTGTATGCCAAGGTTAGCCAGTGCTTAGGTACTCCATGAGGATAGGGTGGAAGCTGCAAGGTCACATTCCTTTTTCCTTATCTCATTCCTATCCAGGCTAAAAAAAAAAAAAAACTTGCTTTGTTCTGGGGTGTGGGCAGGCCATGGGCCTGCCAAGGATGCCCAGCCCAAACATGTACAGGCCTGGCTTCAGCTTTGTTCACCTGTCAGAGCCAAAAGTTCAGCCAGCAGAGCACAGAGGCTGCTGATCGTCTCTCTTGCTCTCGCTCTCCCTGTGTGTGTGTATATGTATTGCCCAACCACATACCCTCCAACATTTCTGTGAGAAAAATAGGGGTGTCATCATCATCATTATTATTAATAATAATAATAATAATACCTTGCCCATCTGACTAGGTTGCCCCAGACACTCTATGCAGCTTCCAACATATATAAACATAATAAAACATTAAACATTTTTTTTTAAACCCTTCCCTATACAGGGCTGCCTTCAGATGTCTTCTAAAGGTTGTACAGTTATTTATCTCCTTGGCGCAGGGGGTCGCATAACTCCATACCCTCCAAAATTTCTCCAATGAAAATAGAGGCGTCCTAAGTAAAAGTGGGACATTCCGGGATCAAATCAGAAATCAAGACAGCTTCTGTAAATCCGAGAAAACAGGGACACTTAGAGGACCTGGAATTCAGCTGGGGCAGGCACACAAGCAGGTGTGGTGTCAGAAACTGGTATACACACACTCAGTGCCCTATCGGGGTTGATGTTTGCCTGGGCCTCTCCTGCCACCCCTTTGGCATTGCTGGTGGCAAAGGTGTTAGCCTTGGCCTTGTAATATATCTGATCGGTGCCATGTTTTATTTCCCCTGATGCCATGTTTTATACTTCCCTCATGCGAGACCAGAAGTGGCTCACGGAGTGGGGCAGAACTTCTCTGCCAGTTTCCCAGCAGGTAGGTTGTTACTTACAGGGAGGAAGAGGGGTGAGATGGTGGGAGGTCTGGATGGTGCAAAAACACAGGCAGAACCAATCCTGTTGGTGTGTTTGCACTGTGCCAATCTCCTCTCCCCCTTTCTCGAAGACTGCATGTTTTACAAAGCTGTATGATGCCTGGCTCTGTGAAAGCACATAAGCCAGAACCATAAGCTAGGCAATATATAGACTACAGGATCCCTTTATTCCTGTGTTGCTTGGGGCCTCTCATCCATAAACCATGGCTAAATCTAAGTAGTGATATCCCCCCTCTTCACAACCAAGTGCAACTACAGATCCTGATCTGTAGGAAGCATCATCGCCTGCTCTCCCTCTTCAAAGCCTAATGTGGCCAAGGATGTAAATGATGTTACCCCCTTTTGTTAAGCACAGGGCATCTTCCCAGTTGGAAACAATAAGGGTGAAAAACAATTTACAGTTGGCATGCTGCTTCCTGAGCATCCAGAGATTGCTAGGGATGATTGAGCAACCAGCTGCTTTGCAAATTTGCACTGTGCTGTAAATCAGAAATGAAGTGCAAATGCTTTTTGTGTCACAGGTCTGCTGCCTCTTGCGCCTTTCAGATTTTTAAATATATATTTTTTAATGACTTTGAACATGAAAAACATAATTGGGGCACAGAGCCAAGTTCTTTCCCCATGTATTTCATTAACTTTTTGGCTCACGAAAAGTCATGCTATATTAAACTTGACACTATGTGATCTGTAGTGAGAAAGTGTAGTTGCACAGTAAGAAGCGCCACATAACAGTAATTGGATTAACTTGACTATTGTGTTGCATTTGTCTGAGGAGGTATAGCCTTAAGACCCTGTGAAATGATTACAATTGCTTGTACAGTTATCACCACACAGGCTCAATCTTAGAGTATTTACTGTAAATGGATTACAGTGGGTGATTTTGGATGGGATGGGGAGGGGAAGCATGAATGACTCATGCTTCCAAGTTCCCATCCGCAGCTCAGAGGTGTGTGTATCTCACAGATTTGGACGAGAACCGTAGGTGTAGTAAGAGGAAGCAGGGGTGATTTGTATTTTTGCTCATCATCTCATCTGAAACTACCCAAGGCTGGATTTAGGGGCAGGCGACCCAAGCAACTGCCTGACATGCTGGGTTTGGGGGCGCTGGGCTCAGAGGATGCACCTGTCATCGGCTATCTAGTCTTGCCCAATTTTAAGGAAATTTGCAACATCAGTACAGCAGCCATTCAACAAATGGCCTGCACATGAGCAGTTAAGATCAGATCCATGGGTGCAAATTGCAGATCCTTCAAGTGTTCCTTTTTTGCAGGGACAGTCCCTAATTTAAAGAAGCTGTCCTGGTTTCTGATTTGATCCCAGAATGTCCAACTTTTCCATAGGGCAGTGTTTTTCAACCTTTTTTGGGCAAAGGCACACTTGTTTCATGAAAAAAATCACGAGGCACACCACCATTAGAAAATGTTAAAAAAATTAACTCTGTGCCTATATTGACTATATATAAAGTAATTTTTCAATTTCTCCCACGGCACACCAGGTAACATCTCGCGGCACACTAGTGTGCCGCGGAACAGTGGTCGAAAAACACTGCCATAGGGTGTCCCTGTTTTCATCAGAGAAATGTAGGAGGGTATGGAGTTATGCGACCCCGCCCCCCAAAAAGCCAAGGAGATAAGTAACTATACAGCCTTTAGAAGACATCTGAAGGCAGCCCTGTATAGGGAAGATTTAAAATGTTTAATTATAATTTTATATATGCACAGAGTGGATGGGGCAACCTAGTCAGATGGGTAGGCTATATTATTATTATTATTATTATTATTATTATTATTATTATTATTATTTAGGACGTCCCTATTTGCATTGGAGAAATGCTGGAGGGTATGCTTAAAACTACCTGTAGTTTTGCCTTCTCTGACTCCCAGTAGCCCTGGTGGCATAAGAAGCTAGCACCACATCCACATAGCTCCCAGTTTGACCCAGTTGGCACCTGACCGGTATTTAAATGTGTGCACACCACACATTTAAAGCGCATTTTCTCCCCAAACAATCCTGGGAACTGTAACGTGTCAAGGGTGCTAGGAATTGTATCTCTGTGAAGCGTAAACTACATTTCCCAGAATTCTAGTGTGGGTGTGCTTTAAATGTATGGTGTCTCTGCAGGCACAGATCTATAAGTTGCCTGCAGCATGATTGCCCTTCACCTCCTGCTCTCCTCATCCTTAACCCTGGGGCTAAGATATCATATCCCAGGTGCTGGGTTCAGTCATGCTGTAGTATGATCCAAGTTTCCTCTACCCAGAGCCTACCTGAGTCATGTTCCCCCTTCAAATCTAGGAGGGAGTGGTTCAGATGCAACACTCGCATGAAACAAGCCAGGTCTGATATATTTAGCTCACAACATTAGTGGTCTGTTGAATGTGAGCACTTTGCTTGTCTTTCGAGTTCAGTAGTGGCCCGTGACCTCGTGGTGAAAACCAAACCTCTGTTCCCCTTGCCAGTGCTGTTGACAAACTAAAACCTCTATTCCAAGAGAACGGCTGCAGTGTGGGAGAAAAAATATGAATAGGTCCTGCCTCGCTTTGGTTCAGCGAATGACAAGCAAGGCTCTCTGTGTGCTACCGGTATGTTTGCCAACATCACATGAGTAAGGAAGGACGGTGGAGGTGGGGCAGAAAAGGGAAAGGGCTCCGAGTAAACAGCTTGACAGATGGCGTTAGCAAGGCCCTGCTTGCAGTCTATGCATGTCTACTTAGAAGTCGGCCTAACTCATTTCAATGAGGCCTGCTCCCAGGTAAACTACACATAGGCTTGCAGCCTGAAACCATGCTAACAAATGAGGCTTAATCCGCCCTTGTGTTTCTTTTGGTCTGCTTATTGCAAACATCCAAACCCAAGGTTAACGCAAAGGAGATGAACTTGCAATGCAAGTGATGTGCACTTTATATCTGCGTATCTCCAAGTGATTTGTGCAAGAGCTGCTTTCAGCCTCGTGTGGAAATGCCCCTCTTTTGGGAATACGTGATCAGCACACTGAAGTATCTGTTACTGAAGGATCTCCTCGGCGTGAAGGTGGGGAACTAAATGTGCGAGTGGCCTACTGCGTGGAGAATAAAAGGGCTCTGTGAAACTAACCTGTGGAGGAGAAAGCATTCTCCCTGTATGCCCCGTGAGTCAACACTGGCATGAAGAATACAACTGAAAAGGCTTATATTTAAGGAACCTCATTGGAGACCCTCCAAATGTCCCTATTTTCCAGGGACGTCCCTGATTTAGAGAAGCCATCCCACTTTCTGATCTGATCCCGGAATGTCCCAATTTTCCTTAGGATGCCCCTATTTTTATTGGAGAAATGTTGGAGGGTATGGAGTTATCCGACCCCCCGAGCCATCGGAAGGCAATCCTGTATGGGGAATTTTTTTTAAAAAAATGTTTAATGTTTTATTATGTTTTTCTATATGTTTGGAAGCTGCCCAGAGTGGCTGGGGCAAGCCAGTAAGGTGTGTGGGGTATAAATAGTAAAAATTATCATTATGGAATGAGATGTCCCTATTTTCATTGGAGAAATGTTGGCGGGCATGTCATTGGCTGGAGCCAGATCCTGATCTAAGTCAAGTCCTAGCCTAGCCTAATCGGCTGAATATTCTGTACTTCACAGCACAGAGGTTTCTGAGTAACCTGACCTGCCACTTGTGCTTACATGGAGGAACATGCACGTAATCAGCATAATTGCATTGTTCACGGTTGAACTGCAGACAACTTGTTTACAAGGCATTGGAATTGACATTCCCGCCTGCCAATGTACCTGGCACTCTTCCATACCTGCACTACACCCGCCCCACCACCCAGAAATCCCAGTTGACCCAGTTGACCTGTGCAAGGCATGTACGGTACGTGCTATGAAGCTTCAGCCATCCGCCTAGGAAGCACTTTGCGAGCACTGAGAGCAACGAACTAACTCGACCTAGCAGCTTACAGTGCGAAACCGAGGTCTCGGAGATCAGCCCTTACCCAAATCGCTTGCTCAACTCTAAGTGAGAATTATGCTTGAGCAAATGTGTGTCCTCTACCACAGAAGGCTCTGCATTCGTCTCCCGCCGAGAGTTTGTTTTCTTTCCTTATGTACCATGCCTCTCGCTAGGCTGTGCAAGGGCAGATCAGCATGGCCAGGTTTATAGGCTGAAATTGCTTTTAGTATGAAATTATGTTCCCCGTTAAACTAATAAAGCGCAATGTTTGAGAGGCCCCACTTCACAACAAAGAGCCAGATTGAAAACAGCTGGGGAGTTCAAGCTGGAGTTCACAAACTTTACAAACCAATTTCCCTCGGAGATTTTTAGGGCTCAAGGCAGCTATTGCATTCCAATGAGCTTCAATCATTCCTAGCTGCCTGGAAAACAGGTACAAGATCTGAACTGGACTCAAACATGAAACCCTACACAAATCCCTAGTGGAGTCCCTAAGGTAGTTGGATGGTATCTTGTATGCCCCCTTCTGGCAACTCCTGCAGCCAAGCTGGTGCCAAATGTATTGCTGTCCTTTCCTTTGGACCACATCAGAAAGGCCAAGAGGGGGATCCTGTCCTCTAGGCAGCCCAGGACCTCCATACACTCTGCCCAGGCTTGCGCCCCGGAGAGCTCTGCAAATGCAAATGCTGCAAACATGCACAGAGAGTGCCAACAGAGTTTCAAAACTGTCGGGTTAAACCCAAGACCTCACTTTGCCCTCCCAGTTATGTTCCATAGTTAAACCATGACAAATATAAAGCGTGACACCAAAAGTAGGAACCTCTTGGTTTCATCTGCTCCTATAAATGACTCCCTTAGAGATCTTAAGCCTCTTAAACAGTTCTGTTTTGATTGCTGTATCGCTCCGACAAGGACATGGCTGGGCTTGTTAAACAGAGCCCACTGACCTATCCAAGAGCAACTGGCCTTTGGCCTTGTGTCTAATAACAACACACCGATATGTATGATTATTGGAAAGGAACACACGTGAGTCATGTTAGTGAAATTATTGTTAATGGCTACTGCTGAGGGTGCTTTTCATGTGCATCTCTTTATCCTATTGCCATAGCCACTGAACAAATAAGTCACCAGAATGATGGATGCCTGTTTCGCAAATGAAAAAACTGGTGAGGCTCAGCTCCTCCTTCTTTTAAAAAAAAAAAAGCCCATGCAAAACTTTTACACGCATTGTAGAACAAATAAAACACAGACAAAAAAGCAGCCAGCCCCACCAACCAAACTACCCTCCCCCCCCAAAAAAGTCCTCACTTTAAAAATAATGATTTTAAAATGGTAGAGGCAGGGAGTCAAGGCTGGTGCATAGGTGATGTCTGAGGGTGCTCCCCACATTGGAGAGCATAGATCTAGGTCTGGGAGGGTATCAGACTAGGGTGGTGCAGTGAGGTAAGTGTAGAGATGCTTCAGCATTTGGGGAAGGAGAGAGGGGTGGAGGTGGGAATGAGTTATACTTTTCCTTCCTTATGCTCTGTCTTAGGAACGTGGGTTCTTGGTGTCAGTCTGAACCCAAAAAAGGAGGGGCAGAAAAAGGAATTCTTGTTGCCCGTGGCAATGCTTTATGGATCAGGGTCTGTAGGAAAGTGCAAGAGTTGGCCACCCAAACCCATTCTGAGTTACATTCTGTTCAAATGATATTTTAAAGTGTTGTACGGATGTCCCATCAGTAAATGTCTGCATCATCTCCTGTCACTCTCGCTAGCATTCGTCAGCGCCATTCGCCCAAAACCCGCTTTACAGGTGCCACAAACCCCAGCTGGAAAATGTACCGATCAACTGGTACCCATTCAACGACTGGCATTCGAATTGGTGACTGAAGGTTTGGGCAACCCTCTGGAGCAGAGTGGCGGAGTGGGGGCTGCAGGACGAGTGATGAGCTGCCAAAGATGATCACTTTCCATCAGCAAAGTGACACCAATTGGATGCAATCTGTTGCACAAAAGTTACTGGGCAGGGGCAACTGTCCTGTCAAAGCACACCCAGCAATCCCATGCAATGGTTTGTGTGAACCACTGGACAGCACCATATTTTTGCATTTTGATACATTTTTATGAATGCAAAATTGCAAGTTATTGATACTATTAAATGCTATTTATTTATTGTTGAAACAAAATAATAATAATAATAATAAAATTCCTTCCAGTAGCACCTTAGAGACCAACTTGGTATGAGCTTTCGTGTGCATGCACACTTCTTCAGATACCCTGAAACAGAAGTTACCAGACCCTTATATATAGTGAGAGAGTGGGGAGGGGTATTACTCAGAAGGGTGGTGGGAATGGGAGATTGGCTGATAGGTGTGGAATTTATTGTTGTTTATTGTTTATTTGTTGATATCCCACCTTTCCAAGGAAGCTCAGGGGAGCGAACTGATCCACAATTTAAAAACAAAACAGAAACATTCTAAAACAGTTAAAACATTCCAAGAGCAATTACAGTTTAAAATATGTAAAAGCAGTTATAGCAGGCATCCCCAACCTTTGGCCCTCCAGATGTTTTGGACTACAATTCCCATCATCCCTGACCACTGGTCATGTTAGCTAGGAATCATGGGAGTTGTAGGCCAAAGCATTTGGAGGGCTGCAGGTTAGGGATGCCTGAGTTATAGTTTTAAAAACGTTCTTCCATCCAGTGATATTGCGACTGCAGGGAACAGTGTTATTCAGCCACCAAATGCCTGGATAAACAAGGTTTTCAAATTCCCTCTGAAAGTGAATAATGGCAGAGACGGGGGTGTATCTCACTAGGGAGGACCTTCCACAACTAGCGAACCACCACTGAAAAGACCCTGTCACAAATCAATGCCAATGGGGCAGCTCATAAATGGCTGTTTTCTATAAGCCATTTCTCTAAAGCTGATTCAAGAGGCAACAGAAAGTGAGTAGAGGATGGAACACACAGAGATAACACAACCTTTGACAGCCATCCTTTTGAGAAAAAGTGTTGATTTTAAAGTATAGATACCTGATGAACAACATGAATTGATTATTAAAATTTATGTCCTCCTTATCCTTAGCAAGAAGCTCAATCACTGCACTACCTCCTCTCTTAAATACAATTGCACAATCTTTTGTATACAATGAGGTTATTTCCTGAACCTTTCTTTGCTGACGTCCAATTTTTAAAATTCAGAAAGTATATTATTAACAAAAAAAATTAAAAAATGTTACCTTTAGAAGTATATTTCTGGGTTATAACCTTTTCATCACAGCTGTAACTTATACTGAGTGATTTGTACATAAAAAGGCACCTTGTCCTTTTTCTAAAAAGAAAGGAAGCTTTAAGATCAGAATCATTTACTAAACCCTCAGTCGTTTCGTACGAAGTCGCAAGCAGTTGCCTTTCTGACTCCCTTTGCAGAAACAATGTCAGCACAACCTTTCTGAGTTACGGTATAATATAATCCCAGTGGCACAGCTTCACTTTTACCCTGACTCATATTATTGCAAGCTCAGCGATTCTGTCTATAATTGCAAGGCTCTCAGGCAACTGTACTTTTTCACTGAGCAAAAAAAACTGACCTGGGGCCACAATTTGCATCGTTGCTATGTTTATTCTCTTAACCACATCCAAAACGGCTTTCACGAGGTCAGCTGTATTATTCAAGGCCAGCCTGCGGCCACTATTATAAAGGCAGCAGATGGACAGCAGCGAGACGGAATTTTCACCTGCATTTGGCACCAGTTGGAATCTTGTTGACAAACTACGTTTGGTGGAAGACTCCAGTCTCTCCTGATTCCCAAACATCTGAAAAGCAACAGAAAGATGGTGCAATTTGTAGAGGTGGGGGAAGAAGTATTTATAACATTTCTCCCACTCTGTGGGCCCCTCCAGACTCATGTGGTATTCTGCAGCATGCCACTGATGCAATAATAGTGTATTAGTGATTTCATATTGCACACAGCATTCTGCTTTATTAGCTGTTCTGCGATGCTTCCCCAATATTATTGAGTTATTAATATGCATCTGGAGGGACAATCTTATACTACAGTGCAATGAAAAACTGGCAAAAAAATGTAAACTGGAAGGTTTATGGTACAAGAAGGATTTCAGCAGGAAGTTATAACGGCATGCACTGATTGGAAATGCAGCAGTGTGTCTGCCCCAAAACTTTTGCAGTTGCCAACCGTATTGAGAGCATAGAAGCACCCTGATATTGTTAAAATAAAATAAAAAATTCCTTCCAGTAGCACCTTAGAGACCAACTAAGTTTGTTCTTGGTATGAGCTTTCATGTGCATGCACACTTCTTCTGATATTCTCATCCTTTTGTGCTGCATTTCTAGGCACAGCCTAGAAAGCCTTGGGTGAAAGTTGTCTGCTTGAAGCAGGGTTGCAACCCAGCTGAAATTTTGCTCCTGCTTGACAGATGGTGATGAAGAGCTGGGGACAGTGCATTACAAAGAATTACTGGAGGAGAAAATTACTTCCAGTTCAAGAAGATTGGTCTAATAGCCGGTTTGTTTCTAAAGATATAATTATAATAGTGGGAGCTTTCTGAGTGAGTGGTTACCAAGGCACTAACCAACCAAAAAAAAGTGGTTGTATCCAGGAAACAGCACTGGCTGGTGAAGAATCACCAAGATAACTTAAGTTTTCCTCTGGAAATGCTTGTTTAATCTAAGATTATCTGTAAGGGAATTTCCAGACTGTTTCTATTTTGGGGTGGGATTCAGACACATGTTGGCAAATTCAGGTTGCACAGTTAAAGCTGATTTTGAGGAACAGACCACCCACCACCAGAGGAAGGAATCCTGGAAAGTTATTCTAGCTGAGTTGGCATAACAAAGGAATGTTCTCCACCTGTGTGAGAATCTAGGGAAGGGAAATGTTGGAAAAGGAACCCCTGAAGTTTCATTTTCAACTTTCTGCGTGGCATTCGATTGTGCGATGGTACAAAGGCAGTGGTTTCTGCTGAACGCTGCATTTCTCAGGATTAATTTGTGAAGGGCTGCATGCCAGTGGTGGGAGGAACAGAGTCGATGATGGGGCAGAGCCAGAGATGGAAACGTTCTACATGAGATGGGATGAAAGAATGGGGCAACATCAGAAGACACTAGGATCAACCTTAAATGAGGTCCCCATGTAGTACGTTGCCTACCTCTAAGCAGTGCCGGATTTATGTATAGGCTAAGTAGGCTGAAGCCTAGGGCCTCTAAATCTAGGGGGCCTCGCCAGCCTGCCCTCTCCCCAGTGGGCAGTCTCCTCTCTCCCAAAATTGCAAACCCAATACTTCATGCAAGGGCAGGACAACTCAGGTCCAGCAACTATGAGACTCAGGGCTAGCCAGTGGGGCCCAATTTGAAGCAGTGGGGTGCAACTTGAATTTTTTTTGTAGGGCCCCAGTTCACAGCCAAAGTCTGCAAAATCTTAGAGATATAAATAAAATCCATCTAGATTGCCCTGGTGCAGGGGGCGCCTTAGGAGCAGCACGCGGGGCCCAATTTGGTCAAATTGCTCCAATTGCCTTAAGGTCAGCCCCAATGAGACTGTGGAGGGGTTGGACTGACAAGCCCTGCACCTTCTAGGTCCCTGGTGTCACTATTCAGAGTACAGACTCAAGGACTTGTTATGGAAATAAAGGGGGGCACTTATTGGAAATCAGTTTTGTCACCTCTTCCCCCCAAACCCCGAAACAATGAGCCCAGCCACCTTTTATTCACAGTCGCATAAGCACTACACTACAGCATGGCCATAAACCTGTACGTTCAACCGCTGAAATATACACCCAATATATAGTAATGCAGATTTAAGTTACTGATTTATGAATGAACACTGTGTTTTATGAATGGACTCTGTATTTTGTGAATTACCTAAGAGCCACCAATAGGGAGCTCTAGAATCTGACAGCTAACCAATTGGGTGCTACCAAACAGCGACCCCTATTGCTGAAAGCAGGTAACCAGCAGGGAATGCTTCAGCTCAGCCTTTGCACTGTTGTTTGAACACCCCCTGCTGTGTAGATAATGGAGAAAGCTCATAAATTGTATCCCTTCTGGCATCCTGGCCAAGTCTATTACACTGGTGTAAACCCTGTTGCGCCAGAAGCCCAGAATAGCAGCAAATAAAATCCGCTCATACATCAGCGACTGACAAGATTTGTCAACCAGTTCTTCCAAAGTCTTCCTAAATTATAAAGCTCCAAAATGCAGGCTAAAAGAGAGCAGGTCTGGGAAGAGCAAGGCATACAATGGGCACCAACAGTGAAAAGGCCCTGCTCCGTGTAGCTCCTGCCCTGTTATTTGATAGGGTGCCCACTTGCCCTCCTTTTTGACATGGAATGCTCTCTATTGGAGTCTCCAGGTCCAGTACAAAGACCATAAGAAGGGAGAGCAGGGACCTTGAAGTTTCCAACAGCTGTTAATCAAGCAAGCAGGCACACAGGTCACAGTTAGGATGCCTATGTCCTGGCCAGGCCTGCACCCAGTCTTGTTTTTGTACAATCTTGTTTGTCCTGAGTAACCAAAATTTTATTATCAATATATACAAGCAGAAAAGTTGTTTTCCTTCATTTGCAAGGAATCATACAAAACAAAGTGGCGCTAATAAAGAAAAGTTCCAAGGTGGCAACAGAAAGCAAACTAAAAATGCTTTTGCAGTTCATCAGAACTATCCAGCTATATCAAGTTATAGGAAAACTGGTGCTATTAAAAGTAATCCTTCTAGCTGGTTAATTGCAATTGTGTTGCAGGTAGAAATACTGTTTGTAATGAAGTGAGAGCAGTAGTTTACTTGCTCGAATTAACAAATAAGAAAGTTTTGAGAATTTAAATTCTAGATTAAAATTGATTACCGGTACTTAATTGAGAAGGGGATTGTAACCAAAACACTGGGGCCTAATTTGAATAGTAAAGTGCCTGGTATCTGGTGGTCAATCTCAACCTTTATTTCCACACTGTGGCTGCAGACCAAATCACCTGTCAGGAGAGTTATGAGATTCAGGTGAGGGTCAGATGCCTTGTCAATCCCAGCAGGTATATAACAGGAAGACCCAGTCTACGGCCTGCCCATCATGGTGTTCTGTTGCGCCAGAAACAGTTAAGTTATGCTAGCCACATGATCCAGAAAGCTGTCTGTGGAAAAACGCCAGCTCCCTCAGCCTGAAAGCGAGATGAGTGCCACAACCCCATAGTCGCCTTTGACTGGATTTAACTGTCCAGGGGTCCTTTACCTTTTTTACCTTAGATAACTTTTAAATGACTATTCCTGTTAAATTTCACTTTCTTGGGTTCCATGATCACTGCAGATGGTGACAGCAGTCACGAAATTAGAAGACGCCTGCCTCTTGGGAGAAAAGCAATGACAAACCTAGACAACATCTTAAAAAGCAAAGACATCACCTTGCCGACAAAGGTCCGTATAGTTAAAGCTATGGTTTTCCCAGTAGTAATGTATGGAAGTGAGAGCTGGACCATAAAGAAGGCTGATCGCCGAAGAATTGATGCTTTTGAATTATGGTGCTGGAGGAGACTCTTGAGAGTCCCATGGACTGCAAGAAGATCAAACCTATCCATTCTCAAAGAAATCAGCCCTGAGTGCTCACTAGAAGGACAGATCCTGAAGTTGAGGCTCCAGTACTTTGGCCACCTCATGAGAAGAGAAGACTCCCTAGAAAAGACCCTGATGTTGGGAAAGATGGAGGGCACAAGGAGAAGGGGACGACAGAGGATGAGATGGTTGGACAGTGTTCTCGGAGCTACTAACATGAGTTTGGCCAAACTGCGGGAGGCAGTGAAGGATAGGCGTGCCTGGCGTACTCTGGTCCATGGGGTCACGAAGAGTCGGACACGACTGAACGACTGAACAACAACAACAACCTGTTAAATACAGCAGGAACAACTCACAACCAGCTAATACAAATGCCATCCTGGAGTTCTCCATGTAACGGCTGCTCTCCGAATGCCTTGTAAAGTTTAGGTACTGCAAGTCATCCACCAGATCATATGAGGACACAAGCCTATGGATTTTCCTCTGACTTGTTTTCAAAGGTGACCTTACACAGGCTATTACTTTCACTATACATTCTTGCTGGCACTAAAACCCATATTTAACCTGACAGAATGTGAAAAGATGATGATTGCCAACTAACCCACGGCTACAATTCTACCCACATCTACTTGGGAGGAAGACCTGTGGAGCTCCATGGGATATTCTTCTAAGTAACAATAGTTAGGACAGAACTGTTAGCAAGAGATAAACTACAAGCTCAGTAGTAAATAAACTTGGGGGGATAAAAATGAATGCTTAAATATCAACATCTTATCTTTATCCATTTATACTTTTAACATACATAATATTATTAGCATTCAAACCATAATAATAATATTCTCCTAGCCACCATCTACTGTGTGTCAAGAACCCGCCCACGTTCTGTGATAAGTTTTATATATAAGCTAAGCTCCCTTCTGCGTGCATCTCAGGGTGACACCATATGAAGACGTATCTGAAGAAGTGTGCATGCACACAAAAGCTCATACCAAGAACATTCTTAGATGGTCTCTAAGGTGCTACTGGAAGGAAGGTTTTTATTTTGTTTTGACCATATGAAGAGGCTCACATAATGTCTTCCTAGAAATACTGTATTTCCTTTTTTCTGCAAAACCCCTGTAGCTTCCAGATGTGCTGCCCTCCTCTGCTACAATAATCTATATGCCGATTTCAAACTATGATGCAGTGTTCCACCAAAGCTTGAAACAGCACAAGCCACTTAATTTCTTCCAGGAAAAAATGGGTTAGAGACATCGCTATACAGTGGTACCTCGGGTTAATAACTTAATTCGTTCTGGAGGTACGTTCTTAACCTGAAACTCTTCTTAACCTGAGGTACCACTTTAGCTAATGGGGCCTCCCGCCGCCGCCACACGATTTTTGTTCTCATCCTGAAGAAAAGTTATTAACCTGAGGTACTATTTCCGGGTTAGTGGAGTCTGTAACCTGAAGCATCTGTAACCTGAGGTACCACTGTATTAAGTGTTGGTCAGAACCCAAAACGTGTTGAATGAAAGTCCACATTCATGTGTCAAGTTAGTCTGAGGTAAATGTTGTGAATGGCCAAAAGGTAAAGCTGCCCTGGGCAGTGTTGACACAGCTAGAAACTCATCGATATATAAGCTAGACACCAAATGGCTCCTTGAACCAGGGTTACTGTGGCAAAAATGGAATGCCTAGTTGCCATTTTGGGGCCACAAAATGCCATTTTTCAATACAACTTTTCGGTTCCTGAAATTCGTTCTGATTGTGCAGATAAAATATAATGGATAGAATTCTACAGGTGTGTGAAAAGAGTCAAGATCCAAGGATCCCTAGGCATGCACCTCTAGATGGTGATGTCAGACACCATCTTCTTGCCCGTGCATCTTCACTTTGTCACAAGGCAAATTTTGTTGTTGTTCAGTCGTTCAGTCTTGTCCGACTCTTCATGACCCCATGGACCAGAGCACGCCAGGCACGCCTATCCTTCACTGCCTCTCGCAGTTTGGCCAAACTCATGTTAGTAGCTTCGAGAACACTGTCCAACCATCTCATCCTCTGTCGTCCCCTTCTCCTTGTGCCCTCCAACATCAGGGTCTTTTCTAGGAAGTCTTCTCTTCTCATGAGGTGGCCAAAGTACTGGAGCCTCAACTTCAGGATCTGTCCTTCTAGTGAGCACTCACACAAGGCTAATAGCCAGGGGCAAAATGTGCCTGGTGCCTGGCAAATTGGAGGTTGGTCCATAGGGCAAACGGGACACTATGCCATCAGCCTTAGCCCTGCCCTAGCTCAGCTTTTCGTTGACAGCATTGTGTCTCCCTGCCTTGGGATCTACCAGCCCCCAAGAGCACCAGGCACCACTGGGACACAAGGACCTCGAACATAAATAGATTAATATATGCACACAAACGAAGTGAACTTCTTGGAGATTATCTTATTGCATTCTGCATGTTGTTTTGAGCCGCTCTGAGCATGGCTGCACCATGGGGAGAAGGAGTACAAATAACGGTGGTTATCTGCACTCTTGTGTGAATGTCAACATTTCTGAACGCCCGGGCTGATTTTATTGATCCGGGGATTTTCATTTCTTCCCCTCGCAGGCTCCCCACTGCCAGATCCCTCACCCCGCCTCGCCTGCCTCAGCTCCAAGGCACGGAGCTGCCCTGCAGCTCAAAACCAGACGAGAAACATGGGCATGGCAAGGACAAGGCAGAAAAGGCCACGCGGTGGCGAAGCCGACGCCTCTCCTGACATGGCTACCGGCGAGGAAGGCCCCTCCCCTCCCCTGCCTCCCTCTTTCTATGGTCCGGGGTCCTTGCAGAGCGGCCGAGCTCGCCAGAGAAACAGAGACAGAGAGAGAGAGAGCGCCGAGCCGCGGTGCCCCGCGCGCGGTGCATGCTGGGCCACCCCCTCCCTCCCTGCTAGTCCTCCGAAGCTGCGCCGCGCTTGACACCCGTGCCTCTGGTCTTTTCTCCCCCGCCCCCCCTTCTTCTTTTCCCACTCCTTCTCCCTGCCCCTGCCCGGCCGCTCTCTCTCTTTCTCTCTTTCTCTCGCAATTCCCTCCCTCCCAACATGGTGGTGCTGGGCTCCGGGTGACCCCGAGAGGGGGGAGAAGGCGGAGGCGCAGCGCGGAGGCCCCTGCTCAGCCATCGCCAACCATCTCGACAGCCGCGCGCACGCCTAGAGCGCCTAGGCGGCCTTCCCCTTTTCCCACCCCAACCCCCACTCAGCTCTCAGGCAGGCCTAGCCGGGCCGGGCCGGGCCTAGCGCCTTCCGCTTCCTTCACAGCCCTCAGCGGCGGCTGCTACCACAACCACCACCCTGCGCGCTCCGGCATAGCGGCCTAGGCTAGGCGGCGGCGGAGGCCAGAAGGCGACGCGGAAGAGGAGGGGCGGCGGCGTCTCGCTGTCAGGGGCAGCCCGGCCTGCTTGCAAGCGGCGCCTGCTGGGCCCAAGGCGGGAAGCGGCAGCGCCAGGTGAGTATCAGGGGGAAAGAAGGGCGGCCTCTCCCCGCCCCGGGCACTTGCTTCCCCTTCGCAGCCCCCCGGGTGTGTGGGGAGGTCGTGGGTTTGAGGAGGCCTTCCCTTCCCCGGCCGCACTTTTCGCCCTTGTGCGGGGAAGCGAGGGAGGAGAGGCGGGCGGGGAAGCGCCGTTCACAGCTTCTCCAAGAGCTGGCTCTCTCTCTATTTTTATTTTTTGCTCAGGTGTTTTTTTTTTCTGCAACAGTGTGAGGGGAGGCAGCGGGTTTGTTTGGGGTTTTTTTTGGGGGGGGGGAAGCGCAAAAGTGCCGGGTGCTCCGTGTCTGCAGCCCCCGGGCGCGCGTATCGGGAGCCGGGCCTGGCTGCGCATCGTAAGTGCCTCCGCCGCTCGCTCGCCCGCCCCAGACAAAACATGCTTATCAAGGCCTTAAGACGGGAAAGTTGCCTCCTCGAGTGGGGCCAAAGGTCTGATAAGCCTGCAGCCTTGTTCCCTCAACAGTGCACTCGGATATTATATTATATACATATATTAATATATGATATATAGGTGGGATGTGTATTATTCCGTTGCTTCTGCTGGCCTGATCTAACCTGCTTTTTCCTTTGTTCATCCTCCTGCGAGCAGGTTTCCGTCAAACGTTTGCATGCAACATTTGTCCCTGAGAGTTAGGAGCGGACTCCCGGTCCACGTGGGTAGCATGTCTGTTGGCTCTTGTGGTTGTGTGTAGTTGCCATCGAGCTGAATTTTGTGGCAGCTGTTGCATAGCTTGACGGTTTCCGAGTGGAATTAGAAATCAGAAATTTGCACACTTTCCCCACAAGGTTTTGTTTCGTTTTTTAAATTGGGTGACTAGAGGCCACATTTCCGTCCCTTAGTTTAATCAGATAATTGATGCTGTCCATTTCACTTTTTGTCACTACTTACTATCCTAGGCTTGATGCAGGTGCCTAAACTGAAATTGGCGTAAAACGTTGTAGCTGTTCCTCATGTAGCATTATAAAGAAACATTCCATAACAAATGTTTCTTTAAATGTTCTTTAAAGAAATTGCAAACTCTGGGCAGATTTGCTTGGATTCAGATTTGGGCTTCTGCAGTGGCAGTTCTGTTACTTCTGAAAATTTCCCAGCTAGAAAGCAGGACCTTAGCTCAGGTAACCTCTATGCAAGGCAGTATATATGGTTAGTAAAGGGACTTATTTTCCGTGTTCTGTAAAAACGATGATCAGAAGTAAGAGGTTGACTAACTTTTAAAATACATCTCTTCAAACGTGGAAAATGTGAACACAATTTTAGAGCATGTTCAAGCATCGCAAAATCAAGCTCAGGTTAACTCCACACCACTTTGCTGCTGTGTGCTAGATGAGTGGCTGGGAGCCTCCAGTCCATGGATCTGATAGGCCCACTGAGCCTCAAAATGTTGGCCCACCAAGCTATTTTTGGTGAGCCACATCCACCTTTTCCATGTCTGACTTATAGATTCTTTCTTTGCAGTTCTGGCCACAGCTACTTCTTCCTTTGCAGCTGCAGCTTGAATTCAGTCTGATGCAGGAAGAATTGGGAGCACAAGAGTGTGCACCATTTTGTCCTTTGCCGCTGTGGATTGAAGGTACAATCACCTGACACCATATGACATTAGCTGACTGACAGGTGGGCAGTCCCGCCCACTTGTCAAAGTGGCTCGTGGAGGGCTGGATATGTATGCATCCAGCTGTCTGATCCAGTAGCATGCCCCTGTGCTAGTTTTTTAAAAGTCCAAATGCACTTAGTAAAACTCTGGAAGTTAGGTTGAGGAACAAGTCTGACAGGGAAATAAACCCATACTAGATATTTATTTGACTGAAGGGAGTAGAAAAAGTACACCAAGCTGGTGCTAATGATGTATGTAAGATAATATAGTTAACTTAAAGCTAAAGAAATTTTCTGCTCACAGTTTTTATACCATAAATGTGTCACAGGTGTGGATTTTAGTGGCAGTGTTTGCTGAATCTGATGACAGCAACCCCTAAACATAGTCCAGGGTTTTTGATTAAGGGACGGAAACTCTTACAGCCAGATCTATGCCACTTCTTTTCCTTCAGCTGTCTCAGTGTAGGCATGCCAGTCTCAACTATTGGGATATTCTTGGGAGGTTGAGGGTGATGAAAGTTTCACTCTTTGTTGAATAGCTCTGGGGGGGAACGTGTGGCTTGCATCCGTCCCCAGTATTCTTCACTAAGGATAGAATCCCCACTACCATGATTTGATGTTGTAATTTAGCTTGGGTGACCCCTCCATTGCAGCAAAAAGGATTAACTGTATGATCAGGAGGGGTTCTGAAGTAGGAGGGAGTTAAAAATAAGCCTGATCCATTTGGTGACCAGTTTTCATCTTGTATGTATTGCCCTGATTCTGGCAGACTTCAAAATAGTAATACCCAAGTGGGACCTTAAAGCAGAGAACACTTGCTAAAGTGAGAGCAGTTTTCTCCAGCAAAGGAGATATGTGTGCACAAGTGGATGCAAGTATTTGTTGAAAGTATAAAATGCATGGGGTATGTATTCTGATTCAGGGGTTGCTACTGCATGCAACACAAGCAACTAGAGCTGGATTGGGGAATGTAATATTATCTTCACATTTCAAAATACTTAAGGCAATATATATTATATTTGTGGGTGTTATTCTAAGCACAGCAACTATAAAGGAAATGTCTCTATAGTCTGATATCCACATGTTAGAAAAAATATCTAGTGCAACTAGTTCCTTCGCTGTGAAAGAGCCCTAAATGTCTTTTCAGATGCCTTTGCTGTAAGGCTTTTCTCCATTCCCATCATATCTCTCCCCTCCTTTTTATTGTTGGCTCATCATCCCTGACTTGCTGGGGCTGATGGGAGCTTAAGTTAAGCAACAACTTGAGGGCTAAATATTCCTGACTTCATATACGAGATAGAGCCGTACATGAGCATGAGATGATCAGTGATCTGAAGTGGGCAGCCTCTGTGAGTAGAGGATACCTGCTGCTTTAGATCATCATGCTCTCACATGTAGGGTTCCAAACTGTACAAACGATATATAACCCCCTTCTTGTGTGTGTTATTTACATATTAGGCAATCAAAACACCTGAAAAGGGCTTATCACAGTCAAATTCTGTTAAACTTTCCTGACTGTGGCTGTGATCGCACATTACACTAACCACGGTTTGCTCAACAAGCCACAAATTTTGTAGCAGATTAGCAAACAAGCCATGGCTTTTTTCTCCATAACTTGGTTTGTTTTCCAGCTGTTCTTGCCTCGTGCCTTTGTAGCTTGGCAAGCAGCTAGTTAAGGTAGCCAAACAAATCATGGTTAAGCAAATTTCTTGGGCTTTGAGAGGATGACAAGCCATAGTTTGCTGGGCTGGTTTCACATATTAAAACAAAACTATAGTTAGAGTAAACAAACAATGGTGTAGCATTATGTGCGAACTAGGCTGTTATTGGAAGCTGCAGAAATGTAAAGACTTGGTTTTGTTTTATGTATAGAAAAATTGAGATTGGCACAAAATGTTAGACCATTTCTGAACTCCTGTGTTTCCTTAATAAGTGTGTGTGACGTAGGGTTTAATTGTTTTCTCTGCTTGTTTTTTTTCAAAAAACAGTTGGATTTTAACTTTATTTTCAGGGTTGTGGTATCCAGCATGCCATTTTTATTTAGAAAAGTTTAT
Organism: Lacerta agilis; assembly: GCF_009819535.1. NCBI lineage: Eukaryota > Metazoa > Chordata > Lepidosauria > Squamata > Lacertidae > Lacerta > Lacerta agilis. The sequence continues at coordinate 71,520,770 of NC_046315.1, forward strand.
CTGCTTTTATCGTAGATGCAAAGCAGTTTAGAGTAAATATGCAGGATAATGCAAATAATATTTCTGTTGTAAATTAAGTTCTTCAGTCTCCTCCTGGTGTTTTGTGTATCTTCATGCAGTTTTGCCAACGAATGTGCTGTCGGCTTCATTTGCTGATGTTTGAGTGTTCTAGAGAAACTCCATTAGGCAGTTACCCACTAGAATGAATGTTCTGCTAATAGGAAGGGAGAGATTCAGAGCCAGGGTAGCTGCAGAAATCCATAGTAGGGCACAACCTAGTTGGGCACTACACTTTAGTGTTAACAGTTTTAACAGTTGTGGAGGTTTTAAACAGAGCCAGTTTTGCATAGTGGTTAGAGCGTTGGACTAGTACCTGAGAGACCAGGGTTCAAATTCCCACAAAAGCGGAGCGCACTGGCAGTGGCTTTGGCGGCGGCGTGGGGGGGGGGAGAGAAGAAGAGAAGCCCAGGCTGATCTTCCTCTCAGGGGAGGGGTGAGCACCCCGAAATCGGGCTTCTCCGCTGCCAACCGCCCAGCCCCGCTGCTTTGGGGCGAACCGCGAGGGAGACTGCTTCAACGCCTCGAAGGAAGGCTCCATTTCCCTCCCTCGCGGCTTGCTTTGGAGCAGTGGGGCTGCACAGGAGACGCTCCTGGCCAGCTTCGCTGCTTCAAAGCCTTGAAGGAGGGCTCCAGTTCCCTCCCTTGCAGCTTGCTTTGGAGCAGCAGGGCTGTGCAGGAGACGCTTAGCTCCTGCCTAGCCCTGCTGCTTTGGGGCAAGCGGTGTGGGAGGGCTCTGTCTGGGCCGCTTTCCCTCCACCCGCCCCACAGTGAGCTGGGGAGAAGGGAGACGCGGTTGCCCCTGCGAGAGGTGGCAACAGGACGCTCATCCCACCACCACCTCTCAGAAGAGCAGGCTTCCTTCCCCCCTCTTTCTTTCCCTTCCTTCGTTCTCTCTCTCTCTCCCCCACCCCTTCCTTCCTTCCCTCCTTCCTTCCTTCTCTCTCTCACCCCTTTCATTCATTCATTCCTTTTCTCTCTCTTCCCTCCTTCCCTCCCTCCTTCTTTCCCTCTCTCTTCCTCTCTCTCCCCCCTTCCTTCCTTCCTTCCTTCCTTCTCTCTCTCTCTCTCTCTCTCCCTCACCCCTCCTTCCTTCCTTCCTTCCTTCCTTCCTTCTCTCTCCCCTCCCTCCCTTCCCACCCTGCACTATTATTCTGTGGTAGCAGGACTGCCTCCCTTCCCACCCTGCACTATTATTCTGTGGTAGCAGGACTGCCACTGCTTTGGAACATGTAGCAGAGATGATGGTTACAAGGAACAGTTTGGATGTGAAATGGATGGAGGACAGTAATCGTTTTGTGCCACCAGCTGTTTTATAGTGACACAGCCAGAAGTGTCTCTGAAGTTTCTATTTCTGTTGCCCACAAAGTACCAATTTAGTGGCTTGCTGTAGAAAAACTGTATGCAGTTTGAATCTCAGTACCTAATGGAACACCTTTGCTCATATCTACCTACCTGTGCCCTGAAACCATCAGTGGAGACCCCGGTTCACATGTCTGCTCTGGCTGAAGCACAGAGGATGCCTATGAGTGAGAAGGCCTTTTTTGCAGTGGCCCCTTGATTGTGGAAGGCTCTCCTTAGAGACACCTGCCCGGGCCCATTTTAACGTCTTTTCTGCAGCAGGCCAATACAGTACATTTATTTATTCATATAACAATGAACATTCCAACAGCTCACTGTAAAGCAAGCAAAGGGAGAGCCGCTTACATGCTCTGTGCGGCTCTCGCTAGAAAAGAATTTTTTTTCTTGTTTTCCTCCTCTAAAATCTAGGTGCGCCCTATGGAGTGAAAAATGTGGTAAGCCAAATGTCTCCTTAAACCAGGGTTACACTTGCCAAAACGGTATGTGTAGTTGCCATTTTGGGGCCAGCCAGCTCAAAAGTCGTATTTTTCAATACGACTTTTTGGTTCCTGAAATTTGTTCTGATTGTGCAGATAAAATGTCATAGAATTCTACAAGGATGTGTTGTTAGCTTGTGAAAATAAACAAGATCCAAAATCTCTCTGGCCTGTCCTCAGATGTCTATAATCAATTTAATTCTAAACTGAAGATTTCCCCTATTACTCTCTCTTCTCTTCTGCTTACCACCAGGAGAAATCTCCTATGTGGTGACATGGTAGTACCCTGTTTGTGGGATGTCCTTCCCTTAGACATGTGACTGGTGCCAATAACAAGTCAAAACATGCCTATTTGCCTGGGTGTTTTAGGGGTTTTTTATTCCTGATTAATCAGCTTGCTGGGTTTCCTCCTGTGTGAATTTCGTTACTTTTACGCTTTATTTTTAAAGTTTGTAAAACTGCAACTTATTATTCCAGGTAGCTTTCAGGTACAATACTTCAGGGTCGCAATGGGATCATTGAAGAGTTAAATCTAATCCCTCATTGACAATATTTTTCCTAAACCGTGCTGTATACTAATTGGCTAATGTAGCTGCTTAGTCATATTTGTTGTAAATGAATAGAACACTATATGGAAGGTTAGACTTTGTATCCAGATTGCTGCTTTCTGTTTTACTTCCACTCCTTCTCTACTATTGCCTAACTCTATTGCCTTGTGAACCCTAGAAACAAAGCAGTGAACAACCCCAAACTTGTGCTCACTCTTTTCAGAATTGTAATCTTCCCTGGGGTCTGTGATGAAGCCTGTGATACACATTTTCTAAATATGGACTTTTGGGCCCATATGTCTTTGGCCACATTTGCACATCAGGCTAAACCATGAAATGCAAAAACTAAAGCAAGCCCAACCAATCCTTAGATGCTCATGTCCTGCCCTCTCATGCATCTGGAAGGAGAAGCTTTTACTTTCATTTCCCTTTAAGCTGTGCTTGTCATTTTGTTTGAACCTGGGATCATATTTTATCACTGTGGTCATTTTCTATATAAGCTGACTTAATAACCGATGGTTTGAAATTGGCTTACTTTGAAACTGACCGTAGTTGGTGTTAAACCACAATCCTGTGATAAACCAGAATGACAAGTTGAGTTTAATGGAAACTGAAAGTAAATGCCTCTGAAGTTGTTACTCTGGTTACACAGGGGAGCGTGGGAGAACCACATGATTTGAAACATTCACGGGGTTATTCATGCATATTGTGGCAAGCCTTAGTTTAGTGTGACATGAGAATGTGGCCTTTGTTTAAAAAGCTAAGCCCTCCAAACTTCCCAGAAGCTGGGGTTGGTTAAGGCAGAGTAATTAATTTTTCTAGAAGGAAATGTACTTCCAGCAGTGACCAGTGTGGTGTGGCGGAGCCCCTCTCCCAACATCTAGGCTGGACTGAGCAAGGCATTGGTGAGCCTGGGGCTGCACAGATGCACCAGCAGAGCCAATCCAGCATTCCTGCTCATGCATCTGTACAGCTCCAACCTTCTTACCCCCCTTCCAGGTAAGCCACAGAGATGCCCTAGCCGGTATTGTGTACAGTGGTACCTCTGGTTATGTACTTAATTTGTTCCAGAGGTCTGTTCTTACCCTGAAGCACTACTTTAGCTAATGGGACCTCCCACTGCCGCTGCGCCGCCAGAGCACGATTTCTGTTCTCATCCAGAAGCAAAGTTCTTAACCTGAAGCGTTATTTCTGGGTTAGCGGAGTATGTAACCTGAAGCATATGTAACCTGAAGCGTATGTAACCCGAGGTACCAGTGTACTTGTTTATAAATGTTCATAATGAGATCTGAGCGAAATCACAGTGCTCAGATACAGAGCTTTAAAAATAGGAAATGCAAGTACACTCAGTTAGGTATAGCCTACTTGATGATGATCTAGTGAGGAAGAAGATAGTATTTTCTCTCTCTCTTAACAAGGGCTCATTTGTCATTTGCATAACAAACATAATCAAAAAGAAAACTCAACCTCAAAATCAGACAAGTTTTATAAAACACAGTTCACCTTTATTTCGTACAAAAGAACTTGGCTATGAATTAGAGCCAGATCATTGGTCCATCTGACTCGGTAGCTTATAGTCTCCTGGCAGTGACTGCAAGGTTTCAGAGAGGGATCTCTCGCAGCCATACCCAGAGATACTGGGGATTGAACCTGGAACCTTTTGAATGCTAAGCATGTGCTCTGCAACCACTGAGCTATAACCCTTTGTTGTAGTTACTTTAAGCTACGGTTTAATGTGAACAAGCAGCATGCTGATACAAGCTGCTGAAATTGCAGACAGTTTGCTTCTCTCCCACTCCTGCTACTGTCAGGAAACAAAGCATGGTCTGACTTGTTGTATCATCCGAATCTAAGCTCATGGTTTGTTTCTGTCCAAACAAACCATGAGCAGAAGCATGCCGGTTCTTCACAGGAAACCAGGTCATTTTGTCTATGGTTTAATGTGACATGTGAACCAGGCCAGTGTTCATGACAGGTGATCATTTAAAGAAATTATAAACACTGGCGTAACATTCTTGGATCTACATTTAATTTTAAGAAGGCTGTTTTTAGGGGGGGGGACTTTCAGTACTTAAAAACCATTTACAAGCGTAAAAATCCATTTGTTTTTTTAGATATTTTTTTTACAATCATTTTTTTTCATCTTGAGTGCAGTAAATAGTACAGCACAAATGAACTTCTAAAAGAGCATCATGTAAATTTTATGCATTAGACGATCTTAATATTTATATAACTGATTAAAAAAACTGAAGCATGATATTATATCTTAGGTACGCAGCCAATTGAAGGCCGTTTGGCAACGTGCAAGAGCAACCTGCTGAAGTACTGGAAGAACATGGTAAGTAGAATAGTTGTATCTTAGGTATTGTGTTCTTATCAGCAGAAATAATTTCTCTTAATAAAACTGCCTTACAGTGAACAAATTTATGAAAGAAAACAATATTTAAGAAAGTATTAGGAAGCGCTGAATACTTGAGTACTTGATTGCCATATCATGTGCAATGGTCTTTCGAAATTTTGCAGTTTCCATTAATTAGCAGGCTAACCGTATGAATGATGTAGCCTGCAAGTTGCTCCACAAACCCAGAATAACTTGACTACTGTATGCTAGTTGCTTGTGGACAGAATATAAATTGGATCAGCCTGCTGAATGAACTTTTAGTATGCATAATGAACGGTATACCTTTTGTAAGTCTGAACGCTTTTGATGGCTCATCTGGTATTATTCTGTTCCAGTATCACCTTTTTGTCAGTTGGCTAAATATCAAAAACCTTATGTTGCTACCATGTTCCTGGAAACAGTACTAATTCAATTTATTTTAACATCTTATATTAAGTAACCAGTTTTAGTTTGGTTTCAGGTAGAAAAGGAGCACAGAAAAACCACAAAGCAAGCTAGTTTTAACTGCACTCTGATTTTATTATTGCATGATGAAATACATGCTGAAATTCAGACATGCTGCTTGCTGTTGGTGGAGTTTTAAAATATCCAATACAACAGCAACTTTTAATCTTACCAAATTATTTCCTTTGTGCACTAAGATAAGACACCTAAGTAGAGAGCAAGACAGTTGTATCTCCTTTACAGGGTTGCCCAGTCCAGACACTTAGATGCATTCTGCGTATTGAAAACCTGTTTGTAGGTGCCCCTTCCAGCCCACTCCCAACCAAAATGAATAGGCAGCCTTTGCAAGCGAATGGTGTTTGCAGACAGTAAATTACTGGTGGTCTTAACTGTGAAAATTGTATTTTGCACCCAATATCGGCTATTCTGTGAAAGGAAAATTATGTTGGAATGACGCTGATTATGAAAGCTGACTTCTAGCTGAATTTACTTTTAAACTGTTCTTTGTCTGTTGTGCTGCTTTCACATGCATAATCTGTCAGTTCTTGGATGATTTCTGAGATTGGAACCTCGGGTGGCGGCCAGTGACTGCTCAGCTGCACTTGCACTCACAGCATCTCTGGGTCAGCCCACCTGCTTTGCTGTCCAGAAAGTTGCTCCCAACTTTAATAAGATGGGCAGGGTTGATCACTATTGACCATGCATTCATTCCTTGCACAACTTCATTCTGAACACTCAGCTTGAGGATTTGGAGGTGTGTGTTGCATGCTTCTTATTTTAGGTCCCTAGTTGACTTTTGTGTTATGTAATTGGAGAGCTGAAAGTCGTATAACAATAGGGCCAGCTCTATCCAGATGATAGAATATAGGGCACAAGGCTCATGTGAGCACCATGTTCTCAAGCTTAAATTCACTTCTTGGAAAATGTGTTCATCCGTTGAATAAAATAAGAGATGATGAAATTTGGCTTTTGGCCAAGGGATTCTGGCAGTTTTAAGTATATTTCATTGCACCCCAAAGGCATCACATTTTTTATACATAGAGAGCAATCACTTACAGGGATTGCAAATTGATAATAGCTATGATGAAATAAATAGAAGTGTTTCTATTCTAGGGTACTATGGGCAAAGAATAAATATGTTCCGGGACTAGGTCAGCAGCAAAACACTAGTACAGGGTTTCCTGAACTTGGGTCTCCAGCTGTTTTCAGACTACAGTTCCCATCATCCTTGACCACTGGTCTTGCTAGCTAGGGAAACACTGCTGTCTATCCATCTGCTCCGCTCTGTAAACGGGGTTCTGATGTGCATGGCTATCCTAAACCTGGGTGCAGACATTGCTTCAGATTTCTGCAAAAAATGTTTATAGGGAGAGATGCAGTGCTGCACCAGTAGATGCAACAGAATTTCCTATTCCTCTCCTCCCCATTCCTGCCCCCCCCCATCCCTATAAAGCAAATGGGGGACTGCAGGGGAAAGAAAGGGAGTCTTAAGTCCGGTTTGCACAAGAAGATGTCTGTTGTGCAAGCGGGACACCACATTTGGATATCACTCATACTTCAGAATATTCTTATTTGCCAAATGCTTTATGGTCATTCTTACTTTCCTCAGATTTGGAAAGAGTGAGTTGAGAAAATTTAGTGATTTTTTTTTTCAGGTTAAGGGTTTAAAATTTTGTGCGTAAGAACAGATAAGATCAGATTATAGGATTAGGTAAGACATTAATTGGTTCCGTTTCAGCAATGGAAGTCTTCAGCTGGAGAGCAAAAAGCCAGTGGGTGGCCTCGGGGTGCTGTGGGTACGAGTGTTGCTGAATAATCACTGGCTGACAGCGACATGACAGAGTAGAAGATCAGCCTTACATCTTATACCAGAGAAGCCAGATCACAGGAGACAGTTGACAGGTAAAATTTTGAAATGGAAATGTCCACTATAAATGGGTTGCTGAAAAGAAGAGTCCAACCATTGTAAACTGCATTATTTTCATCCTGTGTTTTTCATTAGTTTGCATTGTGGGAAATTTTTAGAACAATGGCTATTAAAGCTTGTCAAGGTCAAGAGAAGCCGTCTGGGGGCCACTGCAAATCTCATGGAATCAAACCCCGCGTTTCCACCAAGTAAACACTCAGCAGGAAGGTTCAGCCAGTCTCAGGTCTCTTGATACATACAGTTTGCAAGCACGTGTTCGTTGCACTCATACTTCACATTTTTTAAGGCATCCATCTAAGATGCTTGACGTATACACTTAAAAATGTGATGTCTGAAGTGGTCCTGAGAGACTAAGACATTGGTGTGATAGGTGTTTCCTGTGAGAGGACTAAAAAGGTAAAGGGACCCCTGACCATCAGGTCCAGTCGTGTCCGACTCTGGGGTTGCGGCGCTCATCTCGCTCTATAGGCCGAGGGAGCCGGCGTTTGTCCACAGACAGCTTCCGGGTCATGTGGCCAGCATGACAAAGCCGCTTTCTGGCGAACTAGAGCAGCGCACGGAAACGCCGTTTACCTTCCCGCTGGAGCGGTCCCTATTTATCTACTTGCACTTTGACGTGCTTTCGAACTGCTAGGTGGGCAGGAGCTGGGACCAAGCAATGGGAGCTCACCCCATGGCAGGGATTCGAACCACCGACCTTCTGATCAGTAAGTCCTAGACTCTGTGGTTTAACCCACAGCGCCACCTGGGTCCCTCTGTGAGAGGACTACTGGGATTCAAAAGTCCATTCTAAAAAATAGGCAGTTACTCATTAATCACCCCATGTCATGGAGGGACAGGGTCCATACATCTGTTCTTGCTGTAATTAGAAAGGAGTGGATCAGCATTCTACCCACCAGCTGCCTCTTGGTGTCTGCAAAAACAGGTCTGAGAAGGGGTGAGGTTCTTGCATCTCCCTTGTATATGAAGAGCCATGGATGTAATAGGCTGTATTTTTTTTTCTTTGAAGTTTTTGATGGCCACTAAAGCTGAATTTAGTGGTGAAGTACCTTGTGGTGGAATTACTAATAAATTGTAATAAATGGTGACTGGTGTCCGTATCATATTTTACAAAGATATGTGTTGGATAGTGGCCTCGTCTCATAGGCTGAAGTGGGTGATGCCAGAAATACAGCCTTTACCAATATTAAAATAGACCTTCCGGCCATCAACCTATATGAAAGATAATATGCCTTCTAGGAAATGTATGGATTTGTCTTAGTCTCAAGGGTAAACCTGTAACCTGTAATTGCAGGTTAGCCACCTCTGTACACTTCCTTACATTCCTAAGTTGACACTTGAATAATGAAGGAGGACACTCTTAAAATTTCATAGTAATGCACAAGGCTGGAAATGGCCTATTGTAGATATTTTTTTTATCATGAACCACACATTGAATTGATCCTGGAGGTCAATAGGGAACAAGTGCAATCTCTAGATCTTTATTGTAACATGTTTTCTTATGACCTACATCAGAAAGCAGTTTTCGGAATTAACCTTAAACCAGCTTAATATTTTGAGCCATCATTAAAGATGGTGCTTTCTAAAGTAATGCAGGGTAGTGGAATTGGTAGAAAGCTCTCCTAGGCACAGTTGCAATGCAGAGCTCCAGGCATGACTGTAAACCTGAGTGAAAATGTATGGCTAAACACTACCAGTAGTGGAAGTAAATATATCTTCTCCATCCCAAAAGGTTTTCTGGCCATCATCATTTCTGTCTTTCATGGATTTCGTTTCAATAGCCTGACTTTAATGAACTGCCCAACTACGACTGGACTCTGAGAAATGTCTTGCATTGAATCTAGACAAATTCAAAAGTTGATTTGTAAAGGCTGGAACTTAGTTTTGACTGCAGAATTATTATATATATTTGTGTTAAGATTTCTTGCAACACAACGCGTATGTTGGGTAATGATCACAATTGTTCGTTTAATTGCCTAGTTTGAAACATGAATTTGAGAATGTTTAACTAAGCATAACTTTATTCATTTAGCACTATTAAGCCTATGCTTGGCCCAGCACAAGAGGACCAGCGACAACCTGTTTTTAATCAACAACACAAAATTGTGATCACCCCAATGTCACCGAATGGCCACAGCTTGTAAAAGGTAAATGTCATGAACTTTTTTTAAAAAAATGTGTTTCAAATGCAAATAATGCTTTTTATGCTTCCATAACAGCTTAATTAGCAAGTAGTCTTTAGCGGACACCATCGAGGCAAATACTTTTGAAGTGTCTATCCCTTCTTTATTTAGCTCTGAATATCAGTGTTAATATTCTATAAAATGTTGTCCCCCCTGAGTTGTTATAAAGGGGAGACTGTCTCTGGTTCAGTAATTGCCAGAAGCAGTCCACCACAGTCCGACCTTAGAAGAAAATGAAAGAATGCACAGATTTGGGGAGAGATCTTCATGGTATCTTGCTGACAATGGGTGCTTAATTTGGCTAAAACAATTATTTTGTTCCAGAAACTTGGTGAACTTGCCAAGTACAGCAGACTTGTGTGCCTTTACTTTTTCTATCCTAGGAGTTACAGTGGAGGCAACTTCTTGCAGAATGGAAAAGTTGCTTTGAGTGGCATTGGAATTGAGCCACCATATAAAATTGCTAGCTCATGCTGCAGTGTTCAGATTAGTGGGTGGGTGTATTGCGATCATGCTTTCTGCAGTGCTATTCGGGGCTGAAAACTAAGCATTTGTAACGAAATTTTATTAAACAAAAGCCAACCTTTTGGTTTTGGCAGGGGTGAGCTAAATAATGATAACTTTGATGTTTTCTAAACTTCTTAAGCATGTTATGTTTAATGTTAAGAAGCTTTTGTTCAAATAAACAGATACATTCTACACTGTATTTATTTAATATGCTCTACAAGGCAGTTTTCAGCATCATGTAACAGCACTGATATACTGAAATTCCACAATATTTATTTTTTAAAAAACTCAATAAAATGACATTTAAAAGATAGCAGATAAAACAATTCTTAAAAAACAGTGCCATAATTTTTTCAAGTGCTGGCTAGACTAAAGAAGAGGTCAAAATATTTCCCTGGGGAGGGTATTCTACAAATGCAGGGTCATCACAGAAAAGACTGTGTCCTTGTAGAAAACCAGCACTGTTGTAGAATCAAGTTTTAACTAGCACAGAAGTCCGCTCCACTTACCTGTGGGGAGGAGTTGCGGTGGACCGCATGGCCGCCCAATCCCCCCGGGGGGCGGGGGACATTGTCCCGTGTTGCCCGGGGGATCCCAGCCACGTCATCATCCAGTCAGTATTCTGTTAAAGGAATCCGGGGGTGTGGATCTCATCCGAAGCCCGGGGCGGGGCTGGGGCCATGCCACAACCCCTTTGGGAACCCTGGAGGGAGCTCAAGTTGGTTTGCATCGACAGGGCTCCCCTACCAGTGGGTTACCCATACCAGACTTCCTGCACAGCAGGCGGGAGTCAGATATAGTCTGGTCTACTCAATGCCTAAGCCAATACCGCTCACATTCTGTAACCAATAAAGTTGTGGCCAAAATTTGCCCAATAACATTAACCTTATATCCTGTGTCCTAGTGTTTTTATTCCTCTTCGAGTGGGTGGTTGCGGGGTCTCAACATGCAACTTTGGATATCTGAACAACATAAAAAGCTGCTTTATACTTACTAATAATAAAACACTGTCAGCTGAGCTTCTGGGAATCTTAGAAACATAGGCTTGTTGGAATCTAGAAACATACCAATGCCACTTTTTAATATAGCACAAGAACTAATATAGCTCAGCTGAGCTGGTACTGGCAAAATAATGGTAATAAGAAAGTGACAAATTATTGGGACAGTTAAAAATGTGGAAGTATTGTAAACAATGATGAAGCATTTGATGTGAGAATAGAAAGTACTATGTGAAAGAGGTGTACAATATGTAAAAGTTGATAATTGCAAAAGTAGACAGCCTTGAGTGTATGATGAGCAGCTTATATCTGTGCTTGTATGGTTGTAAGCAGCCTTAATCTATAGGTAACTTTCATTTGAAATCAGTAGGACTGACTTCTAAGAGAATGTTATTGGTATTAATGAATCACATAATATGCTAGTTGTATCACTTTTCCTCTTAGCTGCATACGAAATGTTCACGTTTTTATTTAAACCTTTACAGATCACCAGGAGAACCTCACTCTGAAAATATTGAAGCTAGCCGAATGTAAGTATAACTAGCATATCAAAAGAGTGCATTTGGTATATTTTGTGTGAAACCCAGATGCAACATCAGAGTTGCATTACCTCCATTCTTCAACAGCTACCTTTAAGTTGTACTTGAGAAAAATTATTCAATGTTCACTCTTCAACATGATGGTTTTCCCAGATTAGGTACATTGAGAACACGATCATTTGCCTAGATTAGGTATGTTGAAATCAATGGGAAATCACGTTATTCATGACTTGACTTTTCCCATTGATTTCAGTGGGATCTATGTGCAACTAACTTGGCAAGGATCCAATCCATAGATCTCTTTGATGTTTTTGCTATGACAGTTCCTAGAACCAATAACGCAAGCTGCTCCTAAAGGTGAATTACAGCTCGCTGCCTTGGCAGGTAAACTGTGCTAGTGAAAAATGCACATCACCAGCCATGTGTTCATTCTGTATGGGAATATAAATGACTGCTCTGGATCACAACCAGAGGCTTCGTCAACTCTTATTATATACAACTAAAATTAAGCAGTGTCCAATTGTTTAGTGACACAGAAAATACTAGGTCAGGCTCATGAGTAGAAAAGGTACTGGTCTAGCTATCGGACTGTTTGTAATTTCTGCTTCTTGTTTTTTCAGTGTTTCTGATTTGTGGTACCTAGTTTATATTCTGTGTGGCTTTTTGTGGTGATTTATATATTTACCTATATATTTGTTTTGTAATGGACCACATTGGAAACCTCCGGGTTGAAAGGCAGGCTATACATTGTAATACTAGTATTAATAACTGTAAATAATTTGCTTCATTATACTTGTGCTTTTCATATTATTTAAACTTGAAATAATCTAATTTTTGAAGCTACAGCTGCAATTTAATTCCATCTTCTTTATTAGATCAGATTCTTTTATTTGCCAATGGACAATGGCTCAACTACATTAACTGCTAATATGGAGTTAAACTGTTTGTAAGTGGGCAAAATCCATTCATTAGATAATACTTAAAAGAAGAAAGCAATTAACACTCTTCCTGCTCTAACAGATTTGATAGCGTGGAAACAACTGATGACAAATATTGTTGATGTGTAACTTGGTTAGAAAGAGGACCAAGGGGGAAATGAGTCAAAATATCAGGCATTTTTAACCAGCTTCCTCGCCTTACCTTTCTTTTTTGTTAACTGTGACTTTCAGAGCTAAAGGGAGTAGCAAAGCTGGTTTGCATGTAACACTAAACCATGGTTATGTATGTATAGAAAGCAGGAAAGATCCCAAGTGAGGCTACAAGTTTGCATACTCCTCTCTCCTCCCTCACAGCTAGGAGAAGGACTTCACTAGTGTTTACTTTGTTACTTCGAATTCCGGCTTGTGTACGAACCAGAGATCCAGGATTATAACTCCAATCAGTTAGACAAGCCAGTTTCATAATCCATGATTTGAAGCTGGCTTGCTCTATAACTGACCAAAGTTTGTTTAAACCACAATCTCTGATTCTCACATAACAACAAGGTAGGACTGGGGAAATGGAAAGAAAGTGCTGGCAAAGTCATTCTCCTGACTGCATGAGATGTGTATGAGTCCAAGGCTTTGCTTTGGGCTCGTTGACACAGCACTAAACCATGGTTTAGTATTAATATGTAACTAAACTCAAGATGATTGTGTCACTTAACTCTGTCTAACACTGGTTCATTAGTTAGATTTCAGTAATTCCTAATTTATGCATTTGAAGAATGATAATAAAATACTTGCCAAACCAGTACTGATGTTAGTAAAAGAATTGTCAGGCTCATAATATATTGTATTTAATTGCCAGTTCGTGGATTCCCATAAAATTTGACAATGTATTTGTTTCCTTTGCTGTCTTCCAAAAACAGTTCTTCCAGAATATAGAGTAGTGTCTGTTCCTTTTACATTAAAACAAGATATTAAAAAAAAACCAAGAAGCAGACCCAGCAACCACAGACAAAACCACAAAATAAGAATCCATCATGTGCCATCAAAAGCTGGAGACAAAATTATTGTCTTGCCTGGCACCTAAAAAGTTACAGCTCAGCACCTCATTGGTATACCATGGAGTGATATTCCAAAAGTTGCAGGCCACAGTGGAAGAGGCCCTATTCAGTTAACCACCTGCTCTCATGATGGTAACACTTAGTAGAAGAGCTCAATATATAGGTAGATTCAAACAAGATTGGGCAGTTTTTCAGATAATTAGTCCCAGGCCCTTTAGGATTTTCAACATCATAACTGTCCCAGCGAAAACTACTCAGAAGCAAACAGCCATAATGTAATTGTGCAGTAATGATAGTTGTGCTGAGTAGTCCAGTTGCAATATATGTGTGGGATATAAATCATCTCAAGAATATCAGTATGTAATTACACATTCTATTTCGCTTAGTTTATTTCCTTGTTCGTATAAATTGTTAAAATCTGTATAGCAGGTATCATTTGGAACAGGGGCTAGGCTAGTATTTCTTAGAACACAAACCCCCAATTCTTCTAGAAAAAATTACTTTATGAAACTAAGGGGAATTTTGTGAGGATTCATACACTTAAAGGTTGTTTTTATTTTGTTTTTTATTTGTTTTAAACTGCAAGTACTTACAACATGGCTAATATCAAATAATATTCTCTCCTTGGAATGTCCTTTGCATGCAAAGTCTTGTTATTAGGTCCATATCATAAAGATCTGCATGGGGTCGTTCTGGAAGGTTTTATTTGGAATTAAAATAATTCCAAATAAAATGGAGAGTTTGTGTTTTCGAGTTCACTTATATATTCTTAGCCTAGTGAGCACTACGTTTTGAGACATCAGTTTTCATTAAATAATTTATTCAGACGTGTTCTATGTAAGAGATTTACAACTCCTGTAGTCTTGACTTCGATGGTGAATTGGAATGATCCCAATAATATTTTAACAATTTTATTTGAGACATAACTTCAAGTTTTTGCTCAGACTAGCAGAAATGTTGAGCATTTCTGCTCCGTGTACTACCCATCAAAACTGAAGCATTAAGAGATCAGCTATTGGAAACTCATCATTGAGTTCTTTAATCATCAGTTCTCATCATTGAGTCTCTAATTAACCATTGTTCCCTGTTTCATCCAAACCAGGAAACTATGGTCACCAGCTTAAGAGCAAGCCAGAATCTTAAACCTTGATTTGAACTTGGCTTAACCATTTAATATCCCTGTTAAAAACTGGCAACTAGGGGGAAAAATGTTTTAGTATAGTATGGCAGATGGAATTATAATGCAGACCGATATATTTACATATGAGGCATGGAAGCCTCAGCAGCATGCCCAATAATGAGAGTTATGAGACTCATAGTCCATATTATTTGGAGAAGCCAGGTTCTAGTCATACACTTACTATACTAAATTTCTGCATTATTGTCGATTTCAATATAATGAGGAGGAGTGCGTATATATATATGAGGAGCTTTGTAATTCTTGTAACTGAATGATTTGTGGGAACCAAACTATTACAAGTATTGACCATAACCATAGCTGTCAACTTTCCCTTTTTTGTGGGAAATTCCCTTATTCCATTGCCGTTTCCCTTTGCAAAAAAAGGGAAAGTTGACAGCTATGGCCGTTTCCCAATGCAAAAAAAGGAAGGTTGACAGATCTGACCATAACCCTGTCCTAATTAACTACTTTTGAAAGTTCTGTTACTTAAATCTTTCCAGTTGAAAGTAATCACATTGAAATGCTGAGCTTGGGGAGGGTCTTGCTCCAGATTTCAATGATCTACATTTTTTAAAGAAACAGCAGACTAGTTTACACATTCACAAACTATACTGTGCATCAGACCTATTATTATTATTATTATTATTATTATTATTATGCAGGTGCATCTTGCATTTCAGGATCTCTTGATGTGCAATATCTCTTAAATTGAGAGAGATTACTTCAGAGCCTCACTAATCTGTGCTTTGCCGACCATTTGAATGAGCTTGTATATGAAAGCCATACTAATCCTTGTGCTTACTGTTTGGATGTTTGGTACAGGAAGCGAGCAGCTGCAAAGCATCTAATAGAACGCTACTACCATCAGTTAACTGAGGGCTGTGGAAATGAAGCCTGCACGAATGAATTTTGTGCTTCCTGTCCAACTTTCCTCCGTATGGATAACAATGCAGCAGCCATTAAAGCCCTCGAGCTTTATAAGATTAATGCAAAACTCTGTGATCCTCATCCCTCCAAGAAAGGAACAAGCTCAGCTTACCTAGAAAACAATTCCAAAGGTGCCCACAACAACTCCTGCACTGACAGAAAAATGAACAAGAAGGAAATGCAAGGCCCAAGAGATGACTTTAAAGGTAAGGCACTGGCTGCCAATATGCTTCAGGTCCAGTTTCAAGGTGTTAGCAGTAAGTCTTAAACAAGTGGAGACCTAGGCACTTGAAGGAGCACCTCTCTATACTAACCTGCCCATGCAATAAGAGTAGCCAGTGAGGCTTTCCTTTTCCTCCCAGTTTTGGAGGCCGTACATTATGTGGAGATGGGGAAGAGGGTCATTTCTTTGCTGGTGCCCTCCCTTCAGAAACAGGCACCTTGCTTTGTTGCCTGATTAAGAACCGATTATTCAGTCGGGCATATCTGTTGCTTTATACTGTGTTCCATTTTGTATTTTAAGATGAGTTCTGTTGGTTTATTTTACGTACGTTATTTTTATTTGATGAATCCTTGTTTTAAATGAATTACTTACATTGCCCTGAGATCAAGCAGTATAGGGCAGGCTATAAATATTTGAATAAATAAAATACAATAAGGCGGCTTGTTTCAACAAGCCATGGTTAAGATTAACCACCATTTAGAATTCTGACATGGTGTTAACCTGGTTAATTGAAATTAAAAGTGAAAGCTTTGCAGCTCCCCCTTAACAGCTGTGCCAAAGCAGAGTGGGGAGTGTGTGAGACCAGGGGAATGAACACAGCCCTAGTTTCTAATTCAGTCTTCTTTTGTCATAAAGTGCCAGAGTTGTTGTATGCCTGCTGAAGTTGGTAAATACCCTGTTTCTCCTAAATTAAGACATGGCCATAAAATAAGCCATAGCAGGATTTCTATGCATTTGCGAAATATAAGCCGTTCCCCGAAAATAAGCCATACCCCGAAAATAAGCCATAGTGATGCGGCACCTCCCATTAAAACAGCCTGGAGAGGCGTGGCTATGCAGCGTACTGATGCGATGCGGTTAAAATAAGACATCCCCTGAAAATAAGCCATACTGTGTTTTGTTGAGGGGAAAAAAATATAAGACGGTGTCTTATTTTAGGAGAAACACGGTAGTGGGTCTCTTAATGCCTTCTGCTTAATACATAGATTTTAACCTAAGTTCAACAGAGGTTTTCTGCTTTGTGTTTAACAATGTAGATGTGACATTCTTAACAGAAGACAAAGTCTATGAAATCCTTGAGCTATGTAGAGAAAAAGAGGACTATTCACCTTTAATCCGTGTCATCGGGAGAGTATTTTCTAGCGCTGAAGCTTTGGTACAGAGCTTTCGAAAAGCCAAGCAGCATACTAAGGAAGAACTGAAATCTCTTCAAGGAAAGGATGAAGATAAGGATGAAGATGAAAAGGAAAAAGCTGCCTGTTCTTCTGCCATGGAAGAAGATTCGGTTGCACCATCATCATCATCATCCAGAACAGACGATTCCACACAGGGGGATAACAACCTACAAAAATTAGGGCCAGAAGAAGTGTCTGTAGACATTGATGCAGTCAGACGGGTCTACAATAAATTGCTTTCTAACGAAAAAATAGAATCTGCCTTTTTAAATGCACTTGTGTACTTGTCGCCCAATGTGGAATGTGACTTGACTTACCATAATGTGTACTCTCGGGATCCTAACTATCTCAACTTGTTTATTATCGTTATGGAAAATGGTAATCTTCACAGTCCTGAGTACCTGGAAATGGCACTGCCATTGTTTTGCAAAGCAATGAGTAAGCTACCCCTCGCAGCTCAAGCGAAGCTGGTCAGATTGTGGTCAAAGTATAGCGCAGACCAGATCCGACGGATGATGGAAACGTTTCAGCAACTTATAACCTACAAGGTCATAAGCAACGAGTTCAACAGTCGCAACTTAGTGAATGACGACGATGCCATTGTCGCTGCTTCAAAGTGCTTAAAAATGGTTTACTATGCAAATGTAGTGGGAGGGGATGTGGACACGGATCACAACGAGGAGGAAGATGAAGAGCCAATCCCAGAATCCAGCGAGCTAACGCTTCAGGAACTGCTGGGCGAGGAGAGAAGAAATAAAAAAGGACCCCGAGTAGACCCACTGGAAACGGAACTTGGTGTAAAAACTATAGATTGCCGAAAACCACTTATCCCCTTTGAAGAGTTTATCAATGAGCCACTGAATGACGTTCTAGAAATGGACAAAGATTACACCTTCTTCAAGGTAGAAACAGAAAACAAATTCTCCTTTATGACGTGCCCCTTTATATTGAATGCTGTCACGAAAAACCTGGGATTGTATTATGACAACAGAATCCGTATGTACAGTGAACGGCGCATCACCGTACTCTACAGTTTAGTTCAAGGACAGCAGTTAAATCCGTATTTGCGGCTCAAAGTGAGACGGGATCACATCATAGATGATGCTCTTGTCCGGGTAAGTGGCGTATTGCTGTAAAAAGGTGTTTGACTGCCCATGTTTGAAAATAAAATAGCTAGAAGCAAGATTGTTACTATGTTATCGACTTAGGTTTCCTGGTGTCTGAAGTATTATAAGCACTAGTTGAGGTTACTGCTGCTTTGGGGGACTGATGTGTGGAGGAGCGGCCTGCCATGTACACAGGTATGTGTCGTATCGTTCCCAGAATTACTCCTGGAAAAACATTCAAACCTACGTACAACGTGTATGGCTTTTCTTTTGCTAAAACCAAAAAGCCGTCAGGTTAGAATTTTAATCTCTGCACAAATGTTCCTAGAATATTTTGATTTGGCACATTATGGCTTTTATCCACAGATGACCATTCAGAAAGAGACTTGAGGTTCTTGGAAAGATAATGGTACATTGCATGTTGTGACAGTGGTGGGGGGAAATTACACAGCTTTATTTCAGGTGTGCATTTGATGGGGTGTATCGGTTGGCAATACTCATTTAACTATCCGTTTCAGAGTTTCCCCATAATCTGGCCTCATTCATGGGCAATCGTCACATGAAACAGTTTGTGATATAAAGCAGCAGTCAGGTACTCCCACATGTGAGCCTAATTAAGCCCAGTAGGCCTCCCTATTTGTTCAGTGAAGCCATTTTGACCAAGCCACACCTACCATCTACACCCTTGTTGCAGGTAAAAAGATTCAGCTCCCTGCCAAAAGGGGAATTTTCAGGCACTGTCAATTCAGCTAGCTGGTGCTGTTTGCAAAACCATGTTCCCATACAAGCACTGATGATAATCACATTTGCCCCTGTAAAGGCAGAGGGCTTCACAAGCACTGGCGATCAGCGGAGTCATCCACACCGAGTCATCCACACCTACAAAGCACTGTGCCTTGACCTGTGCAGTTTGATTTCAAACGACACAAGCAAAATAAAGCACTTCACCCATCCTGCCTTTCAGAATGGCACACAGAGCTATGGGGACCTAGGCATCCAGCCCGCCAGCTGGAAAGTGCCCCCCCCCCCCCGCAATTTAAAAAGTAAGAAGATAAAAATGAAAACACCACCTTCTGTAAAACTTATTAAAGCCTTTCCCTCCCTGTGTGTGAACTGATTGTTGTTCCTTCCCAAAGACATCTCCCACCTCCACAACATGCATACACATGTAGAATCATAGAATCGTAGAGTTGAAAGGGACCCCAGTGGTCATCCTATCCAACCCCCTGCAATGCAGGGATCTCAGCTAAAGCATCCATGACAGATGGGCATCCAACCTCTGCATAAAAACCACCAGTGAAGGAGAGTCCACAACCGAGGGAGACCGTTCCACTGTCAAAGATCTCTTAACTGTCAGAAAGTTCTTCCTGATGTTTAGTCAGAATTTTCTTTCTTGTAGAGAAGAGGCAATTTGCCCACGGAACTGGTGGTATAAACCCCCTAGCCCCTTCATCGCAAGCCTTTCTGTGGTTCATCTTAACTGTTTGAAGCTCAACCTGCCCTTCACAAATCCGGAACTGGAACCATTAAAAATCTCCCATTCAGTCTTAATAAAGCTAAGTCTTCAAACCAGTGGTCTACATAGCACCAAGAGGTGTTAGTAAGCAACTTTGTAGTTGTCTGAACACATGTCTTGGGTTAACACCCTGACATCTGGGGAACAAAAGCTTCATGGAGTACTGTACTGAACTTTGCATCTCTGTTGTGTAGGTTACTAAAGTTTCACAGTAGCTTTCCAGCAGTGATCTCTTGAGTTTAGTTAGAGGAATAGAAAATATGGTTTGTGCATTTTTCCTAGAATGCAGCTTCTTCAGTTTGTGATAGGAAAGATGAGCAGTCCCTGATAGGGGAAGGAGTCGTGAATCAAGTCTCCCGAGACCTGTGTCACTTAGGTTAAAGAGTTTCACTGCAATTCTGGTGCTGATGCTAGCCTCTAACGTGTAAGAATAATGTGCAGTTGCATTAACATTGAGTAGTATCAAGTGGTCCTGTTCCACTAGTGAAACAGAGCTTTCCTCTTCTCTTCTGCAGCCCCCCACTGGTAGACCCTATAGGAAATATTTTGAAGGGTGTACAGGGGAGAGGAAGTTGCATTGTGCAAGTGGTCTTCCACTCACACCGGATGCAACCCACTGCCTTCTAATTACATTCATTTGACTTGACTTTATTTAAACTAGGTTATATTTATTTTGCTGCATAGAAATAGAATATAAAACATAGATAATAAAACAGTATTAAATCATAAAAGCATCACGACTCAAAACTACAGAAATAGACTAATTTGAAACGGCTTGGGAGAAAACATTTTCAGCAGACATCAAAAACGCTAACATTCTCCTTATTTAGATCTGCTAACTTGATCAGGTCATAACTAGTGCAAAGCTTTGGGTTGGTTTGAAGACTTTGGTGTTGTCAGGAGAATCCTGACTGAAGCTGAGGAAGCCAGCTGCTGTTTATCTCAGATAATTTTTCATGCGTGTGAGGGGAAAACACGAATCTAGCTTTGCACTGGTCTGAAAGTTTGAGATTCTAAATTTGTTGCATGTGCTATTTCATTAAGAGTGAAAAGGTTCCTTCGTATGCCCCTGTGAGTGGGATAATTTGATCCCTCTTTGGTGGTTGAATTCCAGAAGTATTGGTAGGAAGTGCTGCATCAGGAATGCAAGCTTTTTTCCGTCCAAGGGATGTGTTGATCCTTGGCCAATCCTCCATGCCTGCAGTGGTTGTGGCCACTCCACACACCTGCACACTGCATCCCTACACACATCCCAGAACTGAGGTTTTTTTACTGGCAGTCAGAGAATTTGAAATTGCAGTAAAACTTGTATTTGCCATGGCAACGATCCTGCAATTGCGCTTTAGCATCTAAGTGATTGCCAGTGACTGAAAGGATAACCTTGGTCACAACTTGTTTTGATTCCAGCATTCTATTCCACAGTGGTGGGGGTGCACATGCCCTGATCCAGTGTAGCTGCAGGAGAAAGCTGCATTACAGCTGACATTCAGCTCTTGCAAATCTATAATTCACTTAGTAAGTTTCCAAACTCTTAGGACAGAATTCTCGCCAGAACCTGTTTACATTGATCCTGCAAATAAAATGGAACATTGTGTTCTATAAAACCCAGTTTAAGGCTGCTATATTTAATGTGTGTGTTTATCTAGTTTGACTCAGCTCTATTCTAAGCTAGGTGTCTTTCTGTTTTTCATTTGCTCAGCAGTGCAGTTGGATTTATAGTACCAGAAATCCTATTCCTGTTCTGCAAGTAAATTTTTCCTTGGCCTTGGATATTGGCTGCCTTTTGTTAGCCTTTCCTTTTTATGTACAACACATTTACATTGTGACTTGAGTACCACCGTTAAATTGTCAAGTATGTATCATGTACCTTACTACACCTGAAATAATAAACTTTCCTAATTACCGGGCAGTTAGTTTTCTACTCTGAGTGCTGGCAAAGTGTCCTTATAAACTTTTAATTCTTGTGCATTCATGGTCAGACTCAGTCTAATATCTGTTTGAAAATTTGGTTTTATATATATTTAAGAAATAACTAATTTGCTTCTGTTCTGCAAGGCCTTGTAACCATCACAGAGTAACCTTTCTCTAAACTATAGATTCAAAACAGATGTTCAATGAAAGCAGCCTTTGGCAACCTGGTGCCTTTTAGGTGGATGGCACCAGGTTAGTGAAGATTGACTTAAAACTTGCAGCTCAAGGGAGTGGGAACTGGCAGGTTCTCCACTAAACATCTTATGTCAAGTAATTTGACACTTCTAAGTGCTCTCCCAGGTGTTTCTTTGCAGTCATGGCTTAGATTCAAGCCAAGGCTGCAAAGACTCCTGATGAAAGTGTGGCTTGCATTTGACAGGGATTGGCTCCATTCAGGAGCTCTGATCGGGAGCTCGCAAGTGCTTGCATTTGGTACCAAATTTAAAAGCCTCTGGATGCAAGCCCCATTTGCAGAAGAAGAATTGGGGGTGCAATCTAAGATTCCCGGTTGCTTTTGTGTAGCTGTGACTTTCCTGCCCTTCACCTGATGTCATATGATGTAAGGTGTGGGGCAGATGGGGAAATTGCCTTGTGGGCCTTGTTTTGCCCATGATCTGAAGGTTCCTCTTCCCTGATGTAGAAAATATTAGCCCAATTCACATGTCTTTGGAAACTGTAGGTAATAGTTTGGTATGAATGTGCATATCTGGACAATATGACTCTTGCCTGCTGGCGCACAGAGGATATAAACCAGGATTTGTGACTTCGCATTTTGTCAAAACCAGGAGGCATGGACTGTTTTGCTCCCAACAAGCTACTTTAAGACAAAAACAAACCTTGGCTACACATCCTGGTTAGGGAGTGAAACAAATTACAATCCTTGCTTTAAATGTAACACTAAGGCAGTGGTTCAGTTTTGTTTCCTCCCAGCATAAGCTGCAGAGAAGCACAATAAACCAGTGGTTTTCTACCACTGTGCCGTGGCACCCTGGGGTGCCTTAAATGATGGTCAGGAGTGCCATGGGCAACACTGGCGTCTGTCCTTCCCTCCCTCCCTCTGATGCCTTCTCGAGTCCCTGCCTCCCAAAGATGTGCACAGCTGTTTGTTGCAGCTTCCCAGGCGAATGGTGTCTCTGGGAGGCACCTTAATTTGGGGCGGGGAGGGGGCAGCTCAGAGACCAGGGACAGCTGCAGCAACTGCCCGGAGGACTGAAGGAGAGAAGAGGAGGCTGAAGGAACACTCCACATGGGAGGGTGTTCAAAAAAAGGTGAGAGGCTGCCAGCTCTGCAGGCAATAACTGGGCTCCTGAGCCCCACAGGGATGCTGCAGAAAGAATGTCAAGGGAGCTGAGGACTCAAAAAGGTTGAAAACCCCTGCCATAAACCATTAACTGGTTTGCTGGGATGTGAGAACAAGGCCATTGTCGGTTGAAACATTTTGCCTAACTGATTGATTTGCATACAGTTTCACTCCATAAAACTCTTCTTGCATATCTCGTGTCAGTAAAAATGTCTACTCGTAAAGCAAAGTTCTTTATCACCTTTTTATATTTAATTGCTCCAATCATATTCTCAGTATGTGATTTAATGACTGTTCCAAGTGGCTGGATTAAATGAGATACCTTTTCATACTAAAAGAGTAAAACGTTGCCCCAATTTCAATGATGGTACACATCTTATGTGTTACATTTTCTTCTTAGAGGAGTCAAGAAAGTTTGTGTTAACCCAGTAATGGCATTAATTGCGTCCCATGAGGGTCAGAAGATCATTCTCTACCGTTCTTTCCCCTGTAAGGCTTCAGAAAACTTAGCAATGAGAAACTGGGCAGTAAATAAAGAGAGAACTTTCCCTTGATAATCTTAGTGGTCCATCCAAATCCCATTTCCTCCATCACTTTCCTCATGAAGCTTCAAGAAACATTATCAAATGCTTTTTCTGCATCTATAAACATCAATGCTGCTTTTTTCTCATTTCTCATTTCCAGGTATTCTATAATATTCAATACATTTCTAATAGGAATCCAGATTGATCATAATGAATAAAATATTTTAGATTTTTTTTCAATCTATTTGCCAAAACAAATGCAAACCATTTGAATCATATTGAAGTGTTAACGGTGTCAGTTCAGATTCAGTAGGCCTTGTTGTACTAATAGATATTTTAAGCCTTCTACTTTGAAGGCTACATATAAATATCCAATCTAGTGGCGCAGAAGAAAAATTCCAAGAAACTGGGATAAATGCAAAAATATGGGCATGAGTTGTATTAAATGTGCCCCAACTCTACAGAATGTTGCTCACACATGCTAAACCATAGTTTAGTGCCACATGAAGAAGCCACCTTGAGCCTCATGTGTTGCCTTCCTGTGCTCAACAGAGATGCCAATTCAGACCAATTCAGTTAGTTCACTCTCACCTGCACACAGTGCTCAGCTTAATCAATGACACATGGAGCAGCAGCTATCTAACAAACCAGCAAGCACCCTGGTCTACTCCTTCCTTTTACAGCTGGATTGGATTTTAAATGTTTACCGTATTTTTTCCGGCTATAAGATGCCCCCTTGTATAAGACACCCCCTATTTTGGGGGACTCAGATTTAAGAAAATGGAAGATGGCCCAGAATATAAGATGCCCCCTAATTTTTGACATTATTTTTTAGGGGGGAACCTAGTCTGATACACGAAAAAATTCGGTACTGGTTAACTTACCATCAGTAGCACATGAGACTTCATCTCCATGAGTCCCAGGTTGGCAGAAGATTCCTGCATTGCAGGGGGTTGGACTAGATGACCCTCGTGGTCCCTTCCAACTCTACAATTCTAGAATAGAAATCAAGGTATCTTAAGGAATCTTGCAGAAGAAACATTTTTCTTCCCCTATGGACACTTATGCAACCCAAAATGCCTCTCTAGAGGGATGTGTGGGAGGGCTGCAGAAGATTGTGCGATAAGCAGCTGGGGTGGAGGGAATGAGAAGCATTTATTCTGTGAAGTTCTTTGTCTAAGGATTCAAGCCACTGTATAGATCGTGGCTTCTGATCCTTTGCAGATACTGTCATGTCTGTCTTCAAGGTTCCTTTTAAGGCTTATGCAGAATATGAACTTGTAAGATGTACTCGTAAGATCCTGTGGGCTATTTTTAAGTTTGAATCTAAAAGCTAAAACTTGTGCATCCTAAAGGAAAGAATTGGGGAGGAGAGGAGAGATCTCTGTAGGATTTGTGCAAGGCTTTGAGACAGTAGGAGAGTCATCCTCGGCTATTGCTGCAGGAAGGGTTCTAGTCATTGAAGATGACAGTAATCCCCTTGAACTCTGAGCCAAAAGGTCAAATTCTGAAGCAGCAACTAGAGGGAGAATGGTTCCTACCCTTGGGGATAGTTCCAAGAGCACTTTGGGAACCCTGTTTCCTCTTTTTCTTACCTTTCCCTGTTTAGGGAAGTATTTAATGACTGATGTTTTAATGTATTTTTAATCTTTTGTTGGAAGCCACCCAGAGTGGCTGGGGAAACCCAGCCAGATGGGCGAGGTAGAAATAATAAATTATTATTATTGTTTTTTGTTGTTGTTATATTCCTCCATCCTGGTCTAGCAGAGCCATCCAAAACATTCTCCAGGGATGTGCACAGTGCTTGCAGGCCTTCCTAGTCAATTTCATCCCCTTATTTTTTTTCCTTAGACACCACAATGGGATTGAGCCCAAAGTGAGTCACATTGTCCACCCCCCTCACTGTGAACCTCATTATGTCCCCTGCTGTTCTGTATAACCAACTATAAATATTTTCTATGACAAGTATTTATTGTGACCGTTACCCTGAATCACTTGTAACAAACTGCTTCATTTTATGAGTCTCGCTATTCCTTACGTCAGTTAAAATATATTTCTAAGATAAATTAGCAGCTTTCGTTTTTGCTTGTGCATGTTGTGGTGAAGCAGCCAAGGGAGGGAGGTATATCCACGGCATGGTGACCTATAAAATAGGACGTACTAAAGGAACGTTTTGTTTCTTATTCAATAGTTAGAAATGATTGCCATGGAAAATCCAGCAGATTTGAAAAAACAATTGTATGTGGAATTTGAAGGAGAACAAGGGGTTGATGAAGGAGGAGTTTCCAAAGAGTTTTTCCAGCTAGTTGTAGAGGAAATCTTCAACCCAGATATTGGTACGTAATTAACTTTGTATTTATTTAATATGCAAGATGGTTTGTGTCTCGTCTTATTAACAGTTATCTACCCTTTCCTGAGCCATATGAAAACCCATCTTTCTAGGGTTTTTTGTTGTTTAGTTTTTACTTGTAGCTTGTGTACCCCAGCTTTGGACACAATCTTGTGACAAGTCAGCAAAATCATGTTACAGCCCTTCTAGGGTATGGTACACCATTTTCACATCCAAGTGTGCCTTGGTTTTGAGTGCTCACCTGCCCACCAGAAGCCAGCTGTAGCTAGCTGCCTTCTCCCTAAAATGTTAGCTGCTCTTGTGCAGCTAGTGTGTGTGTCATGAAATGTTCAAGCGTTCATTTCTCTCCCTCCCTCCCTCTCTCTCTCTCTCTCTCTCTCTCTCTCTCTCTCTCTCTCTCTCACACACACACACACACACACACACACACACTGTTCCAGTGGATTTTGGGATATTATGGTAACTTTATTATACATGGGGACTTTTGAATCAAGTCCGGATCAAGCTATGAACTAAGCTGTGACTAAATAACAGGTGGATTTCTACATCTGCCTCCTCCACAAGAGGCCCAGAAGGTGACAACACGAAAACAGGCCTTTTCTACAATGGCTCCCCATTTGTGGAATGCTCTCCCTTGGGGTTTATATGTCTTTAGGCGCCAGGTGAAAATGTTCTTCTACCAGGCCTTTCACTTATTGACATCCGATGCCCTTTTAAATGTGTTCTGGGAGGGGAAATTATTGATTGGTTGGTTCTTGTTTTTATTATGTATTTTTTGTTTTTTTTATATTATGTTGTGAACCGCCCTGAATTCTTCAGGTATACAAATTTATTTAAGTAATGATAATAAAAATAATTAAGCTTTCATGTTTTTTCTTTTTAAAAAAATTATTGCTATTCAGTTCCTTAGTCTTAATTTTGACATGCTTTTTTATAGGAATGTTCACTTACGACGAGTCTACAAAATTGTTTTGGTTTAATCCATCGTCTTTTGAAACTGAGGGACAGTTTACACTGATTGGAATTGTGCTGGGTCTGGCCATTTACAATAACTGTATTCTGGACGTCCATTTCCCAATGGTTGTCTACAGGAAACTAATGGGCAAAAAAGGAACTTTCCGTGACCTGGCAGACTCTCACCCTGTAAGTTGATAATTACGTTTGGAAATATGTACTTACATTCTGAGTTGTTGTTGTTGGCAGTGTGACACTCTCTGAGTGTTCTCTTGCATGAAGCATCAGTAGCCATTGTCTCAAAATTGCATAATAGGGACCAAAGTTGAGAGTGTTGCTTGCTTAGTAGTTCATGACAGAGGCAATGTTTAAACTGGTAACTTCATGGCTCCCACTGTTTGCTGCTTCGCTACACATCTACACCATCTCTTAGTCCTGTGAAAGTTTGCTTAATGGGCATTTTAGAAAAGTCAGCATTTTGCAACACTTCTAGTGACCTGTTAAATATACAGAACATGATGTCAGGTGCTCAAGGAAAAGGCAGCACAATGTGCAGTGTCAAGAGACCTGTACTGTCAACACAAATGTGCTTTGCCAGTATTGGAGAAGAGGGGAGAGTGTGAGTGGAAGGGAGGGCGACTGGGTCACTTCACCTGTTTGTCTTATCTAAGCAGCTGAGCATAGGGTGGCGGCAAGCCACATTTGCAGCTGAGTTATATGGACGATCACAACAGTTTCGAAACTAGCTTTCTGAAAGTTCACAATGTAGTTGTGAAAGCAAATGATGCCAGTGATGCTCTCAATGTTATTTCATTCCAAAACAGAAACTTGCATCTATTCCAAAGTTTCCTTTAGTTGAAAATCTATTGGAAATTATGGATGGTAAAAA
Source organism: Lacerta agilis (assembly GCF_009819535.1). Classification (NCBI taxonomy): domain Eukaryota; kingdom Metazoa; phylum Chordata; class Lepidosauria; order Squamata; family Lacertidae; genus Lacerta; species Lacerta agilis. The sequence goes on from NC_046315.1 coordinate 71,548,314, forward strand.
TAGGACAACTTCTCCAAATGCAAAAGGAGGTGTGTTTCCCCCCCCCCCTCCACCTGCTCTTTATCAGACTCCACTTATAGCCATTGTTAAGCTTTGGTTACCACAAAAAAGACACACACTTGCCTGAAAGAGTATCTTAATGTGTGCATTTTTTTTAATGAAAGGCAGCCTTGGGAGGCTGCAACCTTGATCAGAAGAGTAGGCAAGGAGTTGTAAAAGGCTTTTTCCATTCAAAATTGTCCTCCCCTTGCTGCTTTTCCACCTACCGGGATGTGGGGATCTCTTCCCTGCCTGTGGAAAAGCAGCACATGAAGGTGATTTTTATAGGAAAAATAGCCTTTGAATAAAGGACTAAAGAGCTCTCTCCTCCTCCACAGTTGCTGTGATATGATTCACAGTATCCTATAGCTGTTTTTCATTTAAATCTGGAAACTGACATGTGTGTAAGTAAAAACATACAGTTTGACCCATAATGTTCAGGCATGCTGCATAATTACCACGTCTGTTGCTGGGGCTTTAAAGCCTTATGAAATATGTCTTATTTCATTTTAGGTTCTCTATCAAAGCTTAAGAGACTTGTTGCAGTATGAGGGAAGCGTGGAAGATGATATGATGATAACCTTCCAGATATCTCATACGGATCTCTTTGGTAATCCAATGATGCACGATTTAAAGGAAAATGGAGATAAAATCCCTATTACAAATGAAAACAGAAAGGTAATTTGAATGGGCAATGCCACCAGTTGCGGAGTGATTACTTGATCAATATTCCAGGAGAACAGATAGAAACACACCTTGCATGTGTTTATATAAATTAAGCTCATTTGCATGATCTCTGCTGAGGCTGTCAGAAAGTTGTATTTTCTCATTTGCTAAATTTGTATGACAACAAATAGTGCTCAATGTGATTAACAGCAATAAAATACAAAGCAAAATAAATCAAAAACGTGAAAATAAATGGAGTGAAACATATCAACAAAACTGATAGAAATGCCACCAGTTCAACTAATTTCAGCAGACTTATAATTGCCATAACAAGTCAACTTGTAAGGCCAAAAGGCTATATGAATGAAAGCATCTCTGCCTGCTAGCAGAAGATAATGAGAGAGGGAGTATAGGATGAACCACTGAGAAGGGGATTCTGATAAAATATGATTTTGAGAAGTGATTTTGGGAGAAATTCTTGCGGTACTGCCCTCCCCGTGGAATACCCTCCCATCAGATGTCAAGGAGATAAAGAACTGCGCAATTTTTAGAAGACATCTGAAGGCAGCCCTGTATTGAGAAGTTTTTAACGTTTGATGTTTTATTATGGTTTTATATTCTGCTGGAAGCTGCCCAGAGTGGCTGGGGAAATGCAGCAAGATAGGCGGGGTATAAATTGTTGTTATTGTTGTTATTTATTACATTTTTAAATACATTTATTAGAAGTAGATGATGATGTGAAACATTGTCTGTGGCTTGTTTTGTAAACCACTTGATTTCGTGGATGGAGTGAAAAGAAATGATTTATTTGGGGAAAGCTCAAAATTATTAGCAGCCCGAATGATTTAAATATAAGTTAACTAATCTCATATGAAGATTGATGTGCTTTGAAACCACTATTTATTTAATAGGGGAAAGTCTGTTCTGATTTTGGGCAGCAGTTCTTTCTATTTATCACCTGTAGCCACTTGTTAGTTGAAACAAAGATTCACACTTGACTACTAAGGGAACCTTGCATTATTTGTCTTTTTATTAAACAGGAATTTGTGAATCTGTATTCTGATTACATTCTCAACAAATCAGTAGAGAAGCAGTTTAAGGCCTTTCGAAGAGGATTCCACATGGTAACCAACGAATCTCCCCTAAAATATTTATTTAGACCCGAAGAGATTGAATTGCTCATTTGCGGAAGTAGGGTAAGGCACCTGAAACGTGCAAAAGACAATAAATTGCTCTCTGCTGAATATCTAGTCTGAGGTGGTGATACGATGTCTTGTATTTATAGAATCTAGACTTTCAAGCTCTAGAAGAAACTACAGAGTATGATGGCGGCTATACCAGAGACTCTCTAATTATTAGGTAGGCGGTTTAAGTTTTTTCTGTGGGTGAATGGAGAAAACTCTGCCTGTTAGCAAGTGGTGTGAATAGCTAAATTACCAGATAATGCACAGTTTAAAAAACAAAAAAGAGATATGTTTAAGGCTTCCATTTTTAAAATATGCTAGATCTTTTTTTCTTGTCCATTCTGTGGTTAAACCAGAAGATCTGATGTCTTGTACATAGATGAAAAAATCGCATGTAGAAGGATGACTTCCAACAGTAGCAAAGGAGAGGAGATGCTCCCCCCCCCAAAAAAAAAAATTATTGTCCCCTCCCAGTTTTCAGGCCCTATGTTGCATGGATTAGATCCTTGTTCGCCTGATAATGGTCTTTGAACTTTCTGGGCTTCCCTAAATAGCTTTTCCTAGAGCCTCGGTCATATAGTAGCAACTTCTGTTCTGTAATCACCATGGCTATTTGGAAAAGTTTTGTACTTGCCAAAAACAGTGGAGGACCCACCAGTTTTCCCATTCTCAAATTTTGTGTCACGTGTTAGTGTGCGCATGCTAGCGCTCTCAACAGCTGAGGATAGTAATGAGAAATGGGGAGTGTTAGGTAACTTAGGCAGTGTGGGAAATGAGAAGGTAGACTGCCATCCACTGTCCTCATCCCCATCTAAAGCCCTAAAACAGACCACTGCAGCTGGGTAGAAGTCTGTAGGCATTTGAGGAAATGTGAATGCAGTTCTTCAGTCACCTAGGAATATACATTCAGAAGCACCATATTCCCCTACTGGATTGAGATATATGTGTGTCTCTTTATATAGTATTTGTGCATTTGAAAACACCTGAAAACAATATATTGATACAGTACGCTTGCATTTGCTACTTCCAAGGTTAAGGGTAAGATAATAAGCAGCACAAGACCTTTTGCTCTGCCCAGAATATTTATTTATTTATTTTCATTTTTGCTTCAACAGAGAATTTTGGGAAATAGTCCATTCATTTACAGACGAGCAAAAAAGACTATTCCTCCAGTTTACAACAGGCACAGACAGAGCCCCAGTAGGAGGACTCGGAAAACTAAAGATGATTATAGCCAAAAATGGCCCCGACACAGAAAGGTAAACTCGTTTGACGTAAATCTTACTTTAAAACTCAGAAATGTAAGTGTATCATGCTGCAAATGTAAAAATAAATAAATACATTTTAAGCCTCTTTCTGAGTGAGTTCCCCCTCGGTCCCCGCTACAGTCATACCTCGGAAGTCTTGCGAGTCAAACGTTTTGGCTCCCGAATGCCGAAAACCCGGAAGTGAGTGTACCGGTTTGTGAAGGTTCTTTGGAACCCGAATGTCCTATGTGGCTTTCGATTGGCTGCAGGAGCATCCTGCAGCCAATCGGAATCTGCACTTTGGTCTCCGAACGTTTTGGAAGTCAAACGGACTTCTGGCACAGATTCTATTCGATTTCCGAGGCGTGGCTGTACTAGTTGTTGATTTGAGAAAAGCGACAGTAATGACTTGTGCGTTTTGTGTTCTGCTCTCCCTGATCGTTTTCTCTTCTTCCCTTTCTCCGCAGGTTACCGACGTCTCACACATGCTTTAATGTCCTTTTGCTTCCAGAGTACTCCAGCAAAGAAAAACTTAAAGAGAGATTGTTGAAGGCCATCACATATGCCAAAGGATTTGGCATGCTGTAACGAAAATAAATAAAATAACAAAAGGGATTTAAAAGATTTGGTGGTGATGGTGTCCCTGTCCAAAATAAATAAATAAAATAACCCCCAACCCCCCCCACACCCCACAAAAGGCCATAAGATATAGAAAGCTACAGTAGTCACTCGTGTTTGTGCCCCCTTCTTCACTTGGGGACATTGGGCTGGAACAGCAGATTTCAGCTGCTTCTATGAACAAATTATTTTTCTTTTAGCGTGAAAGTGTTACATATTCTTTCACTTGTATGTACAGAGAGGTTTTCCTGAATATTTATTTTAAAGGGTTAAATCACTTTTGCTTGTGTTTATTACTGCTTGAAGTTGAGCCTTTTTCTTTTTCTTTTTTTCCTTTTTTGAGTATTTACAAGAAAACGAAACTGTACTCTCCCGAGGAAAAATATTGCCATCATTTGTAGATTGTGTAACCTTTTTAAGTATGTGCTACATTTTTTCATCCCAGTTTAATCAAATCAAAAATCAAGAACTTATACTTTTTTGGACAGTTTTGCTTTTGAAACTTGAAGTCTTGGAAAGCGAAATGGTGTGATGCAATGACTGCTGTTCTAGCCCCCAAAGAAATGTGTGGAAAAATCTTTAGACTCAATAAAAATGGAAGGGAGAACTTTGGAATGTTTAACTGCAGCCTTGAGAACTTTTACTTTAGTCACAGCACAACGATTAAAAAAAATAATCTCATTTCAATATATATGTTGTCTTTCACATGTCTTGTCTTGTAGCATACAGTGTTTTTAATTAGAAAGGTTTCTAGCTGTATGAAAGCGTAAACATAGCTAGGTTGGGTTTTGTCTTTTCTTTTTTTTTTCTTTTTCTTTTTTAAAGTTGTTTACTGGGAAAAGTGCATTTTCAGCCAAACAGCATTAGAGTAGGATGAAATGTGTTGTTGGAGAAATTGGAACGTTGGGTCTATAATCAAAAGCATGTGAAGTGCACTTAAAACGAAATTTTAATTGCCTATTATGTTGACATTTTAAATAGACAATCCAGTCTTCCCTGCAAGTTATTTTAATGAATTGTTGTTCCTTTTTCAAGTCGTATGATCAGTGGTGCAGCCAAGGGATTCTTCACCTCCTCCCCACCCCCACCCCAGTTTAGCAATGGTGGGGGAATAATTAAACATCTTAAGGGCAAGTTTGCATTGTAATACTCCCAGTTATTCATTGTATGTCTCGGAAATAAACCCTAAGCTCACTTCCATCTCTTACATAACATGCCATAGGTTTGGAGTGTTTTAAGTCTGCATCCTACATCAGAGGGACGGATCCCTTACCTTTCTACAGATTGTCCCTGCACGCTGGTGATCTCCTCTGTAACAGTATAAAATAAAGGGACTGTACATTTTTAACCAAGACAATGTAATTGGCATACCTCGTCTTAACTGCAAGTGACAACTGATGTGCAGATCTGAGCTTGTGCCTTGGTGATTGCTATGCCTGACTACTACACACAACAAATCAGCTTGATTTGTGCAGAATTGGTATTATTTCATTTGAGGGAGAAAAAAAATGTGTCTTTCAGGATTATTTTATTAAAAATTTTTTAGTAATAGATACAGGCAACTGTTATGTACCAATAATGCTAAATAAAACAGTGATGTTTTCCACCATGGTCCAGTGACAAAGAAGAAAAGTGATTTTCTTAGTTTCGTAAGTTAACCCTGGTATCGTTGGAGTGACTTTGATTTAAACTGCCATGTTAATATTGACTCCCTTTGGTATAAAGCTGTCCTTAACAGTTCGCTTGAAACTGACGGCCTTTACCGCTCTCAAATGTGTCTTGACATTAGTGGGGCTTTTTACTCATCTTATTGATGAGAGCAAGGGGTGGGGGAAGCTAAGCATATAATTTATGTGGTTATTTATATATGCCTCAATTAATGAGCATTTTTAAAATAGGCACCTGAAGGGATGAAATTCTGATGGCTGAAACAATTTCCTATGTTAATAGATAAATGATGTGCTTTTCTGGGGACTCCTAAGAAGGCACTAGATGTTGTATTGATCTATTTCCTCTTAACAGTACTGTTAGGCAGGCCAACTCAGAAGCAAGTCCCATTTGTTCAGCGTGACTAGCGCTGTGTTGCAATTATGCGTGTTGAGGGTTGTAGCTGACGCACCTTCTACATTTAATTGGTTTTTAAGTTCTTACACTAGGCCTCCTTCCAATGCCACAAAGCTCTGGAGAGGAGCACTCCTGTTAGGAGGGAGGATACACTGCAACATTTTGTTGTGGGTCTCTTTTGTATAGCAATAGTTTCTGTAACATGAGCACCTAGCCTGTTTACCTGTACAGTGGTACCTTGGTTCTCTGACTTAATCCGTTCCGGGAGTCTGTACGACTCCCAAAGTGGTTCGAAAACCAAGGTGCGGCTTTCAATTGGCTGCAGAAGCTTCCTGCACTCAATTGGAAGCCACGTCAGACACTCGACTTCTGAAAAACTTTTGCAAACCGGAACACTCCTGGTCTTGCGGCGTTCAGGAGCCGATTTTTTTGGGGGGGGAGCCAAGCCATTAAACTACCAAGGTATTGTACCACTGTGCTTCTGTGTCTCCTTTTTAAAGAATACAATACTGTATATCAGTAGCACATTGATGAGAGATAGCGGACTGTGCTTTTTATCTAGGACTGTGTACAGTAAATGGTCATTTGTAATACTACATATAAACATTACTTTCTGTTCGTTAAATTTCTGTCCTGGCCTTCCACCAAAGGAGTCCAGGGGCAGCAAAGTAGCAAAGAGAAATGAACTTTTAAAAAACAATTTTAAAACAATCCTGTATTCTCACAGCTAAACAAGTCCCTGGCAATCTTGGAACAATATATTTTAGCCATCAAACACCTGGAAAGACATTGATTTTGTAAAGTTCTGCCCAGGTGTGACTAATGAGGGAGATAAAAGTAGCTCATCAGGGAAAGCATTCTATAAGAAGGGAGCTGCTACTGAGGAGACTCTGTTCCAAATCAGCACCAGCCAGATATTACCCAGTGGTGGCCTTGCTAACTGGGTTCCTGCCAATTATAAGATAGTTGATACTGGGGGGAGGGGGTTGGACTAGATGACTCTTGGTGTCCCAACTCTACAATCCTATGACTTACTGTGCATTGTACTGTATCCTGATCTGATGTAAGGCAGGGCTGCAGCACCTTTTTGGGTCCCAGGGTTAGATTTGACAAGTCCGGTAAGGCTTCCCACCTGTCATTCGCTTGAGTTCACAAATGAAGTCCATGGCATGCCCAAAAAAGGCCTGGCAGGCCACTTTTGGCTGATGGGGTGCAGGTTCTCGATCCCTGGTTGTAAGGCAACTTCACATGAACACTTGACAGTGGGGCAGAGAGATTCCCTTCTGTGGGGAGCTTTCTGTGTAGAATTCCAGGTTGCAAATCCAATTTCTCTAGACAACATTGTGACTTGATAAAATGATGGATCTAGGGCAGCCAATTCTATTAGATTTTCTCTCTTAGAATAAGTACCTAGACATATCAAGTGTTTTGGTCTGTTTAACTCCCATACCCAAGAACCTGCCCTTCTAAGATGGAGCAATTTCCACTCAGGTGGCTCAGGAGAGGACTGTTAACACATTTTAGCTTGTTGCTCTAGCATAAACTAGGGTGAAGACAACCAATACAAGGATTAATTGGGATTGGAGTCCTTGATGCTTCCACCTGTGTAAGTAAAGGCCAGAAGGAAGACATCATTCTCCCTGATATTGCTGCATTAATGGCAGCAGAAATACTGCAGCTGACACAACCGTTAATACAACAAATAGCAACAACCTCAGTGGCAGCAGGAAAAGAGCTCTGGATTCTGCCAGGTGGGTTCTGAAAGGTGACAAAGTCTGATAGACTTGAGCCACATCCTCCCTCCACAATATAATCTAGCTGTGGATTCAGCAACTGAGTTTGGAAAGAAAACAACAGACACAGAGTTTGGTTTTATGGAAAAGAGGCTTTTATGGAAAAGTGGCACGTTGGAAGAGATTTTCTGGCCTATGTGTCAAAGTTCCTCTCCTTTGGTGGAAGAATGGGTCATATCCAGTATTGCATGAGTGGAGTTCTACTTGTACAACAGGACTTCCCCACCCTCTGTCCCTTGCAGATACCTGTTCCATATGGTCTGCCAATTCTTGAGTGGGGCTTGGGGGGTCTATCAAGGGGAGGTGAGAAAGGAAATCCTGATGCACAACCAAATCTGATGCCACCTATCACCTTTATCCTAATACATTTAATCACTCAGACTGTAAACATCTTGATAATTATTTGGAAGAATTTTATTATCAGGACATGACATATTTGTCCATTTGTAAGTTGCTTGTAGGTCTCCAGTCCCAACTGAAGTATTTTCTGCAATAACATTAAATTACCCTACTTAAGCAGATCTTCATACGCATATGTTTGCTCGTATTATCAATCTCTACACTGGGATTGAAATTTATCTCCCCTTGACAAACTGTCAAAAGATACATTGGGCCTAACAGAATAAGTGTAGATCACTGAGCACTTCATGCAAGTATTGGGAGTGCATGTAATTAGAAATATTAAGTACCGATAAATTCTATCTCTTCAGGTAAGGCTGTTTCTGGTTTTAAGCAACAGTTACCAGCACATACTTTCTCTTGAAATCATATGGGCTAAATACTGTAGGGGGGGGGGGGGTGAAAGATGAGCTGCTTGAAAATGCCAAACCTTAGTTTATGATCAGTTGATAAGGATTATTGTTCAGCCACTTTCTTTCAATGAGGTTCTCTTTGGTAATAATCTCATTATAATATTCCCATATCAGAATTTCTAAAGGACTTTCCTTTCTCATAAAATCCCTGTCCAAATTCTTTATTGTAATGCTTCGGTGATTGGTTTCTGGACCTACTGGATTCCATTTTGCCTGCTCCTGTTGAGTATCCCATAGAAAATCCTGTTTTACCTGACTCCCTAAATTTTCTACCAGTCGCTCAGAATAATAATCTTGTAAAGTAGAGTCTTCTTCCTTTTTTAAAGCTCCGATCTTCTGGACAAAAAGCTTGACTTTGTTATTCAAACTGCCATGATTGTTTACCACCACATGATTTTCCATGCTGGAGTATCTTCCCAGTGGTGTGTTGTCCAACCCCAAGAAAAGATTCCTGGAGTTAGGTCTCCATTTTTTATTTCTTTCCCCCTTACTACTTTTTTTTTGCTCCAGAAAGCCTTCCTTCAGTCCTTTATTTACAAGTCCTTCAGGGCACAAAGACATGTTAGGATCTGTAGCCTCAGCTTGTGGGTGCTGTAGCTGTGAATAAGTTCTCTCCGAAATCCCTTGATATCTGTAATTCACATTGGACAGCCTCTCGTGTTTCTGATGATGAGCAGTGAAGGGCCTTTTGTATCCAAGAATGCCAATAGGCTCACTTAAGTCAGTTTGCATATTGCAAATGGAAACCTTTTTAGCAGCTGATGTATCCTTCCTGCGGTATCCTCTTTGTGCATCGATTTCCTTAGTAGCTCCAAGGTAGTTCTGTGGATCCTTAATCTCTGCTTCCTTACCTTGCAAGTCTTGGCAGCTCTGATCCTTGGCAACTGAGACCGGAGACAGATGAGTCTGGATTCTGCACGGAGCTGAAACAGCCCTGGAGGCTTCCTCATTCTGCAATATAACTCTCACCGCCTTTTTGCTACCATCCGTCACAACTGTATGCAGATTTGGAAAGAGGCTCCTGGAAAGCTGTTTGGCAAGGTCTCTGTTGCTGTGCAGCTTGGCATGAGCCACTTCTGACCTCCTGAGCTTGAGGCTGAATCTGTTGTACAAGATTCTTTGATCAAGAGTGAAGGAGGTTTCTGCCTGCTTCTTCATGGACTCCAAAATCCTAAGCTTCTTGTTTAACAGGATCTCCTCCTTGGCATTGCAAAACAAAGCCAGCTGCAATTTCTCTCCATCTTTGAACTTATGCCTTTCAACCATTGTGGAAGAGAAGGTTGAAATTTTATATATGAAACCAGACAAGTGCTTGGATTTAATTTTTTTCTGGTTGCTTTTTCTCCTTTTCACAGCAGATCATATTTAGCCTTTTGCGGTTTTCTGTTGCTGGGAGTGTGGAAGAAGCCTTTGAATTTACTCCAAGGGTGTTCTTAAATCTCAAGACGTATTAAAGCGCGACGCCAACAATCAAGGGTTTGTTGATAAGATCGAGTTCCTAATCGGCGTTGTTAAGGAAGCAAAAAATGAAAGCCTTCTTTTCAAAGATGGGAATCACTGTGGATGGTAGCTTTATTAGTTTGGTTCTTCCCATGAATGGACACCTTAGGCTGAGTAAATATTTCCTGCAGGACAATGCTACAGTTTCTATAAACACTAGAGTCTTCTCGCTCAGAGGAGGGAAGTCAAATACCTTGTGAACAGAAACCATTTTGTTGATGTTAGCACAGTCAGACCATGTCAAACAGGGTGCCAACCTTTTCAGACCTGTGGGCACATTTGCAAACCAGAGAAACTGGGCACCACACACAACCTGCTCTATTGTAAGGTAAAGGGACCCCTGACCATTAGGTCCAGTCGTGAACGACTCTGGGGTTGTGGCGCTCATCTCGCTTTATTGGCTGAGGGAGCCGGCATACAGCTTCCAGGTCATGTGGCCAGCATGACTAAGCCGCTTCTGGCGAACCAGAGCAGCGCACAGAAATGCCATTTTACCTTCCCGCCGGAGCAGTACCTATTTATCTACTTGCACTTTGATATGCTTTCGAACTGCTAGGTTGGCAGGAGCTGGGACCGAGCAACGGGAGCTCACCCCCATCGCGGGGATTCAAACCGCCGACCTTCTGATCGACATGCCCTAGGCTCTGGTTTAACTCTAGTGTAGGGTTGCCATAAATCATGATTTTCCTGGACATTACCTGGATTTCAATGGTGGAAGTGACATCTGGTGGGGGGGGGGATTTCTGAAAAGCGACCGTTCGTCCTGGATTTTTGTCAACATAACCAAAACACGTTTTGAAAAACTCATTTTTCCTCAACAACTTTGGCAAATAATAATAACAACAACAACAACAACAACAACAACAAACAAACAAACAAACAAACTACTTGGGGAATTTTCTGCAACTTTGGGGATTTTCTTTTAAAAGGTCAACAATAACATTGACTCCAAAATGGTGGTCTTGCAGAATAATAAAAGAATTCTGGGAGATGGTTTATAATGAACTTGAGAAAATGTTTAAAAGAACATTTCCTAAAAACCCAGAAGCTTTTCCTTCTGGGAATAATAACAACAGAAATCTCTAAAAATCACTCTACATTATGGATGTATGTGACTACAGTGGCCCAAACTCTGGTAACACAAAAGTAGAGAACAGATGTATTACCATCAAGAGAAGAATGGCAGCTTAAAATATTAGATTATATAGAACTCGCCAGCATGACAAACAGATTAAGAAATAAAGATGATAAGAAACTAAAAGAAGACTGGACATTATATATAGATTATATTGGGGGGGGGAATATAACAAGAAAATAAGTGGGAAAAAAATTCAGGGTATGGTAATGAAAACAATTTAGTAAGAAAACGCAGTTTGAAAAGATATCAGATAGGAAACCAGGGAAAGAGTGGAAGGGGAGTTAAAGTCAAGGTATATAAGAGTGGAGGAATAAGTTATATTACGATTATTACTCATATACCTATGTGTTATATTTCAGTTGTTTTTTCTTATTATCTTGTGTTTGACTGTAACACAGCATGCATTGACGATATGATTAAACAGAAAAGCAAATTTCAAAAAGGAAAAAAAGGTCAGTAGTTTGTTTGTGTCTAGATTTTCACTGCTTGAAATATGGCAAACCTATCTGTTGGCCAGAGGCTGGGAACCTCAGACCTAAAGACCTCTTTAACTTTATCTCCCCGCACCCTTGTGGGATGTGCCCTTGAACTCTGACCATGCCTCTTACTGATCCAGGTGGAGGCTAGACATGGACGTGTGCATACGTGTAGAAACTAGCCTACTGGACAAAGGTAAAATTTGCATGCATTGCTCCGCCCACTTTTGCCTCCACTCACACCGACCACTGGCGTGTGGCCCTTGGAAGATGGCCTAGAAGGAAGTGCCTCCCTCAGGCGGAAAAAGGTTCTCTGTACCTCCTATTGGCTATCAGAGATCACTTCTTTCAGCAGAGGGAAAGGACCCTGTAGATGGCAGTGAAAACTTCTGCGGGCCCAATGGCACCACACTGGCGACCCCTGAAACTGGATATTAATTTGAAGCACCTACAGTATTTCCCCTGAATTTTTCCACTATCACCACTCTGCATATGGTGGTGCTTTAGATACCTATGAGGGTGCAATGATGGCAGCAAATGGCACCTCCTTTTCCACCTTCACTGCCACTGAGTAGCCTTGATTATGAGCATGCACCTGTGTTCCATTGCCTTCCTCTGAAGTTTTTCTCCACTTGCATTCAAGCACATTGTTTCATTGCCCTGAGGTCTGGGGTACACCAGGGAGCCAAGCAGACCATACGAAATGGGAGAGGGCACTCTGGGGCAGTTGCGTAAATGGCCCGAGTCATGTGATAGTTCTGCAAGTGCAACTGATCTCAGGGCAGCTAGTGATACGTGAAAACAAAATCAAAGAACAACAGAATGCTAAAGGCAGAATAATGATTTTTAAAATACAAAGAGTCATTGCGTATAAACAACTGTAGAATGGCATCCACGTTATCGTTGCTATTATTGTATACTGTTAGTTTATTAATTGTATATGGCACCATCAGCATACAAAGCATTTTCCAGAGAGGTCCCTTTTCCTGAGTAGCTTCCAGTCTAATATGCACCGTGGAGGAAGGATTGTCAGAGGAAACAGATAAGTGACATGTAGTTGTTTCTATTGCACTTGCTCGGGGCAGATAAGAAGTTCTGTACGATAAGAGAATTAGGCAATAATAAGGAACCACAATACAAATATGCTGGTTTGCCTCCAACAAGGTGCTTGGGAGCCAGTCTGGGGCAGTTGCAAGGGGAAGAGAGAGAGAGAGAGAGAGAGGTACCGGTAGTTTTACGTGACATGGTACAACCCACAAAGTTTTTGTTATTCAGTATCGAACGTGTCCAAAATTTAATGCTGCAATTTGATTTTGTGTGTGCGTGCGCGTCCCCCACTTATACGTGACTGCATATACGCACAGCGCCGAGAAACAAATCATTCCAAGACAGAAATCACAGGAGAGAGCTGCAGAGTCCTCATGGCTCATGCAGGAGACCCTCCCCGGAGTCCAAAGAGGATGTCAAAAGAGACGGGAGGTGCAACAGGGCTTGTTGAGCCTGCTCAGCCACAGGGTAGCACAGCAGCTGCTTCCCTGCACATCCTCCATTCTCCCCACCAGCCCCAGAGCTTCCATTTTAGTTGTGGGTTTTTTATAGTATTTCTGAACTGGATTGGTGAGAGAGCAGAGAGGAGTTTAGAGGGCGTTCCCCAGCTATGCACTTTTCGCTTATGCGTGCGGGGGCCCAGAACGTAACCCCCACCTGAGTGCTGAGTCACCTGCTTATATATTCCTATTACTCGCGCAGCATAGTCCCTGTGCAGATGATGAAAACTCAGCAATGGCCCTTGTGCCCTGACAAATGACATATATGCACTACATTCCATCTGCACCAGGGTTTCCCAAACTTTTCGTGTTTTTGGACCACAATTCCCATCATCCCTGACCACTGGTCCTGCTAGCTAGGGATGATGGGAGCTGTAGTCCAAAAACAGCTGGAGGGCCAAATTTGGGGAAACTCTGCCATGATGCGTCCAGTGTTTCACCAGCACAGGGATATTAAAGGGGGCGAGTTTTAATTCAGAAGCCTTGCCATCTGCCTCTCATTGTCAGTGTCAAAAACATCTGATAGGCTATGAAGAAAAGGCAAATTGCTGTGCTGCTTTGGAATATGCCAATGTAGACCTGCTAGTACCAGTAGGAGAGGTTGTTCACAGCAGTGCACTGTGTCTATTTGGATTCCTAACAAGATCGGAAAAGCTGGCTGATGTGGTCTCAGTAGCTGAAAGTCTGCTAAGTAGAACCCTATATTCCTAGCCTAATGGACCACAAAAAGAATTGCCAAGAGGCAAGGCAAACTAATCGAGCATAGCTGGCAGATTCAGTCTTGGTTTTGCAAGGGAAAATGTGAATGATTTGAGAGCGGCTGCCGTATCCTGCCTCCTCATTTTCTCCCATATGTAGCATTTATTCTTGAGTTGCCACTTAGCTTCAGGGCCCAGTGTAATATCCAAAAGACTTCTTAGCATGTGTGTTCCTGAGCCATTCTTTCTGAGTTCAGAAATGGACGCAGGATTCTGAGTTGTCCTGAATTATTGAGAGTCCCGTTGGGATTCATGAGGATCAACAGTGAATATTCTCCAGATTAGCTCTCTTTCTCGGAAGCTTTAAGAATCCGATTTTTCTGCTCGTTATATGTTGGTTCTAAAGAGCCAAATAAGGGAACCAGAGCTGTTGGGTTCTGAACTGATGGTTTATTTGTCAATGTCATACATTTAAGAAAAAAACTACCAAGGGATTTTGGAAGAAAAGCCAATCTGATGCACCAAAACTGGGAGGTGGTGGGAATGTCCAATTTTCTTCAAACTGCAGATGGTTTAAAGAGCTTGGATCATGAAAAGGAAGGATTAAAGATGACAGTTGGTAATGCAATAAGGGGGCAGAGGCCATCCACAACATTCTTCACTGATTACCTCTTTGGACCAGCCGTATGTGTTACCAGTGACTTTGCCCATATATTATTAAGTGTTCCACACAGTGGCTGTAACATACGGAGAGGTTTCACACTTAAATCACCATATACTGTGACTGCAATACTACTGTCACTCACCTGGGAGTAAACCCCACAGAACTCAGTGGACACATGTATAGGATTGTACTGCATGTCTCAGTTTCACTGTGGGGAATCTGCCACACTAGGCATCGCAAATAAAAAAAGGTGGTTATACGATTTTACACAACTGCAAAGTCAGGACAGGGGAGTCATCACACAGGTGTTATTTCAAGTCCCCTCCATGGTTGCCCTGTATTGACTACCTCTGGATCATAGACATGTTTAAATTCAAAATTTCTACAACATCTATGCAGCACTGTCAGCAAATGCAAGCATACATACACTAAATGACAAGGGTGACAGCCAGCATTAAGTCCTACTCGGAGTAGACCAGCTGAAATCAGCAGATCCTTTCTGAGTATGCCTTGGTTGGGTAGCATCTTAAGAATCATGGTGTGAATTTAGTTGTCGGCTACTTGGATGAGTCGTACATTTTATGCATTTTAATAACTTATATACCACCGAATCTAATGTAACAAAATCTCTAAGTGGTTCACACAATTTACAATCATCACAAGTCAAAAGTTAGTACACAGTCATTCTGCCAGTCTGCATCCCTTCCCTGTTAAGTAATGTTGCAAATGGTTGCTGTAATAAAGTCTCATGATAAGGATAAAGCTAGAATTCACTGTTACTACTGTATTCAGAAATAACTATATATAGCTAACAGTCTTTTCCTTCTACCCAAGGCTCTGTGATTTGTTTTTGTTTTTTTTTTAATATTTAAGTGTCCCACAGGACAGTATGTGCTTTGTGCTAAACACATTTTAAATCTGTGTTTTAATATGCACAGTCATGAACTGACCAGATTTTCCACCTCACTTGAGATTGAATTTGCAATTTCTGCATGGGAAAGACATATCAAGATAATATGAAGTGAAACACACTATCTTTTTAAAAATCTGAATATAAGAAACTTTCCCATGGATTACACAGTACTTAACAATGTATGGTGCCTTCAGGTGTTCAAAGCACCTCACATCATGCATCAGCCAATTGTGTAATCCTTATGAACAATAATGTAAGTGAGTGTTTGCCATCTTACTTTCTAAACTGGGAGCCAAGGGGAAGGGCTGCAAACTCAGTGCACAGCATCTGTTTCGCATGGTCCCAGGTTCAGTTCTCATCATCTCAAGGTTGGGTTTGGCATGAGGAGCCATTGGCGGTCAGTGTAGACGTACTGAGTGAAGTGGGCCAATAACCCGAGGCAGCTTCTTAATGTTCCTAAATATGTTTAATGAAGTCACCGGCCCGTCACTGCTGGTCACAGAATGCTTGACTAGATAGACTGGCTTCCCCCAACCTGATGCATTTCATGTGGGAACGGTGCACCCAAGATACTATGCAAAGGGTGAACGGTGTAGCATAGAATCTTGTGGTGTCTTATGCCTGAGGCCACCCCACCCCCCACCCCCGTTAGTTCAGTTATCCACTGGTTGCATGAGTTTTAAATGAGCAGCACGTATGTTGCATTATGGGGTTGGCCTGTAAATATTAATCAGTCTCAGACACAATTATTCATGTAAATAGGTTTCAGTAACATAAGTATTACCTGCCTCTCTTGTACATTTCAGTCTGACAGGAGTAAATACAGAAAGCAAAAGCCAAATGTTGTTTTTAAACTTTAAAACAAAGTGTGTTGCATAGGGTTTTGTTTTTTTCCTAGGAGGGAGAAAGAGAACGATTAAAAAGGGACAAACGACCCCAGGGCAACTTCTGCACAACACTGTAAAGTATAATTCCCACATTTCAGACGTTGTTGGCCTGCAGCTTCCATCATCCCTGACTACTGGTTATTCTGACTGGGGCTAATGTCCAACAACACCTGGCAGGACACAGATTCCTTGCCTCTGTCATAGGTGGGCAACTAAAGTGAGTGATTCCTTTGCCTTAAGTCACCTCAACTCCTCGTGATTGCGTTGTGTTTCACCTCAGTAGCGCTTTGAGGCTGCCAAGGGAGCATCATCAAAGCAACCCAGCATTCCTTCTGATGTTTTCCGCATTGATGTCATGAGGCAGTACCATGCATAACTTTGAGGTACAATTCTAGCAGTTGCATTTGCTGCATCTCAGACCATCAAACAAACTCAGGCTGCAGTTCTAAACAGCTGTCTTAAGGAGGACGCCATGTTAGACACTGAGAGTTGGGTTCTAGCCCTGGGTTCATTGCAATTGGGTCACACTGAATAAATTAAGTTCGTCATGTTTAAGTTTTCACATTGAGTTCAATGGGACCTTTGTGCAACCAGGTTTTTTTTTTCCAGCCAGCGCTCACTAGAACTCAGTTCTGCCCTTCTCAGGTGGGTGCAGTACCTCAGGTTAAGAACTTAATTCGTTCTGGAGGTCCGTTTTTAACCTGAATCTGTTCTTAACCTGAGGTACCACTTTAGCTAATGGGGCCTCCCGCTGCTGCTGCGCGATTTCTGTTCTCATCCTGAAGCAAAGTTCTTAACCCGAGGTACTATTTCCGGGTTAGTGGAGTCTGTAACATGAAACGTCTGTAACCCGAGGATACACCACTGTATAAGAGAACAAGGGCGGTATTCATGGTGAGTTCCGGCAGCTCTTTTTCTAGAAAAATAGCACTATATGCAACTAACTTAGATTGAATCCAACTCACGGGGGGGGGGGCAGTATCAAGCCAAAAAAATATATTCAGAGTAGAGCCATTGAAATTAATGAAAATAAGATAGCTGCATTATTTCCAATCGGTCTACTCTGAGGAAAACTTAGTTGAATATCACCCACTGGAACATACTTCTGACTAAATATGCATGCTGCACTTTTAATTATGAGAAGTGAATTTATAAATTACATCACATTCTAGCTTTCTTTCTTTTCTTTTTTACAGTTCACAGCCTGTTTACAGGTTACCAGAAACAAAACTTTCCCCTAGAAGTAGTAAAAGGACATCCCTGAAGAAAATGAACATACTTTTATGCAATGGCTGTGAAATTGACAGCCAATAGGGCAGGGGTAGGCAAACTAAGGCCCATGGGCCGGATGCGGCCCAATCGCCCACAGACGGTCCGGGAATCAGCATGTTTTTACATTGGTAGAACGTGTCCTTTTATTTAAAATGCATCTCTGGGTTATTTGTGTGGCATAGGAATTTGTTCATTTTTTTTTTCCAAAATATAGTCCGGCCCACCACATGGTCTGAGGGATGGTGAACCGATCTCATGGCTGAAGTAGGTTGCTGACCCCTGCAATAGGGCAAGACGAGAGGAAATCACCATTCCTCTGCTTAACAGCTTCAGTGTTATGCATTAGCATAGAAAGGGATGTGAGGAATGGCATCAATATGGAGAAGAGAGAGAGAGAGAGAGAGAGAAGAATGTGGGGAAGCTTATTTCACATGGCTGACTTGTCTTCTATAGTGCTGCCTGTCAGTAAAGGCTTGCAAATATTGTATGACTTGCTGACTTCTGTTGCACAGTAGAAAAACGACAAGGAAACTACAGAGGACTGTCAGCAGTGCAGAAAAGCTAAAAAAAAAAAAACAACAACAACAACCCTGCACTTTGTTAAAAACCAAAGTGAATAGTAAATTTAGGGGCAATGAACAGAGAAAGAGTACCAGGAATATGGGATGAGCATCATAATAATGCAGCATGGTTGTCCTCATTTCTATACATTCCCAGAAAGTGGTGGTCGTTGGTGGTGCAGTCTTGGCCCTTTTCCCCATGCTTCAAGGCTACCTATCTGCCTTGTTATTCAAAGGGTCACTTTGTGCAATTAAAATTTCATCCACTGCCTTTTTAAACCAAACAAAAAACAATCACAGGGGGAAGGGGGGGATTATGGATTCATGATGTTACAGGCACTAGCCAATCAGCACTGTACACAACCAGTTTCTGCTGCAAAACTGAGAAACTGGTTTATTTTCAGCTCAGTTCTGGAATGAATATTATACGTCTGAACAAAAGTCCGGAAGGCATTTCCACAGCAACCCTACTTACTGCTCCAATTTTGCCTGTCGGTAATTCTCTGAGGGAGAGAAATTAGAACTCCGTCAGGCCCTTCCAACAACCAAATAATATCGTAGGTAGAACTGTATGGAGATTTGTGACAAATAAGTATACAAGTAGCTCATTCACACATGCCACATTCAGCAAGTACTATATAGATGGTTCTCTATGGTGTCTAGTATCTTCAAAATGAGTAGAATAAATTTATGTGAAAGTGGATAAATTATATTCACCAGGAGGCTACTATGATTTCAAAGCAGAAATGGTGCAAGTAGCATTCTTATTTATATGTATGCATCTGTTTGATCAGTCCACTAACTTATTAGTTTACAGAAGACCTCCTTGGCACCAAATACATAGTGAAAGGTGTCAATCACAAATGCAGTCAGACCTGCACACACTCTACCATCAAGGAGGTCTGACTGTGACTCATAAGAAACCCGTAACCAATACAAAATGAACAACAACGAAAAGGAAGTGAAGAACTGTTTCTAAAAATATCATAAAACATAAGAATTTCCTATTTACATGACAATTGCTTCAGTTAAAAATGCTACAAATGCCATTGATTTGGGTCCATATAAAAATAGCCTTGTTTACATATTTTCATGTGCATATCTCTTCTCTGATGCAATATTCTGAGCTGAATGAAAATGATCAAAGTGTCCACTTAATTCTTTTTCTCTTCCTCTGGTTTTTCACCCTCATCGCCTGACAGTGTACCACTTCCATATTTCTTCACTTTTGTCTCCACTTTTACAAGTCTCTGCTTGACTTTGGCTTGAGACGCAATGTACTCTCCGTGGAGTCTAGCGAACCTGGTCTGGAGAATGTCTAGGGCAGCTTCCAGCTTTTCTATTTTCTCCTCCAGGTCTTTGGGATCTGCTCCTGCTTTAGCTGCTTCCTCATCAATCAAATTGTCTTTCATCAAAATCTGCCGTCCTTTTTCTTCTAGTGCCTTTTTGGCGTCCGGGTACTCAGTAAGAGCTTCCATGAGGTCATCTTTAGATAAGCAGAACAGGTCAGAATAGCCTATGCTCCTGATGTTGGCTGTCCTCCTGTTGCCAGATTTGCTGCCTTTGATATTTAAGATGCTGATTTCTCCAAAGTAGCTGCCATCACTTAGGACCACAAACTGGGTCACACCATCATCAGCCACGACAGCCAGCTTCCCTTCTTTAATAATATACATGTCCCTTCCGATATCCCCTTTCTTGCAGATATAATCTCCAGGGCTGAAGACAGTGGGTCTTAGCTTCAACACCAGCTCAATAAGGAGTCCAGCTTCACAGTCTTGGAAGATGCGGACCTTCCTTAGCGTGTCTAAGTGGACATTGATGGCAATTTCAGCCTTCAGTTTATCAGGGAGGTACTTCAGAACTTCTTTCTCTTCCACCGTTTTCTTATTGGTCCACAGGTAATCAAACCATTTAATAACCCTGTTTTCCAAGTCTTTGGTGACTTTTCGGAACTGCAAGTACTGTTTGATAGAATCAACCTTTGCCTGGAACTCTGCCCTAGAGGCATTCATGTTAGAGATCATAGAGCCTACGTTACCGACAATGGTAGCAAAGATGAGCACACCAACCAGGAAGTCCATGACCACAAATAGATACTCTCCATCTTTCACAGGAGGTGGAGTCTCGCCAATGGTTGTCAATGTCAATGTTGACCAATATAAACTGTAAATGTATTTCCTGGACAGACGTCCATGTTCCGGATGGGATATATTGGGATAGACCCAGGTGTCTGTTCCAAATCCAATCTGCTTGGAAATAGCAAAAAATATGCATGCATTCCAGTGGATAATGATAAGAATGTACAAGACAAGGTTCCCAATTCGAAACATGTTTGGGTAGTTTGTTCTCGTTTCTGTACGGTCAAAAAACTCAAACAGCCTAGCAATTCTCAGCAGCCGATTAAAGCGCAGCTCAGGATAGTTAATCCCAAATTTTAAATAGCCCAGGTCTGTTGGGACAAGAGAGAGCAAGTCCAGCTTGAACTGCAGTGTGGATTGATAATTCAGTCTTAATTTTTTTTCATCGCGAACCAGTAGTCCTTGTTCCAGGAAACCTGAAAAAGCAAAAGAACAGAGAAGGCAAGAGATTGCTTAAGCAGAACTGTCAACCCCGGAAAGCTGCTCATGGGTTTTCAAATATATTTATTTTCAATATTTTAACTGTTTTGTGACCATCTATAGCAAAATATTGTTTTGCCATCAATATTTATAGAAATAAATAAAATACAGTTGTACCTCGGCTCCTGAACGCCTTGGGAGTCGAATGTTCCGGCTCCTGAACAACCGAAAACCGGAAGTGAATGTTCCGGTTTTCAAATGTTCTTTTGGAAGCCAAACGTCTGACAGGGCTTCGTGGCTTCCGATTGGCTGCAGGAACTTCCTGCAGCCAATCAGAAGCCGCACTTTGGAAGTCAAACGTTTCGGAAGTCGAACAGACTTCCGGAATGGATTCTGTTCAACTTCTGAGGTACGACCAGGCATTGCCACACTCAATTCATTTATTAAATTTCTATCCTGCTCTTCTTCCCCAAAGAGCCCAGGGTGGGAAACACAAAAATGGTAAGACATGACATTACGCATCTTATATAGTGCTCATCTTAACATCAGCGGGCAGAATCCAACATTGCATGAGCAGATTTCTGCTCACCCAACAGAACTTCACCTTTCTCTCCTACCCACTGCCTTCCTTTGCACCCCTAAAATCTGAAGGGTCCCTCAGCCATACAGAGCAGGTTTTGAGAGTGCACAGGGTGGGGTGGGGGGCTGCAGCAGGATGCTGAAGTCCTTTCTGCTCACACATAGGCTTCATTTTGGCAGTAAAAGCAAAGCAACGGTTCTTGATTTGCCCAAAATGACAAAAATAAACAACAAGCAGAACTGGGAACATAACTGAGGCGAAGCCAACATGAATCCCACCCCCCTAATTTAACTGAGTCCAGATTCACACAGACAGACAGAGGCATGGAATATGCTGCTATTCATAGTGTGATTCAGTGGTTGGAAACTGCTCAAACAACTCACCTGTTCTGAACCTGACTAATGTGTCCAGGATGTAGATGACATCAGAGGAATAGTCCAAGATCAGCCAAAGTGTAATGTTTTCCAGTTGAAGCTCATCGAAACAGGCTCTAAAAAAACAGAAAGGAATGGAAGATTTGCTTATAATAATTTATAATAATAATAATAATTTATTATTTATACCCCCCCCAGCCACTCTGGGCGGCTTCCAACACAATATTAAAATACAATAACTCATCAGATATTAAAAGCTTCCCTAAGCTTAGAGCTAACAACCAGCTGAAGGCAGGTTGCACTGGGGGAGAGGAAACCACACGTTCAACTTTACGTTAAAACATCGCCTGCTTTCATCTCCCATATATATTCCGAGGTTGTAATTCTCCCTGTGTTTATCTTCCTGATACTGGTAAGGAAAGTGGAGAGCAGAAATCAATTTAGTGGAACTGCACTGAGCAAATAATCCAAGAAAAACTATGCAAGGGGTCGCAGCCTATTCAAAATATAATTCACGATCTGCGAACTGCAGGTCTACTCAGCCCACCAGATGGCGGTGACAGGTTGTTACAAGTGGCAAGAGATTGAGGGTGGGGTGGGGAGGGGAGGGTGGTAGTTCCTGCTTCAGAAAGAGCTGCGTATAGATGAAAGCATAGAATTGTAGGGCTAATAGAAACCACTTGAATAGATTTGCTGATAGACAGGCAGATAGCTGGTTCTAATGAGCAAGAGATAGATCTAGGCCGGCATTCCAGATTTCAGAGCAAGTTGAAAGTGAATGGCACGCAAAAAAAGAGAGAGAAATATTAATAAAACATGAATATATTTTAAATTAGCCTGAAAGGTTATATTAAGCAAAACAAGGTTGTAGCATCTTGCATTAAACTGAGAGGAAACGAGGCAGAAATGAGCTACAGTGACATTCAAAGCAAGCTAGGTAGGCATATGATTTCATATATAGTCAGCAGATTTGAAAACTGCTACCATTTCGATCTGCACAACTGTCTCAGAAGAACGCCAATAAATAAATAAATAAATAAATAAGCACTTTAAAAATGATAATGTGGGGGGGGGGAACCAAACACCAGGACAAGAGTAGGAAAAGGGAAATCAACCAATGTTGCATTCAGATACAAATATTTGCTGCGTTGTTGTTTTTTTAGGTGTAAAGACAAAGGGCCAAAACAGGCAACGACAACAGAAGTACCCACCAACGAATAATCCTCACCTACACACTATCAAACACCAGTTATAGAATACGGGTGTTGCAATGATTGTCAACCACCTATAGTACAGATCGCTTGAAGGGTCCATCACAAAGACATCTTTCTTCTTCCTGAAAAGAAGGGGGAAAGGGGGGTTATTGTTTTGTTGTTTTTTGTTGTAATGCTTTACTTGTTGTTGTTGTTCTAACTTGTATTTTATCTGGGAACCGCCCTGAGATATTGCGATGGGGGGGGTGGTGGTATATAATTTAATAAATAAAATAATTGCAATAAGAACATGCAGATGTGAGCACATGAAATTCCATTGATCACAGGCGTTTCTCGTGTCCCAGAGAGAGCCCGCTTCCAGTACGCTGGAGGCTGCAATTTGTATAGGAATACACTATAGCAGGGGTCAGCAAACCTTTTCAGCAGGGGGCCAGTCCACTTTCTCTCAGACCTTGTGGGGGGGCCAGAGTATTTTTTTGGGGGGGAGGGGGAGAACAAATTTCTATGCCCCACAAATAACTCAGAGTTGCATTTTAAATAAAAGGACACATTCTACTCATGTAAAAACACGCTGATTCCCGGACCATCGGTGGGCCGGATTGAGAAGGCGATTGGGCCGGATCCGGGCCCCAGGCCTTAGTTTGCCTACCCATGCACTATAGCCAGCATTGGCCCATCTGGTATGGCCCAACATGGCACCCACATATACATTTATAAATTGGAATCCGCAAGTTTATCTTAGGGTCGCCATATTTCAAGAGGTACAAAATCCGGACACAAACAGTTGTTGAGTTTGTTTCAGGGTAATCACCCGATAGCTCAGCCACCGAGCCTGAGTCGCCCATGCCAGATCCCAGGCCAACCCCGCCAGAGCCAGAGCCAGAGCCAGAACCAGAACCAGACCCAGACCCAGACCCAGAACCGCCCATGCACAATTTATTATTAGTCTTATTTAAGCCCCAAATCCAGGACATTTGCTTTAAAATGTAAAATTTCTCCCTGGGTGGTCATGTAGGACCCCCCCAAAAGAGGACATGCCTGGGAATTCTCAGATGTATAACTGATCCTACCATCAGTCGGTGCTTGTCATCGGCTAAAGTGGTCTCATCCTGTGCTTAAATTGAGGATGCTTCATTCACAGCATCTTGAGGCTTGAACTGAACAGGGTATCGAACAGATGGCCCATACAGATGTGAAAGACTTTGCTCACCAAACCATCAGTATTACATTTACAACCTTGCCAGTAAATGCAGAACAGGGCAAAAGCTAGACATCTTGTTTTTAACCAGCTTTCACTACCTGCACAATCACTACTATTACAGTACGGCAGCAGGTACTATTACTACAGGTTTACAGCACGCAAAGTACACAGTTACCACTATTGTTGCTTCGTTGTTTTTCCCCAGCAGTAACGTAGTTGAGATGCATCTTTGCAACACACTTCTTGGAATCAATTATCTACTTTGCCTTTTGAGCATTCTATTTCTTTCAAGCCTTCCTTGGCATGGTGTTGCAAGGAAGTTGATCCTCATCAGTGGGCACAAGCTTAGGTAGTGACCCGAAGCGCAAATCCCATGGCCATGTCTGAGTAAACCTGCGTAGGATTGAACTGCAAGGCTGCCATGCTAGGCACGCTTCCTTCCAAGGAAGTCTTGTTGAAGTCAGTGGGATTCATTTATCTCCAAGAATGCATGCACAGCCTTTAGGTTTAGTGGCTATATGAATGGCGCCCAATCTGTTCATGCTAACAGTACACATGACCTTAGTATTGGAAGCCTCAGCTATCAGCCTGGTTTTTTCCATGCTGGCACATCAGTGGCATGGTGTGCCAAATCCTCCGGCCACTGTGGCCAGTTGTGTGCAAGAAATTCAAAGGGTGGGGTTAGCAGGAGCTTCCTTCCTGTAGTACAGCCTTTGCCAACCTGGTACCCACCCGGCTGGGGAGGATGGGAGTTGTAGTCCAATTCATTTGGAGTGCGGCAGCCTACCAAAGACTGCTGCAATACATTCCTCTCTCATCCACACAGCTTGTTTTGCTGCCCTAACTGGCCAATGTGCCAAGGAACCAGCAAGTGGGGAGAGGATGGAAAGTGGGGTCAACACTTTCTTAAAATGCTCTAAGGGGACAACCAGAAAACACAGGCTTTGCCAAGCCTGGTTTGCATATCCTTTATAAGTTTACACTTCGGAGGCCAGTGCTGTTATTTTCTGTTTTAAAAGGTGTGTGGCCATGTGGACGGAGTCAGTCACAGGAGTTCTGCACTAACACTCAGAGCTGCAAGCCTTTATTCAGGAAAGCAACATGGTGAGGAAAATGCACAGGGGACCAGCTCACACCATGCTGCTGTCACCTGTAAAAGGAGCTCTCGGCACCAAATGATGGCTGCGATGTTTCTGCATAGGTGCCAGAGTTATCCCATGTTTGTGCAATATGTTCTGGGAGAGGTGGCCCTAATTCTTCGTAAGTTGCGGAAGGTTCCCTGAGTGGCTGCAGCATTCTAGAATGGGCCGTTTGAATATTCCAGAGCCAAAGCCGATTGTAGGTTTTCACACGACAATCACTCAAGAGCTAAACGACTCAGGAGCAGTTAGTTGATTATACCATTCAATTCTGTACAGAGCAGGAAGTGTGTTGTAAAGATACAGTCCTCCTAATACTTACTCTTCTTCCTTCTTTTTATCATCTTTTTTGTCATCCTTTTTCTCCTCTTTCTTTTCCTCCTTTTTCTCCTCTTTCTTTTCCTCCTTTTTCTCCTCCTTAACATCTTTCTTTTCTTCCTTCTTTCTGCATAACACAGTGTGCAATGAACTTAGAAAAACATGGTTGGCTCATCAGCAGCTGGAGAGCTAGCAAGCAGGGAGCAGATTCAGGAAGACTAGAGGAGGCCAGACTAAAGTTTACCCAAATGGCTACTTGAATGGTTTAATACAAAATATTGTGCACATCACAATAGCTGGTGAATATCAGGAATGCAACACCACACACACACACACACACACACACACACACACACACAGAAAATGTGGCTGATTTTGAAAAGAGCTTAGTACACACTTTATACATTTGCCAGCAATAAATCTTTCACACAACAGCCCAGAATTTATCTATTTGGCCTAGTGTGCTAAGGAATCATTCTGACAATGTTCTTTGGGGTGGGGTGGGGAAATAAAGTCTGATGAAGTATAAGAAATCTCTATAGAGAGTTTGTGTCAAGTTGTCCCTCTGCACCATTACCTGTCCTAGATAGTACGTGCTGCTGTTTCTTTCTTCAGAGCGGCTGTAAGACTCCTATCATTAAACCAAGAATGCCTGCCCAGCTGAAATGAATAGTGCCTGAAGATTGTTCCCTGCCCAATCTACAGGTACTTCTCTGACAATTATGAAGCCATATGTGGGATATTTAACATGCAGTCAAACCAACATTTCATGTTTCGCTAGATAGGCACATGATAGGAGCTGAAGCTCACAGAGTCTTCCTGTAAGTTTGCTAGAGAGGACTCCGTGAGAGACCCATTTGCTGTGCCCTGACAGGGGGAAGGTGTAGCGATATATTCTCCTCCCTGCCTGGGCACATTCTCTTCCTCTCTTCTGTGACATCTGCTAAACCCGAGCTCCATGCTCAGACTCCCTTTTAAGCTGGACTTTGTAACTGATAAACCACCTGTTATTCTGCAACACACATTCTGAGCGAGTAAACGTTATTTTTAACCTTTTACAAGACTATTTTGTATGTGATTGAGGAGAAATACCAGGAAAATCCAGTCTGCCTTAAAGCATCCTGGATTACTCAAACTGAAAGCCACAATATTAAACAGGAGAGTGATGGTGAAAGAGAGGCTTAGGCCTGGCACAAACATCACAATAAGCTGCAGTTTGTTTTAAACCAGGCTTACCCGTGGAAGTACCTTCCCACCGCCAGATGGGTTCATTGTCTGCCCCACGCAGCTCAACCAAGACACAGGATTGCTTGTCATGTTGTCCAAACCAAGGCTATTGTTCGTTTCAAACAATGCTTGAGCGATAAGCCATAAATAAACTATGGTTTGTCCTTGATGTGTTTCTGGCTTGTCTCTTGCGCTTTGTTTGTTCCTCCTCTAAGTTGTGCACTGGTGAAACAAACTACAGAGCAGCTGACTTGCCATCCATTACATCCAAACCAATACTGATGGTTTGCTTCTCCTTGGTTCCAGATCATGGTTTGTTTGGAGAGAAGCAAACTACGAGCCCAGGTTTGGCTGTAATACCAAGCCAAGTGGCTTGTTTTCCCACACAACTAAGAAATGAGTGAAATGAGGAGTGTGAAGAAGAGTTTGAAGAAGAAGAGTTTGGATTTGATATCCCGCTTTATCACTACCCAAAGGAGTCTGAAAGTGGCAAACATTCTCCTTTCCCCTCCTCCCCCACAACAAACACTCTGTGAGGTGAGTGGGGCTGAGAGACTTCAGAGAAGTATTACTAGCCCAAGGTCACCCAGCAGCTGCATGTGGAGGAGCAGAGATGCAAATCTGGTTCCCCAGATTACGAGTCTACCGCTCTTAACCACTACACCACACTGGCTCTCAGTGACACCAAATGCACAGCTCACACATCAGCCAGTTTGCTTACATGTGGTGTGAGTCCAGTGTTATGTCAAAACACAGCCCACTTAAAAGAACTGATAGATTTTATCTATAAATTTACATGGGAAAAGCTCCGCAAAATCAGCCAGAAGACTACGATTCAAAGTAAGACTATAAATACAAGGGCATGGGGTTCCCCCCTCCCCAAAAAATACTATTGTGTGGAAATTCCCAACTAGCAGCATCACTAACCAGAAGGAAAGGGATAGGTTATCATCTACAAGGAAGAGATTTTGCACAAAAGCATGGCAGCTGAAATAAGGGTTTAAAAAGAGGGGGGTGGGAGGACAATTGATCTACAGTTGTGAGGAGCATGTTTTGCAGCAGTGGGGAGGGACTAGGCAAGGCACAGATCATCTACGTACTTACTCTTCATTGGTGTTGTTGGAGTAGTTGATGTTAAATCTGGCCAGAGCCCATTGACTACAGTGAGTTAAAATTAACAAGTAAATGCATGGATGAATAAAAGAGCAATGCAGAAAGCAGCATTTAATACATTGGTCACTGTGTGCATCTATCCTTACCTCCATCATTCATTGCACTGTTAGGCCTTCCCAGATTCTGACAAGATTAAGGAGGTCAACTTTGACCGCAGCACTAAGCTCCTTTGCGTAACTATCCAGGGCACCGGTCACCCATGTTCACGTGCAGCTCACACACGTTTGTGGCCATGCCTGGTGCCTGAAGCACTTTAGCCTGGTCTCAGGCGTCCTAATGCTCAACAGTGGAGGATCCAGCTATTTATAGCACCCATTTGGCCGCGACTCTTAAGTGTTCCTCAAGCCATTCCAGTCATCCTCGCAGGAGCATTGCCAAGACTGGCTTGGCAGAAAACAGACATATTTACTGCTGCTGCAAACACCACGACAGAGCAGAGACATGGCTGGAACACTGCAAATCTGGAACTTCGAAGGAAGGGGAATGTTATCTATTGGATAGCCCAGGTTCAACGCTTATCATTTGTGGAAGAGAGGAGCAGCACAGTAGCATCAGTGATGCACGCTTTTGATTCCCTGCCTGTGATAGGTGGAGACTCACAATTCTAAACTGAAGTGAACATATGAAGCCTGCAGTTAAGGAACACCCAGATTGGTCTCTGAAACCTTGTAATCAATAGTGAATAGTTCTAGATATACAGAACACAGACTACTGGGGTATCGCACCTTGGTTGGTAGAGCATGAGACTCTTAATCTCAGTGTCGTGAGTTCGAGCCCCACGCTGGGCAAAAGATTCCTGCATTGCAGGGGGCTTGACTGGACGGCCCTCATGGTCCCTTCCAACTCTACAATTCTAAGATTCTGTGCTCTCTTTTAATCATCCAGGGGCTACTACTTAAAATGGTTAAATATTGTCAACACAGAGAGCAAACGTTTTGAAATATCTCCTTGACTGAATAAGGTGTAGACATTCTACAAGCTCAGGGACCTGACAGACAGACAGCCCCGAGCACTTTCTTTGGTATCTACTGCACCAGGAATGTGACCTTCCAGATGCTGTTGGACTATAACTCCCATCATTCCTCACAATGGACCATACTAGCTGGGGCTGATGGGAGATGGAAGCCAATAGCATGGGGAGGGTCACAGACTCTGCATTCCTGTGTCACACAATTCAGCATTCTGACTTGGGACAACGCAGCTTCCTGTGCTGTGTCCTGTCTTCATTTTCTCCCCAGCAGCTTCCATTCTCTGCTCCCTCAATTCTACCAACGGTCAGGTCCCAGCCTCTATGCCCTCCCTTCCTTTCTCGCTTTCTACTCATTGTTTCCTGCCCAACAGTGTGAGCTTTTTGAAAAAACAAACAAAGAAATGAATGAATGAATCTTGGGTGTATGGTCAAAAATTATTTCATCTGCATTGTTATTCTCACTGCAGAAGTTTGGTTTCATTTGGCATCAAACAGGACTGGGGAACCTGTGGTCCTCCAGATATTGGTGAACTGCAAGTCCAATCAGTCCCAGCCAGCAGGGTCAAAGGGCAGGGATTATGGGAGTTGCTGCCAGCAGCATCTGCACGGTCACAGGTTCCTCAGCCCTGGTGTAAAATATGGATGGTTGAGTAAACATCTCTGTTTGCCATGCATTGCAGACCTTCCATATTTCAAAATGGGCAACCAAGTTCAGTCTGGAAGCCTAGGGCGGGAGTCATAGAAAGGATCCAGCCATAAATCTACATGACCAGGAGTATGACTGAATGGGTACATTCACCGAAAACTATTGATATAGACTTGTAGCCCTTATAAATGACATTAAAGCTACTGTAATGGCAAGACTTCCAATTAATTTTTGGGATTGTCTACAGCAGGGCTGAGGAAGCTCTGGTCCTCCAGGGGATGCTGGACTCCAACTCCCATCAGCCCCAGCCAGCATGGGCAGTGGTCAGGGATGATGGGAGTTGGAACCTAAAAACGTTTGGAGGGCCAAAGTTTCCCCATACAGTATTCAGTACTGCACTAAGCAATGCTTCCCCCCCCAAAAAAAAAAAAATCAGAGCCTCGTACCGGGAAGCTTCTGCCCAGCTTAGGGAAGGAGGCACAATGCTCTGGTAGAGTCTGAGAGCCCTCCCACCTCCTTCCCAAAACCCACCCAGCTCTGGAAAAGAGGCAGGAAGGCTGCAGGATCCTGTCAGGTGCCTTGTGCCTCCGTCCCAAAGCCCAGGAAGCTTCTGCCCTGCTTATGGAAGGAGGCACGATGTTCTGGTAGAATCCGAGAATCCTCCCTTGCATGTTGAGTACTGACACCTTTTTTCCTAGGATAAAAGCACTTGCACGAAGTATCCCTCTGCCACAGGCAGCATCATTCTTCCTCTGTAAACACAACAATCCAAGCAAATATCTTCCCACAGAAGCTGTATCTTCTTACTTTTTCAATCCATCTGCCTCATCGTAGTTCAGCTGGGTGTTGCTGTCTCTACTGGGAATGTCTTTGAGCTCTGGCCCTCGGATTCGCTCAAGAAAGGAATCTGGCCTTTGGTCTTCATGATGTAAGTTCCTCCTGGCCCAGGATCGCAGTGATAAGATGAACCACGATAACCTGAAAGGATGGAGGGAACAGGTAGGCAGTACGAACCAACCAGGGGAAAGTGAACAACTGTACAGGTATACTTCAAAAGGTTTCCTAAGATTAGCATTCCCTTGTAATTGTGTCATTGAAGGTCTGTTTGAAACTTTCACAAACTAAACACATGGTCAAAACAAAATAAAATAAAAAAATCCTTCCAGTAGCACCTTAGAGACCAACTAAGTTTGTTCTTGGTATGAGCTTTCGTGTGCATGCACACTTCTTCAGATACACTGAAATAGAAGTCACCAGACCCTTATATATAGTGAGAGAGTGGGGAGGGGTATTACTCAGAAGGGTGGTGGGAATGGGTGATTGGCTGATGGGTGTGGAAAACCTGTTGATGACTGTTAACGACTGCATGCAGAACCCATTTATCATTATTATTATTATTATTATTATTATTATTATTATTATTATTATTATTTTATACCCCTCCCATCTGGCTGGGTTTCCTTAGCCACTCTGTGAAGCTTGCAGCATATATTGAAACACAGTAAAACATCAGACATTAAAAACTTCCCAAAACAGGGAAGGCTCTCTGCCTGATTCCCTGTAAGTTCTCTTCTTGCAGTGAGGGAACCAGCAGAAGACCCTCAGAGGAGGACCTCAGTGTCCGGGCTGAGCGATGGGAGTGGAGACACTCCTTCAGGTATACTGGGCTGAAGCCATTTAGGGCTTTAAGGGTCAGCACCAACACCCCACTCCTTCCATTTTGATGTATTTCCATTTGATGAGGTGGATGTCTACACCACAATATAAAACCTCTTTACATTTCAGCAACTGCAATAAATATGTGCATAGGGGGGTATATGTATAATTTGTCACATCTAACCAGGCTATTCAAGTTATTATGGCACTGCAGCCAGAAAATCCTACATGATTTCTCCTTTTCCTAGGCAACAGAGATAATAAATAGCATTTGCTACCATTTCATGACACCCCAAAACATCTGCCCAAGGTGGCCTCCCCACTCTGGCTAAAAGTAGGGCTGTTCCTGCATGGCCCCATACTTAGCATGCTGTAAATGTGTGGCTGAACCTTGCACTATTGAAGTATTCATAGGATGGATTAAGTCCAAAGGAAGCCAACGAAAAACTTTCACACTCTGTGTTCTCCCCAGTACTAATGCAAACAAAGCTATTTTTTGCTAACATGGCTTTCTCCAACAACATTAACAAAACACTCTCCTTCACATAACCTAAAACTGCCTACATGATAAGTAACAATTCTTTGTCAAAGTTGCACAGTGAACATTTTGCTTTCGTCCAAATTATATTCTGCAGAAAGAAAGAAAAACACACACACACACACCCTGTGGCGATAAAAGGGAACCGACCCAGCATTTTTGTGCCAATATTTGCAAAGCTGGATGCTTTCCCATATGTCAGACACACAATCAACAAAACATTGAAGAGAACGTAACATTTTGCAAGGACATAGTGCTGCTCCACACAGCCTCATTTTAGCTGGTGCTGAGGCAAGCCCCATGGTGGCTTTGAGACCTCTCAGAAGATTGGGGTTCCCCACCACCTCCCATGAAAACTGTTGAAGTGGGAGATATGCCAAATAAAAAATGTGGCCTCTGATAGAAAATTAGAAAATTTTTCACCTAGATTTCACTCTCAATTTTACATTCTCTCAAGGAACTAAAAAGGACATGCTTTGAATACCACCTTAATCACCCAATGCAGCATGCCCCAAATACTAATCAGGGGTGCCAACTTGAATAAAATATTGGGAGGGGAAGCTAAGCATAGTCAGTCATAGGATGCAGTGCACACACACCATTTGAATGGCAATGCCCATCAACTTTGGGGTGGCCTGGCCCACTCAAATATTTAAGGGTGGGGGCTAAGACCCATTGGCCCCTACGAGTTGGCTCCTATGATCCTAATAGTTCAGGTGGTGATCGATTTATCATCCATTTCTTTTATAATAGCTTGGTATGAACAAAAATTTGTTTCTTAGGCATTTTCACTGGCCAGCCCCGCCCTGCCCCTTTGCTTCCAGTGCAAGATCCCATTAACCCCTTGCAAGGTCACTGCCATGCCATCTCCCAAACGTAGCTTACCTAGCCATCGCTCCGCTGCCTGCGAACGAGCTTCTTCGAGATTCAGGCAGGCCGCCCGTCTCCATGGAAATGACTCTGTGCAGTTCGGGAGACGTGCCCTCTTCACACAGCGAGCGGGTCCTTGAGAATCAAAGAGTAAAACCCGAAAGAACAACACATTTAGCACACCATTTGATGTGCACTTGCTATTCCTCGAGCTCTCCCAATTAGGCAACAACCGTGGAGGAACATGCATTCCTTCCGAAGTCACAAGTGCTATTACTGTCACGGGTGACGTTATGAAAAACGCAGCGCATTAATAATCTTCTGCCTCAGTTCCGCATCGCTTGATGTCCACAAGAATTTGGCCAGACGGAACTTACTGACAGATGCATTGTCTTCACATCTATTAGATTTTCTGCCAGACCCCCATCCTAGACGTACAAGGCATAAAACAATAGGTGAGCCGGGGGGGGGGGTTGTAGACCCCCAGTCAGAATCAAAGCCCACATGCTATAAAAAAAATCAACAGATACTAAAATCCATTCTGAGATGAGGGTAGAGGAGGAAATCCATTATATGGCTCAGAATGCAAACCTGAAACCCACTTACCGTATTTTTCGCTCCCTAAGACACACTTTTTTCCTCCTAAAAAGTAAGGGGAAATATCTGTGCGTCTTATGGAGCGAATGGTGGTCCCTGGAGCTAAATTGCCCAGGGGCCAAAAGAGGATCATGGTTTTTATTTTACTAAGAGAAAAGGGGGTGTTGAAAGGACCCGCTCAGCAGCTGATCAGCAAGAGATGGGGAGAGAGATAAGAGTCCCGGCTCCCTTTCAGCCCCGCCCTCCATTGTTGAATGCTGCAAAACTTTTAGCTGATCCTCAAAAAAACAACCCAGGGCTTTTAGAGGAGGAAAACCAGAAAAATATATATTTTTTTCTTGTTTCCTCCTCTAAAAATGAGGTGCGCCCTATGGTCCGGTGCGCCCTATGGAGCGAAAAATACGGTATCTGGGAGTCAGTCCCATTGAATCCAATATTTCTGATCAGCCATGGTTAGGATTGCACTGTTAAGGCTACAGTTCGACACTTACTTAGAGGGGGTAGAATGCATCCTATGGACTTAAATGGGGCTTATTTCTGGGTAGACCTGCATAGGAGTGCATGACGAGATAATTTAGTGGGCTGGCATTTGTATTTATGATCTGACGTAGCCATTTCTGGGCCCAGGCACAGTGAGGCTGTGGTAGGGTGTGCAGAGAGCAAATGAAGACCAGGAGACATCTTCTCATGACCAAGTGGGCAGTGTGTGGGGGAGGGGACTCAGACTTTTTCTGAGAAGCAGGCAATGGCCTCAAGGGCATTATTGTACCCATAGGCACCATGTTGGCGACTCTTGTAAACCATATTCCCATAATGTTTGGGTTTCAGGTTGTGCTTTAATTGGGAGTCAGGCTATGCTGAAAGATACAGAACCTAGTTTACCTGGTAAATCCATTTTCAAGCTTATCATCAGGGTCATCGTTGATACTCTTCAGAGACAGCCTATGGATCGCAGGACAGGAGTGATAGGTATCAACTTTAGCCATTTTGCTTTACATATCAGCCTCCCAACCGTACCTGAAGTACACAAAAAATGCATTGTGAATCCTGCATTACAGAGAAGAGACTTTAAAGTTCTTTTTTTAAAAAAAAATCAACAGAATAAAAAGACCAAAAGGAGACGGGGAACTTATGCAGAGAAATCATAGCATTGTTTTTCTCAGAAGTCATTCCCAAAGTTCAAAGGGACTTTGCTCCCTAACATTTAGGACAGCCGCCTCAGCAAACTAGAAGTGACATTAATCATACCATTACATATCCATGCATGTTTCTTTTTATCATTCACCTAGTTATTGGCTCTTCAATAGGCCTATCGCACAGAACACAGGCAAACAACCCGGTGTCCTCCAGATATTGTTGGACTGCATCTCCTGGTGTTGCTGGACCACGGCCCCAGTCAACAATCAGGGATGATGGGAGGTATAATCCACATCTGTAATCTACATCTGGGGGGGTCACCACACTGGCTACCCCTAGAATGTTCAACACAAGTGAATAAAGGTGGCATCAAGGAGGACAGAAGGTAGATCTCTGAGTGATTTGCAAGGATTATAACTTCCAACCATTTAATAGTAGCAACAACAAAAATTAGGGTGGCTGGGTGCAAAAGAAGGTAGGGCTCCTAGACTTTTAATAGTTGTATAAAAGAGGGAATTTCATCCTTTGTTAAAGATGCAAGAGCCCTGGCCACTTTTGCACCTGGCTCCCAAACAAGAAGACTGAGATTAAGAAAACAGGCAGAAGGCAGAGAACTAGGAGCGAATGTCTCAAATGTACGGTGAAGATTTTACCCTATAAGTCCACCACTCTTTGGTCCTATTCGAACCAATGAGACTTGTGTCACATGAAGAATTTGTCCCATTTATTTCTACGGGACCGAAGCAAGAGCCTTCAACCTGCACAAATTAATGTGTTTTATTTATTTAAAATGTTATGTTCCACATCTCTGAAGAAAATAAATAATAACTCAGAAGAACACAAAACGCAATTCTAAACCAGCAATGTAATATTAACGTTACTCAGTAACAAGAGAGAAACAGCCACAAGAAATGAAAGAAAGAGCAATTTTGTCAACCAAAACCCTGTTGGAAGAGGCTTGTGCTCCTCCCAGAAACCATCAGAAGAGTATCTTCCCACACCTCTGCAGAAAGAGAATTCCACAAACATGGCCATCACTATCCAAACACATCACAAAGATGGCAACAGTGATCTTGCCTGCTGAGTGGGCTCAGATGTGGAGAGGCAGTCAGGAAGGTATGAAGGTCCCAAGCTATGCATGGCTTCAAAGCATTAAAAAAAATACTTCGATATAGACCAGTGGTGGGGAACCTCCAGCCTTTGGGCCTAACTGGTCCTACTGGACCTTGCAGTTTGGTCCACCAGCAGGCTGGACTTCATATATATATGATGTCGTTGATGGCTTAACCCTTAAAACTGTGGCCTAAAGCAGTAAGAATCAGGAGCATACCCTGGTATTTCCTTTGCAGCCAAAGGCCAACATTTTTCAAAATTAGGCAAAGCAGAGCAACAAAAAAAGGCCGTGCTTATAAAGAATTGGGAGCACATTTAGAGCGAACTGCCAATTCCTTCTCTTGACATTCTATGAGCAGATGTCATGGTGATGTTGGGTGATTGGCAGTTTGAGAGGTCCTGGCTACCTGTCAAAGTGGTCTGGGGGACTTGAGGATCCCATCTAGCTGGAGTCAGATTTCCTCTCCAGTTTACAGTCAGAGGCAAATTTAAAGTCATTATTGCTGGAACAAAACAGGTTACCTTCCAACACCCAGCTCCAAACTTGACTTGTGTTCTTTTGTGATATTGTGATATGTATGTTTGGTGACCTTTGCCGCACTGATACCCTTAAAATAAGGCCCCCGTATAAAGCCAGACATAAGAAGATAAGAGGAGCCTGCTGGATCAGGGCAAAGGATCATCTAGTCCAGCATCCCATTCTCACGGTGGCCAACCAGATGCCTCAGTGGGAAATCTGCGAGCGGGACCCAAGCACACACACAAAAAAATGTTCTCCCCTCCTGCTGCTTCCAGCAGCTGGTATTCAGAAGCATTGCTGCCTCTAGTTAAGCTTCGTTTGTTGTCTCTGTTTTTATGCCTGCGTGTTTTCTCTAAAAAGGGGTACAACACTAACGTCTCATATCAAATGTAACAGATCTGTAGAAAAGACTTTACAACCTGAAAAAAGAGACAATGCACATACCCGGTACTTTCGTAAACCAATAAAATCTTTAATAAAATTATTTCTTCATCATCATCATGGAATCCAATGCTGAATCAGCACTGTACTGTGCACAGTTTACAATGGAAGGTATGCCACACACATTTAGGACTGCCTCTAAATACAGATGGATCGATCAGTTTCCAGTCTGGATCTGTTTCTCGCATATTCAGTCATAAATCAACCCCATCCGGAGTCTCCGCATTTAACTGTGATAATAATAATTTAAAATTTTAAATGTTTTATTTCAAAATACCTTTTCAATACATATTTTATCCCAACGTATGCCTTTCTAAATGTATTTTATCCTAAAATATGCAATTAATAAAATAAAATTACACACTCTCTTCCTGAGCAGAGAACTGTACTGTAAATTTCTGCAGAAGTGCATAATCTGAAGGATAATTACTTTCCAATCTGTGTCTTAGACCAAGAGGTGTGAATTAAATCAGCGTGTTTAAAAATGGCGATCGAATGAAATCCTCTCCCATCTTTAACTGCAGTTAGTCATGTAGACTAAAGAAAAAGGAAACTGTTCAAAGATTCCATGATGGCATCAACAGGCAGTGACTCATCATATCAAGGCAAATCAGCACATCACCCCCTAATCTCTGCAGATCAATTGCATGAAGCACTTCTGTTTTCTGTAACATCCATTGAATTCAGAGAAAGGCTAGGCACAGCCCAAGTACCTGTAAGGAAATTAGGTAGCATCACTGGCCTTGCTGAAAACGAAAGACTTGCTTTGTAAAACCTGCTGCTCACCTTTCAGAAAATAATGTGCTGTGTCTCATAATACAAATCCCATGTAATTTATAGTATATCAACGTAAGAACGGCTTCAAGAGGCAGTGAAAGGTTTCCCAGCTTTTTAACCAAAGATACTGTCACGGCAAATCTTGCCTTTGATGTTGCTGTGAGTAACGGCCAGCTCAAGCGTTGAGCTTTAAAAGCTTTTTATTAGACATTGCTAATTACAGAGTGATAAATCATGACTGCTCTCCGAGCTAACAAACTTCCGGAGTGCTATCTTCGCGCGCTTTCCAACAGAGGAAGTTACGGGTTGCTCTAAAATGACGTCTGAACCTCATTCTCCCCCTTTGTTCCCTCCCCTGTTGGCTACTGACA
This sequence comes from Lacerta agilis, assembly GCF_009819535.1. Lineage (NCBI taxonomy): Eukaryota > Metazoa > Chordata > Lepidosauria > Squamata > Lacertidae > Lacerta > Lacerta agilis. Next base: position 71,585,815 of record NC_046315.1, read on the forward strand.
GCGTCCTTGCTTTCTCTTTCTTCCTGAGACGTCTGCAGAGGGGGGCTGGGTGACGTGGACGTATCTGTCGTGATTATTGGTACTTGCTCTCTATATGTACCCCCCTCCCCCTGACTGGCTGACTCCCAACTTTCTCTCCCTGCTCTTTCCTCTATGCTATCCCCTCTCTCTTCCCTAGCCATGCTTGGCTCCCTGACAGATACCTTGGACTGCAGCTCAGACCACATACCTGAGCAACAGAGCATTCAAGTGTCCCTGTTTTCCAGAGACTCCAGTCCTGGATTTACAGAAGCCACCCAGGTTTCTGATTTGATCTCAGAATGTCCCGCTTTTCCTTAGGATGTCCACATTTTCATCAGAGAAATGCTGGAAGGTATGGAGTTATGTGACCCCCCCCCCCAAAAAAACCCAAGGAAATAAGTAACTATACAACCTTTAGAAGACATCTGAAGGCAGCCCTGTATAAGGACGTTTCTAAATGTTTCATGTTTCATTATCTCATTATATATGTTGGAAACCACCCAGAATGGCTGGGGAAACCCAGTTAGATGGGTGGGGTATATTATTATTATTATTATTATTATTATTATTATTATTATTATTATTATTATTAAATGGGACTTCCCTATTTTCATCAGAGAAATGTTGGAGGGTAGGACATACTCCATCACACAGGAGAATGTCTCGTTGAAGCTTTCCCCTCACTTCCACCCCCAAGCCAAAACATAACCCATCCTGCAAGTTAACAGCTGCACATTGGCCATGGGCCTGAGGCAACCCATGCCTTTCATTGCTGACCATTGATATTGTTTCTTTTTTATTATTAAAGATTTTCTTGATTTATAAAAGTGTCTCTCTCATATTTTTTTTCCACGTAACATTTTTACAAATCAGTTTTGGTTGTTGAGACATTAGGGAAAGAAGAGGGAAAGAGGTGGGTGGGATGGGGGGATGGGTGAGGTGGGGTGACGGTGTTTCTATTTTCCTTAATATATGTAGGGTTTGGTGTCAGCGTTGTTTGTGTAGGTTCTCTGTTGTTCGCTTGTGCTTCTTTGGTGGTGAGAGGTCGGGATTGGCGTAGGGTGTGATTGTTCATTTGTGGTTGGCTGTGGTGATCTTTGGTTTCCTGCGTGAGTTTCTTGAGTAAAATTACCTTTTCCAAACAACCCTCCTAAGAATCAGGAGGTGGTTAATATTTGCAATCGGTTCAAATTGTATTTCCAAAGGTGTAATAAAAGCAAAAGCAAAATAACCCACTCAACCAACTCCCCACCACCGCCGACAATATTTAATAGTGCTCTGCTTTATTAATACATTGAATAGAAGACTGGATAATCTCCATGTATTTTAATTTGGACTTCCTCTGTCAAAAGGTGTTGGTTTTGATTGCAGGTCTTAAATACTAGTGCGCTCATTTTGTGTGAGCCTACATGGTTTTATGTATTGTAATTCACAGAAATTACAATCCATAATATTGTGTAGTATTGGGAAATGCGGAGGTATAATGAATAGTATTAATTTCTTTCATCATAGCATCACTGCATCACTTTAAGTGACCCCACTTAAATGGATAAGTGGGGTCATATTTACCCCACCACTGGTCCATTTTTCTATGTCACCATGGCAACCACTTCAGCACTATTTTATATGATAGAATCTAACACAGAGTTGCCACATTTGGTACTAAAGCACCACAATTGGTACACTTTTGATTACTAAAGTACGGAAATATTACTACTAGCCTTTACCACTTCTTCTACTACTAAATGAATGTGCAAGCCTTTTTGCAGCTCATTTGCCTGGCATTGAATTAGTATTGGAACACCTCCTAGAGCTAAATTTGATGGCTAAAACAAGAAACGAAGTCCACAGAGTTTTTACTATGCTTGACAACTTTTGCCAGTGTGTTAATGTCATCTGTGTGGTATAAAATATTAGCTGGCATAGATATTTGCAACAAGGTCATCCAAGCTAGAGAGGCAACACTGGATGTTGAAGTAGCCACTGTAGAAAATCTCCTCACAGAGCTGACAAAACTTCAAAACAACAGGAAACACATGTGGAATGAAGCCGAATTGGTGGCATCAAACAACCTAAATACAGTAATAAAACTCTCCTGTAAATGTGATGGAGTTTGGTGCAAGAGGGCAAGGCTGCAGGATGACAGGACACCTATGCTAACTGGGAAGAAATGAAATGATACAGGTGATACTCCAGAAGGAGTCTACTTCAGAAAATGTATTTTTATTTTTTTACATTTGTTGTTAAGTAGTTAGCAGGGACCCAGGTGGCGCTGTGGGTTAAACCACAGAGTCTAGGGCTTGCTGATCAGAAGGTCGGTGGTTCGAATCCCTGCCACGGGGTGAGCTCCCGTTGCTCGGTCCCAGCTCCTGCCCACCTAGCAGTTCGAAAGCACGTCAAAGTGCAAGTAGATAAATAGGGACCGCTCCAGCGGGAAGGTAAACGGCGTTTCCGTGCACTGCTCTGGTTCGCCAGAAGCAGCTTTGTCATGCTGGCCACATGACCCGGAAGCTGTCTTTGGACAAACGCCAGCTCCCTCGGCCTATAGAGCGAGATGAGCACCGCAACCCCAGAGTCGGACACGACTGGACCTGATGGTCAGGGGTTCCTTTACCTTTACCTAGTTAGCAGGGCGGGGGGGAGTTGATTTATTGTGGAAATATATCACACGTCCGAAAGCGATGTGGAGGGAAATGTTTTATCTTTATTAGAGCAACATCCTGCTGACCTTCATGGTGATGATTTTGGAAAAGGAATGCAACATTTATCCTCAATACATAAAGCAAATCTCGCAAATTCACAGTTAAAGCCATTAGATCTGTTGAACTTGTTAGCAGAGTACAAACTTGGCGGCCTGTTTCCAAAATGTTTGTGTTTTGCTTAAGAATAATATTAACCATGTCAGCAACAGCAGCTTCTGGAGAGAGGTCATTTAGCAAACATCAGCTAATTAATAATTATTTAAGCTCTACAATGCCGCAGGAATGTCTTGTAGATTTGGCCAATAGAATGGTTATTGAGTACAAGCCAGAAAAAGGCAAGTGTCACAATTGCATTGAAATTCCACCTCACAGGAAAGGTTTGAGAACCAGAGGAAGAACAGCTCATCCATACATGCTACTGCAGAGAGCCCATGTGGGGTGCCTTGACCCCCTTATATGAATATCTTTCTCCAGGCTCCAGCCCATATCTATTCGACTAAATCTCAATTCCATTCATTTCAGAAGAACTTTCTCCTCCAATATTATTGTGTCTTATCAGCTTCAGAGGTCAAGATTCGCATTTCGGTATGATATAGGTACTCTCTCTCTCTCTCTCTCTCTCCCCCCCCCCCAATATTCTGTGGTTTCAGTTTTGTGTATTGTGTTTTCTATTCAAAGAGACTGGGGGGGGGAATAGAGAGAGAAGCACAAAACGTTTAAAAAAACCTACATTGTTTAGTGGTTGTATCAGAAAAGCCTCTGACACTGACTGGCATGGAACGTTCAGTTACACAGGAAAGCAAAACCGTTTGCAGTTCAAATTCTGTGAGGGAAGGGGAAAATATCAGCTTGGCTGGAAATAATATCTCACACAGGCCGAGGAACTGGAAAGAAATACTAGGAGGTTGGGAAGCTGAGGAATAAACAGCCCAAGAGAAAGAAGACTGAAGGAAGAGTGCAAAACAGTGTAGGCCTACTGGGGAAGATGAACCTGCAAGAAGGGTAGGTGCAAATGAGGCATCAGGAAATGGGCGGGAAATGGAGTCAGGAGGTATTGTATGTTGCATGGAGAGAGCAAGAGGGGAGAGCTACAAAGTTGGAGTGAAGAGGCAAGCTGGCTAAAAGCAATGAAACAACAACAAAAAGCAGTAGCCTGAGGAAACTATGCATGGAATGGTCACACCACACATTGAAAGCATTTCTATACTACTTAACAGACAATCCTTCCCCCAGAGAATCCTGGGAATCTTAGTTTGTTAAGGGCACAGGGAACTTTAGCTGTAGTGTAGTTCCCAGGATTCTGGGGGGGGGGGGTAGAGCTATGCCTGTTAAAATAGAGTAAGAGTGCTTTCAATGTATGGTGTGGAAGTGAACAACAGTAGAGGAACAAATAGCCAGACGATGCCAGGGTGCTGCATAAATGCAAGATCCAAGACCAAGGCAGCTCTATTGCATCAGGGCATGGCTAAAACAGCAATAGAAAAAGAGGGAATATGGAACAAGCCTTGGCACACAGACCTTAATGCAATCTGATTAAAGAACTACCAATCCATTCATCACATGACATCTAGCTGATTCACCTATGAATTTCTCCTGTGTGTGTGTGTGTGTGTGTGTGAGAGAGAGAGAGAGAGAGAGAGAGAGAGAGAGAGAGAGAGAGAGAAAGAAAGAAAGAAAGAAAAATGCCACTTTTTAAGGTGGTCCTTGTCACTCACTGGTTTTGCTATTGCACCATCAGTGTGCACAGCGCTTTACAGAGTGCAAGAAACTGGGTCCCTGCCCTGCAGAGCATGCAATCTAAACTTTAACACATGGGAAACAACAGGAGAAGAGAGACAGATGAGCAAATGAGGAAAAACTAAGTGTGTATGTATACATACATACACACACACATGCACAGTCAAATTAATTGGAAGCAGCATTTTATTTAATCTCACACACACACACACACACACACACACACACACTGGAAAAGTGCGAACCAATTGTGCCTGCTGAAAAATAAGCCCCACTGTTTTCAAAGGGACTTGCTGTAGAGAAGGTGCTATGGGGTTGCAGTCTAAATGTTGCGATCCTCATATACAGGGAAGGATGATCATCCTCAGGTGGTTTGGACTCACAACCTCTCTGGAAAAACTAAGGCAGGATAGGACAGGGCAAACACTTCTACCAATAAGAAATGATAGGTTGTGGGTTTTCAGTGACAGCAGATGTGTCTGGCTGCGAGCAATTTCTAGAAATAACGAGCTCCCTTTTTGCAGTCTGTTTACTACAAGGTTGTCATAGTTCCCATGTCTCATGGATCACGCCGAGAATCCAAGAATCACATATAGAAACAAGCATTTTTCCCACTGGCTTGTGAAGAGGAATAGGGAAATCATGAGAAGCTTTTTCTGTGCAGCAGAACTTAAAAGTCAGCAAGTTAGCACATGTTTGTGCTAACCTTCTGCATCAGCCATTTCCCAGAGAAACTTAGGGTTCCTTGGAATCTTATCAAAAGCTTAAAGATAGCCTGCTGATCATCTTTTAGCTTTACTATAGAGAAGCAAAATGTATGGGCTTTTTTCCCTTAAGAGTGTGGCTTCTTCCACACTACAGAAAGAGGAGTGTGCCATTTGCACAGGTGAGAAATATTATCCGGCACACTATTGGCAAGGTGTTATGGATCAGTAGAATGCTGCCATACTGATGCAAAGACACTCCTACACATTTCTACTCAGAAGTAAGTTCCATGGAGTTCAGTGGTGTTTACTCCCAGAAGAGTAGATATAGGATTGCAGCCTTAAATGTTAAAACTCCCTTGGCAGTTTTGTCTATCATAGGATAAAAAAGGTAGAACATATTTTGCTTTAAATTGAAGACCACAAGGGCCTAAGTGGTACTCATTTCTCACTGGCACTAGTACAAATTCAGTTCCACAATTACCAACACTGTTGAGAATGATACAATATGTATGTGACTTTGATTTAACCTAGCTTTTATTCCAGGGTGTGTGCTAATTCCTATGGAGCAATAGTAAAGAAGAGAGTTATTTCAAGCATGCATGGACTGTCTTTTCTTCACACTGAATACCCACAACTAGCCATCAGAATCTGAAGTAAGGGCATTGAGTTCAGATGGCATGGGTTATGTCCACTAAATTATACTCAGGTGTCCACCAAAATCAGTGGACTTAATGTTCATCACAACAAATTCAAGTCCACTGGTTTCAACATTTCTGCTCTGAGAAGATTTAGTCACTTACAACCCTATGACTTTTAGACGAGTGTTATGAGTCTGGGACGCTCTCATTACAGAAATTAGATATTGGAAAGGCTGGGATAGATCTGTGAGCTTTCTAAGTTCATATGCTTCTCGCATGCATGGAAGAACCATTTGTTTTCTGCCTGGATGCAAAGCATGGAATGTGAACCAATGATGTGATTCGTTTTCCATCAGCAGAGACCACTATTTCCCATCAGCAAAGTGATGGCAAACTCGAACCCGAGCCCGTATTTGTTGCCAACTCCCAAACTGTGGCTGAGAGCCTACACTGAAAAAGAATGTGCACAAAGAGCATGGGAACTATCCCTGAATCTCCAAGCATCAGTAACACTAAGGAAATGACATCTTAAAGCATCTCAACATCAGACAAAAATGAAGAGAGGGGATTGTCTTTTTTCACATATTAACCAAGTGGCTCAAATTAGCAACATCGGTTGGAGACAGATAATAGTATATGAAAGAAGTGAAGATTACCTGGGACTATGGTTGCCCATTGCGTGGGGAAGCAGAGTGGGGAAGCTTTGGTCAGAGGCGGATTTAGGGCAGCGCGACTGGTTCTGCCACACTGGGCGCTGAGCCTAGGGGCACTGCAGGGCATCGGAACCATGACATAGTGAATTGAGCAGAACAGAAGGTGAGAGGTGGAGGTGAATTGAGCAGAACAGAAGGTCAGAGGTGGAGGTGCCCAATTTTGGCCTCACACAGGGCACTGCTGAAATTTGAAAGGCCAAAGTCTGCCCCTGCTTTGGTCCCCCAGGTGTTGCTTGACTACAACTCCCATCATTCCTGACCACTGGCTATGCTGATGGGAGCTGAGGGTCTACAAATATCTGGAAGGCCACAAGTTCCCCAACTCTGGTGTGCCCTCTTATTTCTTTTATGCAGCTATCCTCTCTCTAGTCAAAGAGATAGCACTGCAAAATAATAGCTTTTTTTTTACACATACAAAAACTATTATTGGGCACTTTTGGAAGCCTGTTCTAAGCATGCTTGTGCATTTTTGTAGCCTCCCACTGTCTAGTCAGAAAGAGGGAAGGCTATTTATAGTCACATCATCTGCTTTTTAAATAAATAAACACATGCCCTCCCCCTAAATCTTTAGTTGTATTTCCTAAACCTTAAGTGTGTAATGCGAGAATTCCCCAAGAGTGACAAAGACACAACAGCCAGAGACATTTATTCTCAGTCTTCTCTGGCATTCTGCTTACTGTGGAGTCAGGCTGGTCATGACAACCCACCTCCAACCCACCTTCACTCCAGGTCAAGCACAAGGGGATGGGGAGAGGGAGGAAGCAAGAAGGAAAATCTGCCCACCTCCTACTCAGTTCAAAACAGGCTGCCTTTCAGCTCCCACCTCAGAGCTCCGCTGGCAGCAACCAACTCTGTCCCCCCAAAAACAGAATGGGTACCACAACTACTGATGTGGGCAGTATCTTCAGTGAACGGCAACGAAGTGAATTGGTGGAACTGCTATTGCCGCTATCTTGCCATCCCCTGTTCCAAGTCAGAAAGACAGGTGAAAAGAGTCTTTCCTCAACCAAATATGGTCAATATGACAATTGTGATACCTAGGATGGAGTCCAGAGCCATTTCTTTGTCTCCTCATCTTACAACCCTCACCCAAAGCACAGCCATCTTCCTAAGATGTGGGCAGCAAAGATGGGTGAGGGTAATGCCCTCTCAAGGCTGCCACAGACACTTTCCACAGCCTCACTCCTAGTTCAAAAACAATGGACCTTCTGATATTGAAAGGTTTGGCCTTTCGACAGGTGGGACAACTGTAGAAAGGGCCGGTAAGACTGCCTGGGACAATGCTTTGCTTCTCTTCCATTATGTCCCTGCTGCTTTTTTGTTCCACAGAACTCAATGGAAACCATGGGGAATGGGATTAGCCCTTATTTTGCGATGTTCTGCTCCTTCATTGGAATAGCACTGCCTTGGCTTTACCGGTAATTTCTTATACAATGACAGAATGTAACAAAACAAAACTCATAGACATTGGCATTGGCCATGCTGGCTGGAACTGACATAAGTCCAGCAACATCTGGAAGACCACAAGTTCCCCATATCTGCATTACATTCTGCATCCAGGGGGGAAATGAAATCCCCATTCCAGAAAAACCATCGTTTTACTTTTTCCACGCACTTCTAAAATAGCTATCTGTAAGGTAGAAGGGGAAGTCAACATGGACAGCTACAGAAGAAAACACACACACACTCCAAGCAGTTTTGCAAACTCCACAATGTTCTTTGTGCCACACTTGTTTCTTAAGAAGACTAAATTCTCCTGCCGTCCTGCCGTTCATTTTATCTGCCTTAATGCAGGTAGGGCAATCTGACCAGCAGTCCTGAATAGTTCCCCATTTGACCCAGATAGTCTCTCATCTTGTCTTTCCCTTCCCAGGAAATAATTTGGTTTGTTTTTTGGAGGGTTTTTTTTTTTTTTTTTGTTAAGTTTCAATTAGAGTCAATCGGGCATTTTAAAAGCCCAATTGTCGTGCATCGGGAGGATTTTGGTTGCGGAGTGCAGTCCCAGCTAAAGAAGGAAGGGTTAACCCTTCCAACTCCATTCACTACCACCTTCCCACCTTCCCATCAGAACTGCTTCTGCCTGAATTCTGTTCTCAGCAAAACTTTACAGTAAATCTTTATGCAAAAGATAACTAGTGTCAACCAAAAAGTAACACGAGAGACGCATCCTCTGGAAAGAGTCCGTTTCAGCGGCACATGCACAATTAGCAAGAGAATCTGTGTAGCCTGGGATGTTCTCCAAAGCAAATGGGAGGCTAAGCGCTGAGAGAAGGGAGGGGTGGCCATGGAGCGACCCGCTTCCCGGAGCAATAGAGGAGGCTGAGGAAGAGCTAGGCTCTGCATGACAAACTCAGTGCCTGGCGCATTAAGATTACAGAGAGAGACTAAGAGTAAGACCGGCTAAAAGGAAAAGCAGCTCTAGGCTTTTGCTATCCTGTTAAGGTCTTTACAGGGATCAAAATGTCAGGCAATTGGCTTGTTCTGGGCACATTCTGGCCACCTTCAATGTATGGGCTTAGATGCTCTCCTTGCCTGGAGAAGCATCGGTATAGTTGGAGAGATTTGCCCACAATGTTTACTTTCTAAAATTTTAAAAAAGCACCACGGAGTCACAGAAGCCCTTCTACGCTATGCCAGCCCTTTGCACGTGCTCAGCGGCACCGTTTTCTTCCAGATGTATCAAATCTGAGCTCTAGCACTGAAAATAAAGAAAGATTTAGGGGAGTTCTGTATCCTACTCGGTTCGTATAATAATAGTGATGCTGTGAACTATATGGTGCTCCTCTCTTTGAGATCAAAAAAGCACAGGCGCATCTTTGATGCCCCCAGTCTACTACCCTGTTGCTCTTGGGATTTCCGACACACACACACCGCTATTTGCAATACAGCCGAGCCCCTCAATTTAACGCCTTCCACCAGCAAGTAGGGAAGTCCCGTTTCCCTTACACTCATGCACCGTCGCGGCTACTTTGCAGAAAAGTTACGAAGTTTCCTACCTGCTCTTGCTTGGTGTGCGCAGACTGCGGGGACATGGCCTCTTCGAAACGAGGAAGGAAGAGGAGAAACAAAACCAAAGTGGGGAAACCGCGAGATTAATAATAATAACAATATTAAAAATATCCAAGGGCAGCCTTCAAGCTCGCCCTAAGGGAGCGCGTCCGGTCAGATCCATCCCGAGGGGCGCTTTCCCACGGTGGTCCTATGAAGGCAGCTCCGAGTCCTTTTCTGCGACGGGAGTCTTTTTTTAAAACAGGAACGCTTCACTTCGCTTCTCTGGAAACTCACAGCCTTGCTGGCGCCCGTTGTCCGGAACAGCGGCGATTCTGACCGGCTTCCCTCTTTATCTCTGGTCACTGGGCGCAGGGGTTGGGTCGGCGCGCTGTTTCAGCACCAGCAGCGTTGGACAGCTCCAAGCGGGAGGCAGGGAACGGACGCGTTGCGCGTGCGTTTAGCTTTATTGTGGTGGTGGCGGCGGGCGCAACAGCCTCGTCAGTCTCCCTTGCCTGCGCTCTGCTTCCTGCCACCAAGCGCGCCTCCCTCCCTCTCCCTTTGCGCCTTAATCTGCCCCAGCAGGGCAGCACGCCGGCCAACGAGCCCGCCCAGACCTTTAGCGCTCATTGAGTTCGAGGACGCCTTCCTGCTTCAGACAGCAAAACTCCATCTCTCCCCCAAGCTTTTGGAGGGCGGAAATGAAGCTTTCGGTGATATTTGGGTAAGGGGGGAATTCACAGCGTCTGTATTCAACCAATGGCTTCATTAAACCAGCTTCTGAATTTTTGCCCCTGCAAAAAAATCTACCTAGTCTGTTCCCACCACCAGTTTACTGTTGGCCGCTTTGAAGAATATGGAGAAGCAAGTTTTGCCACTGAAAATACTCTCAACAGGGAGTTGCAAGGAGTCCTGGTTCCCTAGCATGATGCTAGCTTTGCAAACTTGTTTTGTTCGGGGCTTTTTGTTTGCACAGCGTTTATGCATTTTTAGGTGTACACTTTAAAACTGCTGCTCCCGACCTGGTGACCTCCAGCTGTTTCACATTCCAATTCCCACCAGACCCAGCCCAGCCAGCAAGGGAGTTGTGTTCCAAAATATCCAGAGGGCAAGAGGTTAGGAAACATCTTAGTGAGCACCTGAGGAAAGTGATGTGTGAAATGTCCTTACTTTGGTGCCTGCATGGTTTCAGCTTATCTGAAGGGGTTCTAGGAGTGAGAGACATTGTAGCCACCATTTCTTGGAACACAATAAAAAGGCCAGTTTCAAAAAGGGAGGGACATGTGTTTAAGATTTTTGTATTTATGCCGTTCTTTTCAGTGCTCCCAGGAACGATTGTTTTACTTCTTGTACCAAGTTAGGCCTATAAAGACTCCTACTAGGCCTCTAAAGATTCTCTGTCATGGATGCTTTAGCTGAGATTCCTGCATTTCAGAGGGTTGGACTAGATAACCCTTGGGTCCCTTCCAATTCTACAATTCTATTATTTTAGTATACTCATGCTGGTCTTTCATTGGGGAAGGATTATCATGGTGGGGGTACTTAAGAACTTTCCTCTGGCCCATGCATCACCCTGTAACTACCATGTGGCAACTGAAGTAGGCGACTTTTTCAGAGTGAAAGAAGAGAAGAAGGAAAATTCTTTACCAGATATGGTTTTAATATTGCAACTAACATTGTTATATTTATGGGCAGGCAAAGGTCCATCTAGTCTAGCATCCTGTTCTCACAATAGTTTGACCAGATGCCTACAGGAAGCCCAGCAACAAAACCTGAGCACAAGAGCACTTTTACCTCCCAGCAACGGGCATTCAGATATTTCTTTGGCAATCACTCGTAGCTGAGCAAGATTGTCTTCCATAAGCACGGTTTTAACAATGAGTCTGTAAGTGACCGTGGAGGCCAATTCTGGATCCACATGTCCTTCCACAGTGGGGACATTGGTTTCCGGGCGGGAGTAGGTCATGGTGTGGATTTGCCAAGCGTGCCTTCCTCTTAGCACGTTTCTCCCTTACGTCCTGAGTTCAAGTGTCTTCAAAGCCCATGACACCTTTGGTAAAGGCTGTTCTCCAATTGGAGCACTCGCAGGCAAGTGTTTCCCAATTGTTGGTGTTTATACTGTACTACATTTTTAAAAATTTGCCTTGAGACAGTCTTTAAACCTCACTGCCTCCAACAGTGGAGGTAAAATATAGCCATCAGAGTTGGTAGCCTTATCCTCCATGAATCTGTCTAATCCTCTTTTAAAACCATCCAAGTTGGCGGCCGTCACTATGTCTTGTGCGAGCAAATTCCTTGGTTTTCCTTGTGCTGTGTGAATAAGTACTTTATTTTTTATTTTTTCCCCTGGTCTGAATCTTCCAACACTCAGCTTCATTGGATCCAGCTCAGCTGTTGCTCTGTGGAGAGTGAGTCACAATATAACAACAACAATAACGACAAAACCATATTGCATGCTGCCAGAACATATAATAAGCCCAAACTCCTTAACCTCTTTGTACGCTGGAATTGCAGCCTCACCTTTCAGGGGGTTTACTTACTGTTTGAGGGTACCTTTACTTCTCTCCACAAGTACACAAACTCTAGTGCAAGGGTCAGCAAACTTTTTCAGCAGGGGGCTGGTCCACTGTCCCTCAGACCTTGGGGGTGGGGCTGGACTATATTGGGGGGGGCATGAACGAATTCCTGTGCACACATTCTACGCATGTAAAAACACCAGGCAGGCCCCACAAATAACCCAGAGATGCATTTTAAATAAAAGGACACATTCTACTCATGTAAAAACACACTGATTCCCAGACCATCCATGGGCCAGACTGAGAAGGCGATTGGGCCGGATCTGGCCCCCGGGCCTTAGTTTGCCTCTAGTGATTGCAGGCTAGGCAATAATCCATTACTGACATCAGTTCCTCCCTCTTCAAATTAAAAAGGAGGGGGAGCTAGAAAGGCATTAGAGGTAAAGACACCGTACTGGTAAGATATTTCTGTCCAGGAGGACAGCAGTTGTTGTTCTAAATCCCAGCATGATCTGTGTCATGCCTTTAGTGTTCATTCTCCTGCAGCTGGGGCACAGAACTGCTGCTGGATCTTTCACAAGTATTTAAAAGGGTATAATATTGTGCTGCCATTGAGGATGCAATCTGCAGTAGCAATGCGCGTGACAAACCAGGGATGTGCCTGGAGTTCAGCAATCGGATGCAGAATTTACCAGCAATCTCTTCCTCTTACACCGTTGTTTTTAAAGGCACAATGGAATACAAGTATTTCCAGATCTTTCCTGTTCTCCATGCTTAAGCCATCAAGAAGTGTTTGTCTTTCTGTGAATTCAGCTATATCCATCTCAGTTTTGTGCGGCTTTCCGTTTGCTTTTCTAAACAGCTACCCATATCCCAACTTAGCTTCCATCACAAAACCAAGCAAATACCATTAGATCTAGCCATCTTAACTTCCTTTCCTGACCAATAAAAACAAGTGCAAAGAATCAATGATATTTAGGTTCTGCATTATAGTTCCCAGGACCGCTAGAAAGCCAGTCCTGCAATTCAAATTGACTGGCAGAATCAGCACAATCTAGCAGCTAAAGTAATGGGTTTGAATCATCGAACTGGAAGGGACCACCAGGGTCATCTAGCCCAACCCCCAGCAACACAGGAACCTTTTGTCCAACATGAGGCTTCAACCCCTGACCCTCATATTAAAAGTCTCATGCTCAACCAATTGAGCTATCCCTCTCACATGTTCTGGAAGGTCCAAGTACAGATTCTTCTGGCTTCACTGTTGACTCATTGGACAAACATTAACATTTATGGTAACACTCACCTGCTTAGATGTTGGTGGGTTCCAAGTCCCATCAGTTCCAGCCAGCAAGGCCAATGGATAGGGAATATGGGAGTTGTGGTCCTCCAAAAATTGCTGATCAGAGATGCTCCATCCCTGTCTTAGATGTATCTCAGACATGAACCCTCAACAGCATAACAGAAAGACTGATTCTGTCATTGCCCTCACCTTCAGTTAGAGTTGCTTCAATTCAACATGTATACAGTTCACTATTTAGCCCGTAACTGTTTCTTAGCCTGTAATTTATCACATACTTAGGAAATGCACATTGGGGAATCGTGTGTGGTTGTGGCTTCCTGCAATGTGCTTCTGCTGTGTACTTTGTGCAAAAATACCTCCCATGTAAAATCATAGAATTGTAGAATTGGAAGGGACCCTGAATGTAATCTAACCCAACCCCCTGCAATGCAGGAATCTCAACTAAAGCACCCAAGACAGATGGCCACCCAACCTCTGCTTAAAAACCTCCAAGGAAGGAGAGTCCACAACCTCCCGAAGGAGTCCATTCCACTGTCAAATAGCTCTTACCGTCAGAAAGTTCTTCTTGATGTTTAGCTGGAATCTCCTTTCTTGTAACTTGAAGCCATTGGTTCGTGTCCTACCCTCCAGATCAGGAGAAAACAGGCTTGTCCCCTCTTCTATGCGACAGCCCTTGAGATATTTGAAGATGGCTATCATATCTCCTCTCAGTCTCCTCTTTTCTAGGCTGAACATACCCTGCTCCTTCAACCACTCCTCATAAGGCTTGGTTTCCAGACACCATATACAACCACCTCACATATCATAGAGTAGAAGTGTGTCCATGTTTAAATAAATAAATAAATACCCGGTAAATACGTCAAATATTTCCCTTCTACTGCCAGGTGCAAAGCATTCCACAGAGTTGCTTGCTCCGTACTTTCAGTAAAGGTTGCAGATGAAAATATGCATGAGATCCACCAGTACTTTGCATATTATGAAGAAATTGCAGTGTTACTGAGGAAGCAGAAATCAAGGAAAAAGTAGCCTTAAGGCTCGGCGATGTTTAGCTAGACCTTAGCCAGGCACTCTGTGCCTGATTCATTGACCCCGCTCATCAATCTGTGATGGTCACCACTTGAAAATCAAATCTGGAAGTGCTATTTCTGTTTTCAATAGATGATTCATGCCTTTATATTCAAACTCATTCTAATTAATGCTCAAGGCTGAATAAAATTACTATAGCATATGAGTGTCTGAAAAATGGTATTACATAGTTTTGATAGCCAATTTAACATTTGGTCCATATTATAAATTGATGTGGCATTCTGGCATCTGACAAACCACCACTATCAGGTTTCTAAAACAATTTCTGAAAAATTGAATTAAACAGTATTTTTTAAAATAAAAAATACAAAAGCAGGCCACTTTTCCTGCTGAAGTGTCTAGAGAAAGGGACTCTCCTTCTGATTGCAATACTATCTTCTCTACCAATGCAGAGAATATTTGAAATGTTTTTAAATTAGCTATCATTTCTTTATTGCACTCCTGGTTCTGAACTCAAGAGCTCCAAGTTTCTCAGTTAGTTTTAGAAAATGCCTCTTCCAATCCTTTCCCCCAGCCCAGCCCATTAGACTAATGATACAGAAATGACTTTGAATCTTTTTTCTTAGGGTAAATCAAAGCCATAAAGGTAAAGGTAAAGGGGCCCCTGACCATTAGGTCCAGTCATGGACAACTCTGGGGTTGTGGTGCTCATCTCGCTCTATAGGCCGAGGGAACCGGCGTACAGCTTCCAGGTCATGTGGCCAGCATGACTAAGCCACTTCTGGTGAACCAGAGCAGCACACGGAAACACCGTTTACCTTCCTGCCGGAGCAGTACCTATTTATCTACTTGCACTTTGATGTGCTTTCGAACTGCTAGGTTGGCAGGAGCAGGGACCAAGCAATGGGAGCTCACCCCATTGCAGGGATTCGAACCACCGACCTTATGATCGGCAAGCCCTAATTGGTGTTAATTCCTTATCCCCTAAATTGATTGTTTTGCTTTTTTATTACACAAAATGTATATACCTCTTGGTTGTAGAAAGACAAAACAAAACTTCTCAACATGGCTTGGGTAGGTTGTCTTCTTGTCTGGTTGGCTGACTGGAATTTTTAACACATAGCCTTCAATCCTGAATGCATTTACCAGGGAATAAACCCCACAGAACAGAATGCAACTTGTGTACTTGGAACATCTAAATTAAATTGGATTGGATTTACCAAGTTACACTTGGGACTACGTAAATCTGCCCTCTGTTTGTCAATACTACTAGAACCTTGAAAGATAATATCCATGTAACAATCAATAAAACTCAATGATTTGATTCCTTCTGAAGCCGTGAAGGGCATCCCTGTCCGAGTCAAAATAGACCGTAACAGTTTTAATTGTATTAAGTGAGAAATTCAATTTACCATTAGAAGGAGCTATAAGGCACTTTCTTGACTGCATAGATCAAGGAGGTTGGCCATAGCTGGAGATGAGAAAAGGGCAAATGATTGCAAGCTGAATAAATGATTCCTTCTCTCCCAGGATTTTTTTGAATAGCTTTCATATCAAACTGCAATTAAGAATGCCCTGGATACCATGAGTATCCAAAGTAAGGATGCTTCTTGATGGCACACATAAACACAACCCACAAACCCCACGGTTTTGGTTAATGCTGGTCCACCTAGGGATGGTGGATAAATTAAATTCAGTTCAATTTTAAAGGTGAACTTATGCTAGAGGAAGGTGTCAGGGGCAGGTCAGTAATAACTCACATGGCCTCAGCAAAGTTAACTCTTTATTCAAAGAAGCAAACAGCTAAGGAGACCTAGTGAGCCCAGCAGCTCCTCCCAGTAGATAGTGCCCCAATGAGGCAGTTGTGAAGACTGAAGGTCCCCACCTTCCACAGTTCCCTAAGCCTCCTCCTCCTCCAGGTCCCTCCCAAGCAATCTGGTCTGTCTTTGCTCTTCCCTCTTTATACCTCTTCGTGTTCTGGAAGACCACGGGGGAGTGGAACTGGGCACCCCAGAAGGGGAGACTCCCTGGCTTCTTCAGCCTCTCTGCTTCTTGGTGCCCCTTCTCTCCAGCCTCCACTTCTGCCTCTGATTCTGGATTGCTCTCCACCACAGCCCCTTCCTGCTCACTAAGCCCTGTTACCGCTTCAGCTTCCAACACCTCCTCCTCCCTGTCTGCTCCCTCTTCTGCTTCTGACCACTCATCACCGTCCCACCACCAACCATCTAACTCTGAGACTTCTTCCCTTCGGGGCTTACCAGCTGGTGCCTCCGACTACTTCTCTGCATCCAGACAGTTCATGACACCAGCTCTTTTCTCACATGATTGGATGTCTCCATGTACCGTGCACCAAATTGCAGCCGGCAAGATCTACCGGGACATGTTGCTGTGCTCACTAGGCCTGCCTAGCCTCCTGTGTTTGTTGAGTTTCCTTCAATAAAAGAATTAGCTTCAATGACTCCGTGTGATTTATTGCCAACTTGCTTCTGAATCCTGCTCCTGTCTACTGAATGAACTGCAACAGCAAAAGGTGCAAACCATTTCATATACAGTTTATGGTAGGACCTCTAAGCAGCTATGCACCGTTACTCTACAAAGCTGTTAATGTTTAATGAATAGACTTACACCAAAGGTAAATTTTGTACCATGCTTATTATAATAAAGCGTGGGCCATTGATATAAATGCATGGCGGTGGCAGAGGAAATATGCATAAAAATATGTTGATTGCAATGAGTTAACTATCTAACTTAGCACAATCCTCCCTCCATAATATAGGACAGGGCACCTACTTGATAAACGGGTGCATCGTTAAAGATAAAAAGAAAGTAGCTTGTAGGCTGATAATGCAGCTAAGCAGATTAACATAAATATATTACTTGAATAATCAGATCCAATACAACTGAGTTGATGTACAGTAGTTGGATTCAGTTTAAGCATATAATTACACAAGCACAGTCCCAAGTGATTATAAAACAGATTGTTACAACTTGTAGGGGCTGGAAGAATAATGGCAAGCGCAGAATAAATATGCTGGTATTCTGTTGTATCGATTACCTTTCAAGGGAAGTATGCCACCCATGAAATTCTGGGAGAAATACTCTATGGACAGAGAAACATTTGACTTTGTTATTAGTAACAAAAAGCACTCTCCAGTGAACAAAGTGATTCATGGTTCCTTTCCTATATTTCTTACTCAATAATGTATTCACATATTGGTTTGATAACCTTTATTTGCAACCCAGAAATCCATGTAATTCTCAGGCCCATCCAGGTAAGCTGCAGCGATGCTCCTGGCGGGTGGGGTGTGTGTGTGTGTGTGTGTGTGTGTGTGTGTGTGTATTTCACACACACAGTCTTTTGAATGAGCAGGGCGGAATCAATGCTGCACATTGTATGCAGTCCCTGGATCAGCCCATACTAATAGTCCCTGGATGAGGATGAGTGACTTTTCATTGGCTACTTCCCCTGTATAGCACTACTGGTCAGTTTTTGATGGATCTTTCTGCTGCTGCTGCTGCAATTCTAATTTTTTGGGGAGCAGGGAATGGTTCATCCTCATTTTAGTGAGGTATTCTCTGCTATGAGGGTTCTCACCTATCTTTTAATTCCAAATGTCGTTCTCTGAAATTTTAGTTGTAGCAACAGCAGTCTCTGGAAACTGCTTGGCAAAAAGAAAAAAAGACATTTTGCAACGGCACTGTGCTGAGTTTCTATATGCTCCCTATTATTATTATTATTATTATTATTATTATTATTATTGGCATTTATTTTAGCATTTGCCATTGTGCACACACCTCACCAGACTCCTTGGCTATGCAAACTTAAGTCTCTTGACTCAAGACTCGAACCCGTCTCTCACAAACAAGAACACAGAGCTGCTCATCTGCACTTGGCTTAGCTTTCACATTCCAGCAAATGCTTCCTTGTTGATCTTTAGGGTTGCCTTGTTTATTGAGGGGGGGTGGAGCAAGACTAGGGCAAGTTTGCAGGGGGTAGAAATTTCATAAATACTAGACCACTTGGAAGATATTACCTGGAAGGTCCCACAGCATCCTAGGAAAATGCCTGGTCTAAGTATTTTTGTCTTTCTAGTCCAATACTAGAATTGGGCTCTCCAATGTCTCAGGCAGAGAACTTTCACATCAATTGCTACCTGATCCTGAAGATCTTGGGCATACAGGTATGCTCTGCCACTGACCAAAGTTCCCCTCTCCGAAAAGTTCTTAACTAACGGGAGACCCCAATAAATGGCTTCTATCTCTGTTGCATCTTTTATCATTGCTCCAGTTGCAGAAGGCTCTTCTGCAGCCTTGCTCTGCCAGTGATGTCACCATGCTCAGCAAACATTAATTAGACACCATTGGCAGAGCAAGGCTGCAGAAGAGCCTTCTGCAACTGGAGCAATTATAAAAGATGCAATGGAGATTGAGCGTCTCCCAAAACCACAAAAGGTGGTCTCCTATAGACTGAATGGAGCTACTAAGCATTAGAAAAGAATTGCAATGATGTAACAATTTGGCAGGGAAAATTGGATAGAGCGCTGGATATAATTGAAACAGCAGGAGAGGCAGAACCTTAATACCTGAACTGGCATTCGGCCAGGGCACTGAGGTTAATCCCACCACATCATGAGTGTCATGGGATCGTTAATGACTGCAGGGCTGTCAAGAAGGTGGCATTAGGTACGCGTCCAAGAGACAGCTGCTGCCCCAACAACCGTGTCTACTAATGCCACACTAGAACATGTTACACTGAGAAGAATGCCAGCTACTGGCTACTTCAGATGCATCTTGGTTCCAGATTCTGATGATGCGCAACTTTAATAATTATCAACATTATTATTAATGCCAAAATTGGCTTTGAAGCACTTTCCAAAAAGCAGAAATCCATCCCGATTGGTTGGCAGAATTCCAAGGAAGCAGAGATGTGGCTGCCATTTTTACATTGTGTCTGTATTTGGGGGGGGTTCTGTGTTCCTTGCCCTCTCCCAGCAGCAGTGGCTGGTGCCCATCGGGAACTGTAGGAGAGAAGGCAGAGAGACTGGCAATAGGTGCAGCCAAAGCCATTGACAGGCAAAGCCACCTCCTTGCCATTTGTATGCAATATGGCAGGCAGATGAGGCTGCTTGGACATTTGTTCTAATGGACCTGCCTCCCAGGCTGTGCATCATTCTATAGCAGGGGTCCCCAAACTAAGGCCCAGGGGCCGGATGCAGCCCAATAGCCTTCTCAATCTGGCCCGCGGACGGTCTGGGAATCAGCATGTTTTTACATGAGTAGAATGTGTCCTTTTATTTAAAATGCATCTCTGGGTTATTTGTGGGGCCTGCCTGGTGTTTTTACATGAGTAGAATGTGTGCTGTTATTTAAAATGCATCTCTGGGTTATTTGTGGGGCACAGGAATTCGTTCATATTTTTTTTTCAAAATATAGTCCGGCCCCCCACAAGGTCTGAGGGAAAAGGTTTGCTGACCCCTGTTCTATAGGATATGGCAGCTATTCTGCTGATATAGCAGCAAACTGTCTTCCCCTTGGCATAGCCGGTGTTTAGGATTGCTTTGCCCAAGTGCCTGCAATTACTTCCTCAAAGACATTTGCCACAGCAGTAACATGCAGGACAAAGAACTGCAATTTGCCATGGGAGGAGCTCTGCGTGACATTGAGGAAAGTTAATTGAGAGGCACACTTTGCACTTAGTTCTTGCTCTGGGAAGAAATGAAAAGCTATAATTGCTGAACTCCTCGAGCCCTTTGTGAAAGACTATAGAATTAGGCATCAGGTGGCTTCCAGATAAGACCGGCTGGGACAAACAGAAAGTATCACGGAAAGATTAAAACAAAATGTAATAGCAAACATGGTTTGTGTGGACAGAAAGGGAAATGACTCCTAATTAAATGAATCATTTCTTTGGAAATGCCGTAACACAGAAAAAAACTATTCACAGTCCTCCAGAAATTAAGCCCGTTGACATGAATAGCAGCAGTTGCACAATAACACAACTCTCCCATTCATTTCAATAATGAGAGAAATATCTGAATGGCTCATCCCTCCCTCCCTCCCTCCCTGCGCACTCCGTGGGACTTGCTTCAGAGTGATGGCATGTGGATTAGCCTCTCACCTGTGTCTTTGAGTGGTTCACCTAAGGATGCAGTGAACAGTCAATATGCCTCTCATGCGGAACAGCATCTGAAATTTCAGCCATTTTTTTTTATTGCCTGCACTGTGCCAGGCAAAATGTAACCAGACATTATTCAATCAAGGTATGCGAATGAATAAGAGAACTTATTTTCAGATTATAAAAATGGTAAATTTGTAGAGTTCTGATAAGGGGTGTTGTAGACCCCACTTCAAAGGGGCCAGAAACTAAGGGCAGAGTGGAGCAGAATGAGGGGATTAAATTCAGTTTGCATTTAAAGGCAAACCTACCAAAATCACACATTGATTTGAGAACCTGTGAAATTTAACTAGGTGGGCCATTTGCCTAATATAGGAGGACTTTTCTTCATTTTAAACTGGATCTATCCAAAATTCTAACCAATGTTGACCACCCAGTCAATACTAAAATTATAGAAGATCCAACAGATGTGGCAACCCAGTTTTAATCATTTAGGATGGGTTGCACCACCACTTAGGTCAGAGGTGGGGAATCTATGGTCCTCCAGATGCTGTTGGACTACAATTCTCATCAGTCCTAGTCAGCATGGTCATTGATCAGGGATGATGGGAGTTGGAGTCGAAAAATATAGAGAGGGCCACCCCATTATAGCAATACAGCTGAGGAGCCCCATTGAAGCCAATAGGCCAAACCAATTAGCTGGGCCAAACCTGCACAGATCCAAAGTCCAGTGCTCCTCGTTAGCACTGCCACATTTTAGACAATGCAAAGGCAGTTTGGAGACTTCCTTTGTCTCTTCCAACTTTGGGCGTCAATTTTATCCCTGTTTTCCTCACTTTTATTCAAACAGTGCATGGCCTGCTTAAGCCCCTCCTTCCCTCCTGTTTTAAGATTAGCAGCCTGCCATGAGATTGCCACTAATCTGTCTGATGCCTTTTGGAATGTCAAATGAGAGGTGGCAGTACAGCTTCCACTAGAGACAGGGACTTCACAGCCTCTAGCACTGTCTGTATTTTACACAGACAACTACCATCAATGGAAAACAGGCCTTTTGACGGTCAAAAAATCTGAAACCTGCATAGTGAAGCTTGGAAGAGATAGCATTAACTGTGATATTGAGAACAGGGAAATCAGAGCACAAAACATGACCCAGATTGTCTCATGGAGATCAGTTAATCCCTACTGTATTTCTTCACAGCACACAGAAAGGAGACTAGCATTTTGAGCACTAAAATATTAAAGTTAGTACTTACCTGTACATTATGATGAAACTGAGTTGTCCATGCCTGCCTTAGTGATGGCCAACACTCTTGAGTTAATGATGGACACAAACAGGAAGCTTGTTAGGTCTCAGGTACTTAACAATTTTACATTTCAAACTGGACAAAGCAGTGGCGGAGGAAGAGGAGTGCAGGGGGAGCACACTGCCCCTGGCAGTGCAATCCCAGTAGGGTGCAATTGCAGCTGCCCCCCACCTTGCCTGTGCTGGGCGCCACGCCCCCCAGGCAGCACGCCACACCCCTGGGGTGCGCACCACCACTGCTCCCGCCTGCTCTCCGCCCCCCGGTGTCGGAGCACTCTAGATCTGGTCAAAGCCACTCTAGATCTGGTTCAGTCTTTTCAAAGGTTGCTTGCCACCCCCAATCTCTGCTGAGCAGTAGCAAGATTCCCGGGGGTTCCAGGCACTCAGCCAGGGCTGTGTTTCCATTGGGGAAAGCGAGGCACAGTGGAGGCTAGTGTCGTTAAGAAATAGGTTTTACTTTTCACCTAAAGTCTTCAATGGAGACGGTGCAGAACATTATACCCTAATAGTGTCTCTCATCGTCCCTGGCAGAGCTTTAGCAAGCTCAAGTTCAAAGCCGCAGTCATGGCTCTCACTCTCTTGCTGCAGCTTCCTCCAGTTAGAGCCAAGATGATTCTGCCTACTTCCTCCTTCTTGTTCCCAGAACACCTTTAAGCTTTCAAAAGGGACACATTTTCCTGTGACACCACGTCCCCCTCAATCGCCTTGGCAACCTTCCAAATTGCTTTTCTTTGTCCACTCCTTGGAGGGGGCGGGGAGGAAGGATAGCTTTTTTGTATTGCCAATGACTTTCAATGTCCTAGTACCTTGGTTCCCCATTGTTTCTCAACAGCTGTGCACTCAAGCTAGCCCAGTCAGGCTGATTTGCGTAAGCTACCCTAGGAATTTCTTCTCTGGCACAGTTCTGCAATTTGCATTTTCCCTTCGTATCCCAAATATTATCTAAATGCTGCCATTTATTAATTTCACTAACAGATTCTGGTACCCCAGATGATCTATGAAAATATCATTGGGACTCTCCCCAATCCTGCCCTGATATAACTGGCAGGTTGGTGTTTTAGGAAATATACATGATCCTGATGTAGTTAGGTTGTGCTGACTGGAGATCAATATCACCCACAAGAGGGACATGGGACAGAGTCTCACTTCAAATAAATTGCTGAATGAAATTCTGAATCAGAGTTGTAGCAAGGTCAGGTGATACCCGGTGCAAAATTTTGTTTGTCACTCCCCCCCCCCACTGCAATTTTTGTGAATGTTGCCCGAAGTTGTTGAGCTTTTTTTCAGGGAGGGTGCCCCAAAGTTGTTGTTGAGGGGGCGAGCACTGCCCGCTGTGAGCGGGGCCCACCAATCGCAAAAATCCGACCGGTTTAATGCAATCAGCGGCCATATTTTCGCCATCGGCGGGTGGCGCTCGTATCCCCGGCACATGGATTTCCACAACTGGCACAATCATCGTCATGAAAATACGCCCGCTAGTCATGCAAATACGCCCGGCATGCAGCGCTGCCAGCCAGAGGTGCGAGCACTGACCGCCGATCATGGAAATCCGACCACCAATTGCATAAAACCGCCCGCCGGGGGGTGCCAGGCTCTGACATGACACTGACATACACCTGGAATCACCCATAAAGTGCATCTATCTACAACTGCACATCATATTCACAGAATCATAGAGTTGGAAGGGACCTGAGGATCATCTAGTCCAATCCTCTGCAATGCAGGTATATGCAGCTATCCCAAATGGGGATCAAACCTGCAACCTTGGCATGATCAGCAGCATGCTCTAACCAACTGCGCTGGTTCCTTTCGTCTGCCTCCTCGTAGTTTTTTAACCGCACAGGCAGATTTTCAAAGATCTCTTTACAAAGATCTTGTGATGCTGCACAATTTTAATATTAAAAAAGTTTAATATCAAATTAAATGGTTTATTTTGGTGTTGATATAATACGGTTTCATAACTGGCAACTAGACCCCTCCCCTCCCTGCTCCCCTGTTCACAACTTGCAGTCTTTATTTACAACTAAATGGCAAGGCTGTTTTTCCTTTGAGTGATGTGGTACTGCTGAAGCCGTCTTGCCAGCTCTTCCACCTTCTCGATGCTCGAAATGGAGGTCTCGCTGCTGCTACTGGTGGCAGCCGTCTTAACAAGTTGAGGGGCACTCTTCTGGCGCAAAGGATCAACACAGCTCCGGAGGGCCTTAGTTATCCTAAACTCGGAAGCATTGGAAGGCAGCCACGGCTTTCCACCTCGTGAAGAATGAGGACGTGGTAAGCCACGATAAGTAGGTGCTGGCAGGGGGAAAAAGGGTGGAAGAAAAGGTGAAGATCGGTGAGATTAAACAAAACAACCCCCCCCCCCCCCCGCCTGTTAGAAGAGACGTAAGAGCAACAGAACCCATTACAAGCTGCACAAGAAAACATAAAAGGCACCTCGACTGTACAGCAGTGAACAGATATGAGGGAAGGAGACAACATTAAAGGCTGCAAAGCTGCCTGACCTGACCTGCCGTAAGAGACCGATGGCGTACGGAGCTTCGTCATGCATGCAAAGGTATGCATGTGTGGAGCTTCATTCTCATTCGTAGTTACGTGAATGGTTGCAATGTGAATTTTAAAAATGACTGGTGTAAATACCATTGGTTTAAACAGGGGCTACTTTTTGT
This sequence comes from Lacerta agilis, assembly GCF_009819535.1. Lineage (NCBI taxonomy): Eukaryota > Metazoa > Chordata > Lepidosauria > Squamata > Lacertidae > Lacerta > Lacerta agilis. The sequence goes on from NC_046315.1 coordinate 71,610,247, forward strand.
GTTTTGCTTTATTGCTGGTGATGAGTTCTGTTGCTCTCCTATTCCCCCCCCCCCAGTTTATTTGCTTTTTATTTTAATAAAATAAAAATGTCTCTCTGTTCAGAAAGTTGCATTTTAGTTTAAAAAAAAATCTGTTGGAAAAGCTTGTGAAGAAAATGTGAGCAGCATTTAAAACTGTCAGCTTCCCCAAAAATACAGCATCTCCAAATTGAAGTTGGATCAACAGCTGGAGGTCACAACATCTGCTCCCTTAATTCAACCATTTTCATTTCATCGCAAGAGATTTTCCTCTGCAACCACCTTATGGAAATAACCATGTTTCTGCAGAAGGCAGGAACTTCCCCCTGTGGTCAGAGGGCAACCTGAGTTTGGCAAACCAGACTTTGAAAACTGGATCTTATGTGTGCTTTTTAAAGGAAAACTGGAGCAAAGGTATCTGTAAACTGAAAAAAATGAAATCCATAAAAACAGCTGCACATAAAATCTGTTAGAAAGTAACCAGGCCAATGGATGCACAAGGAAATCATGTTTTATTAAAGTCACGTTTTAAGATTTACAACATACACTAATGAAGGTAACAGTGATTTATGCTAACAAAGATTTAAGTATGGAAGAGGTCTAGCTATCCCGAAACAAGGCGGACAATACGATATAAAGAGACAATTCTAACAATAACCGTGGCTAGACATTATTTCCTAGACAGGAGATGAGTACTTATTCAAATAAATGGAAGCTGCACACATTTAATCAAGGTCTACTTTAGATAAGAGTCTATTTCGTCTGCGGACTTAGGATTTAAAATTCTATTTCATTCAACACTTTCACAGAAAATTCAAAACTAGCAGTCAGTGCTTATCTTTAAGAAAGCCACCGTCACCATTCAACATGGAAACTCTGGTTTGCTCATAAATAAATTGCTCATAAACTGTCAATTATTTGCTGATCGCCATACGTAATGCTAAACCAAATTATGGCTTAGCGTGCAGGTTCTGAGAGAGGAGGCTGAGGCCACTTTGCTTCTTATTCAGTCCTGTCGCTGTGGATTCAGACGACATGCTACCACGACTTCGTTCACAGCAGAAGGAAATCAGCTGCACCCTCCTCTCCAGGATCCTGCATGTTTGTGCTAAGTCATAGTTTGGCTTAGCATTATGTGCAACCTGAGCCACTGCATGAATGTGGGAGATGAGCCTCAGATAATACGAAGGCATAGTCGCTTTATCATCCAGCAATGCAGATTATTTAACACATTGATCAAACAAAACCAGGAGACATCATGTGTTAACTTTTCTTTTCTTTTTCTTGTTTTGTTTCCAAAGTAATGAGGGAGTTGAAAAGGGTCTGCTAACATAGGATGCATTATCAGAGAACCTATTATAAGACAATGTTCCCCAAACTTGGTTCTCCAGCCTTTTTGGGGGGACTACAACTCCCATCATCCCTAGCTAGCAGGATCAGGAATGATGGGAATTGTAGTCCAAAAACAGCTGGAGACAAGTTTGGGAAACAATGTATAAGGGATTTACATTGCAACCCTTACAGATGTCTACTCAAAAGTAAGCCCCACTAGTTTCATGTGACTAACTCCCAGGTAAGCATGTGTGGGATTGGAGCCTTCATATCTACATTGTACGCTATTGAGAGTAAACCATGATTTGCAAGAGATATTCAACATACTGTACAATATATATACTGAATTTGCATATGGGTCAGTACATTCACATTGATATCTGAAGCACGTTCTCAGAAAGGGGACAGAAATACACATTCCAGGTTCATCCCTTGATGACTAGCATGTGTAAAAGAGCCGACAAAGGTCAAACATCTGACAAAACTCTCATTCTTCATTGCTTCAGACTTTTCAAACATCAGATAATTTATTGGGCTTGTTCCCATGCTCAGCTGCAAGCTGCACAGTGGGACACTGGGTTGCATCCCATGAAATTCTACTCAAGAGTAGACCCACTGAAATTAGTGGACTTAAGTTAGTTGTGTCTATCAATGTGAATGGGTCTCCTCTGAGAAGCAGTAACACTAGATGCAACCCACTGTGCCATTAATGTGCATCTATGAATCAGACGTAGGTGGGTAAGTCTATAGTAACACCATATTACAGCAACATAATAAAAGCACAAAGGAGGAGGGATACAAACCCCTATCTTCTGAGACAGGAACCTTCCCAGGCTTGGGGAGTTGTGCAACATTACTATTGCTTTTTACTGAGTAAAAAAAAAAAAGTTTTAAAGGCAATTCATTGAGAACAACAAATTGCTAGAGCAGGTTAAAATGACTTTATAAGAAATTTTACACTGAAACTGGAGAAATATTAATTTGGATTACTAGAAAGACATTAGAAGGGTCATATTGCACTGTCTGGGTGACTAAAAGTTAGGCTTGGGAGGAAAATTTGGGAAAAGTTACATCCTGCAGAGGGGTAAAAGCAATTCTGGAGTGCATAATTGTCAGGGAGGCAATTCACACACACACACACACACACACACAGAGAGAGAGAGAGAGAGAGAGAGAGAGAGAGAGAGAGAGAGAGAGAGAGAGAAGAAATAACTGAAAAAACCCTTTATCACATATTATATCTATAATGTGATAATGGTTGTTTTTAGTTATTTCTCTCCGTTCTTTTTTTCTTTCTCTTTTTTATACAATTGTGTTTGGTAAGGATAATGAGTATTCAACTTTATATTTTCTTTTTCATCACCTTTATTATTATTATTATTATTATTATTATTATTATTATTATTATTATTATTATTTGATATGTTGCTTTTTATTAGCTTGTTAATAAATGTGTTTGGATTTTTGTGCACAATATGTTAAAAACCTTCAATTAAAATGTTTTTGGTTTTTTTTTAAAGAGAGGACAAGGAAGTTCTTAATGTGGCTCCACAGAACAAAATGGTGGCAGTTTTCCTAGAGACCAATATGGCATTATCAAGGGAGGTAGTAGTCACTTGGGTATTTGCCAAGGAATGGCAGGAAAAAACCAAACCCCAAAGCATTGTATCCCTGGTGAAAGTATCATTCCTACAATATGCTGGAATCAAAGGGTCCGCAAATGACATAGAAGATCAGGGACAAGTGTCTATTTTCTCTCTTGTAAAGATAAATGAAAAGATTTAAATTAGGAACGTGATACAGAAAGCAAGGATTAAAAACAACCCTTGGGCTGTGAAACAACCAAAGTACAGAATCCTAATCACTAGGCAAAGTTATAGTAAATATGGAGTAAATAGACCTAATGCAAGTTTTCCATTTTGGATATATCTGACTTTACAACTCCTGCTCTAGTTTACTTGTTGTACCTGCACATCCATCTTTCATATGAGAGGGTGGCGACAAACTACTTTCTCTTATTTTCACCGTCCTTCTGGGGGCAGCCAGCTGCTCATCAGAGGGCCATGCTTTGCAGAGATCCTTCTTGCTCTTTGCTCTTCCTCTTCTGTTGTTGTTCTTCTTCTTCCATTCACCTCCGGCAGAGATGCATCTGGTCTCTGCCTCTTCAACCGCTCTATGGAAATGCTTCACAACTTTTACATTTGGTCTAGATTAATTCAAAGCAGCAGATTAGCTAAATGCAGGCAGACAGGATTTCAGCAACTGGTGTGTTTTTTCTCTCCATGAGATGACAAGCAGAAACTTGTGACTGTTCCCAGGTGTTAAAGGGACCCCTGACCGTTAGGGCCAGTCGCGAACGGCTCTGGGGTTGCGCCGCTCACCTCACTTTACTGGCCGAGGGAGCCGGCATACAGCTTCCGGGTCATGTGGCCAGCATGACTAAACAGCTTCTGGCAAACCAGAGAAGCGCACGGAAACGCCGTTTACCTTCCCGCCGGAGCGGTACCTATTTATCTACTTGCACTTTGATGTGCTTTCGAACTGCTAGGTTGGCAGGAGCAGGGACCGAGCAACGGGAGCTCACTCCTTCGTGGGGATTCGAACCGCCAACCTTCTAATCGGCAAGCCCTAGGCTCTGCGGCTTAACCCACAGCACCACCCGCGTTCCCAGCCATTATCTGATTGCAATTCCACCCCTGTACCCATTCCCCATTCTTCACATACTTGGTTTGTGCAGACTCTCTATGATCTGGTAACCTCTAGGTTAGATTACTGCAATGGGTTATATGTGCAGCTGCGTCTGAAGATGGTTCAGAAACTTTAGCTGGTGCCGAATTCAGTGGCCAGGTTGCTCACTGGGGCAAGACTGCTTGAGCATATAACACCAACCCTGCCCCAACTACACTGGCTTTCAGTTAGTTTCCAGGCCCAATTCAAAGCACTGGTTTTAATCTATGAAGCCTTAAATGGCACAGGACCACAATAGCTCGAAGAATACCTCTCCCCATATGAACCAACCCAGACCCCACAATCATCATCTGAGGCCCTTCTTTGTGTGCTCCCTCCACAAAAAGTCCAGAGGGCGGCAACACAAGAACGGGCCTTTTCTGCAGTGGCTCCCTGTTTGTGGAATGTTCTCCACAGGGAGGCTCACCTGGCCCCTTCATTACTTATCTTTAGGCAGCAGGCAAAAACATGCCTCTTCACCCAGGCCTTTGGCTAATTACACAACCTATGGCCTTTTAGCTGTATTTGTTTGTTATTATGGTATGTATTTTTGTGTATTTATACTGTAATAAATGTACATAAATGTAATAAATAATTCTATACGACTTATACTTTTCACACCTCCATTCACACATCAACACACACACACACACACACACACACACACACACACACACACACACCAGTTCTCGCTACAATGGTGTTGTCCTCTTATCTCTCTGCACCCCTCCCTACCACACAGCCCGTCTGTCTCTAGGTCATTTAATATCTCTGGGGTATTTTGCTTTGCAGAATCAACATTATTACTGTCTTCGTTCCAGGATTTGTATCGGTAGCATTGCTTGATATTTACCTCATCTCACACACACACATATGTACATCTATACATATTTATGAAATGGAGGGGGAAATGGGATTCAAGTATACTCACACAAGATAATCCATCATTCGGGTCATATTTATGTAGCAGCAGGAACAGGAATACCTTCTATGGCTGATTTTAATAAGCCCGTTTCGTACGCAGAATGCCTGCAGCAACAAAATCACCACATATTTAAACTCAGTGGCTTTTATCTTGTCAAACCAACCATTCAAATGAAGAAACTTGTACAGGGAAGTAAAAAGAGTCAAGTTTCCAAAATGCAATGGTTTATTTATTTTTTTAAAAGCGGGAAAAGAAATCAGGCACAATGGATAAAAGGATAACTTACCAGAATAATTTGAAACACAGCAGAACATATGGAAAAACAGTTATTGGTGCCAAGAGAAGAGTTGATTAATAGGTTGTTTTAAGGATGAAGTTCCAGAGCAGTAAGAACGACATTAAAATAAAGTGGAACTGAATGAAGAGAGTCCTTATTAATCAGATATGTTTCTTATGTTAATTGCTCATTTTTCCTGTCAGCTAGAGTTGACAGGAAGAAAACATCCAAGCCAAGCTCTATGGTTCCACCAAAGGAAAAGACGCTATTAGTGTCAAGAATAAAAGGCACTGCAGTTTTCAAGGTCTGCCTGCCGTCTTACCTTTTTGTTGTTGTATTTCAAAATGGTGTAGACTTTATCATCTAAATCAGATTTTAGGGGGGTTGCTATGACAGTACCAGGTACGTAATACTCGTCTCCCAATTGTTTCCTAACTCTTACAAATACATAGTCTCCAACCTGTAGAACCAGAAGAAGAGTTGGGTTGAGTACATCAGCTTTAAATTTTAATGGTCTCGAAGGTCCTATCTTCTTAACCATTAACAGAGACAAGAATGCAATTACAGTGGTACCTCAGTTTTCGAACGTAATCCGTTCTGGAAGACCGTTTGACTTCCAAAACGTTTGAAAACCGAGATGCAAAGGGTGGTCTGCAAATTTAATGGAGGAAATTGAGAAACACTCAGAGGAAGCCGTTCGACTTCCGAGGCACATTCAAAAAGGGGAGCATGTACTTCCGGGTTTTTGGAGTTTGAAAACCAAAACGTTCAACTTCCAAGGTGTTTGAAAACCGAGAAACCACTGTACAGTGGTACCTCGGGTTAAGAACTTAATTCGTTCTGGAGGTCCGTTCTTAACCTGAAACTGTTCTTAACCTGAAGCATCACTTTAGCTAATGGGACCTCCTGCTGCCGCTGCGCCGCAAGAGCACAATTTCTGTTCTTATCCTGAAGCAAAGTTCTTAACCTGAAGCGTTATTTCTGGGTTAGCAGAGTATGTAACCTGAAGTGTATGTAACCTGAGGTACCACTGTACAGTCGTACCTTGGATCTCAAATGCCCTGGAACTCGGACGTTTTGACTTCTGAACACCACAAACCTGGAAGTGATTGTTCCGGTTTGCAAACGTTCTTTTGGAACCCGAACGTCCAACGGGGCTTCCGCATCTTCCAATTGGCTGCAGGAGTTTCCCACACTGAAATGCTTCCTTTTGGTGGGGAGATGGCAGGATTCTTGCATATGCCCAGACACCTATACCTCTTTCTCTTTTACGTTTTCCTGTAAGTGTTTCAGAAATTTTATTCACCAGAGTCGCACCTTATGGCTGGCCACCACATAGGATCATCACCATTCACGTGCATCCTTAGATAAGAAAGCCCAACATCAACCTCAGACAGGTTTGTTCGCCTGCCCTGGTCCCATTTGCACCCAATAAAAAAGACCGTGCAACTTGGATGAGCTAAAAGGAAGGGGGCGCATTCCTTTAAGAAAGCACTATGTAGAGGAGAACATGCATGAACTTCAGAAATGGTAAATCGCCTACCTGCAAGGATGGACAAGGCATTGCACCCCCCACAGGTATAATGAACTTCAAGGGGACAATCTCCGTGTGCCCAGAATTGAAATCAACAAGTGCGTAATAGGGAGTGATGGTTCGTATTACCGTCCCTAAAACAAAGACCAGGAGAGAGAAAGCAATCCACGATTCAGATTACATGCTGTGCTTTGCAGCGTGCGAAATAAATGGAAACAGCTTTTTTAAAAAAACTGGTTTTCAAAGCTCAGTGCAGAGCATATGCACTGACTACAGATGGGGCAGCTCAACTGCTGGCAGCTCTGTTTACAGATCACGACTAATGGAACCGGGAAAGATCCCTTCCTTGGGGTTTTGGAAACTACTGCAAAACTGACATTAGCCAAAGCAGGCAGTCCTGGGTGACATGGGTCAATGGATAACAAAATCTAATGTGTTCCTAATTCCGGCCCCACCACTGGTTGCAACCTGAGGGGTGTTCAGCTTTCACATGTTAAAAGGCAGCATGAGGAGGGGCACAGAGGGCAGCTGTGCCGCCCTCTCAATAGCAACCAGCCACAATGGCTATGCTATACCTCCACTGTCAAGGCCAATTGCTGAAAATCACAAGTGAGGAGAGTGTGGTTGGGCTCAGGCCCTCTATTGGCATCTGGTTGGCCACTGTGAGAACAGGGCGCTGGACTAGATGGGACATTATCCAGGTCCATTAGAATGTTCTTACATTCAGGACTCGGCTGCATTAGTAAAGAAACAGCGATTTGAATGCACTATAAACATGCAACACCAGATGGCGCCAGAGAGCGGGAGATTTTAAAAACGCAGTTTTCCATAGAGATTTTTTTTCTCTTTTGTTAAAACCAGTGCTCTTTTTCTTTTTAAAAAATGTTTAGGGGTACTCTCATTCCCTACTCATATTGAAATACTGCCCCTCAATGAGGCCAAACTTAGATTCACAAAATGTTTAGGGGTATCCGTACCCTTGCGTGTGTCCCCCCCCCCCCAGAAAACAACATTGGTTAAAACGATATAATTTCTGACTTATTCATAGCGGGTTCTTTCCCCTGTGTTTAGATCCGCCCTCAGTCTTGTGTTTAGAAAGTGCGGAAAGGGAACTTGTACCAATGTGTGCACACAGAGCTGCTCAAAGCAAGGATCCTTCCTCCTTTGCAATGGCTCTTATGCACACACATTCTCAAACCCACTGAATGCACAGCCAGCAGTGGATATGTAAGAGGGAAGAACTTCAGCATTCGGTACAAGTTTTTGTGTTAAGTCTGTAACAGTAGATTGCCTGCATTGGGTAGGGGGGTTGGACTGCAGGTAACTTTTGAGGTTGCTTCCAGTTCTATGGTAGCAGCTGCCCTTGACAGTCCCATGTGCGTCTTTCCATTCTTATCTACTGTACACTGCCAAGATTTTAAAATTCTGCACACAAACGTAAGCATATACCCCACATAGCCACTAATTCCCACGCCTCAAAATATGTACAGATCGTAAACATTTGTACCAGCATTTCCAACTATGTAATATCTCTACATTGCGAGCTAAATATTACATCTGGTAACTGTCCTGGCTGATTAGTTATCACCTCCTGCTCCAAAGGACTCCCATCCACACGCCAGGTCTTGACACTGGTTTTAGGGTAGAATTCCAAGCCAAACTACTATTTACAATGCAATTACCTGGGTAGTAAAATCCCGTGCTTTCTGATCTTGCAATGACCTTGTGGCCCTTGAGAGCATCAACCCTTTTTCCTTTCTGCGGCTTCTTTTCCTGTAGCTTTGATGGAAATTTCTGTGTTGTATATAAATGAGAAAGATAGAGATTCACCCACCCCCAGTTATTGAGATGTACATCATAACTGGACAATAACAACAGAACAAAGTGGCATACAGTGGGGCAATATGCATGAAACAAAACTTTTGCAACTTTAGTAGTAAGCGCTTAGCACTTTTCAATCTGTTATTTAAGAACAGCTAGCGTTCAGAATGACTTATTGGTTATATGGGGGGGCTATAGATCAGTGGTAGGACAGATGCTTTGTGTATAGATGATACAGGATTCATTCCCCAGGACTTCCAGTGGCAAATATATCATTACAGGATTAGGGAAGTTTTCTACAGGGAAGTTCTCTACAGCCACTGCTAATCAGGTTGGGAAATATGACCGAAGGAACCAATGGTCTGATTCAAAAGAAAGCAGCTTCATGTCTCAGTCAGCAGAACATGAGACTCTTAATCTCAAGGTTGTGGGTTTGAGCCCCATGTTGGACAAAAGATCCCTGCATTGCAGGGAGTTGGACCAGATGACCCTTGTGATCACTTCCAACTCTATGATCCTATGTTCCTACAGTTTCAAATCTTCTTTTGTGGAATAAAACCACAATGGGGTCCTTTCCTGGCCAAGACCCCACCAACCTCATGAACAGCAAAATGTTTTGCCCTAATCATGCCTTTGGAAACAAATAGCAGCTCCAAGAGAAAAATGGGATGGAGAATAAAATATATCATCAGCAGGTGGGGGGAAATAATGTACACTAGACAAGAAAAGGCTATGTGACATTGGAAAGATACTAAATGCTGCAGCTGCCTTGGAGCATGAAAAGCAGGTATCTCAGGAGGAGAAACTTTGAGCGCTGCTGTTCCACCCACATATTGGCTTTTGATCCAGTGAAAGCTTCTGAGGAGCAGAAAGGGCATTTTCATTCACCATTCCCACTGCAGCCCCTAATACCCACCCCCAATTTGTTCCAAAGGTGTTCCAAATTTGTTCTGAAAGGTGGTGTGGCAAGCAGCAGGGGGAAGAGGGTCGATCAGGGAAATAGCAGCCCCTATTCCTCTATTAGTGGAAGAACCCACCCAACCTCTGAGCACCCCCTCAAACCAAATTACTGGGATCCACGCTGAGGGAGCAAGTGAATCTTGCTCAAAGAATCTAATCTTTTAAGGGTAGCAGAAAATGTTCTCGGTCCCTCTTAAAGCTACTAGCTTTGGATACTCATTTTCTAAAACAGGGCTACAACTCTCTTCATCAGTGCCCATGGATGTGCGAAATGCGCTAACAAGGTGCTCCATGAAATGCTAAGTCTTCTTCCTCCTTTATGCTTTTGCAGTTACAATAACACTTCATTTTCTGATCTAAGGCAACCTAGTCTAAACTTAGGTGCTCTGACTTTTATGGAATCTGTTTCAGACAAAAAAAAAATCTGCTCTGCACATTTCTGCCTTCTAGAAGAAGTCGTCAGTGCCTCCGTAGCTCCGTTTTGAGGCTCGGTAGATCTTTTAGCCATCTGTACAAACAACAGCAATGGTGCAATTCTATCCACAAGCTGAACAATAGCAACTTTCCAGCTTTGATAGCTTACATTAATTCAGCAGTAGGTCTGAACAGATAGTCAACTGCTAAGGTCAGCCATAAAAGGTTACTATTTCTCTTTAACCATTAATAAGGCTATCTCATCAGTGCTTTTTTGTTTTTTTAAATCAGATTTGTCCAAAGATTTAAATTCCAAGAAAACAGCATTGCATTCACTAATTAACTAATATACAAGGGAAATGTACCTTGCCAAGCATCTTTTTCTAATATCAAGTCATGTTGAGTATAGCACATGTTTAGGGTGTGTGTGCAAAATAAGTTAGGTATACATTTAGGAAAGACAAATAAAAAACGGGGGGGGGGGGACTAGCCATTGTTTGATTTCATTTCTATCCTGAGCTCAACACCGTTTCTGAATGACACCTGCATTTCTACCACTCAGTCCTGAAGCTTTGCAGCTGCAAGATTAGCAATTACTGAAGATGGGGCTCTGATTAGGCTGCTAATGCAGGTTGTCTCGGGATAAGTGATTGCACGGTGTTAATCACATCGCAGCCAGTAGCATATGTTGGCATGTCAGGACAGCAGGAGGGAAACACACCAGAAGGAACTGGTAAAGTGCAGAAATGTTTCTGCTCCTGCAGAGCAGAGGAATGAACTGGTGGGTTAGAGGACGATTATCAACAGCTACCGTACTCACTTAATGGACGCTTCCTATTTTTATTAGGATACATCAAAGATTTTAGAGGTTCAAGGGCAATGAATATTCTCTTCAATCATTATTATTATCAAGCCAGCTTCCCCCCCCCCCCAGCCCTTTTTACAAGCGCCATTCACAGTGAGCCATACTAGCGTGAAACGACTTCTCAGTGGCAGAGTTAAGATGCAGGATTGGAAAGGATCTCCTCTGCCTGTGGGGCAGGACACACACAATCATTCCAAGGCATCATGTGGATATTTGTTGTGCAGAGGCTGACAGGGAGGGGGGGTGCCTGTGGGGAACTGACCCACATGTCAGAAGACTGGTAGTGCATGATGTACGCCAGAGAGGATCAAGGACAGAGGGGCTGTGAGGTGACCAAGATGCTGCTGTGTTGCTGTTTCCTTACAGGGAGGAGACATCTTGCAATCATGCTTTGTGAAATTCAGGTAGTTGTGTCGAGGGACAAAAACCCAAAAAGGGAAGCCACAGGGAAGTGACTAAGAAAGACTACAGAGCTCATTCTGGGTGGTCTCTACAGCTTTTCTGATGTTTGTGATGGTCCCTAGTATAGGTCCTTTCCTCGGTCTGACACCTCTCCTTTATTAATTGTATATCATTTTTCCTTGAAGGACAGGGCTTTGCCCCAAAATGCCCTCTCTGAGCTCTTAAGAGTCAGTACAGTTGTACCTCAGAAGTTCCAATTCGAACGTTTCGGCTCCCGAACACCCAGAAGTGAGTGTTCCAGTTTGCAAACATTCTTTTGGAACCCAAACATCCGACGCAGGTTCCGCGGCTTTCGATTGGCTGCAGGAGCTTTCTGCAGCCAATGGAAGTCGAACGGACTTCTGGAACAGATTCCGTTCGGCTTCTGAGGTATGGCTGTATCTTATTTCTACTTCATGTGGCACACTATGCTGTAGAAGTGTTGATCATTTATGTCACAGCATTCCAAACTTTTCATGTTGGTGACACACTTTTTAGACATGCATCATTTCGCGACACGGTAATTCAATTTCACCAGCAAACTGGAGGTTAAACTAACCCCTTTCCAGCTCCGGGAGGAGTGCGGGGAGCGTTTGCATGACACACCTGCACACTGGCAGCAGACACACTAATGTGTCGCGACACACAGTTGGAAGGCTCTGGTTTATGTGATCAAAACCGCAATCCTACGCATGCTTACTTGTGAACAAATTCCACTGAACTGGAGGTCTTCTGACTAGGCATTTGTAGGTAAGATAAGGGCACTTTTCTAAAGCTCTCCTCATTTGAACATAAGCCATCTCTTGTTTAACTGGTAGCAAAATGAGAACTTTTCACTTTGTTAAGATTGAAAGAAATACACAATTGGAAATCTGCCAGAGGTTTGGCCTTTTCTCAAAAGATAAGCTCCCTCTGTAATGCTTGCCAAAGAACTTTAAAAAATAAAAAGTAGCTTTATTAGCATTTTAATAACCCTTTTCTCAATATTTTTTTTGTTTCTCTGACTGAATGGTTGATTTAGCATAATCCTGCTGGGCAAACGTTTTCATTTATCAACTGTCCACTTCAAATTACAGATTACATCAGTCAATCAAAGCGCAGAGCATCGTTTCCTCTCCAAGTAGCAGGTGCCTATTTCATACAAATGAGTGATATTTAAAGCCAAACTGGCTGCTAAATGTGCTGCCGTTTCCCTGCACAAGAGGTTTAGGGAAACACACATCCCTGGTATGCTTAGAAAGTGCCAGTGAAAGCCGCTCCATCCCCATTATGCGCACAAAGAAAAACAACATTTTCATTTTATCAAAAGGTTACAGTCGTGCATATTTGTCTAAGCCAAATACAATGCACCCTTGTAAGAGACGAACCATCACGCACAAATGTTTTCATTTATATATTTTATAAGGTAATATCTCACTCCTCAACATGTAACACAGCACTCGGTTTGGCTCTAAAAATCCCTCACTTCAGAGGGAGCAAGCAAGCACCCTTGCAACTGAGGTTGCAATCCTCAACATTTCAATTACATAACGTTTTTTAAGTGCAGAAAAGGAACAATGCTGCAAGCGACCGGTATACATTGGGAAGTTTCACTGTTCACATTTCTTGTCTGGTCTTTCTCAGAGGGAGTATCACATTCTCAGATGCTGCATTCACTCACAAGAGTAAACCATGGTTTGGCGCTATAAGGATGAGCTGCAACAAGCCCAAACAAAGTGCTAGGATTGCATTTTCTCACCTCCTCCCGTGTGGCTGAGAGGAGAACCTCTGCCTACTTCCACTTCAGGTTTACTGAATCCCAGATTAGAGCCATGGCTCTTGGTTGAAAACAAGCTCTGATCATCTTCATAAGAAGCCAACCATGGTTAGTTTCATAACCATGGGTTACGAAGCTGGCTTATTAAACCAGCGAATTCAAACAGAAGGAAGTGGTGGACTTTCCTTCCCAGAAGGTATTTAAACAATGGCTGGATGGATATCTGTCAGGAATGGTTCAAACTGCATCCTGCATTGTAGATCCTGCACTGAGCAGCACAACCTTCAAGGTCCCTTCCAACTCTAGGATTCTATGATAGGGCACAAAGTGGCAACCCAGTGCCCATCTGCAGTTGCTGCTGGATGTAATGTTGCGCATGAAGAAACCTGGGTTCAAATACCCAGTGAAGCCCAAAGCTTATTTGGTGACCTTTGGAGTTGACCATGATTAAATTTTAAGGATCTCTTTTCAAGAAAACAGATCCATTTTTTTTCTTCATGACAAAGTCGTCCTATATCATTTCCTTTCCATCTTTTATTTCCATACATACGCAAAACATGCCAAACAAAGCTACCGCAAACCTTAAAAACCCGAGTATTTTCAATATGTTGGTTATGCTTGGAAACTATGCTGGTGGCATTGCTAATGAAGTGCTCTTTTAAAATGCACTTCACTTTGGCTTTTCAGTTTGTCCCTAAGATTGAGTTTCTTTCTTGCATTTTACTGATTTTTTTTTTTTTGCAAGCTGCCTTGTGCATTTCTTGTAGTAATAACAACAACAACAACAACAACAACACCCCACAAATAAATAAGTAATGAAATACCACCTACCTGTTTAGCAGGGCAGATCCGAAGGGGACAGATTCTCTGGGGTTCCTCTTTGGAAGCTTCTTTAAGTTCAATGGCCTGCTGTTCATACGTTAATCCTGTCAGAATCTCGTCTTCCAACAACATCACCTCTTCGTAGGCGATGGGCCAACTCGCATTTTCTAAGGCCTGGAGCAAAGATTCCTTACGTTCTATATACGAGACCGGCTTGTTCTGTTCAAACCTAGATGCGAAAACGGTACTTTCACTCTGATGCTACATAACAAGAGCTTACGTACATTGTGGGTGTCACGATCAACCAGTTGAAGAGTTTACAACAGACACCAGGAGGCTTAAGTTGGGTCAGAATCGAGTACACACTTCCTGAGTTAATGCAAAATACATTACTTCTGGTCAATGGGCCACCATAGCCGCTAGAGGAGCGTGGAAATTTGTGTCCTAGGCTTTGTAGACTTGTCTACCCATGTACTATCTTAAACCAAAGGGGCACGTTGGTTGCCAGGTGCGATTTTCCTTTCCTTTTCCGGCTCTCCAATGCCACTTAGGAAGAACAAGGAGCAGCCTCCTCTAGACAACTTCGCTTTGACTTCTGGAGGCTTCCTGGCTTGGGAAGTATGGTGATGGGGAAAGTTGCAACTACTCAACCTGGCTGTTTTATGCTGTTGTTAAAAGCATGGAGCCCCCGCGAAGAAAAATGATGGCAAATTCATAGAGGTCAACAAGGGGCTCTTAGCTATGACAGGTAAATGGAACCTCCCAGGGTACATTCTGAAGGCACTTAAGACTACTACCCTGCTGAAGCTAAACAGGTCTGGGCCTGGTCATTGCTTGGATGGGAGGTCACCTGAGAACTGCCTTGGGTTCCATGATGTAAGCAAAAAAAAAAAATAAGCAGTACCTACACAAGCACAGTATACATTTGCATTCCAGCTGCTGGGGACAAAGAAAGGCACTTCTCTTCATGTCCTGTTTGCAAACTGCCAAAATATTAAGGGTGACTGCTTCATGAAGCAGAATGCTGAACTAAGCAGACCTTCATTTCCAATCAAGTAAGGTGGGGCTTATCTTCACTTTGATCATATTGTGGTACTATGAGAAAACCATACATCGGTGGGTTGGACGAGGACTAATAAACTGAGTCTGACTTCTGGCAAGAAAGGGCTCTGTGGGTGAGTGTTTCCTGGGTCTGGGAAGTAGATAAGTTGGCTGCCCTGGATGGGGTCGAACTCTCCTTGAAGGAACAGGAGTGTAGTCTGGGACTGCTCCATGATTCAGCTCTGTCACCAGAGGCTAAGGTGTCCTCAGTGGCTAGGAGTTCCTTTCACCAACTTCAGCTGGTAAGGCAGCTACAGCCATTCCTGGACTGGATTAGTGTGAGCACAGTTGTCCATGCATTGATAGCCTCAAGTTTTGGATTACTGTCATACAGTCTATGTGGGGTACCCTTGAGCTTGGTGCAGAGGCTGTAGCTAGGTTACATTGGGGAGCAAAACATCTCCAGTGTATAACATCCTGCCTGTAATGGCTCCAGGGTTCTCAAATAGGGTATTCTAGCAGCAAGAGCGTTATCACGGCAGTTGCTGAAGGAAGGAGTGGCAGACCTGCTCTCAATACACTGTGAGGAAAGGAAGTACCACAGCTACCAACTCAGCAAGGGTCAGGTAACAGAAGGGCCCAATAGGGTTGCTCCAACAAATCAACTATGAATGGGCTCCTGACAGAACTCATTACGTAAGCACGGACTAAACAGCTCCTGGGCTTCCCTGTGTTAATTAATTCATGCGAATCAGGCTAGAACTTTGCAAAATTAAACATATAAGGCTATTGGTACAGGCTGGGTACACTCCTTCTGTGCCTAGTCATGATGAGAGAGGCATCCTCACCCTCAAGGAAATGCAAAATCAAGTGATGCTTTGCATACATGAAAAATATGACATGGCTTCCGTATCATTTCCACAACCAATACCCTCCAACATTTCTCCAGTGAGAATAGGGACATCCTATTCCACAAGAATAACACCCCACCCATCTGACTGGGTTGCCCTAGCCACTCTGGTTGGCTTCCAACATACATAAAAGCATAACAAAACATTAAACTTTTTTTTTTAAAAAACAACCCTTCCCTATACAGGGCTGCTTTCATTTCTTCAACATTTCTCTGATGAAAAGTGGGACGTCCCAAGGAAAAGCAGGACTTTCCAGGATCAAATCAGAAAGTGGAACGGCTTCTGTAAATCTGGGACTTTCCCTTGAAAATAGGGGCACTTGGAGGGTCTGACAACCCCTTATGGATCTTGGAGCCACTAGAGTCCAGGCGGGGGGGGGGGGCGTGCAACCTGCGACCCTCAGTAAAGTTTCATGAAGATAGCAAGGAGGGGAGATAAGTCAAAAAGAGATGACAGAAAACAGAGAGAGAGAGGGAGAGAAAGGTAAAACAGAAAGAAAAGGGGGTGCCCAACCCACTTTTACCTCCAGCGCCTCCCAACACTGGCATATGGCCCCTGACAGATTTTCCCTAAGGGACTGTGGCCCTCAACAGAAAAGCCTCCCCCCTACACTATAGAGATGATTTTAAAAAGCATCAAATAAAATGCCTAAAACTCAAGATGCACTTCCAACGGAGACATGAAACAGTGGCTCCCATTCCATACTTAATAAATAAATAAATAAAGTCTTGAGCTGGAAAGCAAGAAGGCAGCATCTTACTTGTCTTTTTCCTCCTGAGGTAACGCTCTCCAAATAATCTGATCAAGTCGCCTGTTAATGAAAACACAACAGCTTCTCAGAGCGCAGTAAGTGCACTTAACGAGATTAAATAAAACGGAACGCTCCATTCTTTTAAAAATAGGGGAGGGAGATCTGTGGCAAATTTGTACTCTGAGAGGCCTTAAAAAAATAAGTGTCAAACTGTCCTCATCGACCAACTATGAAATTCAAAATTATCCTCTGAAAACAAAGGCAAACATGAAAACATTGCTTTTCACAGCAACAATGTGACACGACCAGGAATGTGGAAGAATGCAGGTGAATTCCCATTGTAGCCTGCACAATGGTGTTCCATTGGGAGATCCATCCAGCACAGAGTAATATAAACAAGCCACGCAGCTGATAAAACATTAGTCGGTCAGGATTGATGCTGGCTTCACATATAACACACAATGGCTTGGTCTACAGATGCCCTATGTAATCCAAAGGTGCTTCTACTCATGCATGGGGGTGGAGGGAGTAGGAATCTCATTCTAGTGGGACAATTGACCCTCAGGGAGCTGAAGCTGGGCTGGGGGGCTTTCCAGGGTCTCAGACAGTGCTGTTTCCCATCATCTCCTACTTGGCCATTTAACTGGGCATACTACCGGGAACTGAACTTGCAATGCATATGCTCTCCTTTCGATTTTATCAGTCTGGTAGCAAGCTACTACTCCACTAATAGGATATATGGTGGTTTTCTACTGAAGACCTGATGAAACAATTAAGTGCCACCTTGTAGGTAAACCAACCAATCAAATCATTCAACAGTTTCGGTAAAGCAGGGATGCGGAACCTGTGGCCCCTCCATATGCTGTTGAACTC
Organism: Lacerta agilis; assembly: GCF_009819535.1. NCBI lineage: Eukaryota > Metazoa > Chordata > Lepidosauria > Squamata > Lacertidae > Lacerta > Lacerta agilis. The sequence goes on from NC_046315.1 coordinate 71,627,715, forward strand.
CAACTCCCACAATTCCTGGCTGTTGGCTGATGGGAGTGGAGTCCCAACAACAACTGGAAGGCCACAGATGGTCTCCATCCCTATGGTTAAGAAAAGGATACCAAGAGGACCGCAGCCTGCAGAATGGCAGCTTCTGGGAGGTCTGTTCCCATGAAACGGGTCTGGTGAAAAGCCCTCAGGTGCAGCACAGCTTCCCCGGATGGAATTTGGCAGCAATCCTGAACTAACCCCGTCTCCCTCTGAACCACAGATGCGTCCTTTCGGCAGTCAGGGGCCAAAGCTACGACAGCATGCCAAGGGCATTTGTGCATTCCAGAGTATAATGAAGTATTCCAGGATAATTTTTGTGTCACATACTCATATTCCCTAATTTATTCACAGGCATAAAATCTGACAGCGCTGGGATATTTATTTCTGAAGGGCACATGTTGCTGTCTGTTAGCCACCTGCTCCTTTTCTTATGCCTGTGATTATTCCAAACAATAATTCACTGTAGCTTAAAGATCTCTTTGTTTCATGGGTGGGGTGGGGTGGGGAGTCATTCACTGCCCAGAAGAAAATATTCTCCTTCTTTCTGGAAGGTATGGCATTATTGTTACTGCCATTTTTTGCTGCAACTAAATATCGCTTGGGTTATTTATCGAGGAGGACGTGTTAATGTCATGCATCCTTCTTCAATAAAGCTTTTCCGTGCAAAGACAAATTGGACAATTTGGCAGGCGTCAAATAAAAGTTTGACCTATCGCGATTCAGAAACTTGCGCTTCAACCCTTGCAAATTCAATCTGCAGAAATATAATGTACCATTCGTGGCGTGATAGACAAGCCTGGACAGCTGCTGTGAGAGACATTTAGAGTTATTGCTCGGTCATTTGCAAACAGCTCCGTATTGAAATTTGCCCTCTTGATATTCCAGCTTGGAGAAGTCCCATAGGGAAAACAGTAACTGTTTCAAATATGTAAGGCTATTTTACAGCTGAAGGAATTCAAATCGTACAGTTGTCTTCCCCAAAAATGCCAACCAATCCCAGAGTGGAGCAGAAAACACATTTCTGTCTTGAAAAGCAAGTTAAAAACTTTGAGGAAGATAAATGCATTATTTCCAAAAGCCTAAAAGCAACTCTATGAATAACTAATGGAGTATTAATAAATATTAATGGTCAAATGTATCTTGCATATTGCATTTATTTATGTCCTGGTCTTGAAAATGTCAATTAATAAAAATACTCTGTGTGTGCAAGAGTAGACTTGCCTTTCATACACTTTGATTGCTTCTTGCAACTTCTTCTTATAAGCATCAAGATTCACTGCTTGAGGATTGATCAGTGTGACATATTTCTTATTGTTGCTCACATGGGCAAAGGGGAGAACCTGCCGCAGAAACACAGGATCAGATCAGGCCTTAGAAACTTGCCACTGTCAAATTCTGAAGCATGCACAGCCATAGAACGTATTGAGTCTAACTAGGCTAAGTGGGGAACAAAAACAAAGCTTTGAATGTGACTAGCCCACAAATCTCCAGCACATGTGATTGTTTACCTAGCAATTATAGGTACGCTTCCAGGGGGGCAGGGCAGGGGATTACAATAGAAAAAGGCAGTTAACAAATTACAATTTAGCTAAAAATAACCATAAGCCAACAAGAAATAAAACAGTAAAATCCAAGCAGCTTTAAACAGTAAAGAAGCCTTTCACAAGGGCTGACACGAAAACAAAGTAGGCACCAAGCAGACCTCGGCCGGGATAGCTCAGTTGGTTAGAGCAGTGTTTTTCAACCACTGTTCCGCGGCACACTAGTGTGCCGCGAGATGTTGCCTAGTGTGCCGTGGGAAAAATTGAAAAATTCAAGAGAATTACTTTATACATAGTCAATATAGGCACATAGTTAATTTTTTTTAACATTTTCTAATGGTGGTGTGCCTCGTGATTTTTTTCATGAAACAAGTGTGCCTTTGCCCAAAAAAGGTTGAAAAACACTGGGTTAGAGCATGGTGCTGATAATGCCGAGGCTGCAAGTTCGATCCCCGTATGAGACCGCTGCATATTGCTGCATTGCAGAAGGTTGGACTAGGTGATTCTCAGGATTCCTTCCAACTCTACAACTCTATGATTCTCTCTGGGGACAGCATTTGACTCACCTCACATTCAGATGGTGAGGGCACCCAGAGGAGGCCATCTACTGAAGACCTCATGGGAAATCTAAAATACTACCAAAATGCTGCCAGGTGTCTCTGTGATTCATACAATAACAGTGGGCTAACTTCTGTGTACTGCTGGGTTTATTACCACACCACATTAACACACCACAGCAAAATTAAAGCAGGAACTCACTCTACCAGCTCATTGTAACTATTATGTCTCAACCGGTGTCTCTGTGTGCTTATTTTTCCTCTTCCCTCCACATTCCCTTTGTGCCATATCTACTAGATTTCTGTAAGTGGCAGAACGCCGCTAGATGAATGTGGTGCCCAAATAAAGAATAAATGGAAGGCACTTAAGCGCCTGCTGTTTAATCATTTGCACAGCAATAACCTAATAGGACGTCACAAATGCAGCATAAATCGCACAAACCAATTAACCAATCATCAGTAAAAATTATATAATCTATAAAACACTAATAACAAAACAGGAACTAAAAAATAAGCTGAACATCACAATTACAGCAAAATCAATACAGCGTTTATAATCAATAAAACAACATAAACAACTTTAGCTAAATAGCAACTAAAGAAACAAGCTAAGCGCTGTTAAGGTGGTTGTTCTTTAAAGCACTTTAGAAACCACTCTGAAGCCTCAAGAATTCAGAGATCCCACAGAGCTCAGTCTCTTTTCCATGCATCCTAAGTGTTCTGTGACCCAGTCAGTGTTTGAACACAAGGTGTTAGTACACTGCCACCTATTGGTAAAAAAGGAGGAAATGCAATGCAATGAATCCTGGACTGGGAAAAGGGCACAACAACAACAACAACAACAACAACAACAACAACAACAACAACAGGGAAGGGGGTGTTGACTACAAAAAGGTGTGTGAGAAACTGTGGAATTGCGAGGGCAGAGGTGAACTTCACTGGTAGAGCTGCAAAACTCACTAGCGCTCCCCCAGCTTATCTCTAGTAGCCAGGGAGCACCCCCCCCCCAGAATACCACTTGACATTTCAGGAGGGGGAAAGAGAATGATGGCCATCGGCACAGAGATGTCAGACATGCCAGCTGAAGCGTGGATTCATTTCACTCCCATGCCCTTGCCCTCAAAATGGGGCGGTGAAACTTTGCGGGAATGTAGGAATCTCAGCTAAAGCACCCAATAAGACTACCAGCAATGCCTTAAAAAGTTCATCTTCTCTCCTAACTGACTTCCTATGCCCCCAGGTAGTCACATTTGATTGGCAGCAAAGCATCTTGACATCACACAACTGGCAAAATGATCCTCAATTGGCTGGGATCACACGTGTGACTTGATCCCGAAAGGAGGAACAGCACAAAAGAGGTAAGAATGGCAAGAAATATAGGATTGCGAAGGAAATGAGAATATCCTTGCAATTAAAGGAAATTATATCCTTGCAAATATCCTTGCAATTAAAGGGTTTACAGTGAAATATTTCTGGATGCTCTCTTATCCCCGTCAACAGTCCCAGATATCAAAATGGGAACATGCTCAACGCAACCTGAATCATTGTTTGATTCAGGGACACACTGTTAATGTGGAGTTTCCCCAGAAACAACTAAGAGACTTACATCATCAAATACTTTTGAAACAACATGTTTGTCTAGAATTGGAATGTATTTGGTTGTGCGAGGAACAGCTGTTGGGGCCAAAGCATCCATTATGGTGAGTCGCCTAGCAACCAAACCATGAGTCTTCAGCCATGTAGCGGAAGGGATATCTAAAGGGCTTTTTAAAAGACAGAGGGAGAAAACAAATGAGACACTGAAACCCATTCAGAAATACCCCTTCTCCTCCCCCTCCCACTCCAAAAACAAGTTCATCAAATCTACTTACTCTTTATCTATCTTTCTATCTTGTTTCTTCTCTGCAGCAGGCACTTAAAAACAAGATTATTGTGTCATTTCACATGCGCCAGTACTGGGGGACAAACAGTCAGGAGCGCAGGGTTGCCTAGAGTATAAGGTCCCATCCGCACTATGCATTTAATGCAGTATCATACCACTTTAAACAGTCATGGCTTCCCCCAAAGCATCCTGGGAACTGTAGTTGGTCAAGGGTGGCTGAGAGTCATTAGAAGACCCCCCTATTCCCCTCACAGAGCTACAACTTAAAAGTGGCATGATGCTGCCTTAAATGTACAGTACAAAGGGGGCCTAAGTCCCAAACGAATCGAGACCAAAGTTAGAAGGGCAAGGGCGAGGCACAGGCAGACCAAAGAATAGATGGGAAAGCCAGACAGTTGGAAGGCTCTTGAAACAGCCACACCAACAGGGCCAAAACCAGGCTGCTCTGCCCAGGTGACAGGCCCAGGTCCAGCCCAGTGAGCTGATGGAATGGGTCAGGCTATTCTGGAATTTGGCACTTGCAGCCTTCTCTCTGCAGCCGTGACTGGCTCACCAGGGAGGGGCAGCCAAACACAAATCAGGAGCACACACCAAAGAAACACCATTCTATTCCTTGTTTTTCCTGACAGCATGAAAGCACGCCGGCCACTGCATTTAACGTTACATCAAATGCACAGCAGGCAGCAGCATTGCTAGCTTTAAAAGAAAACAGAAAACAGAAGTTATTACTGAGCACAGGAGGACCCTATCTTAACAAAAACCACTGTACGCGGAGAGAGAAGGTTCCGTATTTAAGCTTTAATCCTTCCCTCCCCGAGAGGCAATTAAAATGATGTCTTACCCACCTGCTCTTAGAAAGAAACCTCCCATGGGCACCAATGGGAGCCTCCCCCCATTAAGGGTAAGTGTCACATGACGGGTGGTTTTCATGGGATATTGGATGATTTGGTCCACAGGGGGCAGGAGTGGAGATAAAGATCTGGCCCAGCAGACGAAAAACGTTCCCCACCGGTGGCTCAGAGGAATGAAACATGGCTTCTGTACAGCTCCCCCCATGCATAACTGCAGTGGCCTCAGGACCCACTAGGTGATGAAGGAGAGGGTTTCGTTCTCTCAGGAGCACGGAGTGGAGTTCAATATTCAGTTAACTGGATATTCCACGGACAGGCCTAAGGCATGCGGAAACAAATGGTGGCTTAAGCATTAATAAAAAGGGCCATAACTTACTTTTTCTTTCGGGAGATCCTCTTTCATTTGGACTTTGTTCAGAAGGCTTTTCTGCATAACGTTGCGTCCTAAGCATGCTACTCCTTGTTTGTTCTGCAGAAAGATGTTCACAAACACACACAAGCAACTTAACAAACAAACCAGATGTCTGCTTACAGTAGATTCTGAAAAGCAAAATAACTTTTTAGTGCCTCCAGCCCTTTAGGCAAGAACTGCCCTGGAAACATCGCCACAGGCAAAATGCACAGCCTCCATAATTTATTCTCTACACTTTTCCATTCACTATGTGACTCAGTTGAAGATATAGCTGCTTCTGGGCAGAGTTGGGACCACACTCATAAGCTTTGAATATGCACTTTAAAATCTATATGCTGGAATTTTGACATTTTGATTTTGCATGATAAGGGGGCAAATCCAGCTTTTGGGGAACAGGGCCATACAGCTATTTCCAAAAAGATAACAGGCCAAAGGAGTTTTTCTCCCAGAGTTTCTATTTTTTCAATGCCGTGTTCAAAATGTGAAAGGTTCAGATATAGGGTGCAATCCTACATTAACTTACCTGATAGTAAGTCCCACGATACTTAAGGAAACTCACTACTGAGTATACATGAATAGGATTGTGCTGTTCAAGAAGACTCCATTCATGGTGCTATCCCAAAAAATTACATGAATTTCCCACTTAAGAAAAGACAAATCGGAAGGAATAGCACTGCTAATTCATTCAAAACCCTGATTTTGTCCAGTTTTAGATGTCTCAGATAATCAGAAATCAGGGTGCTGTTGAGCATTATAAAATTGCATCGTACCTTCGGATTTTCATGTCTCCATGCCATAAACTTACAGGAAACTTTCCAGACTCTCATCCCGCTGACATTCACAGAACCCCTTTCTACACAGGAGAACTGAGGTCAGCTCCTCACGGGCCGAAGGGAATTCCTTTTCCCTTCAAACCAACAGGACATGCCACACAGTACACGCAGCTAGTAGCAGGATTCTATTTTCCCCCCACAGCAGGTTAATAAAGGGAGGGTTGGCAAAAGAACCACTGGAAGGATCAATGGGTTCTTTTCATCCAGAGCTCAACAGAACTCAGTTCCTGCACCTCTCAGGTGAGTTCCAGCATCTCTCAGGTAGGCGCCATTGCCATTCTAAGAGAACGAGACGGGTGATCATGGTCAGTTCTGGCACCTCTTTTCCCAGAAAAATAACACTGGCACTGCTATATCCTCCAACTCATAACTGTTCCACAAATATGCAGGATTTCCCACTGCAATCTGATATAGAAAACAGCGAACCACCTCTCTCTATATATTTTAGTGTCGTTTTTAAAACACAATTATATGTATTTTGGTGAAGGGACCACAATAATTAGAGGCAGACTGGAAAACAAATAATAAGCAAGAGTTCTGGCACACACACACACACACACACACATATATATACAGAGAGAGAGAGAGACATCCTTTTTAAACTTCAATTGGAACTTTTTCCATGCTAGTCTTGTCTTTCGAATGTAGTTTTGAGAGGACTGCATTTCCATGGTCTGTGCAGCACCTAGCACACGTCTGGTATTAAACCATGTGGAAAAGGATGTTTCGTATTCAAGATGTCAGAGGCGGGACATGTTTCACTGAGGAATCTCCACAATCTGTTTTACCTGCGTATAAGGCTTTCTTCCTTCTGGTAGGACTTTCAGAGCGACCCTGACGTCCATCTGTACCAGGTTCTGGCGAAGCCGTTGCAGGCTCTTCAGAGGCCCAATATGGCCTATCTGGAGATGGGGGATTCAGTCCCTCACCGTGTGTGGTTGCTGTGGATGCAGCAAAAGGCTGCCCGCGATGTCTGTTTAAGAAACAGGCAAGTCACTACCTGCGCCGAAGCAAGCACACACATACACACACCCACATATTTGGGAGAAACCGCTTCGAGAATTGAGAAGCCTGAAATAAACACACGTATTGTATTTGACAAGGTCGGGGTTCCCCCAAACTTGGGTCTCCAGCTGTTTTCGGACTACAACTCCCATCATCCCTAGCTAGCAGGACCAGTGGTCAGGGATGATGGGAACTGTAGTCCAAAGACAGCTGGAGACCCAACTTTGGGGAACTCTGAACTAGGTCCTAGTCAGAGTATACCTGTTGAAATCAATGAATCTGTTAGTCGTGCCTCTTAACTTCAAAAGGCTTACTCTGAGTAGGACTAGCATTGAACACCATGCCGTGTTTCTGCATCTTGGTGTGCCTCATATGAACCGGCACTTGATGCTCAAAAACTGGCATAGAATTCTAGGTCTTGGACAACCAAGCGGCACCTAAAGAAAAGCTTAAGAGAAAGCATAAGATCAGCAACCACACATATTTCCATTTGGAATCCAAGGAATCTGACTCTGCTATGACCTCATGAGAGCATTCTTTCCAAGATCTGTTCCTCCGTGTGCAATCAGTCTTGGAGCAAACAGCATGCAACCTTACTGGTGTTCAAAAAAAAAAAACCAACAACAACCAGCTTTTGTGTGTGGATGAAACACATCTCCACGACAAAGTAAAGGATGCTGCAGGGGATCATCCCATTTGTAGTAGCCTCTTTAATTCTTTGGCCTTGGGATCTCTACTTGTGGCAACGTGGACCTCTCTGATTGGTTCAACAAGATCAGGCATTTGCGTACCACCACTGAAGCCACATTTAGCACAGCTGTGGTGGCTCAAGAAGAAGCAACTTTTGGGTTAATCCTTCAGCAGAGAATCATCCTTGCCCATGAGAGGAGTGAAATTTACCAGCATATAGAGGGGAACACATTATATTACCTACTGAAATGGATTTCTTAATGCAGCGATGAGGAATTGGTGGCCCTCCAGATATTGTTAGACAACAATTCCCATTGTCCCTGAATGTTGGCTGTGCTGGCTGGGGCTGATGGGAGCTAGAGTCCAAGAATATCTGGAGGGTCACAGGTTCCCCACCCCCCACCTCAGTGTTGTGCAGATGAGCACTTTATTTTCCCGTTCATATTTCCCTCCCAATATAGACATACTTATCCTGGCGGTCCTTTGCTCCATTAAACAAATCCATCAATACGTTGTCAGTGTAAAAGGTATGTATTGTGTTCAGTTCTTTTTCTCCTCTTTCAATCTCTTTCTTTAGCAGATATATATCCTCACACTGCCAAAATGAGAAAACGGTGACTGAAATTAATTACGAACCAGTTCTAAACCAGATACTAAATCTACACAATAATACCAAGAAGGGGGGGGGGGGGAGTTTATTTATTAAATGAGACATATCCCACCTTTCAGGACATGGTGGTTGCAAAACCCATGATAAAACTTATGAAACAGTAATTTAAAACAGCAATTTAAGCCTACAAATCAACACCTTTAAAATAAACACTAAAACCACAGAAAGGTACATTAATTGACAAGAATAATGAAACAAAGATGAAAATAAAAACATATTGAGGGTCCTTTTAGCAGTCATAGGGGAGGAGGGGTAGAGGCACTTCATGGGTGAGCGTCTTTAATTGATAAGGGGCCAGTACAGGTAAGGCCCCATCTCTGAATCACTCAGCCTAGTCTCTCTTAATGGCAGGTAAGAGAGCAGAATTCAGGCAGCTTCATAAGGCAGTCCTTCAGGTAACAGAGTTCCAAACCATTGAGGGGTTAAAGGCCAAAGCCAGCACTTTATAAACTGCGCCAGAAACAAATAGGCAGCCACTGTAAGCAGTACAGAACAGGTGTAACACGCTTTGATTGTTGGTCTCCTACAAACCATTCTTGCTTCTGCATTCTGTACTAACTGGAGTTTCTGTTACAGGAGTTTCTGAACCATTTTTAAAAGGCACCCCCCACATAATGCATTACAGCCAGGATACAACCAGAGAATGAGACACTAAGGGAAAGGATACTTCCTCTCTCGTTAGGGTAGAGGTGGAAAACCAGCCAAATTTTCTAATCCAGTTAAGATTATACAAAAAAATATGTATCCCGCAGGAAAAAAACTCATGCTTGAAAGTTCATTCAGTTTCATCCTTTACTATAGCTACTGATGTAATAACGTAACTATGATGGATGATCATGGAGATACATTCTGCTGCAAATCTAGAATTCCATTACTGCACCCTAAGAATTATTATTGAATTATTTGTCATTCATCTTTCTGATATATGATTCCCCCACACCCTGATAACACATCCATTTCTTACTTTTTCCCATTTCATGACTAATGCACTTCCCAAAGGTGAAGTAAAAACATAAACCTGTCATTCCAGCAACCTTCCTCCTCTTACCAGCATGGAGGGGTATAAAACTGAAATAGCCATAAAACAAAGTGTGAAAATCCACATCCCCTACAGCAAAAAAGGACTTGCCTTGAGAGTTCAAGCTGTGCTCACTGCCAAAGTGAATGTAAGAAAAGATCCCACCCCCACCCCCCAGACTTAGACAGCAGCCAATTTTAGCATATATACAAGTTTGTACTTTGTAGATGTACTGGAGCTTATTAAAATCAACACATGCACACAACCCTTCAGCAAGGCTATTTATCCTTCCAGTGACAAGGCTACTTCTCCTTTCATTCAGTACATCTGCACAGGATATTACACAGAGTTAACAGCAAGGATGAGCATCATCAGACAGCTGTCAAAGCCCACATCCCAGCAAAGAGATCACTGCTAATAGCTCATCAGGTAGGAGACCCAGCAAGTGCTTACTAGAAGGGAGAGGGGTAAGAAACCATATTGGTTCTGCCAGTGCATTTGCACTGCACTGACCTCAGCTCTCCGCCTCCCGGTAAGCAACAGAGACACATCTGCCAAGTCTTAACCCCAAAACCCTTGGGCACTCATCCTCCTTGCTGTTGCTGCCTGTTCATCTGCTTCCTTCAAGCAATGACAAGAACAAGGAGAAAGGCAGCAGAGGCTCCACTTGCTTTGATCTCTCCTCCTGGGCAAAGGGTGTGCAGACTGGGCCCAAAAGGAGATCGCTAGTGGTGACCATGGCAAAGAGATGGGCACACTGAGTGACAGGGGCTCACTAACAGGAACTGGCTGGATGAGGAAGAGTGGTGGGCACTGCTGCCCGCCGAAGAACCCTCCGGGGAAGACATAGAAGAAACAGACCTAGACCCAAGATCGTGGTGGTGGGACACTGGGGAGCAGACTGAGGAAGGAATGAGCTGGGAGGTGCTAGAAGCAGGAGGTATGAGCAATCAAGGGGGATCAGGAGAAAGAGGCCCTTCCAAGACAGGAGGCTGAGGATCTCAGTGTGAGCACAGACTTAGACGGAGAAGAGTCAGAGGTTACCCCCGCTACCCAGTAGCAAGACAGTCCCAGTCCTGCTGGCTCCCCCTCCACCCCCGGCACCCCGATCACAGAGAGTCCTGCATGTTGCTGAGCAATGGGCCAGACAGGTCCAGAGAAGGAGCCCACCCCCTTGCCTCAGTTTCCGTCTGCTTGGGAGGCATCCAGAGTGAGAGGCTAGAGGGGAAAGGCGGGGCCAGTGGTCAGTTTCAGCAACATCTCCAGCTAAATGAGACGAGCCAAAGGAACTCTGCTGTGTTGTTACTTTATGTGAATAATAGCTAATTGCATTTCGTGTCTCAGGTTCTTTCCTGCCCCGTGGATGACCTGGGCTCGCCTGACAGCTCCTTGACATTCACACACTGAAGACATGTTGCTGTAGGGTCCCTCAACATCTGGCACCCAAACACCAGTATTCACCTGCCCTTGAAAATTAGGACTCAGAGGACTCTCGCACAAAGGCTAAGATTTGGCAGAGATAAGCTGTCAGCTGATCCTCCTGATGAGGCCTTAGTTCTGGTATATCCATTTTGCTTCTCAAAAATGCTTTTGAACCTTCAGTTTTATGCAGACCCTATTAAGAACTTTGTGCACTAACCAATTTCATCAAAAGTTATTATACAACCTCCTTGGTATGAAAAAGAAACACCTTAAAGTCTTCATCTTAACTTTTACTAAGTACTTGCCTCAGAAGGTTTTGGAGCATCAGGGTCTCTCAAAATAATATGATAGTAATGAAACCGTCCACCTGTCTCACTGGCCAATTCATTTAAAAATTTATTTGCTCCGGTATCATCACAGTTAAAGGAAATAGTGTGAATTGGAATGTTTCGGTGAAGCTGGAGCTGGTCTAGAATTCTATCGGGGGGCTAAAAGAGAGAGAGAGAGAAATCAAATGTATTGACACAGAGATATTAACCAATACACACTGCATAACAAATCAACGGGCTTCAGATTGTATCTTCTTGAGGAAGTGATAGAAGCATTAAAGCTTCTATTTATACCATAACAGACAGTGTTTTGAACTACAGGCAATCATCAAAACCAAAAGAAGCTGAATTCCACTGGCTGAGAGTGGCATCCTGGGGATCAAAGTTCTCATTCAGAAGGCTCTAATTTGCTACTTCAGAACCTTCATCTAACAATCCAAACACTGAAGGAATCTTCAGGCTGAAGTTGTTCCTTGGGGATCCACAAGGCTGGCAGAACCAGCATTGATTGTGCAGTATGCCCAGCTCCCAAACCGGGTATGACAGTTTCCCAGGTAAAAAGTGTCCCTCTATCTCCAGGACATGCAACTTCTAGTTCCAGCCTGAGGCTGCAGCTCCTGCCACCACACTATCTCCCTAATGTTTGTTGTGCTTGATAAAGCTACGCTTTCCCATAACCAATACCTTCCCCCCACCACTGCGGCCCCACTCTCCATAGCTGGTGCTTCCTAAGCTCCTCCAGCCATTTCTCCTCCCTCATCAACCTTCCACTCATATACTGTATGTCAAACTGGATTTCTCCCATTTCAACTGTCCTCCAAGACCCTCATCAATGCTGCTTTCTCTACCCAGTATCTACCACTGTTTTTCTCTCCCTACACCCCCCCAAGCTGCTTGCCCCAGTTTTCTCAAGAACCTCCTTTGTCATCTACCCCAAGACCTCAGCTTTTAGACCCTCCTACTCTGGGCGCTGGAAGATCATGCTTCCTCTGTTATCATGCGTCCTTCACCATGTCCTCTTCCCAGACTCTCATGGTCCCAATTTTTGTCTGGAACAAAAGATGGTGAGGACACAAAGATATGTATCTTCCTTGAACTGACTCAGACTAGTCTCAGTTTGGCCAGCCCTGCTCTACATCAATGCTCTGCTTTGTCATATAGCCAGTGTTACATCATCATACTGCCTTGACATGTCTTGCTTCTTCCATAGATACCTGGTCAGGTCTCCCATCAGTGAGAAGATAAATGGCTTGAGTGTCACTATCAGAATAGGCAATCTGAAGTGCTTTCAGGGTATTTGTAGAACTTCCAATCTAAGCAGTCAACAGAGGGGGAAAAACATCAGGTGGAAATGGAAACATTAACAGTGCTAAATTTGTGAAATGGATTGTCAATCTCTTTGTCAGGTGTGCTGGTGAGAGGAACCTCACAATTTGTCCAAAGGAAAGACTTAATTCAGTCCCGGAAGTAGTCTAAATCACCTGGTGGGCAACAATCAAAATAGATATAAATGATAAATTATCATTTTAAGTTGCCACCATTTGCCATGTGATGCTTAAGCCTAATCTAGATGAGCTTTACGGATCTAAGTAGCAAGGGACTTTACAAAATGCCATACAAATTCATTTACATTAACTGATGGGGTGTGTCAACAGGTGGGTGGGGGTGCTGGGAAGGATATGGAGAAACTGTAAATGGAAGTCTGCTAGATTCTGGGTGAAATTGGAGGTGGGGGTTCAGCCTGGGGGTTGTAGTCCCTTGTGGGCAACCTCCCCATGGCCACAGGTGAACAAAGATGGATGGGGCCGGAAGCAAAAGTGAGCAGAACAATTCATGTAAATTTTACCTTTGTACACTAGTCAAGTTCCTACACACATGCACACCTTTGTCTATCCTCCTGCCACCCAAGCAAGAAGCATTGCTAGAGTTTGAAGGCCCATCCCAGCCAGGTAAAAACATTTGGGCTTCAAAGCAAGACCACTGAGGGGTGTGGCCCTGGATTCTGAAGGCCAGGCGGAAGGCTGCATTTGGTCGCTGGGCCTGAGCTTCCCCACCACTGGATTAAATGAAGTACCACTGGCATTTCATTATATTGCCTACAGCCCTGGATGTCACTTTGCCACAGAGGAGCTGGAGGTGCACATTCCTCCATGCTCCTTGTTTGTTTGCAATGAAATCACATCTAAATCACACCATGTGCATTCTAGGCAAGAGAGGTGCAAATGCTATAGCCTGAATGTGACACAAGAGCAGAGGAGCAACAAGCAATGGGGAACTTGAACTTCCTGCTCCTGCATGGCAGGAAGGTGTCCAAACCCCCTCTTTTATGATGAAAGTATGAAATCTTTCTGCAGGAACTCTTCTCAAGACAGATTTCTGTGCTTCGAATACAGTGATACAACCAAAGGCACTTTCACACTGATGCTAAACACTCTTTTGAGACCCAAATGGCCCAGTTCAGATATCACATCCCTGGTCCAACAAATAATGGTTTTGTTCAATCAGGAATGCACCGTACACCTATGTGCTCTCTTCTTTCTCCTCCCATTTTCTGTTCCCCTTTTGGATTGGGCTTAATACAAGACTTCCTGGTTTGTCAAGACTGCAGTTTGCTGTGCCGTTCAAACCAGAAACAGTGGGTTGAGTGCTCCTACACACCAGAATCAAATTCTGGTTTGTAGGAAGCACTCAAAGTTCAGTGGACTATGGCGTGACAAACCAGGAAGTCTTGTATTGTCAGGAGCATGAGGAGGAAAGGGGAGTAGTAGTAGTAATAATAATAATAATAATAATAATAATAATAATAATTTATATCCCACCCTCCCTGGCGAGGCTGGGCTCAGGGCGGCTAACATCAAAATATATAATACACTAAAACATTAAGTCAATCAATCAATCAATTAAAATACAGCTTAAAATTAGATTAAAAGCAAAATAGAATCATATGGCAACCTACGAATTATAATGGTGCTATGGTTTAACCCCAGAAAGACCTTAGCTTCAAATCCTCATTCAGCTATGAAGGTGACCTTGTGCAATCACTGTATTTCAATCTAATCAACTTTACAGTATTGCTGTGAATAAACTGGAGGTTGCTCTAGCTGCTGAGAGCATAAAATGGAAGAGGTATACAATCATGACTTCTTTGGAGAAATTGCAGGTTTAAAATGTGCTTAAGAACAATTCAGGAACTCTTATATTAAGCTGTGCACACGAGGGAACATAGAACAGAGCACACAGGCACATGCAGCACATACCCATAGCTTGTTAGATCAGGAATGTGATGGCTGAACCAAGAAGGTGTTACGCTTGCAAATAAAATTGTGCCTTTCAAGCCAGCTTTATACTAACCAAAAATTAATTGAGGTGCACAGCAAAAACTTGGTTTACTCATATTTTCTTAAAGTGCTTTTTGTTCCTATATTTACCTCCAGATCGTTTACCCATAGTAGAGCTTCTTCCAAACTTTCTTCATTAACTATAGCAAGTTCCTCCTTCCAAGCCACTGCCTCAGTGTCAAATTTAACAAAGTTAACTTTGGTTTTGTTTCTCAGTTGTTCCTGTAAGAAATGCTCCGTTGAATTCTCCTTAATAGAAGAAATGTCACACTTTTGCTGTATTTGAAAAGCAAATGACTACAGGAGTACATTTCATTCTTCTAGAAGTGATAACAATTATTTATTTCTGGAGGTTGTAATTCTACCTCACAGCATTTTGGACGTACTGAATCTACCCACACACCTCAAACTGGAGAAAGTATCTACCGGTATGTTTTCCTTAGAGGGAACAGATTGTCACTGTATAGTAGTTAGGGATGTTAGGCATCATTTTCTATTCCGCTCCGTAATCATCGCATGCAGCACTGCTTCCGTTTCTGCTGCAGTTTGCCTTCTACCAAAGACAGCTTTATTATACTCGCTGTCTGATGTGGTGAAATTACATTACTTACATAATGAATTATGTAAATGCCATTGTCATTATGTTATTCCAACCCCATACATTTCAATGCAGAGGAAACAGAAAACAAATGGGGAGGGGGAACACACATAATCAGTGAAATATCATTCATGAACCAAAAGCAACAGCAGCAAATGTGGATCATATTGTGGAACAAATTGATTTTCATTCTGGACATAGGGATGTACAGTGGTACCTTGGTTCTCAAACACTAAAAAAAAACAGAAGTAAGTGTTCCGGTTTTCAAACGTTTTTCGGAAGTCGAACATCCGATGCGGCTGTCGGATATTGTTTCCAGGGCACCTGCACCAATCAGAAGCCACGCGTTGGTTTCGAACATTTCGAAAGTCAAACAGACTTCTGGAACGGATTAAGTTCGAGAACCATAGTACCACTGTATTTGGCGCTTTTGTTTTTGCTATTTATTTTGTGTTTTTGAGGGGTTTTTCCGGTTAATTTGTTTTTGTGACTGTGTGGAACCCAGTTCAGCTATTGTTTGATTGAATGATTGTGTGACTGTGGAAATGGATAAAAGACCCCCATCCAAACAATGACTATCATCAGTGCAGGTAAGGAAATAGTAATTTTAATTTTTATCATCCACAATACTGTCTTATTTATTTTATAGTACATTGATTATTGCTTTCATTTTATGGATCAATGGTCTCAATAGATAGTAAAATTCATGTTAAATTGCTGTTTTAGGGGTTGTTTTTAAAAGTCTGGAATGGATTAATCTGTTTTGCATTACTTCTTATGGGAAAGCGTGCTTTGGTTTTGGAACGCTTTGGTTTTGGAACGGACTTCTGGATCGGATTAAGTTTGAGAACCAAGGTACCACTGTATAAGCAAACATCAGCAATTTCCACTCCCATTTCCACTCTCCTATTGGCGGAACACAAAATTTGCACTCGATAAGGTCCTAAGTTTTGTCCTTGCATCTCTAGGCAGGATTGGAAAGAATCCTGTCTGAAGCACTGGGAGTAGACGAGTTAGGTGGACTAATCAATCATCTGACTTGGTATAGCTTTCTATATCCCTCTGCATGACTGGAGAAATGTAGAATATGTCTTTGCACGTGTTTTGTTTTACAATCCTTGCCTTGGGGAACATAGTTGTCACTCACCCGCATGAGCTGAAATATTTTCTGCTTCACCACGGGCAGTTTGTCTTTCATAGAGTGGGATGTATCAATGAGAAAATAGATGTTATCTTCAGTTACGTCTCCAAAGAGTGCTCTGCTCCCTTTTTTCAGCTCCTGAAGTCTACAGGAAAACACGTTCAATGTGAAATGAGAGGCACAGACTGAACTGTGAAAAACGCTCCCTTTGTCTTTCCTTAAACTCTCCTAAGCTTGTAAAAACATATCTGATAATAGAGATCAAATAGAAAAATCCAGTCAAATATTGTTTTTTTTAAAAAAAAAAACTGAAGTCATTATATATACAATACTCTTTAAACGTGAAAACCTATTAAAGCTTAAAATCATATAAGAATGGGATCTAGAGTCTAGAACTCCTCTGCATTTTAAGGGGTATCAGTATGGTGTGGTAGTTTGAGTGTTGGACTAGGACTGAGAAGACAAGGTTTTTTATCTGTAGGCCACGAAGTTCACCAGTGGACATTCGGCCAATTACCACCTCTCCACTTGACCTATCTCAAATTGTTTTGAGGCCCTTGAAGTATATTATTAATGGTAACATCATCAACATCAATGTTAAAAAAAAATCTTTATTCAATTACAGTATAAATATATTAATGTTTACTATATAATTATCGTGTTGCTTCACAAATTCCTGATAATGTACTGACTACCATTTCCCCTTCATCTCAAAATGTACTGCATAAAAATAAATACCTGAATGGTTGACATGGCAACCTAGAGAACCTATAGTGTCAGAGAAGGCTGTTTACAATGTTGGGTTCATTGCCTCCTGTTCCTTAGCTTAACCTTTTCCCACTCATGGCCTTTTAAACTGAACTCTCATATTAATACACCTACATCAGTGTGTGGGCTGCATGTTTCAAAACAACACTTAACCAACTACTTTACTGGAGAATATAGAGCAAGGTTACGGAACCTATGACCATCCAGATATTGTAGGACTTCCAACTCCCATCTGCTCCATGCAGCATGGCCAATTGTCAGCGAAGATGGGAGTTGTAGACCAAAACATCTAGAGAACATCCAACCAGGAAATGCTATCAAGACCGTAATTCAGAGAACTATGTGGGATGTCACATCACAAAAGCAGCCAAATAAAACATTTCCTGTTTGCCCAGAGTGGACACATAGGGGAACGTTGCTCCATCCAGGACGACTTCCTGTCACACCTGGTCTGGAGCATCCTCCCCCTGTGTGTGACCAAGTAAATGGGCGTGACCCTGGGAGACCCCATAAAAGAGATGGCCATCTTTCCCTTTTCTCTTGACGCTCATCCTCTTGTATTATCTTGATGCTTTTGCTGAGTGCTGGCTCTCAGCCAACAGCACATGGGCCTATCCCTCACAAGAGGATGAACCCACACTTTTCCCTATATCTGTAACTACAAGCTAAAACCTACCTTCAAGATCAAACTGTGGACTGAATGTGAGTAAACCTTATAACTACTTTAAAAAGAAGATTACTGTGTCATTATTGTTTTAAGAGGGAACAAAAGGTGATTTACCAGGAACAAATCCAATCTGGTCAAGCCAGACTGGATTGCTTAACTCAAGTGATTCTCATGAATCCAATCAACTAGCTTCCTGCTATGTACGTGGGAATATGTTCTGCTACAAGCTCACTTAGCGTGATTGACGAAGGATAATATTAACCAATATATCCTCTCCTACTGTCCTCAACATTCCCACAAACTATGCTGAGGCCTGCTTAACAAATGATATAGAGCATCTTTTGAGAAGGGGATCACAGATTCCCCATCCCTGACATGCAGAATATGGAGCGTTACAGATTAGGCATGAAAATGTTGCATTTAGGTTCAGGTATGATCTCAAACGCACAGGTGAATTGCACCATAACTTGAGAAGTCATGTAAGAAGATTGAATTGGTGATACAAACATGTTCTGTAATATATCTCTCAATAAGGTCATTCTAAATGCTTTGTCAACTAATATTTGTGTCTTTTTTGTCATATGGTAATCCTAAAGTGTTTTTCTTTAAGGCCTGATGAAAGTTTAAGACCTGACAAAAGTTTATAACAGTGCCCAAATATCACACAATCATTTTTAAAGTAGACACGAGTTATGCATTGGATAGCTTTCCCATTATGGGACGCTGCTTTTGAAAATATTACATTAGAAAGCCATCAAACCTTAGTTCCATTTGATCGAGAACTGTCTTCATTTTATCTTCATACTGTTTGCACCTTTCCCCATTCAAATGTATATGGAGTGTGGGCCCATCTTCCAAGTCTGTGTGCAAAAACTTGTCACAGTATTTTGCATCAATTAACTTCTTGTTAGACTCCTATAGGGGCAAGACATTCAGGGGAGAAAGTTGAGACATGATCTACACAAAGCATTGGTTAGGACATTTTAATGCTGCATTTTTACAAAGACATGGCAAACACACACACACTCTCAAGCTCTCTTAGGTCTTCCTATAAACCAAAACACCACCTCCCCTTCCCCTGCTTGGGCTTGTGGGGGGAAACTATTCTAGCTAATAGAAGACTTTCCCCCAGCCTAATTGCAACATGGGGTAGGATAGAGTGGGTCATAACCAGGGAAAGCAGATTTAAGTCCCCCAAATAATTCTAGGAACTGCAGTTTGCTAAGGAACTGTAGCTCTGTGAGTGTAAAACTACAGTTCCCAGGATTCTTTAGGGGGTAAGTCAAGTGTTTTAAATGTGCTTTAACTGTATAGTGTAGATCCACCCTGACAAGATGTTGAACTCACTTCCTCTTCCTACATATTTGTATGACAGCATACATATTTAACATTCTCTTCTGCTTAGATGAAAGAGGAAGCTGTGGTGTCTGCTGCAGCACGCCAGAAGCTCTGTGGTCAGTGTGACCAAATCAGTCAAGCTCCCTTAGATCTGCCTTTGGATAGAAATAAGTTCTTCCCTATCCAACCTACATTTCCTGCAATAAATGCAGTTTTCTTATTTTCCAAACTCAGAGCATGAGATTCTCCCTGTGATTCTATCCAAGGTAAAATGTGCTCCTTAAACGGGAATTCTATACTAAGCTCAGCATCTGCTGGGCAATCAAACTACAAATGCCATCATATTTATTATGATGCGTTCGCACAAAGCTTACACAAAGGTTAGATTGTATTTTATCCTTTACTAAGCATTTGCTCTGGTTGGTTTGTGACAAAATTATACAGCAACAAGCGTCCATTCTGATTTGCTTGCAAGGCGTTTCCTATTTGCCACTCCTGCCTCCCAAACTTTTCAGTGAATTTCCCTATCACTTTCGAAATTACAAAAAGGTAGTTTCTTTGCAAAAGCAGATTTGTTATGCTACAGCAACTGTCTATTATTCCACCTTAATTGTACAAACCAAAAGTTATTTTTCTTCTTAAATTTTCCATTTTCACCTTTTACAAATAATTTAACGAGAAAGATAAAATCTCTACAAATCTACTTTACCTTCCCCTCAACTTCCCCCCTCCTTTCTGCGGTTATTTATTTTATATCATTTTTATTACTGCATATTCAGTTCAAATATATTTACTAATTTCCCCTTATCTTCCCTTTAATTATATCTTACTGCACGTGTTTATACCAGCCCCACTGATGTTTTGATTTGTTTTGTTTTGTTTTGTATCTTCAAATAGTCAATAAATTTTCCCCGTTCTATTTTTTTTTTAAGTCTCTCTTCCTGATTTCTTATTCTTCCAGTGAGTCCCGCCATTTCTGCGTGCTCCATCAGTTTCAGTTGCCAGTCTTCCTTTGCTGGAACCACAAACCCAAAGTTCTGGCATGCCCTTTCATCCCTCCGGAAAGATACTGACAGTGTGGATTCATCCCTGTCATAAACTAGCACAGCTGTAAACCTATGTGACAAAACTGCAGTCAAGAAAATATACCAAAACTAGTGGATTACCTACAGCATCAGTTTGCACCGATTCATCCTGGGGCTTGGTTCTTATGTTGACAACCCCCTTTGCATGACGAAAAGATAGGTCGCCAAATGCTTTCGTTATGGTCAGCCTCTGCGCTTTCAAGCCATTCTTCTGAAGCCAATCCTTGGAATTCACATAATCCTCTGCTCTTGAATCATTTACTATACCGTCAGTTTGGGCTGGTGGCGTAAAAGAGTATGAATGGAATGCGCATTTGCTGACATTAGACTGAACCTAATACAGTATAATCAACTCGAGCAGCCTCATTTTTAAGAATACACGCTTTCCTCCCTTTTACAAAGCAATACTGCTTTGTTAAAATGATCTAGGATAGGAAGACTTTGCATATAAAAAAGCAAAGCACAACACTTTAAAAACATAATGCCTAAATTGGGATTTCCAAATCCAGAATTTGGAACTGTAATAATCGCCCTGCGAAATCAAAACGAGTTGTTGATCAGCTTTTTGCCCTGCAAGACTACAAAGTGCCTTAATGTGCACTGTGAGAGATAATAGCTTTAAGACAACCTGTTAATTGATAAGATATGGTCAGAGTCTGAAAGGATTTTGAGATAATGCATCCATTTTAAATCCATCACTCCTGGCGCAGACTGAGCTTGCACTTGAACCTAGATCTCCTGGGTAAACTACACCACTTGAGCAAGGAAAGGAAAGGGAAGTTTAGGACATGAGGGCTGGTAGCCCTGGCCATTCCTTGCCTCCCCAGTGCTGCTCTACAGCATTTTAGAGGCAAAAGCACACGACACCAGAGACATAGGTACCGGCCTTATATTGAGACAGACCATTGGGTCCATCTAGCTGAGCATTAAATAAACTGACTGGCAGCAGCCTTCCAAGATTTCAGGTAGTGTCTGCATGAATAACATGTATTCTACCAATGAGCCATGGCTTCAAGCATACTAGAATGACACACTCATAATTCACACTTGCAAGATAGATTGCAGCCACTCTATTAGGCAAACTTCCTGCAGTGTGCAGATCTGTAACAGCAACCTCATCCTTTTGAGTGACACTGGCTTACAGTTGTCCGTAATGGAATCGAGAGCATAATCATCAATGCTGCAATGCAGGCAAAATATTTAAAAATGTGTGTGTGTGTGTGTGTGTGTTCATAACATACCTGAAGGTAGTTCAGACTGCTCAAACTCTATCAGAATTCTCTGAACTTGTATCAGTGTATTCCTGGCTTCTTCCATCTCCTTCCAGATCAGGTACACATCTTCTCTGACCCCAGTTCCTGAATTTTGGAGTAATGCAAGATGCACAGAAATAGAAGCAAATTTAGTTACCTACTGAGTTTATCCGGCCTTTCATGTCCTCTGAATGCCTTTACTTTTGAAATCATAGAGGAGTCATGGGCAATCACTGCATATCCAGGAGAAAACACATTCCAAGTACATGGGAATGACGAATGCAGATGCGGGGAGCAAATCTGAGCTGGTTTTATAGTGTCTGACAGCAAACCTAAAGACCTGTGGATTGCTTTCTTTGGACTGCATCTAGACCCACGGGTTTGGTTTGTTTTTTTGCAAATATATATATAAATATATATTGATTAAAAGTACTACAGCTCTCATTGTTCTTTTTTTTTTAAGAACCCATTATGAAACATTGATTAATTCATGCATCTGCAAATATCTCTGTACTGCCAAACCAAAAAACTATCAAGGCAGTGGACAGTGTTAATCATGATTTTAAAGTAAATAAACAAAAGCAAAATATAACAAATCAGGTTAATACCTCAGCTGAATCACCCCTGTGGGAACAGCTATGTGAACATACGTGTTTTAACATGATCAGTAAGGACTGGTAATTTTTGCTTCTGAACTCTTATACACTTATTATATATTTTAAAAGTGCAAGCTCATAGGTACATCATCATCATCATTTATGATGGGTTTCCCCAGTCACTCTGGGTGGCTTCAAACAAAATATTAAAAAAATAAAAATAAAAATGCAATAAAACATCAAACATTAAAGACTTCCCTAAACAGGGCTGCCTTCAGATGTCCTCTAAAAGTCAGATAGTTGTTAATTTCCTTGACATCTGGTGGGAGGATGTTCCACAGGGCGGGTGCCACTACTGAGAAGGCTCTCTGCCTGGTTCCCTGTAACTTGGCTTCTCGCAGTGAGGGAACTGCCAGAAGGCCTTTGGAGCTGGACCTCAGTGTCCAGGCTGGATGATGGCGGTGGAGACGCTCCTTCAGGAAATACTTGCATGATGCATGCCCCAAATGGAAAAAGGTAGTCAAGAGCAAAGGAACAGTTATTGAGCGGAGGGGCAAAAGCACACACCACAGAAATATTACATCAAGGATCGCCCACTGGTTTGGATGTGAAATATAAAACATAGCTATGGAAAGCATTAAACTGTGTGCATTTGAACCTCGTGTGCCCATCACCCATAGAGAAAAATCACGTGTGAAAGGCCCGTTTGTGAGATCTTGCCCCCAGCTGGAAGCACCCATTGCTATAGAGAGTCAAAGCTGTGTGTTCCAGCCTACCAATAAAAAAATCCTGCAGAGAAGTGCACTGCACCTCCACGTACAGAGCATGCAGAAATGCAGCGCTTCTCTACAGATGCTTGCAAAATAAAATGTGCATTTGATGTAGTAGACTCCGGTCCACAAATGTTTAAGCCTTGATAAATATGTGGAATCGTTAAGGTGCCACAAATCTTTTCCCCATCGCAAGCTCTACTTATCAAAATGGTGGGCATTTTGCTAGTAGAGCCACACTGCAATTAAACGCTATAAAAAATCTCAGCTGTGATGCAGATAAGATAGGGAATCACAAACAGACACAAAAATATCACAAGAACAAATGTGTGCTTCCCCCCCCCAATATACCTGAAAGCTTCTCTGGAGCTGTATTTTAAATCAAATATACCTGCAAACGTGCTAATTCAATGCGCCTGCAAAGCGGTCACAGATTGACTGCCCATCATTAAATACAGCACCAGCTTTATTTGCCTGCAGTATCAGCTTAACCCTCTTCTGTGCCAAGATAATGTCATGGTTTATGATGCTGCAGTGGCACCGCAGTTGGTGCGAACTACTTTTTAAGGAGTTTATTTCCTGGCACAGCAAAATCTTGAGAGAGGGCCATATGCCGCAGATCTGACAGCAACATGCTTCAGCTATCATAAAACTTTGAAGGAGCTAATATTTGAGGATCCAATAAATCTACAATTATTGCTCAGCTGAAATAAAGAATGTATGTTCTTGCATATGCACAAGTGCAGCTCTAACAGAAACAGCAAGACTGCTCTCGCTCCTTCTTTTCCTTCTAGCATCGCACAGCTTTAAATGTGCTATTGCATACTGCCATCTCCTGGGACTCTCCTATATTTCTACTTTCATATTAGAGGCGGAAATCAGCCTAGGAGAATGAAGGAAAGGTTAGTAGCACACAGTTCTTAAAAGAATACAACAGGATTTGCTGTTCTCATTTATTAGCCAGAAATAAATTTTATTGCTTAAAAACAAGCAGTGGCTTATTATTATCATCATCACCATTTGGGGGAAAACCACATAAACTTGTACAAGCCAGGATCATCAGATTACGGTCTGTCTAAAATGAGCCACAGTCACTATGATTTGGGCTTTTAAAGTTATTCCCAATGCTTATTTTTTGCAAGCCACTTTTATACTTGCTTGGAACTATAAGGAAGCATAGGCACTTTAATTTTTTTAGTTATTTAAGTTCACCCTGTGATGATCATAATATCGAGCAACATGAACTTTTAAAAATACTACACTTCGTGGTTTTCCAATCTGAAAGTATTTGTTTATTCTCTTGTTTCTTTTCTACCGCTGCATGAATCCCACCACAATTCACAATGGGTTAAGACCTCCTGGTGGCCTTTGCCTAATAATAATAACAACAACAACAACAACAACAACAACAACAGCAAAATATAACCTGCATATCAGACTCAGCATACTTTCAAACCCAGGTGCTTAAGAAAAGAAATAGGCTCAAAAGTTTTCTTTGAATTAGGTCACAAATCCGCCCAGGAGAGAAAGAAAGAGCTGCTAACTGATTTCCTCTGGGCATCTGCAACTGGGCAATAAACAAATGAAACAATGGCTCTGTTCTGCACACACCACTGACCCTGAATGTTTAATCTGTTTATCGCCGGCTCAATAAACTGCACCGCCACAGAACATGGGAACAAGTTGCGTGCAGTTCCAGACCTGCATTTTGTTGCATATGTTTGGTATGTTAGGTTCAGGTTGCTCTCGCACAGAGACATTAAAAAGAAAGGTAGACACTAGCAAGCCTTTTTGAAGCGACACTTGGAGGCAGTAGCAGACTGAGATAAAAGCAAGCTCTCATCAGCAGCTTTGCTTCTTAAAATGTATGTATGGCCCTAGGAAGGTGTCTTCACGGGTCCATGAAGGTTACTGCCAACTACACTGCCTGCCAGTGGCTCTCCAGGGTTTAAGACCACTCCTACCTAGAGATGCCAAGGACTGCACCCGGTACTTTCTTCATGGAGGGCATGTGCAGGGCCTATGCTCTGTTATTGATCTAAGAGCCCTTTCTCACTATGGCTTTGAGCACTCGGCCCTACCATCGGGCAGAGTGAGGCAGTTGTCTCAAGCAGCATATGCTATGGGGCAGCAAATGCCAGTGAGATGCTGGGTGGGGCAGAGCTGGGTTTGCATTACACAGACTGCCCTGCATCTCCTGCATTAACTTGCTGCCTTCAGGCAACATTGGAGGTCCTTGTCCTATCACCAGCATTGGTGTAAGACTGAACGGCCAGCCCAGTGGGCTTCCGTACGTTGTAGGAGGAGAGAGCACCATCTTGTCCTTCGCCTCAGGCAGCAAAGTGTCTTGGGCCTGCACTCAATGACACCAAACTCTGTCCACCAAGTAGTCAACCAGCATAGAAGGTATATCAACCTGCTACTGAGTCACAAGTTCTGTAGGACTAATTCATGAAAATATGAAACATTGATGGGCTAGTTGCCTGAACTTCACACTGGGGTCCTATGGTTAAGTAGCCTGTTTAACACTAGAGAAAAGCTCTGCTGGGTAGCTGACTGAGGACAATTTAAATAGTCTGGGGAGCCCACTCAAAGTACGTATCTCTGAACCTTTAACATACAAGCAATGAACTTCCCAGGTTTCTCTCTCTCTCTCTCTCTCTCTCTCTCTCTCTGGTTTGGATATCATTTAGTCCCATTTCACACACCAGCATGTCAGAATGCAATCTTTATTTTCATATTATATCTTCATTGTTTCTCAGAACATCCTTTCTAGGAAGCGCTCTATAAACAGACCCCAAAACATGCAATACAAATATATCACTCCAGGGTCTTTTCTGCTGTAGAAGGCAGAAAGAGACAGAGAGGCAGAGGGAGTCCTGGATGTAACCAGAGTTTTCCAATTGGCTAGGCATGATGTCATAACCACAGCTATAATACTAGGTAAATGCCCAAGACTAATTGTGTTCCCTTTTAACGTGTAAATTCTATTCTGTAAAAGCAATAAATGCACGGCTTACAAAGCATTTCTAGTAGATTACTGCACTTGCGGGCTGATTAAAACCATTCTGCAATTTAGCCATTAAGAAAAGGGAAAGTGCAGGGGCATAATTTTAAGAGCCGCAGCAGCTTTCAACGCATCTATTGAAATATAAACGAGAGGGAGCAGGAATGCTTCTTGCTCACAATGGAACCCAGCAGAGAGGCTCTGTTAGTTGCAAGCCATCATTAAACAGCTGCTGAATTAAAATTAAAATACAGAGGAATTAGAAAGCCATCCCTCTTAGAAATATCACAGTCCCAAGTGACCTTTAAATAAAAGGACAAGCAGTGCTTCCAAGAAAAGGGGGCATTCTTTTTCTGGCTACATTTTACACAATTACATTTATTCTATTCTTTAGGTTCCAGGATCTGCTCTTTGTTTTGCAGCCTGGGGGGCAAGGGTGTCAACACCGTGTGCTGGCTTGAACCCTACATGGCTTGGAGAATTAGGCTGCGTACACAACATACCTTAAAAGCATATTCTTTCCCTCAAAGAATTATGAGCACTGTAGTTTGCCGAGGTTTGCTGGAAATTGTAACTTTGCAAGGGGTAAACTACACTGCCCAGATTTCTTAAGAGGGAAAGAATGTGTTTTGAAGGTTTCTTGTGTTTTTGACAGGCGGATTTGACAGGCGGGCATTCCCATCTGCTTGCCAATCATGTGGCATCACAATGACATCATGCTATTGACAAGGCCAATCTTAATTAGGGTCTGGCCGGTGGAGCCAAAAAGCCCCCCCCCCACTTTTGCAACGTGCACATATATAGCATGCAGCCCAACCCTATATGTGTGTACCCAGAAAGTAAGCTCTACTGAGTCTAATGAGACTTAATCCCAAATCAGTGTTTACTCCAGCCTTATAAAAGATAAATGAACAGACAAGCAAAAGAAAAGCCATCCTAAAAAACTGCAGTAAAGGCGGGCAAATTAAATCAGCTGAAAATTTAATAGCAGGATACAACAAAGTAGCAGATAAAAAGAATGTTGAAAAACTAAGTCTTTAAAAGATGTCTGGAAAGTGGAAGAGACCTGGAAGACCTGGAAGACAGGGAGGGTATTCCAGTCTCAGAGCCGCCACCCCAAAAGGCCCTGGGACTTGTATACCTGTCTATGTAACCTCAAAGAAAGGTGGAACTAACAGCAGAGTCTCTGACACCAATCTTAACTGGTGAAAAGGCTCATGTAGGAGCAGGTGGTTCCTGGGGGTCATTTTGCAATACAATTTATTTATTTTTTAACACATTAAAGTAAAAAAAATGCTGGCTAATTTCCCACCACGCTGGTGCATTTACTTATACAGCCATACCTTGGATCCTGAACGCCTTGTGAGTCGAGCGTTTTGGCTCCCGAACGCCGCAAACCCGGAAGTGAATGTTCCGGTTTGCAAATATTCTATGGAGCCCAAATGTCCAACGCGGCTTACGCGGCTTCCGATTGGCTGCAGGAGCCTCCTGCAGCCAATCAGAAGTTGCACCTTGGTTTCCGAATGTTCTGGAAGTCGAACGGACTCCCGGAACGGAATCCGTTCCACTTCCGAGGTACGGCTGTAATGTGGATGCTCAACCTGTATCCTGTTTAAAATCACGCACATTCTAGAAAATGTCTGAAAGGTAATTGTATCAAGATGTGATGACTTGTTAGTGATACAACACACACACAACACATATGCAGTTCAGTGACAAAAAGGAAGGAAAGAACTCGTATTGATTTATGTATGTATATAGTCTGCCTTGTTCCTGGGTAATCAGCATTTGAAAATTGTGTGTACTCAGTCACAACAGGGACTAATGTTTCTCTGTTTTCCCCTGGCTGTTAGCGATTCCTTCTTTCCTATTAACACACGTAAAGTGATACACAATTATTTGGAAGCTACCAAACCCCTTGGGGGCTTTTGCATTTATTCAAAACAAGCCTGCTGGAACATGCAAACTTGCCACCTTTCTGAAAGGGACTGTTTTTCACCCTTCCTCTTCACTTCCTCTAAATATCAAACACTCTTCTCTAAAATGCAGGAAATGGGGTTGTCCAGCTCCATTCGCTAAGAATGGTTTCAGAAAGAAAATGACCTTTCCCCCTCCCACACAGCACAATGAACTTTTCATTGTCATGTGCTGTTGTAAAACCGTTCCCTATTACCATATTGTTCTATGGGCTGTCCCAATGGTGTGTTCTACTGTGTGCGCCTTCCAGTTTAGCCTAGGAAAATTGTGAAATTAATTTCAGAATTGGTACGCGCGTTGTTTGCCACTGTTTTGAATATGCACCCCCCCCCAACTGAAGTGAGGCAGGTGGATAAAGTGGGGGGGGGGAGAGGCGTTTTTGGCTGCCACACCTCATTTGCAGAATTCTCTTGCCATACCTCTGAATGAAAAGAGGTAGTATATAAATGTTTCAAATAAATGTGTGTGTGTGTGTGTGTGTGTGTGTACACAATGAAATCAATTGAAGTACTAGTGGTTTTATATTGTGTTTTTATGTTGTAACTTCCCCGACGCTTGCAGATATTGGACGTATATAAAATAAAATAAAATAAAAGAAGTGGCAGCCTGAGCAGAAAAATGTGCACTGCCTCAGGACGATGCAGAGATTCTAGTTTTGGAGTCCTCCAGTGAAAAAGTCCCACAGTTGTGGGGCAGCCACACACGCATCTGCCAGTCACACCAGCAACGTATCCGGTGATTCAGATAGGGCAGGACCACAGGGCTAAATATGGCAGGTGGTGGAGGCAGTGGCAAACAACCACAGCATCAACACCTAGGCTGGCATGGGCATGCTGAGGTCCACCAGGAAAGATGCTGGTTACTGCAGCATCCTTTGCTATTATTCTATCGTCATGGGGCAGCTGGCACGTACATGGGTTAGTAATGCTTTTTTTAAAAAAATAATGAAACACATTCTCCTTTTCTGCAACAAAGGGCCCCATTTGATTCCTGTCAGCATGATGGTGCTGTGATTTAAGCATGCTCTTAAAAAGCAAAACCGCACACACTCAAGAGTGTCATAATTTTTATCACAGCTAGAAAACAGTTCTTGCTTAAGAGTTTTGCTCTAACATGTCAGAAACATAAAAGCAGTTGAAAAACTTGGGGCAGCAGGGGGAAAGAAGACAAATGTCAATGGTCTGCTTTCCCTCTCTAAGACCGTGAAGTTCACGATCTAAAACGGTGTCTCCCAAATTTGGGTCTCCAGGTGTTTTTGGACTACAACTCCCATCACCCCTGGCTAGCAAGACCAGTGGTCAGGGGTGATGGGAATTGTAGTCCAAAAGCAGCTGGAGACCCAAGTTTGGGAAACACGGCTCTAAAATTCCCTTGCTACACCATTGGTTCTATCTTCTTCCAAAGAACTCTTGCTTACCTCCATTCTGCATTGAGGAAGCATTCTGCTCCCCCTTGTTCCTTGTGCCTGCTAGTGCCCCCAAATTCTCCTAGATAAAAATTGTTATCTTGAAGATTCGAAGGTAGGCACGGCCAAACTTGGCCCTCCAGTTGTTTTGGGACTACAACTCCCATCATCCCTAGCTAACAGGACCAGTGGTCAGGGATGATGGGAATTGTAGTGCCAAAACAGCTGGAGGGCTGAGTTTGGCCATGCCTATCTAAGGCAACAGTAAGGAGACTTCTTAATCCCCAAACCCACCTTCCTCTCTGTGGGGAACCTTACGAGGGCTACATGTCAGGGGGTGGGTGAGACCAGATGAAAACTTATTTGTCCTCCATCCAGACCAATGAGAGGCATCGCCACACACCATGAATGCATTCTCACCAGGCAAAAGCACTTAAGGAGGGCACAGAGTGAGGAGCAAGGCTGGTGAGGGCTGTGGTCCATGGAGATTCTGGAGGACTGAAGGGAGGCATTTGGGGCATAACAATCAACCTTCCTTTGTTTTACCTAGAGGCAGGTTCCCTTTCAGTTTCCTCGAATTCTGGGTAAGTAAAGCTTTCTCATCCTCGTCGCTTACTGAGGCTTCTATCATGTCCATGTAGTCCTCTCTTTCAGCAAATGCATGGAACCTAGAGGGATAAAGTGTTTCAATCTGTATGCAAAGGGTTTAAACAGGCATCAAGGGAGCTGGTGTGGAGCAGTGGCTAGAATGCCAAAGCAGGGAGACCCAAGTTTAAGTCACTCCTCAGCTATGGTCTACTGAGTGATTTGGGGGCGGTCACCCTCTCTCAGCCTAGCTTACCTCACACGGCTGTTTTAAAAAATACAGTCATACCTCGTGTTACGAATGCTTCAGGTTGCGTTCATCACGGGATACGAACGCGCCGAACCCGGAAGTACCAGAACGGGTTACTTCCGGGTTCGGCATTTCGCGGATGCGCAGATACGCAAAATGATGTCGTGCACAGAAGTGCCGAATCGCGTTGCACACGTGCGCAGACGTGGCACTTCAGGATGCGGACCTTTCAGGTTGTGAACAGGGCTCCAGAACGGATCCTGTTTGTAACCAGATGTACCACTGTATGAGGAAAGAGAACACATTTCATAAAACTCACAGGTGCCCATAACAAACTGGGGGTTCGCGTAGCATAACTTGCATTTATCAGTTTAATAGCAACTGATGATTGAGGCCTCACTCTTTTAGGCTTGCTCTACTGTTAAGCAGAGCTGCCTTGGGCTGCTGATTTTGGATGTCATGAAAGGCACTAAATGGTTGTCACTGTTGTGTTTTTTATTCCCAGGGAGTAACTTGGTCAAGTTTGAGTACTATGCACCATGAATAGGGGAGAGGGGCATTTACTACAGTGGTACCTCAGGTTACGAACTTAATTCGTTCTGGAGGTCCGTTCTTAACCTGAAACTGTTCTTAACCTGAGGCGCGCTTTTGCTAATGGGGCCTCCCGCTGCCACCACGCTGCCGGTACACGATTTCCATTCTCATCCTAGGGCAAAGTTCTCAACCTGAGGTACTACTTCCAGGTTAGCGGAGTTTGTAACCCGAAGCGTTTGTAACCTGAGGTACCACTGTACTCCACATTGGGCAGCTAAACATCTTGGGCAGAACCTGTTCCACCAGACCTTGTATTTTCTTCTAAGAGAGACAGAGGAAGGGGGAAAGTGACATATTTGGGCAAAAAAACACATAGAGAAAGCAAGCGATCTGCAGGGATCCATATCTCCATTTGTAGAATAGATTTATAGTGCTGAAATCATTTACCTCATACCTGCCAGTGGTCAGATGACTCAGCTCCTTTAATAAAGCAATAGTCTCTTCTTCTCGAGCATTAAAAGACACTGAATGGACTGGGCACGGGCTCCTCGATATCTTCTGCAGGAGCAAATGTCTCATGCATTCCGGCATATCGCCCACAGTGAAATAGTACACGGCCTCGGTCTGTGATGGACAAGTCATTTGAACCATGAAGCATATTTGTAACACCAGCACCCCCCTTTTTCATTTCTATTCCACCTTTTATCCAAGGAGCTAAGGTGGCATACATGGTTTTCCCCCCTCCTCACAACATCCTTGTGAACTAGGTTAGGCTAAGGGACGATGACTGGCCCAAGTCCATGGCTTTGTGGCCAAGTGGGGATTTGAATCCCAATCTCCCAGGTCCTAGTCCAACACTCTTAACCACTACACCACACTGGCTCCTCTTATAATAGCAGCAATTCAGCCCAAAGGGCTGCACAGTGAGCCCCACACTGTGGCTTAATTGTGGCTCACCTAAAAAAGGTTGCAGTGTGCCGAAGAGGTATTTGCATCTCTTAACTTTCAGATAGGCTCGTCCAAACTAGGCCTATGCTTCAAAGCCCCTTTAGTGTCATTGAAACATTTCTCTCTTGCCTGTTCCGTGGGAAATTCTGCTCTCAGAATGCAATGCAGTCATGCATATATGATATTGGTAAGAACCAGCCTGCAGATCAGCT
The DNA here is from genome assembly GCF_009819535.1 of Lacerta agilis. Taxonomy (NCBI): domain Eukaryota; kingdom Metazoa; phylum Chordata; class Lepidosauria; order Squamata; family Lacertidae; genus Lacerta; species Lacerta agilis. The sequence continues at coordinate 71,659,427 of NC_046315.1, forward strand.
TGAAAGAAATTCCTTCTAAATAGCCCCCAATGTTCTTTTATTGGCATGTATTATCCCCGTCCATAATTCATGTCTGTAGCACTTGCGGTCAAAACTCTCACGGGGATATATCCCTAGACATAACCGAAGACTTCTAGAAATGTGTGAGAGAGATTACCGTATCATCAAACAATGCCTCCATGATCGCTTCCGTGGGGCCCGAGTGGCAAACAGCTGGCCTGTACTCTATTGCCCAGAGCCACTCGACAGCCGCTTCTATAGAGGCCTCCGACACAGGAACAGTTTTCTCTTGCCACTTTGCAAGATCTTGAGCCCCCCTGGAAAGCAGAATAGCTAAAATATCCAGAGAAATTGCTAAACTTGTATTGCAATAACAGCTCTGATAGACTAAAAAGGGCAGCAAGGAGCACCTGTCCCCGTCAAGGTTTTGGTCTGGAGATTATTGGGGGGGAGGGGAATGGAAGGGGAAAGGCCTTATCCAGTGTCTAGACAGACATATGATCTGGGTGCCAAATGTCTGTGGAGTTTCCCAGATGAATTACTTCAATCAACATTCAGTGAAATGGTCCCACTCATTCTCCTAGCCTGGCAGAGGTCTAAGAGAAAGGGAAGAGGGGCTTGATCATTCAGCATTGATCCCTGCGCTTTGAGCTAAAAACCTCATCCTGAAATAATGGTCACAGTGGGGCCAGCACCTAGACTTCCTGGAGAATGGAGTCAGAGCAGATTGCTCTAACCCAAGGGTCAGCAACCTTTTTCAGCCATGGGTCAGTCCACCGTCCTTCAGACCTTGTGGTGGGCTAGACTATATTTTGAAAAAAAAATATGAACGAATTCCTATGCCCCACAAATAACCCAGAGATGCATTTTTAATAAAAGCACACATTCTACTCATGTAAAAACACCAGGCAGGCCCCACAAATAATCCAGAGATGCATTTTAAATAAAAGGACACATTCTACTCATGTAAAAACACACTGATTCCTGGACCATCCTCGGACCGAATTGAGAAGGCGATTGGGCCACATCCAGCCCACGGGCCTTAGGTTGCCTACCTCTGCTGGCCTAACCCCACCCCAAAACCAGTCTCTTATCCAAAATACCTCTTTGGCCCCATGCAAATCAAGCGCTAGGCAGGACTCCTCAAATCCCAGATTTGGCTCTCCAGGCCTGTAGTAGTTTCTGACCCTTAGCATAAACAAACATGTTTTCAAAAGTTAACATATGCTTTGTCTGAGGGAGCAATAGCTGCATTAGCTATAGAAAATAAAGTTTGTGGGGGATATTATGGAGGTACTAAATCTGACCTCAATTGTATCTACTTACTATATTTTATTTTATTTTGGTCTCTAAGACAAAATCTAGCTGGCCTTTGCAGGAAAATGTGCGTTGATCAATGCTGAGAGGAAGATACAGTACATGGTTTGAAAACAAATCTTTTCCATTTAAAAGAGAACTAGTAAGGATTTCTACTCATGGCCTCGTATTCAAAGTGGCATAAAAGCTTTGCAGACAAAGTCTGATTATGTTCATCAGCCATATGCTTTCAACAAACTTCATTATTATGGTTGTAGTCTTAGGAATTCCAGCAAGTCTCCTTACTAAAGTGTAGGATACTTACTGAATGATGTTAAATCGGGAGATTTGGGCCACTTGCTGTTTGAAGACCATAGAAAGCGCCTCTCGACACAGATCAAACTCAGCTCTAGAAGCAACACCGAAATCCAGGACAATGGTGATGCTCTGTTCCTGAATCACTCCAAATATTTGCCGGCTTTCCGTGGTTAGCCATTCCATCCTTTGTTTATACAGTTCGATAGCTCCAGTAAGACAATCCACAAAATGAAAGAGGAGGTCTTTTTTGGCTGTCAGCTGCATTTAAATTTTAAAAAGAGTGAAGATGTCAAAATCAAGACAGGGAATAATAGGGATGGAAAATGAAGAGGGTGTGCATCAAGGCAATTACAAATGCAAACACACTTTTTAATAGCTGGCAAACCTCCTTGATGGATCTGTACTTTGGTATTAATATTTTATTGAAAAGGGTTCGATTATAAAGAAATAAAGTGATGCAAACAAAAAGAGAATGAGAAAAGAAAAAGAAAAAGCAACAAAATGTGTAGAAAATATATATATGAATATATACGAAAAACACCCTAACCCATACATACTTTTATAAATTTGATATTATTATCCTAATACATATGTAAAGGTGAATGAACTACTACATTTTCTATAAACTCGTTCCAAAAATTGTCATATTTATCCAAACAAAGTCTACGTCTGTAAGCAGTATGTTCATAAGTTGCGAGTGTTATCATATTGTCAATCCATTTATTAAAGTGGATCGTATCTTTATTCCTCCAGTTTATCAACATCAGTCTCTTGGCCACCATGAGAGCGCATAGAATCACATTTTCTCTACTTGACCGGTCTCTCCTATCCTTGCCTTCTGATGCAAAATCCAGAACAGGGTCAAACTGGAGCCATTGTTCTTCAACAACTGTTTACCATCAAAGTACTGAACAAGCATCCAAGTGGTGAGCACAGCAGCAGACAGAGCGGCAGGTGCATGCTCCCAGCAGTTGTGCCACTGCAACTTAAGAGAGCAAAGTGATGGCGAGGTGGGAGGAGCTCCAGTTTGGTCATAGAAACCCTACAGGGGCATGTTGGGTCACCACCAGCAACCAGGAGCTCCCCCAACCTTATGACCACCTCGCCTGATCCCAATGAGCAGCAGTACTGACACTAGGGGGGTGCTGAGTGGGGCAGCTGTTTGCAACAGCACTGCGGATCTCTGGAGCTATGATTCACACACATCTACCACCCAATCAGCATTCCAAAATGGATGAAAAGTGGGGCGGGAGAATTGTTCAGTTTCACGGAACTTCCAAACAATACCAGCTTCTAGTTCATCAAATCATACTAGAACTCGGAAAAATTCAAGAGAAAAATAACCCATGGCAGTAGTTTTGTTGTTGTTGAGCTTGTTTGGAGGTTCTAGCAGGGGAGCGCAGCTATCGTATACCCTTGACCGAAGAACGGTACACTCCTTCTATCTGGGATGGTCGTCCTCTTCCACCGAGCGCGCAGCTTCGGGAGGGACGCACATGGAGCGGTGAGGGAGGAAGGGGACACCCGCCTAGCCAGCCAGATCAGCCGAATCAACCCTGGCGATCAATGGGGTGACAGATGTCGCAGCCAGATCGCCCTCACATCCTCAAAGGCATGGACCTCACAAATTTAATAAACTTGTTCTTGTTGTTGTTCAATAATGTTAAGTGCTGGATCAGCAAACCAATATCTGTTATCCAACACCTCTCTGAAGCTAAGTGACCCCAGGCACATTGTTACTACGTACTTCCACTCTGTGTTTTGGAGGTAGGTCTCCCCAAGCCCTGCTTCAACAGGTCAGCAAGAACTCTGAAAGCAGAGTCCAGATTTTAAAGAGCATCAAACACAAACTTTTTATAGCCAGAGGACAGGTTGTTACTACACCCAGCAACCACCTCATCCTGCCAATATAATATTATCTTACCCAAAAGAACGCATGTTATCACTCTGAATCCTCCACTTACGTTATACAGCTTGCCGTCTTCTCCTGTCATGTATTGACGATACAACCCATTTGCGTATCGAGAAGCCACAAGTTTCCCCAGGATGGATACATAGTCTAGGAAAAAAAGAAGTTGTACATGTGCTGTCTCCATCATGCAGGGTCATATTCTTTTTCTTTCTTTTTTTGCACCAACTCCTTGCCTGTTTATTTAGAAGTGAGCCCCAATGGCTATCCCATACACAAGCTGTTATACTTACTGTTGAATGCAACAGGGCTTATTTCTCCAACTAACTATGAAAAAGATCAGGCTGTGCATCGTGCTGCACATCATACCTTCTTTGTGCTGAAATCCAATCTTGGATAAAATCTGGGAAAAGGTCAACTTGTTCCTTTTGAGCCCATGCAGCTGAAGCCATTTAGGAGAAGAGATGAGGAGTTGCACATCCAAGTCCCACTGAACGCCACAATCTCTCCTTTCTTTTCGCTCCAAGTTCTTCTCAAAGGCAACCAGCGTCTTAGGTTTTTCAGGATCTTTTTTAGGCTTCCCACCAAAAGTAACTTCTGTAAAGGGGGAAATGTGCAAGCTAGGTTTATTTATTGCAATCCCTTCGTCTGCCAACTATCTCATCTCCCCCTCTCACCTTCTTTCCATGGTATTCTACTGTATTTTCATGACTCCTCCTTTTTTTAAATAAAAAGCATTCTCAAAAAGAGAAATATTTAAATAAATACAAAAGCCTCTCCCTTCTTTTTTCTCTCTCTCTCTTTATGTACATGAAGATACAGTACATGCACAAAAACATTCCATGCATAGAGCTGAGTCTGGAATTAGACTTAAGAGGTTTTCTGTTACCAAGCATAGGTTTGCACAGAGACATTAGATACATTCACACAATGCATTGAAAGCACCGTGAATACCACTTTATACAGTCAAAGACACAACATAGCTCCAACAGAAGAAGAAGAAGAAGAGTTTGGATTTGATATCCCGCTTTATCACTACCCGAAGGAGTCTGAAAGTGACTAACATTCTCCTTTCCCTTCCTCCCCCACAACAAACACTCTGTGAGGTGAGTGGGGCTGAGAGACTTCAATGAAGTATGACTAGCCCAAGGTCACCCAGCAGCTGCATGTGGAGGAGCGGAGACGCGAACCCGGTTCACCAGATTACAAGTCTACCGCTCTTAACCACTACACCACACTGGCTCTCAGCTCCATGTGTAATTTGATTAATAAAATATCATAACCTTAGAATACTCACGTTCACTCCATGCGAGCCGTTTACCTACGCCGCCAGTCATGGCAACCACACAGATTTTTTGCTTCCTTCTGTGTTCCCCTTAAAACATGAATAAACACACGTTTTGTTTGTTTGTTTTTTATTGATGCCATCCAACTAGTAAATCGGGTCTGGTCTTGATACTTTAAATTGAATTTAAATGTAAATTAAAGTTAGCACCAGCTCCAGCAGCGTTTATTTGCCAGAGAAACCTAGTCCTCTCACTTACCCAGGACGAAGCCCCATTGAATTCAACAGGACTTACTTCTGAGTAGACATGGTTTAAGACTGTGCTGTCTGCTTAATTATTTCAAATATTTCTATACTACTTCTCACTAGCATACCACAGCAATAAAATGGTTACAAAAAGGTAACTTACCCGTTTATGGAAAATGAAAAAAAAGAATGTTTTAAAAATACCACAGCGTTTAATAAACTTTATTTAATAAACATTAAAAGAATGTTACTAGGTTTTAATAAACATTAAAAGAAGTTACTAGGTGGTGAAACCATGGGCAACAATTTAAAAAATGCCTAAAACCCAAATAAATAAAGAAGGTTCTATGTACACCAGGTTCAACCTGGTGCCTGAAAGAAAGATGTATTGGTGCAAGGCAAGGATCTCTAGTGAGGTCATTCTATTGTCATCATTTGGAGAAGAGAAATTGGAGAGAAAAGCTATGGTTGGTGAATTAAGGGTGCAGGCACAGAGGAAGCACACCTTCAGTTACCTGGGCCCCCAAATATGTTTTGCTAGCGAAGCTTTTGCCAACCGCATTGAAGATGGGATCCAGATATCCTTATCAAATCATGGCAGCTGTGTTCTGCACCAACTGATGGTCATCTTTAAAGCCACACCTAAAATACCATTATAGAAGTCTAATCAGGAGGTGATCACAGTGTGGCTAACTGTGACCCAGAGCATTCCTGTCCAGCAGAGGCTGCAGCTGGTGACGCAGGCAGGAAGGAAGGAAGGAAGGAAGGAAGGAAGGAAGGAAGGAAGGAGGTGCTGTAGACCAAGGCTCTAGAGAACAAAACTGGATCCAATGGGAACAGGGGACCAAGAGGTGAACTTGACCCTTCGGGCAGGGAGTGTGCATGCAACCCATTCTAGAGCAAGTTGAATGCAAACCCCCAGAATCCAAGAACCATCTACCCACAGCTTTCCCCTCTTGTTGGGATTGAGCTTCAGTTGACTGGTCCTCATCCAATGAAAAGCAGAGCTGAGTGTTATCAGTATGCTGATAGTGTCTCACTCCGAAGCCCTGGTTGACCCTCTAAAGCAACTTTAAAGCTGACTGAGTGGCTGCAAGGTGGGTAGGGAGGAAACAGGGAACTTTCCTTCAGTCAACTTCCTGAAGTTGTCTTAAGATCCAAATTCTAATGTGTATTTGCCCCTCTTGAATTATAATTACTATTTCGATTTATTATCCACCCTTCACCATAAAGGCCCTGGGAAAGTTACAGGGGTTTAAAATGCAATGATGAAAATAGTTTAAAACAGATTGCAGGCACAATAATTGGGTGGGCCCTAGAAATGTGTGTTTTGGGTGCCAAAGACCAGAGTAAATAAGTGAATCACTCTGGCCTCTTCAGTTACCTGGCAAAATGTTATTATTCCAGATCCACATACCACTGTAGTCACTTGGGCAACTTTAAACAAGAAGACCAGAACAACAGGGCTAGTCATGCCGTAACTAGGAAGCCCTTCAAAATGCCCTATATGTACACAGGGGAGAGTTTGTACAAACCTTTACCCTTTGGCTGCAGTACCGGGTGGTAAGTTGTGCATTTCACCTCCAGGGAGACAGAACTGTTGTCTCTAAGAGTCGGCTATAAAACAAATGAATCACTGCAGTTTATTTACCCATGTGATGGATTAGGGCCTGAATTCAAATACTTTGATGCAGTGATTTCATGTTGCAAAATCCCTATGCAAAGTTCACTTCTGTAGAACAATTTGCATGAATTCCACATGTATCCCATATGAGATAATGTGTTTGAAATGCTTTAAATGCTAAGTACTGATATTTTATTCTGTGGATCATAATCTGTGATGATCCCACATGCATGCACATCAACTGCAGCATATATGCTGATTGAGTCTGCAGTCAGTCTTGGTTGTTTATCTATGTTCAATTGCCACATCAAAATAATCTTACATGGATATCACTTTTTTTTTCCTGGAAAGGAGCCCTGAGTAACATTGAACAAGCCAATAGCTATCATCCTCCGTTGCCCAGTTTGTAAAATGGGAATAATAAGGACCAGCCTTACAAGGTGGCAAAAAAGAATGAATTAGGATTGTAAAGCACTTTGCATAGTTATATATTTATTTTACATTTATATCTCATCTTTTTCTCCAAGGAGCCCAAGGTGGCATACACAGTTTTCCTCCTCATCTTATAAACACAACAACCCTGTGAGGTAGAAGTTAGGCTGAGAGTGAGTGACTGGTCAGATGTCACCCAGTGAGCTTCATGGCTTAGTGCAGATTTGAACCCTGATCTCTCAGGTCTTAGCCCAACACTAAAGCCACTATACCACATTGGCACCGAAAAGGTGCTGTGATTAACAGTATTCATTCACAAGAGAATCTACCAGGAATCACTGCAATCCAGTCCTTCTAATATAACATGGAGAACCGAGTTAGTAACTCCATGGCAAATGAAATCCTGCGATAAGCACTGTAATTCAATAGAGTGCAAAAGTCCCGGCTACCAGATCCAGTTGCTGTGCTATTTTGATAGCTGTTCAGAGGCTTGGATGTAGCACACTCTCTTTTTTCACTCTGGGATTTAATCCCTTGCTAGCTCAAGTTTCTTCACCTGAACTGCTCAGGCAATTGTGTGGCAAACGGGAGAAGAACATACAAGGGTTCCGACAGAAAAAGAATCCGTAAAAAGCAAAACTCAACTTAAATTGAGGGGTTGCCCCAGCTAATTAGAGAAATCTTAAGACCAACATTTTAAACCAGATTCAGTGGGGAAGTTTGGAAAGAGTTTTTACCCACTCAGTGTCTTCAGTCTGGAGGAACATATAAGCACATCTCTAAGCTTTAGTATGGATTTTTAAATTTTTACAGACGCAGCCATCTATGCTAGGAAAACGATACACCTTATAATAAATGCATGGACTTCTCAGAAAGCTTGCGGAGCTGTAAAAATGCAAAGTAATAAACTGGCAAGAGTCCACACAAAACTCAGTTAAACTTGGGAGGTTGCCCACATATAGCTTTTTGAATCCAACCTGGCAGTGGGGAGGGAGGGAACAGTTTGGCTTAGTTTTTTCATGTTTAGACAGACCTATTTCAATTTCCCAGAGAAAATGATTCCACTCTAAACAATTTCATATTCTATGTTCAGGTTATAACAACTGGAGGTGTGGAATTGCAGGTATGGCATGAATTCAAAGAGGGAACATGTATAGAACTGAATTCCTGCTTACATTTGTCACCAAGCCCATTTCTGTGGGAGAAAATTTCTCAATAACTACATTGCAGCCTAGAAGTGGAAAGCTGACCACATGCTACTACTGTTACCCACTTATGAGCAAAGCATGTGTGAGGGCCAAAATATATCTTGTGTGGGAGTTCTGTGACTAGAGTTCCCAATTTATTACCTGAAATGTAAATATACAAGGTTGGAAATCAGTTTCCTTACCTGAACTGCTCTGGCAATTTTATACCTCCCACTTTCAGATTTTGGCTTAGAATTATCCACGTTAAGTCCCCCCAATCTTCACATCAAACCAAACATACCTGGGAGTAAACCCCATTAAGTTCAATTGGACTTCTGAGTAGCTATGGTCAGGACTGCAGCCTATATTCAAACAAGAATTATTTATGAGCAAGCTCAAGATGTCAAAGCTGTGAAAGAGAGGTTTCCTAAGAGCATAGTTTGTCCTCCTGCTGAAGAACTGTGCCGGGAAAACCTGCACTTCACAAATGCCCCCATTTGTACCTTAAAGGTACAAGGCCCACCTTCAGGGCTTGGACCTGTCAAAATAATATCTACCTCTTCACCCAGCCTTTTGATGCTTGAGCTGTATATTTTTAGGACACCCCTTATTTTTGAGACTAGAAGTTGTTTTAAACCATTTCTAATATTGTGTTGTTACATACCCTGCAACCTTAGGATAAAGGGCAGGTAAACAATAAATAATAATAATAATTCCTGAGCTAATAATAATATCACTAATAATAATAACAACAACAATAATTTTATTATTTATACTCTGCCCATCTGGCTGGGTTTGTGCAGCCACTCTGGGCGGCTTAGAGCATATCTAAAAACATAATAAAAGCAGCAAGCTCTAAAGCTTTGATTATATAATAACCTTACGTATATGTGTATACAAGTGGCTCAGTCAGTACAGCATGAGACTCTTAATCTCAGGGTCTTGGGTTCGTGCCTCATGTTGGGCAAAAGATTCCTGCATTGCAGGGGGTTGGACTAGATGACACTTGGGGTCCCTTCCAGCTCTACCATTCTTTGATTCCATGTAGACTGCTAGCACCCTCCTTGCTAGCACAAGGAGAATTAAAGAAGAACTACCAACAACAGTGGCGAATCACAACAATTGCCTTTAAGACAGCTCAGCCCCACGCTGGGCAAAAGATTCTTGTATTGCAGGGGGTTGGACTAGATGATCCTCGGGGGGGGGGTCCCTTACAATTCTATGTTTCTATGAAATGAGTAAGGATCTCACTCATTTTGTGTCGTTCGGGTCAATCAAGTGCCCAGCGCCCCAACTTGGCACAGGCGCAGAGAGGGAAATCTGTCTCCAGTGCGATGGCGCCTCTGCTGGAGAGACAGAAGGAAGAGGGGCCCGTGGGGTAAACCACCCAGAGCTGGAAGCCTTCAGCCGACCGTGGGAAGAAGCCCCCATCCGAGAGGGGGCTGTTTCCGTGCGCCCCCTGCAGGCGCCCCGCCTCACCTGCTTCGAGTCCCCCGGTCGATTCCATCCCATTGTGACGCGCCGACGAGCGCGCACAGCGAGTTCCACGGTGGTGCCGCTGCCGCCGCCGCCGCCCCGCTTCTTTCTTTCGTTGACACGGGAGACGCCGCGGTTGCTAAGCCCCGACCCGTGAGCGGCCGGCTTTCGCGGAGCCGCCCCTTCCAGGAGGAGCTTCCCGAGTCCAGCGGGGCAAAGCAAGGGCGGAAAAATGGAGCCTAGTTCAAAGGGCGGAGCGCTTTGCTTCTCCGGACAAGCGCCAACTTTGGGTTCGAGGCGTGTGAGTTCAATCTAGAGTGTTCAATCTAGAGTCTCCTCATACCCCCCCCCTCCCGTGAACGTGTAGGAGCGGATCGCATGCACAGTGCATTTCCGTATCTACACCTGAGAGAAGGAGCTGCGTGTGGGATTTTCCAGGCAGGTGGGAGCCCTTCTTTGCGCTCGTGCATATTTATTTATATGTGCTCCTTACTAAAGTTTGTCATATGCTGCGGCTTCCAAATGAACCAAAATCTCATACCGTCCAACCTTTCTCCGATGAAAATAGGGTCATCCTATCTAATAGTAGTAGTAGTAGTAGTAGTAGTGGTACCCCGTCCATCTGCCTGGGTTGCCCCAGCCACTCTGGGCTGCTTCCAGCATAAATAAAAACATAATAAAACATTAAGCATTTAAAACAAAAACATTCCCTATACAGGGCTGTCTTCAGATGGCTCAGGGCCGGGGTCAGATAACTCCATACCCTCCAACATTTCTCTGATGAAAATAGGGATGTCCTAAGGAAAAGTGGGACACTCTGAGTCTGAGATCAAATCAGAAATTGGGATGGCTTCTGTAAATCCGGGACTGTCCCTGGAAAATAGGGACATATGGAGGGTCTGATATCTACATATTTTGTAGATGCTGGAAGGCGTCCAGAGTGGCTGGGGCAACCCAGCCAGATAGGCAGGGTACAAATAATAAAAAGTACTGTATTTTTATTTATTTGTTTATTATTGTATTCAAATATCTCTACAGGCAAGGCAGATGCTCCACCGCTGAGCTACTGACCTTCCCAGATACCAATAGGAAATCATAGAATGTATGCTATATATATTTCTTAGAATCACATGATCATAAAACCACTAACCACAGAACTGTAGGTGAAATGCAGTGGATCCCATATAGTGTACACCCAAAGTATCACAAGGTTCCCCAACCTTGAAAAGCACAGGTGTGAAGAACACGTAACTGCAAGGATCCGACTGGAATATTACTCTGCAATTAGATCCTACACAAAGCTAGGCATGATTAAAAGCCATTCAGTTCAAAATAAGTGGAAGTGTACAACTGCATTGAGCTGCGCAGTTACTGTGTGAGGAACATTTGGCCCTCCAGATGTTGCTGAAACTACAACTCCCATCTGCCCCAGCAAGCATGGCCTATGACCAGGGAGGATGGGAGTTGTAGTTCAACAACATGGCAGGAGTGTCAAAGGTTCCCCACTCCTGCTGTGTATATAATATGGGGAAGAAACTGAGGCTTAATTCGTGTATCTGTTGACCTGGGAGCAGTGTTAGAGACTGAGATCTGAAAGCTAGGAGCTAAATGGCACCTTAAACCTAGGTTACGGGCGCAACAACGGAATGTCTAAGCACACTTTTTAAATAACAAGAATACAAAGCTGAAAATGAATGAACTGCAGCTAAAATCTAATATTAATTTATCACAGTCTAGTCCTCATCTGAAGACTGAATAAAAAAGCAAAGCCATGTTTCCCCTGCCTGCCCCGCTAATATTTTTAAGAGAATCTCTTCTCCAGTCTTCAGAGAGTGGCTGGAAGTGGGGAAGCAGAAAAAGGTCGTCCTTTCCTTCCACTCTGCAGTTTTAATCTGAAATCTTGGGTGCAGTACCGCTGCGGTGGGAAAGTAAACGGTGTTTCCGTGCGCTCTGGTTTCCGTCACGGTGTTCCGTTGCACCAGAAGTGGTTTAGTCATGCTGGCCACATGACCCGGAAAAGCTGTCTGGGGACAAACGCTGGCTCTCTTGGCCTGAAAGTGACATGAGCACTGCACCCCATAGTCACCTTGGACTGGACTTAACCGTCCAGTGTTCTTTTACCCTTACCTTTACCTTACTGCGCCCAGAGCTCAGAAACTGCTCACGCTAATGAAATTCCTTGTCACAAAACGCGCCTTAGAACAATGGGAGTTTCGAACGCTGCCTGGGAGTAAACCTGCATAAACTCAATGGTACTTATATCTGAGTGGTCACATAAAAGATGATGGAAATGATGGTGATTTATTAAATTTGTATACTGCCCCACACCTGTAGATCTCAGAGCAGTTCACAACATAAAATGGCAATTTAATCAACACAAGGTACATAATAAGTTAATCCCTTTGTATCTGTATTTTTGTCTTCCTTGCATTAGGGCTATTGATAAACAACACTTCAGGATGGACAAATTTAAAACGGATAAAGGGAGGGGGCAAAGGGCAAAATAGTACACAACAGTTCAGTCACAAGATGTAGGGGTGGTTGACAATTTGGACTTTGACAGTGGTTTTCCAGTAACCACTGCAATTTTTAAATAGCTGTAAAATAAAATGGCTTCCTCCTGACGGTCTAACCTTTTTCCGTTTGTTCATGGCAGGTGTTAGAGAGTGAAATTGGCTTTTGACAACTTAGGGCTCTGAGCTAAGGCAATGGTGGCAGGCAAGCTTGCAGGGAAAGGGAATACTGTAGACCAGTGATGTAGGGGAAAAAATGGGGTTGGCTTTTACAGCCCAACTCCCCATCAAGGAACTCTGTCCCCCTACGTCCATTATCTGTCAGAGAAGAATGGATGGAGGCAAGATCCAGAGAAAGCAAGGCAGATCTTTATTTTTGTCTGTTGCAACCGAATTTTTACAGTTCAGTAAATACCATCAGCAGTGAAATTACTTGTCCTATCCACACGCTTAATAAATAGCTTGCTAAAATGGCTTTTTTTTCTGTAGGCGGCACCTTATATAATCAGCGCAGTTTGTTTTAAGTAAGAACCTACTCATAAACAATGTCATTGCTCTGTGCCATAAGAAACAACCCTGGGGACAGAAGGAGACTCTAAATAACTGCTTTTTTAAAAAAAAATATTGCAAATTGCAGAGATAGATAGCATCTTGTCAGCCCACCAGTTAATTATGGTACAGTAAAAACAGCAGACCAAAATATAGCTCAATTCCATTGTAAATGGAATCAGCCAAGTGCAAAAAAACAACAACACATTTAACTTTCAGGAAACCTAAGATGAATGAGCTTCATCCAGGATCTCAGAATGCAAAAAAGACAGATAGAAAAAGATTTTTAGACATTCTAATTAGGGGAGTTATTTTCCCCTGATTGACTAGGAAGTTTTGCCCCTTCTTGTGTAGCATTTGGCTTGCCTTATTTGCGTGAAAGACCATTTGCTCAAACCCCAGGCACATCTCACATGAAGACCATTTTCATTCCTCTTCTGTACAGTATGGATGATGTAATGCACAGCAGAAATGTAAAGCTGTGTGGCTGGAGAGTCCTGTTTTAGGACATTACTTATACTGACCTTTCGTTGTACTCCCTTGAGATTTCCACATCATTTCCCTCCTTTAATAAATCAATGCAAGACTAAACTAAGCCTGGAATCCTATGCAGATGTAGTTAGGAGTGTGGCAAAAAATGTGGATGTCTCAACAGATATTCAAAGGCTTGAGCTCCAAGTGAACTAAACCGTCCCATGAACGGTTAGCCCCAGAAAGCAAGCTTCCACTGCCAGTATCAGTCCTTCGTGATACACAGTCCTGGTTCTGGTCCTCCCCACCACTGCCCTGCCCACCCATGCAACTGGTATGGACAGGTTATTGTTTTGTTTGCTTTTAAACAAACTGGGGAGTTTTCTTAAAAGCGACTTTAAGAAGCACATTTTGAATCACATCTAATTCTCGGTTAATTTCAGGCTTCGTGGAATTGGCTTCCACCCCCCTGACCATAAATGAGCAGAACAAACAAAAGGGAATTCTTACCAGTTAGTTTCTTTAATAAACACAGTGAAGGACAAAAGAAAGCATCTAACAAGAATGGCGGTGCTCCCAATTAAAGTTACTCCTCACTCCGTCCCTATTAATCCACGTCACTGCTACGTTTTGTAATCTGAGTTTGTATTCTCTGTGCTTTCTGTTCTGACACTTTCTGAGCTCTCCAAGACTTTGGGGGAGCGGGGTGGACAGGCGCGGAGGAAGCCGCCCGGCCACCCGGGGTGGCAAACCCGGAAGCACCCAGGGGCGTGGTTTCGCTCCCAGTACGCACGTGCAGGGTGCATACGACGCATGTGTTGGACGCACACTGCACATGTGTGCTGGGAGTCGGACGCACGCTGTGCCTGCACGCTGGGAGCAGCACGCTGCTGGTGGGCGAGCCCCAGACGGGCTTGCTAGGGGCCTGCCGGCGGCGTGCAGCACTCCATAGTGGCGCGCTGCCAGCAGGAGAGCCCCAAGCCCGTCGGGGGCTGGCCCGCTGGCAGTGCACCGCTCCTAGTGTGCAGGCACAGTGTACGACGGGACAGGCTTGTTTGGGGTCTGCCGGTGGCATGCAGTGCTCTGTAGCGGCGCGCTGCTGGTGGGCAAGCCCCAAGCAAGCCCGTCCGGGCAGAGGCGAGCCAGGGAGGGGCGCCCAGAGTGTCACGCTCTCCAGGGTGGTACCCGGGGCTCCCCGCCCCCTTCCCCCCCCCCACGCCACTGGGGGTGGATACTATCCAGAGACTGAATCTGTTAGCTCTCTCTCTTCTAGTGTCTGTTCTGCTAGCTGTTCCCCATCTAGTATTTCCCAGCTTCTGCTTTCCGAACTATGCCCCTCTGCAAACCACTGTTCCAAATCTATACTGTTCTCGTCCTGCTCCTGGGAAGATTCAAGATCAGGATTAGGGGGTGGCTCCCACCATCCTTCCTCAGTGCAGCCCTCCTCAGCACGGTCCCTGACAGTTAACAAAAATGTAGAATGCTTAATGCAGGGCCAAATAATGGATTCCAAAACCATGACAAAACTAACTGAATTAATTGAGAATAACAAATCCACAGGGAATAGGACCTTTTTCTGAGAAACAGCCACATGGTTTCTATTGAAGTGCCAGCTCATCAAATAGCCAAAAGTAAATCTTCTTATATAGTTCAAATATGTTTGGTGTTTTTAGCTGGCAACTATGTTTATCACTCTCTTTCCCCATATATTTTTCAGACTAGAGTGTTTAAAGATTACCTTGGACATGAAAAGTCTTCCTCGATTATACAAACGTTCCCCAGAGGCGAATAAAATGCATATAATTCTCAGCCATAAAATATTTTCCCATTATATCATTTTTAAAAGCAAGAACTGAATGTTCTGTAGATGTAAAATTAGCTCTTCAGCATAGCCTGTAATAGAAAAGGAAAATTTGTTTCAGGCGTTTTTATAGTCTTGAAAGTTAACTACCATAAACTATAAGCAAGTTAAAGTTCCCTAAGAAGATGAATTAAAATACTTTACTTGCATTTGTCATTTACTGTCAAAAAATTATTTTTAATAATTTGCTGAGAAACCTACAGGTAGACCCTAGGTGTCAAGGATGTGATGAAGCACCCACCCCTAGCAATGTGTTGTGGAAACTGCCCTTGGTGGAGCTAGTCGTCCCTGCCCTAAGAGCAAATGTTTGACTTCCACAACTACAATTCCTATCATCCCTGACCATATGCCATGCTGGCCAGGGCTAGTATAAGTGGAATCTTGGGGAGAAAGGCTGTAGTTCAGCGATAGATCATCTGCTTTGCATGCAGGTGGTCTCAGTTTCAAAGCCCGGCATCTATAGTCAGGGCTAGGAAAGACTCCTTATCTGTGTTGGTTTTATTTGGTTTAAAGAAAAATAGGTAAATATAAAGAGAATTTCCTAGGTGCCTAAGATCCAGGTTTGGGGCATGTACTCTTTGGTGAGAAAACCCTAGCAGAGATTGAAAATCACGAAATATACAGCAAAGTAAAGTGTGGAAACATAGGTTGTTAGACTTTTAAAACACCCTTTCTAAGTTGCTTCCAAAGTTCCGCTCTTCCCTTAGCACAGAAAGAGACCACACATTTGGGTAAGTTAAAAATGGTTTTTACTTACAAACTTTTAAAGGTCAGGTTCATGTGCTTTTCCATACCTCAGTCAGAATACAAAAGCAGTAAAACTTAGGCTCCATGGTGGTGAACGTTCCTAAATTATTTGTATAGAAACACAAACACAGTCAAACCTCAGTTGTCAAACGTAATCCGTTCTGGAAGACCGTTCGACTTCCGAAACGTTCAACAACCGAGGCGCAGCTTCCGATTGGTTGCAAGAGCTTCTTGCACTCAAGCGGAAGCTGCATCAGACGTTCAAGTTCTGAAAAACTTTCAAAAACCGGAGCATTTACTTCCGGGTTTTTGGCGTTTGGGAGTCGAAATGTTCAAAAATGGAACCGTTTGAGAACCAAGGTTTGACTGTGTGGCTTGCTTAAGCCATACAGTCTGAGCTTGCAAGCAGCCAGCTCATATCTCTTTACTCCTTGGTGCTCACATGGTGGAACAGAAAGAACAAAGTTTGATGACCCTTCCTCCCAAGCTGATGGTGCATGACCTAGCTAAGCCTGGCAGAACAGCTCACTCTATGGTCTTAACCCCCTCATGCATTAAAATAGAGTTAAGAATGTTGGTTATATGAAGCTGATTTTCCCACAATCTGAAGCCCTGGAGAGCCGCTGCAGTCAGTGTTGACAATACAGAGTTAGATGGACCAGTGGTCTGTATTCAGCTGCCAGCACAGCCAGGCCTATGCAAATTTTAAAAGTTTTCACAGGGTTTCAAAGATGGGATGCCACAAAAACAGAAAATGCCCTATCTCTCTGATACTAGGAGAATGGACCTCTGAAGATGATCTTAACAGCTGGGCAGGTTTGTGCAAGAGCAGATGACCTTTTAATGACCCTGATTACAAGCCATTTGGAGCTATGAAGGTGACTCTGCTTGGTAATGGGACACCCAAAGCTGTTGCATTTTTAGATTCCCCCACCCTCCGACCCAGTCTGTACCAGAGTCTATCTCTGTGTAATATACAGTATAACAGAGTCATCTTAGCACAGCTAAGCAAATCAGTGGGGCCAAAAATAAATAAATAACAGCCTCCGTTCAAGCCCAAACAAATAGAATCAAACTACATTATTAGTTGCAGTTCATATTCTTCATGCTGAGGACTTAGCTACACTAATGTGATTGTTTTATCACCAGTTACTGTAAGCGCAAATGGCTATTGGGTTCCTTTTGCATGCATTTTAAGCTGTAACTGAATTATCAAGCAGTGCTGGATAGTGAGATATGAAAGCTAGGAGCTAAATGGCACCTTAAACGTAGATTATGGGCACAACAACGGAATGTCTAGGCACGCTTTTTTATAACAAGGATACAAAGCTGAAAATGAATGAGCTGCATCTAAAATATTATGTTCATTTTTCACATGGTCTAGTCCAGTGTTTTTCAACCTTTTTTGGGCAAAGGCACACTTGTTTCATGAAAAAAATCACGAGGCACACCACCATTAGAAAATGTTAAAAAATTTAACTCTGTGCCTATATTGACTATATATAAAGTAATTTTTCAATTTTTCCCACGGCACACCAGGCAACATCTCGCGGCACACTAGTGTGCCACGGAACAGTGGTTGAAAAACACTGGTCTAGTCCTTCCCCTGCCCACACCCCTGATATTCTTAAAAGGGTCACTTCTCCAGTCTTCAGGGAGTGGCTGGAAGTAGGGAGGCAGAAAAAGGTTCTCATTTTCTTCCACTCTGCAGTTTTAATCTGAAATATTAGGCGTAGTCCTGCGCCCCAAGCTCAGAAACTGCTCGCGCTAATGAAATTAATTCCCTGCCGCAAAATGTGGCTAGAGCAATGGAAGTTTTGAATGCTGTTATCAAGACAGGCTTCAGTACCTGGGCTTTGTTGCTATTGAACCCAATCAGAAGCTGGGAATGGCTTTATTTTATTATTATTTATGAGTTTTATATACCACCTTTTATCATAATAACTGAGGATAGTTCACAGAGTAAAATACAGGTTAAAACATGAAAATAAGTAAAACAGCAAAACAATAACACTTTCCCCATAGACACATGTAGAATATCAATCAGCCCAAGGCCTGGTTGAAAAGGAACCTTTTAGCCTGGCGCCTGAAAATATATAATGAAGGCGCCAGGCGAACTTCCCAGGGGTGAGCATTCTGTAAATCCAGAATGTCTTAGTTAAAACAAGGCAGTTGCGGGGTGTGGTATGGTGTCATGATCAAGGGAAATACAATTCTATGATTCTATGAGCAGAGGTGTGGAGAGAAAGTGATGAGGAAGTAATCAGAACAGAAACGTAGGGAACAGCATTATATTGAGTCAGTCTCTTGGTCCATCTAACTTTTAAAGTGGTATACAACTGCTGTAAATGTATGGTGTGGATGTAGTTTTTATGTGACCAAAAAAACAAGCCTATTTAATGTTAGCTAGCACTGCAGCCTCATTGTGAGCAAATATTGACCTCTGTTCCAGTCCTGAAATGCCTTGGGCTGGGGAGAGGTTTGACCGCACTGACCGATTCCATTGACAGTAGCAGGAATGTTCACTGTGATTTACCAAGGGCTCACTGCAAAATTGTCCTCCCGCAGTTTAGCCCTTGGATATCAACAGAAAGCCATGATCAACAGCAGCAGGTATACCATTTTAGCATATTACACTGGCTGCATTACTTTAAGAGCTAATTGAAGATTGCAGAACTCACACTATCTGTGAAAGCTAAGCAAATAAAAGAGACGGCAACAGTAGCTTTTATCCATCCATTTTATTTATTTTAAAAAATTTTAGTACTGAAAGTTTTCAATATATTTTGAAAACAGGGTCAGTTTGGCTCTGAACTACTTGAGACGGGATAAATATGGATGTCTACAACGTTCTTCCAAAGTGGAACTGCATTTTAATGCAGTAATAATTCATGCCAAGTGTTCCAGGCCTCAAGCCAAGAAAAGTGCAATTAAAACAAACACTTAAGATTTTGTATCTAGCACGTTCCTATTGGGGTCTTTCACTGCACACACTCACTTGTACATAACATATGTTATACACAGCAGATGTAATAATTCCATACAATTACTGAGAAATCTACTTTTAGAGCATTCACAGATACAAATATTTTGTAGCATTTTCCACCCTGCGGCATGATGATTCCTGTGTAGGCAGTTTTGCTGACATAGCTGCTGTTAAGTTGTCAGATCATGACTGTTTTAGCATCAGACCTTAGAAAGAAGTGTGCTAATCAATGCACTGTAGAAAAAGATTTTTATAATACAGTAGTGTAGCTTGGGATATTAATACTTGCATGGCTTTTTCTCTGCAATTCACATGCATTTGTAGTGATTCTTTATATATAATATAGCACCTCATTGACATGGTTATGTACACAATTCTGGTTCACATGCCACATTAAACCATAGCTAAAATAGACTATGGTCTAGTGTGAACAAGCAGCATGCTGGTACACACTGGTCAAAAGTTTATAATGTGCTCATCTCCCACTCCTGCTGCACCAGAAAGGAAACAAACCATCCAAACTCAACCACATTTGAATTGAAGATCATAGTTTGTTTTTCCCCCCCCCCCAAAAAAAACCCAAAAAACCACAAGCAGAAACTAAGGTCCTTGGCTTACTAGTCATGGTTTGTTTGGAGGGAAATAAACCCTGAGTCCAGGTTCAGATAACACAAGAAACTAGATTATCGACCTGTTTTCTGGTGGCATGGCAGCAAGTGGAGTGAGGAGTACCGGTAAATTGAAAAGATTGAAGCAGTATGTATGAGCACGTCACACAGTCACATTAAGCCGTAAATTACATTAACTATAGTAACTTTAATGTGCCATGCCAACTGAACCGCTAGCCATTATATTTGATACTTGAACATAAATATTGCATATATGAATACCTCATAAACCAAATATATGTTTTAATATTCCTACGCAATACATTTCAATACAATTTCCAAAAGAAAGAAAGAAAAATAATTGCTCCTGTCTACTACCGTGTTTCCCCAAAAATAAGACACTGTCTTATATATATTTTTTCCTGAAGGAGAAGAAGGAGAAGAAGAAGAGTTTGGATTTGATATCCTGCTTTATCACTACCCGAAGGAGTCTCAAAGCGGCTAACATCCTCCTTTCCTTTCCTCCCTCACACCCTGTGAGGTGAGTGGGGCTGAGAGACTTCAAAGAAGTGTGACTAGCCCAAGGGCACCCAGCAGCTGCATGTGGAGGAGCAGAGACGCGAACCCGGTTCCCCAGATTACGAGTCTACAGCTCTTAACCACTATACCACACTGGCTTATTTTTTTGGGATGTCTTATTTTAACCGCTCTGCGTCAGTACGCTGCATAGGCACGCCTATCCAGGCCGTCTTAAGGGAGGTGCCGCATCACTATGTCTTATTTTCGGGGTATGGCTTATATTGCACAAATGCATAGAAATCCTGCTACAGCTTATTTTATGGGTATGTCTTATTTTCGGGAAAACACGGTATATTCCTTTCTCCAACATGATCACAGTAAAGATCATCAGGGTTACTAATCAGGCATTGATAAATATTATAAGATAGCTACTTCCTCTATGTCATGTCCAGTGGCTTGTATTTTTACTTCTTGGGACTTTTATTCAACGCAAGAGCAAACAGGTTCTCCTCTTTTTCACTTTGATGACTTATTATATATTATATTCTCACTTAAAGCTGAAACATGAGGTTGTTGGCTGATTCATTCTCTTTTTTTCTGCAGACTTTCTGTTTCGCCTTGTGCTTCATACCCATTCAGCCCGTGTGAGTTCTCTGGTGTGTTAGGGGCATGTCAAGTGATTAAGCCCCTTCCGCCCTTAGAGAGGAGGGGGGGTTGCAGTGAATCACGAGCCCTACACGTGCTCAGGGGATGCCAGCATCCCCTGGCACTATTGGGCGAGCTCTGGGTGCGGTGCCCAGCTGGCTGGCCAACCGGCGCAGCCGGCTAGGGCGTGCCCACCACATTTAAGTGGGCACGCAGCCAGAGCTCGTCCTCTTTCTCCTGGGCTCCCGACTCTCCAGCTTGTCAAGTGATTACTGTGCAGGGGCATGTCAAGTGATTACTGTGCAGGCCAGTTCATTGCCCACTCATTCCCTAGATTTCCCCCTACACTTTCGATTTCATTTTCACAGCCATCAGGGTCAAAACCTTGTCACTTTTAAATTTCAATACTGGGGTATCAAGGGGTTCGTGTCTAATTCTGAGTTCTGCGTGTGTATAGTACAATTTCAGAAGCCTGGAATACCTTCAGCTATGCTCTGTGATACGCCCCTGAAAGCGTATCCTGAGTAGTGTTGATAATGGAGGTCCCCGGAACAGAAAGGGGAAAAAACTGTAAATACAGCCCATGCTGTGTGTGTTCTAATTTTGTATGATTTCCCACAGTTACCCTTTCACTGCAAGTATTTGGTTTTATTTAAAGCCTGAGAGCACGTCCTGATCACACATTGCAATCCTCAAATGCCATACCTTAGCAACAAAAGGTACATGTGTAATTATCATTCTATTAAATATGCCCAATTATCTTAGCAATGACTCCCGTTCTTTTCAACCTTCGCATCTCATTCATCACAACCTGTTGTGGCTGTTTTATAATAATAAAGCTTCTATAATGATGGGAAATTATATCATGCTGCAGTCGGAGGTTCATGCATTAGGGCTGTGCATTCGTTTGTGTTAAATGAGTGCAGATTAATTACTATGCCAAGGAATGGTTGTACTGTACTGTCTGTAACTCCAGCCATTTGTCATAATAAGTGTGGCCCTGCAACAAATTATTGCAGCGTGGTGTGCTTCTCGGGTTCATGCCATCTATTCCCCTCTCCCTCTTGTTTTTCATTCCTCACTCCAACTCTCAACAGTCAGTCAGTATCCCATGGGCTCTGAACAATCTCAGTCTTCATTTATATATCAATCGGTTTATTGTTCTAGCCAAAAGCCATGACAAATTCATAACAACAACAATAATAAAATAATACAGAACATATACCCGTAATATGAGCCTACACCCAAGTTGTAAGAGATAGAAGATACCAGAGACACCAACAAGCTTAAACCTAGCTTGATTTCAAAATAAACCTCCGAATCACCAGGACAGCTTATATAGCAATGTTATCAAACTCAGTTTTCCTTATTTATTTTTTTGTAACCAGTGCATAAAGGGCCACTTTGTGTTATGAAGCTATTATTATTGTGCAAAATAAACTGAAAAAATTCTGCTGGGGTGTACCTGCTTTCTTGTGTGAACAATGGTTTCAGAAACAGATCTTTTGGGTCTCCCTACAAGGGGCAAGCTAACAGGTAATGAGTGATGTCTTCCACCTGAGGTTGACCACAAATACAAAGTACAGGAGCTTGTTGTAGCAGCCAACCAAAACAGCAGAGGGCATCACTTGGAGATGGTTCAGTAAAGGCATTTTCTTTCGGAAACTGGCAAGAGCACGGTTTTCAGGAGTGGGTACCAAGGGGGAAATGTGGTGTTCCTAATTATTTGCAGATCCCTTCTGGATTCTATTCAGATGGTAAGTAGATAGATAGATAGATAGATAGATAGATAGATAGATAGATAGTAAGTACTTGGTGTTAAGCACCTGAACACTCAGGAGATCAGTATTAGTATACAGAGCTTGTTTCTAGCATATCACTGTTGCATCATTTGTAAACACAATGTGACTTCATGCTGGTCACCTCATGTATAACCGTGGGTTACATCATTCCTTCTTAAGCAAACTGGAGAGGCTCTTTCCAAAACACGTGCTCCAACGAATGCCTTAGAGTTGAATGTTGAAACTCCAATTGTGTAGCACCTTCCTTTGTGAGTAGTCAACTCCAGGGCACTGTTTGCTCAATGAATCACACCCCTCAGCAGAATTTGTGGCATTTTAAACCTCCCACAGAGCTTGCAGGCAAGGACGGGGACATTTTCCAATGGAAACACAAGGAATTGCATAGATTTACAGGAAATGCGTTTTTATAAACAGAATTTATTAGCATTTTCATAATATAACACAAACCCAACCCCACACCTACAAATACAAAAACAAATACAAATACACATAATGTCAGGATTCTTCTTCTTATCTATATACCTTGCAAAAAAAAAAATTTCTAGTTCTGAATCTTGACTTTTGACTTCCCCCGCCTATACACCTTCGGTTTTAAATCAATATACTATTTCCTTAACAACTTTTCTCTGTAAAAAATTTAACTTTACTTAAAAAGAAAAAACACAATTGTCTTAATCTTTGCATTATAACCTAGATCTTAACCAAGTATTCTTATAGCTAAACTTATTTCTTCTATCCTTTATCATGCTGCTTTTGACTTAAGATTCAATATCTCCTTACTTATTTAAAATAAACTTGTAATTAACAGACTTCACACTCCGATTTCGGATACCATGGCAGACCATTTGGGTTGTACATTTAATATTTCAACCCACTCCCCCTCTGTCCATTGTCTTTTTCTGTCTTTCACCAGAACCAAATCTCCAATTGTCTTCCTCTAAGTGTCCACAGGTCCAGGCTGCATCCACAACAAACCCCGCATCGAGCCTCAGGGTGTTCCTCCCCTCCATTCTGGGTTTCTCCGTTTCTTTTTCTTCTTCTTCTTCTTCTTGTAGAAATCTTAATTCCATGTCCCTTGCCCCCGAGCTGCCACCTCGGAGTCTGGATATTGTAAATTTTCCCGTTCCAGGGCTGCCACCCCCAGAAACCGGCCCCCCTTCCTTTCGGAGTTGCCCAGCCATCTCAAACCATCCTTCAAGCGCCCCTCCCAGCTCTTTGCCAAAGTTTGTTTCCATTGTGTAAAACTTTTGAAAAGCCTCTTCTGTGGAAAGTAAGTTCTTTTCATTTATAATTCCACTCAAAATTTGTAGTTTTCGATTAAGCAGTTCCAGTTGCAAGACAGTAAGCATTTCCTCATCCTCCAAACCAGAGCTCGATACCAGTGCAAGCGCAAAGTCCAGCATTTTAGGAGGGAGGGTGAGTATCAAGTTTCAGTTCCTGTCTCTTCCTTTCTTTGTTTCAGTTTTTTCCCACGAAAGTCCAAGTCGTCGCCATTTCTCCGATGCCGGAGTATAAAGACCAAAACTTCAAATGGAGATATTTTTTCCCCAGTTAACCCCCGAAGGGAAATCTCAACAGTCTCAGTTTTCAAATTCCAGATACTTTCTATCGATTGTTGTAGCAGCAGTCACTTAAAGAGTTAATTCCTTTCATCTCCCGAAGGGAGGGAGGCGGGCTGCCTTTCTTCTTTCCCCCAGATCGTTCCAGGAATACAAAGAGTCAATCAATTACTCACCGCCTCTGGGTTCTTAACAGCTCATTAAGGACAGGTAGAACTTAGACGCTCATCACAGGCTTTGTCGCCGCATTTACATCCCGGTTGGGGCATGTCCCCTATAGCCCGGCTCCGTCGTCCCTTCACCCCCACTCCCCCTTTACAGGGGGAGCGGGGGAAGGGTTCGGAGCCACAACGGGCACAGCCGGGGAGCCCAGGATGCGGGACGCTCTTCCCGCACCCCAACCGGAGCCCCGCTTAGCTGTAGCAGGGCTCCTAACCCCCGGGATGAACTGGGTGCTTCGCAGCCGAAGCAGCCCACGACCACCCGCAATGGCGTCAGCCGCCGGAAGTCAGATTTACAGGAAATGCGGCTGGAGATAAAGTGGTGGCGGGGGGGGGGGAGCAAACTGAAGATTAATCTATTATACACATACACAGAGCAGCCTAAATTGGGAGCAGGGCTGTTGCTCAGTGTCAGGGCTCATGCTTAGCATGTAAAAGGTCCCAAACTCAATTCCTGACATCCCCAGGTAAGGCTGCAATAGATTCCTGTCTGAAACAGTGGAGAGCCTCTGTGAGACAGTGTGGACCAGTAGTTCCCGTATTTCCCACACTGCATGGACCACTTGAAATTGCTGGGATCACTGAAGGGTTTTTCTGCCTGCTATAGTAATTGCAATGCCCGGTGCTAGAAGCTGCCTGGTGTTCATTGCTTCTCTTGTTTCTCAAACATTTTGTTTTATGGTATTGCAACTTAAAGTCCATGAGGCAGATTTAGGGCTGTGTGAGCAGTGCACTTGCACTGGGTGCTGAATGGAGGGGGCACAGCCTCAAAGCCAGGTAAGTAAGACGCTAGGTTTTGGGAAGGAGGCATGAGGCTCTGACAGGGTCCATCTCCTTTTCAAAGCCTAGTTAGCGCTTTCCCAGCTTTGGGAAGATGGTGGTAGGCAACACAAGGGCTGGGGAAAGGCACCAAATTTTGGCCTTGCACAGTACCCAGGTCCGCTCTGGATAAAATACAGTAGCCTACAGTTGTACCTTGGCTCCTGAACGCCGCAAACCCAGAAGTAAGTGTTCCAGTTTGCGAACGTTCTTTGGAACCCGAATATCCAACGTGGCTTCCGCGGCTTCCAATTGGCTGCAGGAACTTCCTGCAGACAATTGGAAGCCACGCCTTGGTTTCTGAACGTTTTGGA
This sequence comes from Lacerta agilis, assembly GCF_009819535.1. NCBI lineage: Eukaryota > Metazoa > Chordata > Lepidosauria > Squamata > Lacertidae > Lacerta > Lacerta agilis. The sequence goes on from NC_046315.1 coordinate 71,684,814, forward strand.
AGTCGAACGGACTTCCAGAATGGATTTCGTTCGACTTCCAAGGTGCAGTGGACGCTCAGGTTGCGAACGCGACCCGTGTGGGATGCGCGTTTGCAACCCGCAGCATTCGCAACCTGCATGTCTGCGCATGCGCGTGATGCAATTCTGCACATGTGCAAAGCACGATTTAGTGCTGCTCATACGCCAAAACCCGGAAGTAACCCATTCCAGTACTTCCGGGTTCGGTGCATCTGTATCCCGAAAACGTGCAACCCGCAGCGAGCGCAACCCGAAGTATGACTCTACCACTGTATGAGGAACAAAGGGAGAAATAAAAATAAGATTAAAAAGTCAATATGGCTATTGAGATGACGTGCCATTTCCTGTCTTCATCCTCAAATCCACACACATGCCACAGACCACTTGAATGAAGCTCACGAAGCAGCGCTGGTCCTTGTAGAACAGTTTGGGAACCCCTGGTGTAGACAGCACTAATCTAGATCCACTAATACTCTGACACAAGATAATGTGGTTTCCTATATTTCATCACCAAAGTCCATGGTGTTTGAAAAGTAACTTTAGCAAATAAAAAGGTCCTGCCTCAGTATAAATTTTGATAGTGGGAGATACTGTACAGTGCTTCCAAGTGTCCCAATTTTAACAGGACATCCGTGATTGACAGAAGCCACCCTGGCTTCTGATCCCAATCCTGGATATCCCATCTTGGCTCTGGTGCTCCAGCCAGGGATCGGGACCAAAAGACTGATGTATTTTGGTTCTGTGCTGTAGCGTGAGTCAGTTCGCTTACACCAGAGCGTAGGACCAAAAATGTAAGAAAAACCACACTTCCTTCTTCCCCCTTCCATCATGGAAGACTGGGATAAAAAATATATCTCCACTTAAAGATCTTCTTTAATAGGTGCCAAAAAGATAATAGAGACAAAGCCTGTCTGATATGCATTGGGAGGGAGCCACTGCACTCAAGGGCCAGAATCATATAGAATGGACCTCCTGTTAAGATGGTATCTTCAGGAATCCTCCTGCAGAGTGCTGTGATCAGCTGGGTATATAATGTACTTTAAATGCAAACTGTATCCCACATGTGTCAGGCATCAGGAAATCCTACCCCCCCCCCCCCTTTCATGGCCAGCTGCTAGGGATAGAAAGACAGGAAAAGCTCTAACCAAAGTCATTTATTCAATATTCACAGAAAGACACTTAGAAAGGTAGCCTCTTGGAATAATGGTGTTGCTCCGAGTAATCTCCACTCCTGCTTCCCTTCTCAGTCGCCAACAGCACCACCACCCTTACGGCGGCTGCTTAAGGCCATTTGCCTCTTATCTCTTTGCTCTCCTACTTTCACTGCTTGCTGGGTTCTGGGAGAAGGGGGGTCTGGAACGTTTTCTGGTGATAACATGTCAGCCAGCAGCTCTGCTTCCCCCCCCCACCATTATTTCTCAGCTTTGCCCCTCTTCTATCTCTTAGCCATGACCTCTCCCCCTCCTCACTCCTACCTTTGTCTGCTGGTCTCCTCCTCTGCGTCAGGAGGTGCTGCACCACCTGGCACGGTCTAGGGGTGCTCCGGGCTGTGTGGCGTCAGGAGATGCCCCTGAATACCACCCAGTGCAGTATCCTTCTCCTCCTCCTCCTCCTCCTCCTCCTGTTCCTCCTCCTCCTCCTCCTCCTCCTCCTCCTCAGGTGATAAATGACTGAAATAACGGTACAGTTGTCAGAATTCCAAAGAACAATAATGTAGCAAGAAATTTGGTCTCACAGGCCTCAGCCTTCTTCTTAGCAGTAATGCTTATGTATAATGAACATTATATGGTGATAATATCTCTGGTGACTCTAACCAACATTTCTCAACAGCAACATGTGCCTCGGAGCATGCCGAAATGTGGATAGCTGTCAAGTGAGTCACTGATGGATCCTCCTCAGGCAATTCTGGCATTCAGCCTTAAAGCAGATTAGTTCACAAGCTCCCCGGTATAAGAGCAGGCAAGCAAAGAATCACCTCTTGTTAAAATCATAAAATTTACATTTTAGGTCATGGGTAGGCAAACTAAGGCTTGTGGGCTGGATGCAGCCCAATTGCCTTCTCAATCCGGCCCATGGACGGTCCAGGAATCAGTATGTTTTTACATGATTAGAACATGTCCTTTTATTTAAAATGCATCTCTGGGTTATTTGTGGGGCCTGCCTGGTGTTTTTATATGAGTAGAATGTATGCTTCTATTTTAAATGCATCTCTGGGTTATTTGTGGGACATAGGAATGCGCTCATTATTATTTTTTCAAAATATAGTCCGGCCCCCCACAAGGTCTGAGGGACAGTGGACCAGCCCCCTGCTGAAAAAGTTTGCTGACCCCTGCTTTAGGTCATTTTCTCACATATTCTCACTACTTTCTTTATTGATTGACTTGATGGGTAAAATGTATACCCCACTCCCTAGCCAAGAAAGACCCCACCACTCTCAGGGTGCTACATGGTATATATACGAGAATGTGAGTCATGATACATATTCTTAAATAAATAAGTGAATATTATGCAAGTGCCTATTTTTCTGCATATATATATATATATATATATATATATGGCAAAACTGTAAAATCTTCACTTGTTATTATGTACTCACATGTATTTTTTTCCTTTTTAAATCTGCATAGAGGGAAGCAAAAAGAGTGAAACTTAAAAGCTATTTCTACAGCTGCATGTGCCTGTGCACATCTCTACAAAAATGACATTGCATGTTTCATTCTCTCACTGATGGTAGCAGAGAGTATTTTGGAAGTATCAATGGAAAATGAGCTTCCAGGCATCATGCATTTTAATGAATTTCCCTTCCTTGCAATCCCTGGTGTAGAGAAGGGGATTGTCCTATTTTCACACAGGGCCACGGAAGTGTGTCTACATTGGCTTCTTCTCAAGGAAAAGAAGGATGTGCTTCAAGACATGAGCCCAAACCTTTGTTAGGCAAGAATGATGCTCACACTATTACCAAGGGCTCACACCACTTCTCCAGCTATGCAAACTGCAGTCAAGTAATTATAGCAGGGGTTACTCTAGTTTGCAGGTGGTTTGTTGTTGTTGTTTCAGTTTGTAAGATTTTATTAATACACTACAGTTAAAAAAATGAAAAGAAAAAAGGCATATAAAGTCCTCTTTCACAGGTAAATCTTAACTTGACCAACACAGAGAAATGTGAAACCTCCTAGCTCTCACCTAGGAGATTCCCTTTCTTCTCCCAACCTCCCGCCTGGGAGATCTTCCCTTCTTTTCACATAAGGTCCTACAACATCTATCCATCACTTTCACTTGCATGTTAGCCATTGCTTAACCCTGAATAGGGGACCACAAATAATACAGAAGACTGGAACAAAGCAAAAAAAAAACAAGGAAAGGAAAGGAAAAGGAAAGAGAACAAAGAGATAAGAATATTAAAGGAAATAATAACAGGTAAAGGTAAAGAAAGATAAGGAGAATGGAATAAATAGAAGGGACTTCCAACTATCCACCTGTCAGTTACATATCTGAGAGTTCTTCAAATGATACTTATGTTCTGGTTTGCAGTTTTAAACCTGCATCAGCCAAAGGGATAAATACTGCAAGAGGATGAAAGCAGTGCACGCTTGGATAGCAGTACGGATTGAGGAAACATAGAGACATAGGAAGCTGCCTTCGGGAGCGTTCCTAGGGATTGGCTAGGTTGGCCCCTGGCCCTGCCAATGGCGTAGGCCCAGGGGGCATGAAAATCACACCTCTCTACTCTGGGAGTGGCTAGGAACCTGCCTGCCCATCCATGTGCTCCCTGGGCCACTCCTCCGCTGCTCTGGGCAGCCAGGTGAGGTGCACAGGCTTCTCTGGGTGCCTCAGTGGAGGAATCCAGTTGCTGGCCTGGGCTGTCACAGCAGCCCTAGGGGGCGGCTTCCCAATCAGCTGGCTGTGCTATGAGCAGAGTGCCCGGCAGGGCTCTGAGAGAAGAAAGATGGAGAGTGTGGGTGAGAGTTGCAGGAGGAGCGAAAGGAAGGGAGGAAGCAGGCAGAAGGGAAAGCAAGTGGAGGGAGGAAGAAAGGCAGGCAGACGGACTGACAGAGGAGGAGGGACACCATAGTGTGTGGCAGCAGCTGCTTCCGCACGTGTTCTTTCAGTGGGCTCATATTTAAAAATAGCATACTTCTACATGGAAAGGTAAGTTGGATGCCGTCCTGGGTAAGCAAGCCTCCACAGCATTTTTGTTACCACAGCAACTTCAGTGCTATGGCTACCACCTACAGCACATGAAGATCAGGCAATGGCTTCTCGTTTCAGTCACTGTCTATAACTGCAAAAAATAATAATCGCCGTGCTCCACTTACAGCCTAAGGGATCCTGGAAAAGATCATGCTCTTGCACTTCTTTTTTTTGGCCATTGTATACATAATGATTTAGATGTGGTTCCTCCAGACTTAGAATCTGGCCTCTGGCCTGTAACTTCCTGGTCCACAGTACGATTGGCAGCGTTACTGAATTGCTTCTCTCTCAGGCAGAGGGTGTGCCTTGGATTACTCAGCATTATCTATGTGAGTCCTGTTTCATTATGAATAAGTCTTAGTTGGCTGATTACTCTTGGTCAGCATTATGAAGCCAACAAAATGGTGGAACTAATGGGAAGGGTTAGAAACCAAAAGAGTACAAGAAGTGTTAGAGGAAGATGAAGTCCTGGCCTCTTGGATTAGACTGCCCCAAAGACTGAAATGAATTATATCGGGAGCTCAGCTGCCAGCCCTCACAGCCATAGTCCCCGAGGGAAACTTACATCCCTGCAAGCTCTGTTGATCCACCCCAAGGAGCACCCAATTTATTAGGCTCAGCTGACAGTCATAGACCAGGGCTGGATCTAGACACATCAAAAAAGTGTTTCAGGAAAACGTGTTGTAAACCTCAAAGTGGGAAATCATGTTGGCGAAAGACAGGACTCCACAGCGCCAACTAATGTCACAGTGTTATAACGTGTATAAAACACCTTTTCTTTATTAATGTAGCTGAATCCCTAGGAAGCCGGCAAAGAGCGGTGAATGCTTGAACTTTGGCTAGGAAGACCTGAGTTTACACCCCTGCTCAACCATCAGGTTCACTGTATGCCCTTGAGACAGTTACTGACTAAGCTGAACCTACTTAAAGAACAATGTGTCAGTCCAGACCTGCTTTACAACTCCCCAAACTTAAAATACTTGCAAATGCTGCTCTGCCAGATGATGTCATCACCAATACTAAGGGGGGGGTGTTATGTAGCTGTACACCCCCACATTGTTGCTCTGCTGCACCACTGGTGGTGCTTAGCCTTTGTTGGATAATGCATGCCTTTCCCAAAGCCATTCACTACTCTGGTTATGTTTCAAATCTGCGGTCAAGAAAGACAGTCCTCCCAAGTTTAGAAATGGAAGCTTTATGGTGCAGAAGCAAGTGTTAAGTAAACAAAGTCACCTTGGAGGTAAGAAAAAACTGAATGGAGTGGAGTCTCTATGATGGGGCTGTGTGTGTGTGTGTGTGTAGCCATTACATTGCTATTCCAAGGACCAAGGACTAAAAAGATGGTAGAGAAAACAACAGGAGAAGTAGGTGGCGGTCATTAAAAATATATATATCTTGTGCTGTCTGAGGCATAAATCTGACATCAGGAATCACAAGACAGAGAAACCAGTAGGAGAACACTTCAATCTCCCAGGACATTCTATACAAGATCTCAAAGTAGCAAATACAAATTTAATTCCTTAATACAAAGGAATTTCAGAAATAGACTGGAAAGAGAAGTTGCTGAATTGCAACTCATTACCAAACCATGGAGAGACCTGTTCTGAACAAAGACATTGGATTCTTATCTCATTATACATGACAAAGCTATCTTTAGCCATCTCACCTCTTCCTTTTTCCTTTAGGACTAATTGCAGTCGTTAACAGTCGTCAACAGGTTTTCCACACCCATCAGCCAATCACCCATTCCCACCACCCTTCTGAGTAATACCCCTCCTCACTCTCTCACTATATATAAGGGTCTGGTGACTTCTATTTCAGTGTATCTGAAGAAGTGTGCATGCACACAAAAGCTCATACCAAGAACAAACTTAGTTGGTCTCTAAGGTGCTACTTGAAGGATTTTTTTATTTTTTATTTTGTTTTGACTGAGGCATAAAGGTTTGTTTGCAGTGAATCACATCTCCTACACAAGCATGAGCAGAACAAATGAATGAATTGACTGGTGCCACATCAGCATTCTGAACAAGAGATTGCACCCGCCCTGCATTCTTCTTCCATTAAATCTTTTTTGCCCACAGCTACATGGGTACAACCTTTCATAGGACTTGTTCCTACTAAGAGAGTTACATCTGGTTTACAGACCCACTTTTCACATACTTTATACAGCAGAGCTGTTGGCAGCTGAAATGATAATTTGGTTGTAATTACAAACAAAATGATTTCACATCTCGGCCTTCTTCAAATGGAGTGTCCTGATTTCCCTTGCACACAGGCAGTGACTTCCCATGCATGTGAAGACAGGCTTATTTTTAGAATAGGGACCATTCTGGTTTGTTTGGTTTTGAAATTGTTGGAGGCTGATCACCCCAAAAGGTGTCAGTACTCCAAACTCCCATCTCCCTGACCCACCCAGCTCCACCCAAAAAAGAGCAACCTAGTTCAGGATTAATTTTTCAAAGCCAGGATTACCCTTAAAATGCTTTAAGTGATCTGCAACTAGAACTGTGAGCATGATAAGGAAGGAATAAGGGTTAACAAACCTATGCACATTTTACCGGGGGGGGGGGGGAGGGTCTGCTGAATTTAATGGGAGTTGCTTCTGAGTAGATATGTACAGCATTGCATGGTTAATTGTTTTTTGTTCAACACCACTTCACTATAAATTACCCCATATCCGCTTTAAAGCACCCTGTCAATTATGCAGGGAGTGAGTTAGTTACTAACAGGTGGGGATTTCTCAAGTTCACTCAGGGGTGACATAAGGATCCTCCATCGCCATCACTTTTTTCATGTTTAAGTGACCTTAAAAAAACACCAAAAACCTCCCCATGAAACCACCATGAAGGCAAGTAGGGGAGGCTATTTAAATGTGAGGAATGGGTAAATGTGGCAGACAGCTAGTTTAAGTGCCACGCCATACATGCAATCTGGGAGATAATTTTCAGGGAATTTTATACATGCATACCATACAGAAATGTGGATGCAACCCCAAAGGCATATCCATAAAAACATGTCACTGCCTCCTCCCTCCAAACAAGAATACATATGCGTAGCTGGTGAGGGGAAAAGGACCTTTTGCAGCTTTAGCTCTGGCACCTTCGACAGTTGTATGGATGAGTGAAGAGTGGATTTCAGCAAGGTTAAGTTGTCCTACAAAGCCCACCTGCTGAGATTTCTTTTTTGGCACAACTGTCTAAGGTGCAGAAACACTGTCCTCTTTCGCATCAGGCCACCCTAGTTTATAGGCATGACGATCATTTACTGTATGTGCAGAGCAACCCTACGCATGCTTACTCAGAAGTAATGTTCAGAGGGCTTCCTCCCAAGTGTCTGTAAATAAATGTTTCCAGAAGGCATTGTGTCCTAAACAACAAATGTTCTTATTTTTATCTGTAAGCTGCCTTGAGTCCCTTGTCAGGGAGAAACCTTAATTCTGAGTCACTTGAAAAGGCATGTTTTAGAAAGCACTGCAATACAAAGCAGGACACCTTTTTTAATATTATTACTGGGCTTTGGGCTAGTTTCTACCAGTCCTTCCAAATATTGTTATAGCTCAGCAGCAGAACATGTGTTTTGCACACAGAAGGTCAATCCCTGGCATCTGCACCTAGGGCTGGGACTGTCTCCTGTCTGAAACCCTGAAGAGCCACTGCCCCAGTCAGTTAGATGGCATTGAGCCAGACAGACGAATGATCTGACACCGATTAAGACACCTTTCTAACTTCTTAATGCTCTGATTCGACAATGCTGGCACCACTGCATTCCTGATCTTTGCCTTTCCCCAACTTAACTGTTTGGGTTGGATTTATTTTTTAACATTGCTAGAAGCTAACTAATGCTGCTGAGCTGGTCTTGGTAGCAGACAGCTGATCCTATATATCTGATGTAGACTTGTATAATTGCAAAGCAATACAATACTTTTCTGGTTGGAAAGTGGTAAAGATCATTCACTATCAGACCCAGTCATGCACAAAGTTTAAGCACAGGACATAGGTTCAAATATAGCTTTTCCCTCATCCCACTCACTATCAGAGATCAAAGAATTCCATAGGCCCCTATGCTATGTGAGAATTAACCCCCTGAAAGTGACAGTTCTGAAAGTGACAAGAGACTGTCCATTAAAAATAATATTGGGGTTTGCCAGTATTTTAAAAAATGTCATTTCTACATTTATTGCTGCTCTTTGCCAAAGGGGATCTGTATTTTGCTTCAGGTGGGAGACTGTTCTAGATTTTTTGCTTTGAAAAACAGCGAATCAGCTATTATGTTTCTTCATCCCTATATCACAACGTACAGGAAACCAGTATAGCGCCTACAAGAGCCCAATGTATTTAACCTGCTATGTCTTCACACATTCCATTGTAAGATCGAGACCTATGCAAACTTTATGACTTTAATGTCAATCCAGCTCTCACACACGCACTGCCACATACGCAAAAATTGCTTAGCATCCAGTTACAAACTGGAACTCAAAAACTTGTTCACTGTTTGGTGACATCCGGCTTGGTAACACTAATTCTAATAAAGGTATTGCTATACCATGGATTGGTTTCTTACTCATGAGCCAACATAGCTACCTTTGTTCTTTGTAAACAAAGATATTAGTGTGATGAAGCCTCAGGTGACAGCAATTGGTTTGTGGTGATGTGGTATCACAGAATGCCCAATAATGCTCTAACAGATCAAGGAGGGAAGGCATTGGCAAGAGAATGTTCACATCAGTTTTCTTGGAAATAAAGTATCAGATTGGCTTATATGGAAATGTCCTAAAGACAGGGAGTGCTGTGTGACTAATAGAGAGACTGAAATGATGTGTGAGGAAAGGTCAAAGGAGTCGAGAGCTACTGAAGGAAGGGTAAGAGTAGACAACAGATTCTGAGCACAAATTGTATAGAATCCATAGGGTCCTCTGCCTTTATTTGAAACTGCCTAGGAGACTATTAAACTGTTTGCTTTGTATTGTTAGAAGCTACATACTTTAGGTTAGGGTGATCGGGCTTGTTGATCTACCTTGTTTTATAGTAGAATTTCAAGATCTAAGAGCATAGGAGTGTAGGAAACTGCTTTACACTAAGTCAAACCATTGGCTGTGCTAGCCTAGTATTGTCCACATAGCTCCCTGTGGTTATAAATTGGGGACATTCCCAGCGCTACTTAGAGTTGCCCAGAACAGAACCTGGGTTTTCTGCATGCAAAGCAGATGCTCTACTACTGAGCTACAGCCCTCTTACTAACCAGACTCAAATGATACAGTTGAGAATTAAAGAACAGCACTCCCCACACACCTGGAGCCTAGGAAATCATTTTCAGTACCCAGAACAGCACCCAGTACAGTGACCAGAACTGAGCTTTGCCCCCAAAATCTAATCCTGATTAGCTTTTTCCATTTGAGCAGCTTATTTAAGTGAGAAAAGTGACGTTGGTGAGGCTGTTAAACAACTGGGAGATGGATATATTTTGTGATCTATTGACAGTCACCCCAAGATCTATCAAAATATAGCAGTCTATCTTCTGCACATCTGTTTTTTAGGTCAGCCTGTGCTGATTGAGTTAGCTGCTGTAGACAAATGTGAGAAAGTTTTGAATCTCAAAGGAGTAGGTGGCCTTAGAAAAATGCTTACTAGGCATACTTGGGAAAGCTTTGATGGTTTCCTTCAGACAGGACATGCTCAGGGCAAAGAATGCGTATGAGCAATAATGGCAACTGAGGATGATGAGTTACAGCATCAACTTGTGGGAGCCAGCTAATTATGCAATCCAATGTGGAGTAGTTTGGAGTTCAAAGGAGAACCTAAGAGACTTGTGCCAATGTGCTTAATAACAAATCCCAAGCAACAGAAAAAGCAAGAATGAAAATGAAAGGTGAGAGGAAGCTTAAAAAGCAGGAGTGTGCATTCAAATTAATGCTAGACAACAATTGAAAACTAAAACATGTACTGTACACCCAATAGTGTCATAATGTCTCAATTTGTACCCCAAGGTGAAATATGATAGGCTCACTGCAACAATTCAATATGAAAGAATGATTTGATTTATTTTGGTTACTGATGGGAGTGCAACAATTCAATAGGATTTACTTCTTTAAAAAAACATGAATAGGGTTGCACTTTTGGTGTTTAATAGGCACTATTGGTGTTTAATATGCAGGAATTTGTTTTTTGTGTGCTGGCAATAGCAGACTGATTCTACACATGGGAATTAAGTGTGCACATAGGTACAAGGCTACCCTTGCACATATTCTATGGAATTTTACAGGCAATTAGTCTCTTATCTCATTTAAGGAGATAGCCTGTTTGCGCAATGCTGGAGAAGGGCAGTAGGAGATATTGCGCGTCCAGAGACCTGCAAGCACCATTGAGAATCATAGGATCCTAGAGTTGGGGGGCACCCCAAGGACCATCTAGTCCAACCCCCTGCAATGCAGGAATCTCAATTGAAGCATCCATGACAGATGACCACCCGAGCTCTGCTTAAAAACCTCCGAGGAAGTAGAATCCGCCACCTTTCGAGGGAGTCCGTAAAATTACACACGACCTAGATCGTCACCGTGTGTGTGTGTGTGTGTGTGTGAGAGAGAGAGAGAGAGAGAGAGCAATCTGTGTGAACAGCGCTCCTCTAATCTAGCCGTGATTCAGACTCGTAAATCTTCTGGAAATGGTGAGATTTCCACCGAGCACTGTTTCAGCCAATCTCAGAGGGGCTCCCCGTATTAAAATGGAACTGCCTATGCCCTTACCAAAGATGGCGGGGGAGGTTTTAGCTCTGTCAGCCTAGCTCGGAGAGGCGTAAAGCGGAGCCTTCGGACACGCCGCTCACGCTCTCCCTGTCGCTCACCGTACTGTGACAGCGACAGAACAGAACTCCGTGCCCTCATCAAAAATGGCGGCTCCTAACCTAGCTTGTAAAAAACCTAGCGGAGGGACCGTGCCTTTATTAAAGATGGCCGAATCTCAGTATTTTATTATTATTGGTTGCCTATAGGAGGTGTGTGAGCGTAGCGGAGCGACGCCCCTTCACGCGCGAGCCGTGGGGAGGGAGGAGCGAAAAGAGACGGGAGAGAGAGGAGAAAGGAGGAAGCGCGTGTGATGCGCGCGCGCCGAGCGCTCGCACCCGCCCAGTGCCGCGGCTGGCTCCCGCACGCGCCCTAACGAGAGAGGGAGGGGAGAAAGAAACACACACGCACAGAGTCGCGGCGAGAACTGCCTCGCGGGCCAACCAGGGCCTCCTCAGACGGCGACGGAATCCCCGGCGAGCTGAGGCGACAACAACAAACAAACAAACAAACAATAACAACGGCGGCGGCGGCAACACGACGGCGATGGCGGCGGCGTTGAAGCGGGAAGCGGCTCCCCGTCCTCGCTCCTCCTCCGGGTCCCCCTCTGTCGCTGCGGCCGAGAGCCCGTCGGTAGCGGCGGCCCCCTGGCTCGGAGTCACGCTGCGGCTGCTGGTGGCGCTGCTCCTGAACGCAGCCCGGGCCGAGAAAGAAGGTGAGGGGAAGGGAAGGAAGGAAAGGGGCTGGCGGGTGGGGAGGCGGCGGCGGCGAGAGAGAAGAAGGAGAAACGCTGCCTCCTCCCTCACGGTGACGGCGGGCGCCGCGTTTCAAACCGAGAGATTGCGGCGCCTTCCCCACCACGACCCTCCCCGTGGGGCCGCGACCCGGTTCCCCAGATGTTTCATTAAATGCCCCTCCGCTCCTTTGGTTCTCACGTGCCCACACCTGGTTCGGGGCCACCCTCTTCCTCCTCCGTGCTCCCCCTGGGGCGAGGGGAAAGGGGTCTTTCCCCTCTGTGTGTGTGTGTTTGGTGAGGGGACGACGACCCCTTAACCCTTCGCCGGCTGTTTCCCGAAGTTGTCAGCGATTCCCCTCGTGCCCCACAAAGCGCCTCAGTCGGAAATCAGTGCTGAAGTTTCTGAGTATTGGCATCCCCGAGTTACTTGGCTTTCTGTGTCTCTTCCCCTGCCCACCCTACTTCATCCTCTCTTTCTTTTTGGGGTCCCGTCGGGTGCGTATTTCTCCTCCTTCCCCCCTTTCCTCTCCCGGTACTCTGGCTCGTCCCCTCCCAGCCGGGCTGCCAACTCACTGGCCGGCCCTGTTGGCTGCTCCACCCGGCTGTGGGGACCTGCCGCCTCTGGGCCTGGCCCTTTCTCTCTCCCTCTCCCCCCCCCCTCTCTCTCCATCCATCTCTCTCCTCGCTTTGTGACCCGGGCCGTAGTAAAATGCCGAAGCTCGGCGCATGCATTTGTCAGTGAGGTAAAGTTGCTGGGGGTTTTTTAAATCCCGCTTTTGTTTTTTTGTGTTGGGAGATGGAGACGGAGCGCTAGTCCTGCCCCTGCTGAGCTGGATGATCCCGCCCGCACAAGGCAAGGCAAGGCTGGCTGGCTGCAGGCACCACCATCTGCAGCCCCAAGTTGGACCTGGCTTCTTTTAAGAAGCTCATCTCTTAAAATATTTACCTTGGCTACCCTCAGCTGCTGTCAGATTGCACCTTGCACCCGCTGGAGAAGTGCTTTCTTTCAAAAACAAGCAAAGGAGCAAAAAAAAGGTCTTTTGAGATTTCTGGACATCACTGCATTTTCCCCCATTTTTTTTGAAAAATCCAAAATATTAATTTGGGATTCCTTTTAAAGCTTGTTCTGTGGAGGTAGTGTAACGTCAGCAGGGTTGAACGGTGTGGCATTTTAAAAAACAAAATCCCCGAGAATCCTGCATACTGAGAAAATACATGAAGTGGTTTTGGATTTGGTTACTGATGCAGCAAAAATGAAAGGAGGGCAGCATTAAAGAATAGCACATGCTGCTGCCACCGCCACCCCCAGCCTCATTTTGGTACTTGGAAATAAAGATGTATTGTTAGCATGCAAATTGCCCAGCATGTTTTGATAAATAGTTTTCAGGGACGCTGTAAATCATGGATTGACAACTAGTACCCAGCAAAGGTTGTTGGACTCCAATTCCCAGCAGCCTCAGTCAACGTGGCTAGTAGTGGACAGGGATGGTGGGAGATGAAACCCAAGAGTGCATGAAGGGCACTATGTTGGTTACCCATGTTGTGAACCAGTAAAAAAATATAGTTTTATAGGTGTCCGTTTACAGAGTCCCTGAAGAGCATTTATCAAAAAAGTCAAGCATCTCATTTTATATATACAGTACCAGTTTGAAGTTTCACCTGCCATTCTGAAGCATCTTCAGGGCTTAATAAAATGTCTGGTAGTGGTCTTTGAAGCACTGTGAAGGGCAGCAAATGATTTTAAGTCAGGGGGTTTAGCCACTGGAGGAAAAGATAACAGACATTCTTGAAGAAGAAACACATCAAATAAATCTGCAAAACAGATGTGAGTCATCTTCCTTGGAAGTATCTTGCATATAGCAATGCTTAGTAACTTTGTGAAGTTACTAGAACCTTTAAACTGGAAACCAAGTGGATTTTATGAAAATCCATATCCTTAACTTTGGTTTGATGCAAACTTTATGAAGCTGAGTTGAAATTCTATTAACCAGTGACCTTAAACATTAAAATGTCATAATGTACATAACTTTTTATCTGGTTGTTTTTCATATGGAGCCCAAAGAAAATGTCCATTATCTTTTCGGTGGTTTGTGTATACATACCGTGTGTGTTGAGATTTTGCTGCTTCACTCTATTTAAAAATGTGCTTTCATTTGTAGCTAGGACTTACAGTGTCAGCAGTTAGTCTTGCAATGTCATTCATAGATTTTCTTTTTTAATGATTAATGAAGATCGCTCTGATTCTGTGGTAGTTCTCAGGCCTGCTGCTTGGTTGTTTGGTACTTTGCTATTTTCAAAGAAGGCAAACAGTTCTGAATAGTATTGTCAGTTTATCATGACTGACAATGAGAGCTAATATTTCTATCTACATTTGAGTATCTGTGTGCTGCCTTCCCAGGGACTATTTTGCTTAGGAAAACTGACAAGAATCTTGCAATTTCTTCCTGTGTACATACACTTACTTTGTATCGCCTCTGGTTCTGACCCATTGTGCCACAGAGCTCTATTCTTTTTCAGGAATGTTGAGTTTTCTAGCTTGTACGGACGCAGGTGGTGCTGTGGTCTTAACCACTGAGCCTAGGGCTTGCCGATTAGAAGGTTGGCGGTTCGAATCCCCACGACGGGGTGAGCTCCCGTTGCTCAGTCCCTGTTCCTGCCAACCTAGCAGTTCGAAAGCACGTCAAAGTGCAAGTAGATAAATAGGTACTGCTTCGGCGGGAAAGGAAACGCAGTTTCCATGCTCTGCTCTGGTTTTGGTGTTCCGTTGCGCCAGAAACGGCTTAGTCATGCTGGCCACATGACCCGAAAAACTGTCTGCGGACAAACGTTGGCTCCCTCGGCCAGTAAAGCGAGATGAGCACCGCAACCCCAGAGTCGTTTGCGACTGGACTTAACTGTCAGGGGTCCTTTACCTTTACCTGTGTGCTATACTAGTTATTCCCACCGTGTTCAAATGAACACAGGGGGGGGGGTTGCTGACTGTATGGTGTCAATTAACTTCCTTAACCGATGTCCGTGTGTTGCTATCTTAACTTCTTACTAGTAGCCTGTTTTACTCAAGATACCTCTATTCGTATAGCTGAGTGATTTATCCCTTTCAGACTGTGACTATTGGTGACTACATAGGAGCTACCTACAGTAGGACCTAGGTTTTTAAATGTTTGCGAGTGTGAACTTTTAAAGAAATTAGTAAGATTCTGGTTTCAAAATTTCCTGTTTAGAGGCAATGCTGCAAACCTGGACTTCTTTTATTATGCAGATAGTCAGCCTAAAATAAGTACAGAAAAGTTATTCCAGTTTTAAAGTATTTTAAGAGTGAACAATAGATCATTGACTATGTTGCTGCTGCATTCATAAGCACAAGAGGAAGGTTGCATATTCTACTCACTGCTTTTACTTGAACTTTCACTTCTCGCCTTATTTCTTAACAACTACTGTGAAAAGCTACAAAAATGTACTGCTATGCCAGTATCTTTCATGTATTAAATTCTGGTCACGGTCCCCAAAAGCTATGTCTTTTTCAAATGCTGGATATTTTGAAACATTTAAAACATGCATTACTTTTTCACATCACTTTCTTAAATGTCTTTTTTTAAAACAAAACAAAACAGTTTTCACTTTTGCAGACTGTATGAAAGCAGTAGCTGTGGTTTTGACAGGCAGGTTCTCACTATTCTGGCTGTGCTGTCTGTCAACTAACCATTTTTGTTGGGTGTGCAGGTAAATACCTATTCGTGTTCCAGACAGGTAGCTTGCCACTTACTGGTTGTCTGCATAGAATATCATTTGTCCTCAGGCAACCAGGCAAGTGGCAAGGACAGAAGCCCATTTAACCCTCTTTCTGCTGCTTATTTACTCATGGCACTCTTTGTAGCTATTGTAGCATCGCTTGGTTTTCCCCTTCCACGCTGGAGAATTGTGACAGAGTACTCTGGCTGCACTTTCTCTTCTCTTTTTCTAGAATGTGTGAGTGAGAACATAATCTGATGCGTTTAGCAGCTGAGAGAGGAAAAACAAGTAGCACTTCTAGTAAAGGTTAAACTGGAAAGGCCAGGGGTATATAGCACAGTAACTTGTTGCATTTCTGCACATGCAGTATGAGAGAAGAAAGGAGTCAGGCAACTGATTGAAATGGGGGGTGGAGGGTAACTTCTTACAGTTCATATTTGCACCACTGCACTGCTGCTAGCACATCTGTTGTGGCTTATTCTCACAGTACTTTATTTGTAAGTGATTAGCTTCACAAAATACTGGATTTCAAAGGGCGAACCTCTATATACACCTTGGAACAGTGGTAGCCAAAGTGGTGCCCTCTAGATTTTCTTGGACTTCAGCTTCCCTCAGCTCATCCTTGCCAGCATGGACAGTGATCAGGGAGGATGGGATTTTGAATCCAATAACATCTGGAGGTCGCCACATAGACTTACCCTTCCTTGGAAGATGCTCCTGCACCATAAAAGTGAAATTGGGGGGAAATATGCATTTGTATTCTCTAGCTAGGCACTCTGCTTTATGCTTCTCATGGTATGAAGCCAAGGGCTAAACCTGCAAACAAGCCTTCAGGGAGATGCCCCTGCATCAGTGTTCTGCTGTCAGCAGCAATGTTAGAAGGTCACAAACTGTAGCACATGGCACAACCACTTTCTACAAACGAAAGCAGCGTTTCTCTCATTTGGAGCCTGAGGGATAGATGTGTTTGAGATCTTGTGGAGCTTGTGTAAGTACACTTCAATCTTCAAGACTGACATTAGTAATCTTCAAGACTGACATTAGTAACTTTTTCAGCCAACCTCCTATTGGCAGCAAAGAACATTACAAACATTAATGTTCTAAAAAGTAATATTTACAGTCTCTTTTGTGTAGAAAACCTTTTGTGTATTTTTATCAGATATATACTGTTTAGTATAGACTCTTTGAAAAGTAGCAAAGAGGATTTCCCCTTCAAACATCCTAACACTTTTCTGGGTTAGAAACATTAGTACCTAAAAGTACCTACAGTATATACCAAAATACATACCAGGGAGTTGGTTTTATTAGACCAGCCTTATCGGCGCAAGATTTTGAGTTCATCATAACTCTTCATCAGGTTGAATGTTAACAAATGATCAGGAAATGGGTTTGCTGGGTTGTTAAAGCCATAAAGGCTGCATTGATCTTCGGCAGGGGTCCCCAGACTAAGGCCCACGGGCCGGATGCGGCCCAAGGGGCTCATTTATCCGGCCCCCGGCGATGCCTGCTGCCGCCACCCACTCTTACTGGCGCAACGCGGCTGCCCACTTTCGGGCCAGTGGAGCGCCGGAAATAGCTTGTGCGCATGCGCAAGCGTCATTTCCGGCACACTTCCGGGTCTGCGGAGGCCCGTGCACAAGCTATTTCCAGCGTTGCACCGACCCAAAAGCACCAGAAATGATGCGCATGTGCACAAGCTATTTCTGGTGCTCCGTCGACCCGAAAGTGCATCGGAAATAGTGTGTGGGTGCACGCTCCCCCGCCCTCCGGCCCACTGCGCAATCGGCGCTGGGGGAAGCGACCCGAGGTCCAGTAAGTCTGGGGACACCTGATCTTAGGCTTAGAGTGTAGGAAGGAGTAGCAGATTTATAGACTGGGCTCCCCCCGATGCTATGCATGTTTCTGGTTACACATAAGGATACCAGAATGGAGAAACACACAGTGATTTCCAGTTTTTGAAAATATAAAAACTAGCAGTTCTCTAGATCAGGGCGGTTCCACTTTTTATACCAAGTGGACTGCAATAATACTTTGACATGGAATCTGCAGGCCACACACTGCCTAGTCATATGGAGGGGGGGTAACAAGGACAAGAAATTGACCACCCCCAGCCCTCATGCTGCCTTCCCACAGCAAGGTGCTGGGCTTTGGGAAGGAGGCACGAGGCTCTGGCAGGGTCCTAGAGCTCTCCCACCATCTTCCCAAAGCTGAGAAAATGTTAATAGGCTTTGGGAAGAAGGAGGGAGGACCCTGTCAGAGCCTATGCCTCCTTCCCAAAGCCCAGCACTTCATTTACCCACCTTTGAGAAGGAAGCAGTGTGTTGGACCACTCTGCTCTAGAGATAGATCTCTAAAGATACTTTTGTTTTTCACAGGTGATTAACACATAGTTAGTTGCCAGCTCTTAAGAGGGTTTTTCTTGTGAACACTTGCTGTTAAAAAACCAAGCAAAACCTATTAAGCCGTGTTTAAATAATGCTAGTTCATAAGTCATCCTGGGTAGCTCAGTTGGTTACACTGAGTGTGGTGCTGATAATGCCAAGGTTGTAGGTTTGATCCACATATGGGACAGCTGCATATTCCTGCATTGCAAGCAGTACTAAATAGTCCCTTCCAACTTTACAGTTCTATGAATCCAATTTTCCTTTGGTTCACATTGATGATGAAGTGTTTACTGAAAGAAGATGTAGTGTTTACCAAATGATCACTCCACTGTCTGGTGACAGGAGAATATAATGAACATGCCAAGTCACAATTATGAAAAGAAGGGATGCTTAAGCCTTGTTTGACCCTTCATATGCTAATGTATTATATTTATAAAGAGAAAAGAGTGGGAGAAAAACTGTTTAGAAAGTGGGTGCTAGTTTACAACTCATTATACAGTATAAGACATCTTGGGAATGTCTGTTGAAACAACATGGACCTAGTCAACCTTAATATACAGATGCAACAACATATTTGTGTTAGTCTTGATCATTTTAGTTTTGATAGCAGGAACTCAGAATTTTTAACCCATTGTTTTCAATAAAAACCTCACAAGGGAGTGTGTTATAGTTCTGAAATACGGTACACTGAACCATTTGACAAGAATGGAAACTTAGACTTGAATTCTGTGACAATTTAACTTAAGGCAGTATATGGAAGGAAAGATCCCCATGCCTTCCTCCCCACTGTGGTCACTTGTGCCTTTGGGGGAAAAACCTCTCTAGAGGGTCAGGGACACCCCCTCCAAACAAAAAGAATGGGGGATGAACCATTGGGGGCTAGAAGGGAGTAATCTAAAATCCAACTTTATAAGATAAGGAAATTCATGGAAGGAAAGTTTTTGTTTTTCTGTATTGGTCAGGAGGGTCCTCAAACCTCTCAGGCAGCTGTAGCAGGAGGAAGGGAATGATAATTTTTCCTTCTGTGAACCTCCTTTAATTATCTCATTTTTAGGGTCCATTAAAGTATTACTTCAAATACATTTCTACTCCTAGTTTATTTTTGTGTGCTGTTAAGAGTTTCTAAAAGCTTCCTACAAATCTATATAGTGTGTTATAATCCAGGACATGTTGAGGTTTTCATTGAATGCATTAAGACACCCATGTCTTGTGTGCTTATTGTAATACATTAAAAACTCATTTAAGTTTTCATCTGCCCTTTTTACTTACGCCCCTTTTATAAGTCACTTTGATTCTAACATCCCATGTTGTAGTTCTCACCCCCATTTTCAAGGTAATTTTTCTTTACCTTGCATTCTTGCATCCACATATCTGCTAACTGCAGTATACCTAATATGCATGTTTAATTAGCATATATATTTATTAAATTTATATCATCTCCTTTCCTCCAATAAGGTGTACATGGTTCTCTCCCCACCCCCACCCCATTTTATGCTCAGAGAAACCATGTGAGGAAGACTAGACTGAGAGACTGTGACTGTGTCCCAAGGTTGCCCAGTCCTAGTCCAACACTGATTTCTATGTTTTTGTAAGACTAAGGTAAAGGTAAATGACCCCATGATGGTTACCGATAAGTCCATTCAAGGGGGACTTTGGGGTGCGGTACCTTATTTATTTACTTGCACTGGTATGCTTTCGAACTGCTAGGTTGGCAGAAACTGGGACAGAACAACAGGAACTCCCATCATCACATGGATTTGAACCGCCAACCTTCTGATCAGCAAGCCCAAGAGGCTCAGTGGTTCACACTACAGCGCCACCCACTCCCTGGTTTTGTAAGATTACAAAAGACTAAGTACAGCCCCATCCTTTGCACACCTGCACATAAATAAATGCTTTTGAGTTCATTGGGCTTACTTCCAGGAAAGTGTGTATAGGATTTCAACCTAACAGTGCACTCCTAGACAAACTTACAAGTAAGACCCCCTGAACATAAAGAAACTTCTGGCTTAGACTGACATAGGATTTCACTGTCTATCTCTGTATATAACACAGGACTCCACCACTCCCAGTGGATCAATGACTTACATACAGCTCATGGTCATTGAAAGTTATAGTAATTTTAAAAATCTATGCTAGTTTACTCTAAAGTTGAAATAGTCTGGAGAACACTAGTGTCCAACCTTTTTTGCAGACCTGCTCAACATGATGAGGGCTTTATTTCAATGATGGAAGAAATAGGGCAGAAACAGATGGCTACATAACTCTGTTTTGCAAGCCTCAATGACAGCTGGTCTTTCCTAAAACCACCATCACAAACACCTGATGTTCTTTGAAAATTGGATTGAAAAGCTCCTTTGCTTTTCTGTGCCTGTGGGTCCTGCACACACACCTTAAGCCAGCCTTTGCCAACCTGGTGCGTTCCAGATGTTTTGGAGTGCAACTCCTGGCCTTGCCTCACCCTCATTCCATTCTGGATGCTTGTGAACTTGGGTCACATAAACATTTTTTGGGAGGTGGGGGGCTCCAATACAGCTGCTTGCCAGGGTTACCTCTGAAGAGGGGTAGTTGTATGTGACTAACTCCTTTACCCTGTATCTACATTTTGGTTAGCTGACATGAAATTGCAGTGACACAGTTGGATAGCTCAGTTGATTAGAGCATGGTGCTGATAATGCTAAGGTTACAGGTTCGATCCCCGTAAGGGACAGTTGCATATTCAGGTTGGGCTAGATGATCCTCAGGGTCCCTTCCAACTCTATTGCTGTATTCTATGAATCCATAAGTTATGGGATCTTCTGGATTTAATGCTGAGAAATTCTGCTCTTTGTAGTGAGTTAAAATGATAACCACTAATATATACTTTTTGGGCAGCCTACACTGTTAGATGTCATTCCCCTGCACTGTAGGATTTGGCCCTTGTGTGGGATCATTTGGCGTTTGGAGACACCTGCATATACCCACCAGACCTAGGCACTGAAGTCTTAGTGTGCTTATTCAGTCAATATGTGATGGATTGGGTTCAGGGGGTGGGGTGGGAGAACAAGCTGAGAAGCTTAATAATTATCATGTGCTCTGGGACAGGGAATAGGCGCTCCTACTGTAGATGGGATTCTTCCATCTATGCAGTCTTATATGTTGGGATTAAATTGTTTTCGAAAGGTATACTTCAATTAGTCATATGTGACCCTCAAGGAATACTGGCAGGAAGTTGTCCTGACTCAGCTAAGAAATGTGCAGTTCTCACACATACAAGCACCTGCTGAAGGGTGAAGTCCCACCCATTGGTATGTGTGCCTTGTAGTGTTTCTTTGTTAAATGTGCTTCACAAGCTCACACTTGCTGAACTTTCCTGTGAACGTAGATAGATGATCTACAGAAACTTGTGGGTGAAAATCCTGTGCGGTGTACTGTCCTCCCCCCCAAAAAAAGACTGATTTTCATCTAATTGTTCTGCACTTCTAAGAGCATATTAAATATATGAAATTGGGTTTTAAGCTTCTGTTAAATCATATCTTTAAAAATGGGTGAGAATTGTTTTTTTTTTTAAGATGTTATTTATTAAGGACTGTTTGTAGCATAGGCTTACAGCCATATGAAGATGGAATTTGGGGCCTACAGTGATTCCTAATGCCATTTTTTGGAAATATTTCTTTCCTAAACTTCAACCCAAAATGGGGCCACAAAACAGCAACTATTATTAAAAAAAACCCAATAGCATAGAACCAGCTCTACCTAGAGGCACCAGAAATTGAACTTGTGACTGTTTGTATGCAAATCATGTTCTACTAAGGAGCCCTCTCCCAGTTATTTATTTGTGTCTGTTTATTTTTACATCATTTTATTTAAGGGGGGGGGGAGGTGGTAGCTCAGTGAATAGAACACATGCTTTGCATGTTGAGGATCCAAGGTTCGATCTCCAGGTACGTCTGGGAAAGGGTCTTGTTTGAAACCTCAGAGAACCACTGCCAGTCAATTTAGACAGTTTGAAATCCAGGCAGCTTCTGAATTTCAGTGCTATGTTTGTAATTCATAGCAAGTGTAATTCATAGCAATTTTCTTGTAATGAAACTCTTAAACTAAATTACATAGAGCAGGGACAAGCATCAAAAGGCCACTGAACCAGCCTCTTTCTTATAGAAAACAATAAAGTGTGTGCAGAATCTGGGTAGATGAATTTACGTGATTTTTTGATATCTTTTTTAGGGTTCAAAAGTGTAAGAAAGTGAAGATCACAGGGGAATTAATTGAATCGGATGGTTGGCTCAGTGAATAACATTATTTTTTTTATCAAGAGAACAACTTGAGACAACCACGTGTTTAAGAGGTACTTGAAACTACAATGTTAGAAGGGCATTGCTCTGCCTATTGTTAGATATACTTCTTTCCAGAGGCCAAGACTGCCACCACGAAATCATATCTTTATGTACAGACCACAAAGAATCTATCTCTTACTGCACTGTAAAGGAAGTCCTGTAATCTTTACACAGTAATTCAAGTGTTACCAAGGTAACACAATTTGGCAGACTGGGCAGGAGTAGCGCTATTTTGGTACGGGCATGGTAAGGCTGTTATAATGAGAGCTAGGAGAGCTAGTTCTCCCCCCAACTGCCCCAAGAAGAAAAACCAAACAGAAAAATGCTCTGGGAGCTTCTGATATCTTTCTTATGGGACCTAGAAGACTCAAATATGTTCCAATATGTGAATAAGAATATTGTGGGGTAGGAGATCTAGTAACAATTTCATATCTGGCCACCAATGTGCCCCTTTGGTTTCAATACCCCTGACCATTAGGTCCAGTCGCAGACGACTCCGGGGTTGTGGTGCTCATCGCGCTTTACTGGCCAAGGGAGCCGGCATACATCTTCCGGGTCATGTGGCCAGCATGACAAAGCCACTTCTGGTGAACCAGAGCAGCGCACGGAAACACCGTTTACCTTCCCGCCGGAGCGGTACCTACTTATCTACTTGCACTTTGACATGCTTTCGAACTGCTAGGTGAGCAGGAGCAGAGACCGAGCAATGGGAGCTCACCCCGTCACGGGGATTTGAACCTCCAACCTTTTCATTGGCAAGCCCTAGACTCTGTGGTTTAACCCACAGCGCCACCTGCGTCCCTAGTCCATGGGTAGAGGAGTCTAAAAAGCATTAGACACAAATTTTCATGGCCCTCTAGCAATTATGAGGGCTCATTTACCAGAAGTAATGTATTTAGCATTAACTCTGGAAGTGTATAATCAATTCTGACCAAACTAAGCTTCCTGATTTATATTTTGCTCTAGGCGGCTTCGTTTGGCCAGAATCTAGTACAGTATATACTTCCAGAGTTAATGCTAAATACATTACTTCTGGTAAATGAGCCACCATAGCCACTAGAGGGCCGTGAACAGTGTTAGAAACTCAGATTTATAATGCAATCCTCAAATGGCACCTTAAACCTAGGCTGCAGCCGCCACAAAGGAATGTCTAGGCACTGTTTCATCCCCTCCATGGGATTTTTATTTTTCATTCCATTTCTATACCACTTTATATTTTAAAGAAAAATTCTAGAAGCATTTTACAAAAATTAAAACATCAACTAAAACAATCCAGAATAAAACTAATTCAAGTTTCAAGGAAAATATCTCAGATCCTTCTCTAAGTCATGTTTTGCTTTCTTCAGTTGCCATCTTGGCATCCAGAGATCTCTGCATGGTCGCAATTGGACCCGCATCAGTTGCAAAATGTGCATGGCACCTGGCTAATTTTGAACACTAGCCATGAAAATTCATGTCCTGGGCTTTTTAGACTTACCTACCCATGTACTGTCTGAAACCAAAAGAGTGCATTGGTTGCCCGATGTGAAATATATTGGCATTATTTTCAGCTTCCCTACCCTACTAATAGAAAATAATTCTAAAGCAGGGGTGAGAAACATGTGACCCTCCAGATATTGTACAACTTGCATCATCCCTGACCATAGGACATGACTCATGTTGCTGGTCTCACACGGGTGGCAGAATCGTGCTGCCAACACCCACACAAGGCTGCTGCTGCAGAGGGATTCATGCCTTAGACACATGCTTTAGGAAATCCTCCTCCCCCTCCCCTAATATGGACTTTGTATGTGGGTGTGTTGTGTTTTTTCAGTAAACCAGTATTGTATTGCATTTTCTGATTAGCATTGTTGATGTTATTGACGATGATAATGCCAGTAACTGGCGTCTTAGAATCCAGATCTGATGGTCAGAAAGAAAAATAATCTACCGGTATTTTGTCGTTGGTTGAAGAGACAAAGGTAGAGCTTAGACCCATAGAAGAAGTCTGCTCGAGTGTGGGAGCTGTCCACTGCTGAGCACTGTGTTCCCTATTGGTATATGTAATTTGAGTAGCAGTTGTGGGTCTGTCTGTGCTTGTTGAACATTTGTTCCCTTGGCTGACCAAGTGTGAAGGTTGCAGGCATCACATGCTGCCTCAGCAGACTGATAGTGGCTATGGTACACATAACAATATAGCCACCTGGAACTGCTGATGAAGTCTTGGAAAAACAAAATTATATTAGTAGGTGAGATGTTGGCAGTTTAGGACCTCCCAAGATAGTACTTTCAGATGTGCTATCTGTTTATGTGCAGGGCCAGCTACCCAGGCAGAACTGTAGAGAAGTATTTCATAACAATTGTAGGGTTGGAAGGCATCCCCTGGGTCATCTAGTCCAACCCCCTGCAATGCAGGAATCACAGCTAAGTCAGTTTAGTCATGGGAGTTCCATAGCTGGAAATTATTTCTTTATTTATTGTAATAAAGGAAGTGAAGCAAGTACTCATTTGTATGTATGGATTTACTTCTTCCATTGACAATAAAAACAAAAACAGATATTGCTAGAATCACTGCTGTATTGAGCACGAAAATAACCAAGCAAATGGTTCTACCTTGTTTCAGACTCCAAATTCTGTTCTTAGGTGAAGTGCCACATTTTATCTAGAAGTAAGGCAGAAAACAGATCAGCCAACCCTGCCCTAGCAGTGCTCCTATGCTCTAGTACCCTCTTTGGCACTAAGTACTTTTCTCCAGTTGTGATTGGTGTGCCTGCTGTGTCTCCTCCACACTCTGATAACATCTTGCTTAGACTACTGTAACACTGTATGCAGGAGCTGGAAACACAGGAAGTAGCCTCATACTGAGTCAGACCTATTGTTGTTGGCATCCATCTGCCCTGAGAGACAGTGGAGTCCTCACAACAAACCTGTGAGTTAGATTGCACTGCAAGAGAGTGGCTGGCCCAAAGTAAACTACTGAATTCCCTGGCTATGTGGGAATTAAAACCCTTTGGCGCACCAACCAGTACAGCACACTGGCTATCAAATTAAGTTTGCTTTGCTGTAATTATTCATAGTCATTTATGTTTAACGTCTTTGTAAGGATAGCCTCCATTTATGTTTAACGTCTTTGTAGGGATAGCCTCCATACACGCCTCTAAATAATGCAAGCAGGGGTTAAGAATCCTGAAAAGTCACAAAACGTGACCCAAGCATAACTCTTCTAACCTAGTTACAGGTAGGTAGCCGTGTTGGTCTGCCATAGTCAAAACAAAATAAAAAAATTCCTTCCAGTAGCACCTTAGAGACCAACTAAGTTTGTTCTTGGTATGAGCTTTCATGTGCGTGCACACTTCTTCAGATGTGTATCTGAAGAAGTGTGCATGCACAATACCAAGAACAAACTTAATTGGTCTCTAAGGTGCTACTGGAAGGATTTTTTTTATTTTGTTTCTTCTAATCTATGAGAAGTGGATTCTTGGCATCCATCTGTCTCAAGAGACAACGGAGTGCGTCCCCAGGAGTGAAGTCAAACCGCTGTATTAGCAGCACCAGTAACCTCCCCGGAGTGTGCAATCCTAGGATGGTGTATGGAGGTTCTGGGCTGCCCAGATAACAAAACCTCCCTCTCGGCCTCACTGAAGCTGTCCAAAGGAAAGCAGAGCAATACGTTTGGCATCAGCTTGGCTGCAGGAGTTACCAGGAGGAGACGTACAAGACGTCCATGTAGCCATCTTAGGGACTCCACTCTGGATTTGTATAGGGTTTGCTCCTTAGCCTTTTCTTCTCCTCAAAGATATCCTGCAAGGCAACAGAGGTTTAGGACAAGTGTTTTCCTTCTCCTACATGGGCTACCTTCCCCAGTTAATGAACCCCACCTGCCCCTTACCTCCCCCTACAGCACATGTAGAAACAACCTTCTTGACCGTTGGACCCACTATCCACCAGAGCCTGCCTTCACATGCAGAGGAAGTCTTTAACTCACAGAGGGTTTGAGACCATTGGCTACCCTCACCTGGTTTAGCCAGCAGTCAAATGCAATCCATGGGATCCTTGGTATAAATCTTGGTTGCACTGGTATTGCTTTCTATGTCAAATAGGTCATTGAATGCAATAAATTAGGAACATTAAGAGAAACCACTCCAATCACAGAATCAATGGTGGTAGAAATAAGAGGTTAAAAAGTAAAGTAGTACTGGGGACACCTTAGCATTTATTTGATCGAAACTTGAGATAGAGATAGGATGGGGCGTGTGGAGGGTAGCCAAAAGGAGATGTTATGGTAATGGGTGAGATCACTTATTCTTGTATTGGTCTTGTTTGCATGTCACATGCAGCCACAAACTATAGTTAGATAAATTAGCTTGTACATGAGCTGTGTGCTAGTTCACACAGCCAGAACACTCCCACTTTGTTTCCTCCTTTAGTCAGATGTGGGGAATGAAACCATAAGGCAGTGTTTTTCAACCACTGTTCCGCGGCACACTAGTGTGCCGCGAGATGTTGCCTGGTGTGCCGTGGGAAAAATTGAAAAATTCAAGAGAATTACTTTATATATAGTCAATATAGGCACAGAGTTAATTTTTTTAACATTTTCTAATGGTGGTGTGCCTCGTGATTTTTTTCATGAAACAAGTGTGCCTTTGCCCAAAAAAGGTTGAAAAACACTGCCATAAGGTGATTGGATCATAGTTAGTTTGTTGCTAAATAAACTGCAAATGCTGGTTTGGATATACAGTAGTGCCAGGCCAACCACTCCCATGGTATGTTTCACTACTCAAGAGAGGAAGGAGTGAAGTAGGAAGTGCTGAGCTGCATGCATCACCTAATTTGACTAACTCTGGTTCATGGTCAACATTGTGTCAAAACATAGCTACTGTCTGGTAAATGTATATCCAGATACTGGCAGCATTAGCATATAAAACTAACCACAGTTTAGCACTACATGGCAACATCTCAGCAAGACAACATTGCTGTGGGAGAAATACTGATAAAGAAATCACAGATAAGCTGCATAAATTATTTGCATTCTGAACCACTTTTTGATGCATCTGCAGAGTCAAGTCAAATAGTTATGGGAGTATAACATCCTAGAATTAACTAATACTAATCAGTTACCTACCGGTAAATGTTTTTGACTCAGATGTGAGTTTGCTGCCTTTAATAATATTTGCTACCATTAAAATTGTCATCTTTCTTGGAAGATTAGAAGGTAGGCAATGTAACATCATTAAAATAAAATAAAAATAATATGAGGGATGGGGAGTCAAAAAATCACAGGCCTTTCCTCCTAATTTATGTCTCTTAAAGTTAAAATTATAGAAGAATAAGCAAGCAACATGACATCTATAAAAGCAAGCCTTGATTTGTTGACATTTTTAATGTCAAGGCACATATAAATATGTAGGGATGGGCCAGTAGACACTGTATACTTCTTTTAACTGGTTTGTTGAACAAGCAAGGATTCAACTCTCATATATTCGTATAGCATGTAATCTGTTTTGCCTTATGTTGATTTGTTGTGCCTCTGAACACCCAGCTAATATACATACCAAAGTCTTTTTCATCGCCCAAAGACCAGCAAGACACCACTGAAATGTCAATTCTTCTACTTTTGTCTGGCTTCAAAACATTATTCTCCTCTTCCCAAGACATATGAGCAAAAAACAGTCCTAAAGCATCCCTTTCTTCCTCCATTTCTAGGCACATTCCATGAGAAGTGTTGTTAGCCTTTTTTGTGAACTTGTAACCCTACCAAACAAAAATAATTTCTTCTTCAGTCACGAGAGACTTTCTATTAAAACTAAGACTTTACTTCTGAGCAAGAAGAAGTAACGGTGTTAGCAGTAACTTTGATTTTTAGATATAAAAAGGGTGGATGGATTGTTGCAGAAATGGTA
Organism: Lacerta agilis; assembly: GCF_009819535.1. Classification (NCBI taxonomy): domain Eukaryota; kingdom Metazoa; phylum Chordata; class Lepidosauria; order Squamata; family Lacertidae; genus Lacerta; species Lacerta agilis. The sequence goes on from NC_046315.1 coordinate 71,712,842, forward strand.
TAGTAGGAATTAAATGTGTGATGGTGGTCAGGAGAGGCTTTCAGGCCAAACTTCCCCAGTTAGATGGGTGGGGTACAAGTAATAAATTATTATTATTATTATTATTATTATTATTATTATTAAACTGCATTTATGTTGGTTGAACTTTGATGTAATGTGCTAAGAGCAAAGGTTTGTGTCTAACATATAGTTCTCATTGGGTCTAACATATAGCTCTCATAACAGATCTCTGTGCAAATTTAAATTTTGGGGTGGAGAGCTTACCAGCAAGGAAGTGGTTGGGGAAAGAAGTCTATTGCTAAACAGAATGAGGAAGGAGGAAAAGGTCTGTGAAAGTGCCAGTGAGTGTCCTTCAGCCATGTAAGCATTTTGTTTTTTTAGCTGCTTTCCCCTCTCATTACTTTAGTAAGACAGGGTAGAGTGATAGAGAAATAGAATTAAAGTAGAATACTGAGCTTGGACATAATGCCAAACCACATTTAATGCAAGCCAAGATTCACAAAACAACTTCAGGCATGCTTTGAAATCCTGGTTTGTTGGCCGCAAAGTTAGTGAGCCTAGTTAGCTTTGGATGTATAATGAAGCCAAAGTATTTGGATTTATAATCAAACAGAGTATATGGGTAAAAATTGTAGTTGGGGGAAACAACAATGGTCTTCTTGTGTCTGCTATAGATCTCCAAGCCAGACTGAGGACTTGGATGATGCCTTCATAGAGCAGATCACCAAACATTCAAAAAGAGAGATAATAGTAATCATGGACTGCTTCAACTACCCCAATATATTTTGGAACTCATACTCTGCTAAGAATGTAAGGTTCAACAAATTCCTCAATTGCTTCACTTTCCCACATTCCCAGAAGGCAGAGGAAGCAACAAGGGGGTCATCTCACTTGGACCTGGTCCTCACCAACATGGAGGAACTGATTGACAAAATGAAAGTACAGGAAACCTTGGTAGGAAGTGATAATGTCCTCTTTGGTTTCATTATACACAAGCAAGAGGAGGCTGAGTGTAGTTGGACATGCAATCTGGACTTTAAGAAGGCTGATTTCAAAAAGCTTAAGGAATTACTGGGTGAATTTCCATTGTCAGAAATACTCAGAGAAGGATATACTTGCATACTAAAGGAACTTGCAAGTATAATCTCGGAGCCTCTGTCTATAATATCTAATAATTCTTGGAGAACAGGTGAGGTGCAACAGTCGGCCTGTGAGCACTTAGAAAAGGACGCTGTGAATAGCATGGGCTTCTCAAAAACAAGTCATGCCAGATGTGGTTCAGGGGAATACGGTGGATGTAATGTATCTTGGTTTTAGTAAAGCTTTTGACAAAAGCCCTCAATGGTATTATTGTGAATAAGTTGGTAGAATGTGGACTGGATGAGATAACTGTTAGGTGGATTTGTAGCTGGTTGAGAGACCAAACCCAAAGAATGCTCACTGTGTAGATGCCTTTTTAAAAATGTTAGCACTGTCTCGCATGAAACTGCATATGAACAGCAATATCAGCCACGATAATTAATTAATTAATTAATTAAAGCACCTATGTTTTGCGGACCATCTAAATAGCAAATGTAGGGACTCACAGCAAGGAGAATCCTGCTTAGCAGGCTTTGTGGTAGCATCTGACTAGCAACTGTTGGAAATAAGATGCAAGACTAGATAGAAATCTTGGCTTGGCAGGGCTTTATGCTATAGACAAAATTTAAGTTGACAAGTTTTTATTTTAAATGTTTAGGGGGTGGGGAACTGGAGGACCACATCACAGCTATCTCCAAATGGACAGCATTACTTGATCAGAATGAAGTTTTAATTTGTATTTCTCTTGCTTTACAGCTTTCATCCAGTCAGATAGCATAATAGAAGTTCTACGCTTTGATGAAGGAGGCTTATTACAGGTAAATATTTTTTATTAAAATAAATGGGTCTGTCCTGTATTGCTGTTGTGTGTAGTAAAATTTCTTCAGTCTGCTGTGTTCTCTTGATGTCTCTTAATGAAGAAATAAAATTAATGGCTGGAACTTCAAATCTAACTTGACACACTCATCTTTTCCGTCTGGCCCCCTGCAAATTAATTATTTTGGGCTGAATCCAATTGTGTAATGTTGCTAAGCAAGATTATTTACTTGAAAGCTGAGGCTGCAATCTTATGCACATTTAATCCTATGAGTTGGGTGGCGGATATACATACATACATACATACATACATACATACATGAGTTCAATATCTTTTATATGAACTTGAGTGGATGATCCTGGTGAAATAGTATAGCCTATAGCATCATCTTTATGATTCCAGTACCTTCAAATTTTCATTAGCACCTCATTAGATTTGCCCTACAGATAGCAGCATAAACTGGTGTTTATATATATTTTATTTTTTATTTGTTGAATTTATATACTGGCCTATACCCAGAGGTCTTATAGAGGTTGGGAGGGGCTTTGTGTGTATGATAGTGAGAAGAACGAAAACATTGGTGTGACCCATAGCACAGCTTACAGTTTGCGCACTGTTCACAGAAATGGTTCCCTGTTCTGCGATTAAATTTAAACCCTTCTATACCTTAATGCAGAGGTTTTTAACCTTTTTGAGTCCACAGCTTCCTTGACCAGCTCCACCCTTTCTCCGGCTCCCCTGTGGGGAAATGGGCTTCAAGCCTCAGAAGCTCAGTTATGCCACCCCTTGCCTGCAGAGCCACCAACCCATCACCCCTTTTCGACCACCCTCCCTTGTGGAGTGTTCCCCCAGCCTCTTCCCCTCCCTTCACCTTGGGAACCCTCCGGGCAGCCACTACCACCACCCCGGTCTCTGAACTGCCCCCATGCCCCAAAGAGAGGTGCCTCCTCATGCCACCCCACAGGGGCCTAGGAAGAGGATGCCCCCAGCCTTAGTAGACTGACCAAAGGTGAATATAAGGCCAACACCTTACTCATCTTAGGAGGTAGCAGTGGCAGCCGCTGGGCCTGCATGGTGGAAAGGCTCCTCTTCGGTGTTGGGCACTCAGCTCCCAGGCAGGCATTGCACATGGCAAGCACAAAAAAGGCCAGCATGGTACCTACCTGCCTGGCCTCCCATTTTGTCTGTCCATTCCCAACAGCAAAGGCTGGTGGACTGTCTGGCTTGGCTCCCTCATCCACTTGCTTGTCTACTCCAAGGCCGCGTCAGCTCCTGGCAACCAGCACCCCCTGGTCAGCCCCAGAGGTACCATTTGCCTGGGGAGCTTGTAGCCAGGACTGCTGCAACAAACAGCCACACAAGCATTTGGGAGGCAGAGATGCAAGAGGGCATCAGAGAAGGGAAGGGAAGGAAGAGGGACAGAGGCTAGTGTTGCCTGTGGCACCCTTGACCATCCTTCAAGGCATGGTTGCTAGTTGGCTGCAGCAGTTTCAGGCAGTAAACAGGGAGGGAAATCAGACAGAAACAGATTAGAAATGCTCCCATACAAAATAATGGAAGTCTGTCACCTAACAAATAATTAACTGGAAGAGAATTGTGTTTGGAAAGTGGGATCTGTGTGTACATATCTATGCAGGGCAGCTGAGACACAATGAGGGATAAAAGATTAAATTAATCAAACACGCATTAGCTTGTCTCTTAAATGTTATGCTACTATACTTAGGAAATAATTCTCAAGTAGGTGTTTCAGCTTGTTATTTGAAGTGGAAAATGTGAATGGGCCAATGGCTTGACATTAGCAATAACACACTTGGGAGTAATTTATATTCAAGTTCTTTACTTCTATAGTACATTTGAGCAGTGCTTTTTTTCTAAAAAAATATGTTTAGGGGTACTCACATTTTGACTCAAGAAAATCACCATTTTTTAGTTCAAGTTGGGGAAAATAAATGCAGTAAATGGACAAAGATCACAAAATGTTTAGGGGTATGTGTATCCCTGCATCCCCCCAGAAAAAAGCACTGTCTCTGAGTAAAGATGCATAGAACTGTTCTGTAAATTATCATATGATAAACTGGGCAGTAGTGCTTCTTTATAAGAGTCCTTGACAAGAGCTAAGAGGTTTTGAATAATTGGAAGCTGATATTTTGGGCTGCAGTACTACCTCCAGTTACTTGAGAGTAAGCCCCATTGAATTCAATAGGACTTATTTCTGAAGAGAAACACAGTTAGGATTGTACTCTTAAAGAGCTGGATTTGAGATTTACGCAAGCTACTGTGTATTCTGATTGCTTATCAATAAATTTTCAAGGAACATACTTTGTTGCTGAAATTTGCTATTCTTTTCTTTTCAGACTGAGACAACGATTGGCCTCAGTTCATATCAGCAGAAAAGGTATGATTTTCTACAGTCCATTGTTTCCTTTAATTCCAAACGATGCTTAAAGTTATCTTATAATTTGAAAATGTTTGACTGCTTTGGTAAACCAAACTATTAACGTTGTTTGCTTAATCCAAGGAAATTATTTTATTTCTTTAGAGAATTGCTATTCCACATTTTAATTTAGTGCTCGAAGCAGGATAATCACAATTGTCAGTATATGTATACATTGATACGTGATCGTTTGTATGAAATGGCATTTACAGAGCAGCTATTGATGATACTTTTCTCATCTCATGAACATGGTGCCTTGTTGGTAGAGGCAAGGTTGTCAAGTCTTATATTAAAGACATTTAACTACCTTCTCATGTGATCATATGAACTGGCCTTGGTAATCTTGAAAGTCATGAAGGTATCCTGACAATCATGGGAATATCAAATAATTTACATAGGTTTCTACCATTTAAAATCTCTCCAGCCCAGTTAGCCACAATTTCTGGATAACCAGAATTGTGGGTGGGGGCGGGGGAGGGGGGTTATCATGGATTTCTCCCTTCTACAAGTCCAGAATTATGCCAAAAACTTTGGAAAGGGGGGATGTTTGCAATTGGGCTAGAGTTGGACTCTTGTAGAAGATATAAGCAGTATGAGAGCCAGTTTGGTGTAGTGGTTAGGAGCGGCAGACTCGTAATCTGGGGAACCGGGTTCGTGTCTGCACTCCTCCACATGCAGCTGCTGGGTGACCTTGGGCTAGTCACACTTCTCTGAAGTCTCTCAGCCCCACTCACCTCACAGTTTGTTGTGGGGGAGGAAGGGAAAGGAGAATGTTAGCCGCTTTGAGACTCCTTCGGGTAGTAAAAAGCGGGATATCAAATCCAAACTCTTCTTCTTCTTCTTCTTTCTTCTGCAAAAGCCCTGTAGGGAAGAGAGAAAAATCACTTCTGCTTTCCTCCATAGAAAATGAAGAAAACAGAGGTGGCATCTCTCCCATGAGCAAGGCAGAAAGTACAGAGACATTCACCTGTTGGTGGAGGGTTATTTGGAACTGTGGAACCTTGTAGATGCCATTTTATTTGATAGGATGTGTGTAAAATGTGGGTATAATGGACAGCTCAGGTAGACCAAAGTCTGTTGGTGCAGTGTGGTGAAATTCTACCAGAGTGGTATAGCTTGCACAGTGCTGGGCTGCAGATCACTCTTTAAACCTCTTTTGTTGTCCACCAGTATTTCGCTTTCCATTCTTAAGTTGGGAATAGAGTACAGTCATACCTCGGGTTACAGCCGCTTCAGGTTGCACATTTTTGTGTTGCACACCGCACCAAACCCGGAAGTACGGTAATGGGTTACTTCCGGGTTTCGGCACTCGCGCATGCGCAGAAGCGCCAAATTGCAACCCACGCATGCACAGGTGCGGCGCTGCGGGTTGCGAACATGCCTCCCGCACGGATCACATTCACAACCCTAGCGTCCACTGTAGTTGCTTTGGAATATGATAATCAGGCATCCAAACAACATGACCAATCCAACGAAGTTGATTTTGAAGAATCATTGCTTTGACACTGGTGATCTTTGCTTCTCCCAGTACACTGGCATTAGTTCGCCTATCTTCCCAAGTGATGTGTAATTTTGTTCGGAGACACTGTTGATGGAATCTTTTGAGGAGTTGGAGATTTATAAGTGGTCCGTATTTAAGCTTTGTAAACAAGTATTTTGGTTTCCCTGTGAATGTCCGGTCCTCAAACACTCTGCGCTTCAATCAGGAGCCTAAGCTGTAACATCTCTGAGGTTAGCTTAAGGAACTGAATGTACGTTGTGCATTTACCATCTTGCTGAGAAGCCTGTAACATCCACCACAGTTTATAGACAGACAGACAGACAGACAGATGATAGAATTCTTTCAAGAATCAGTAACTGTCTCCTGACACATCTCTTGTATTACCAGTTTTGTTGTAAAATAAAATCTTTTTTCTTGTTTAACTCCCCTAAGTCTCCAGTTTTCTTTAAAAAGCAAAAATAGCCAATAGGAAAAGGGGGCACGCCTCAGTGGACCTAGACAGGGGTTAGAGGAAAGCTGCTTATCTGACAGTTCAGTTCTAAAAAGAGAGAGAGCACTACATTGCAATAAAAACATTTACATATTTTTCTTCAAAAAGTGTAATGTGTGTTGAGTACAGCTGCTTGTTATGTAAATGTCACTGTCCCCAATTAAGAGCCATTTGTCAGTAGGTGCAGCTGGATCACACACTAGCTTAGCAATGGTGTTGTCATTTTTAAAGGCTTAAAATTGTACGTTAGGAGGGTAATGACCTCAATAATATTTAGTGCAGTGAAATAACACGATTCACAATATCCAAACTTTCCTTCCTATCATTTCATATTAGAATTCAGCCTGTGGTTTTCAGCTTTGGTGTGTTCCAAGTGATACAACCAGCTATATGGCCACTAGTTTTGGTGTGTTCCAGACAATAGTAACAATTAGCTATGGCATCATAATGCCCAGGAGAGTGATAATTCATGGCTGAAAGGCTGTTGGAGGAGAGGTGTGAAGAGTAACAGAGATGAAATTCATATATGCTTTTCTCCTTGGATGACTATCATTCTTTAGCATTGGAAATTCCTGTCTGTGTCTCACATGTATTTTTTGCTAGCTAATCACTAGAGCATCTACAGTAGTTGTAAAGCTACTTCCAAGTAGTCTTCCTGCACTTATTATTTATTTAGTTAACTTGGGGACCATTTGCTATACAGTGGTACCTTGGGTTAAGAACTTAATCCGTTCTTGAGGTACGTTCTTAACCTGAAACTGTTCTTAAGCTGAAGCACCACTTTAGCTAATGGGGCCTCCCGCTGCCACTGTGCCGCCAGAGCACAATTTCTGTTCCTATCCTGAAACAAAGTTCTTAACCTGAAGCGTTATTTCTGGGTTAGCGGAGTCTGTAACCTGAAGCGTCTGTAACCTGAAGCATCTGTAACCTGAGATACCACTGTATATTATAAAAGTCTTTTAAAAACTACAATAAGGAGTGGAAGAGTCAAAGACACAAAGCATGGAATTAAAAAAAAAATGTTCCTATTGCAGTTGCAAGATTGTAGTTGTTGTGTTTTTTACCTTATTTATGGGTATATAGATATCATTGTTTTAGGCACTGAGAGCATGCATAGCATGCTGGAATCCTTCAAATTAAAGTGGAAATTTGTAAAACATTTTAGCTGTTTTATCAAGCTGAAGTAGCATAATGAAACTCTCAGGTCATTTAAAGGCACCAGAGGAAACAGCTAGCTAATGCATTTGAACATTCATTTGGTTTTTGCATACATATATATGTGTGTTAACTTAGCTGTTACACTCATTTTCTACTCTACTTTTGAAATGCCAGATTTAAATTTACAAGAAGACATATGAACACTAATTTCCAAAAACCAAACAGAAACCAGAAGCATTCAGTCAATTAACTTGGTATCTTAACCTCTCCATTTGCATTAAATGTTATTTTAAGAATAGTAAATTTTCAGTTACTTCTGTTGAATATTTGCTAAACAATAAAAGAGGAAGTACTGTCAGGTCATTGAATCTATGCAAATTGTTGTGAAGCTAATTGTCACTAAAAATGCAAGGAATGGCACTATGGAGTACTTTATCTAAAGGTATTCAAAATTTTAACAGCCTAAGACGACAAACCTATACTCACCTAAGTATAAGTCCAATTGCACTTAATGAGGCATACTTTTGAGTGGACATATATAGAACTGCCTGTGAAGTTACTGTTTGTACATTTGGGGTGCCACTGCCTTGGCATCCCAAAGATTCTTTGGAAACATCAAGAGAAAAGTTAATTACAGGTCCATGAACAAACAGCACTATAAATTTACAATTGCAGTGCATATATATATATATATATATATATATATATATATATATATATATAGGATGTGTTGAGATAAATTTGCATCATCAGTAGTATCATAAACAATTACCACAGCTGTTGTCTTCCTGCTTCTCTAAGGCAAGGCCTACTGTGAGCTGTAAGGAACCCACTATCTCAGATATGATCAAAGGTCTAATTGAGGGGAATTCTCATCCTTTCTGTCACTCATTAGGCCAAGGGTGGGGAAATGGATGTGACCAGCGAGGCAGAACTTTTATCTCCCCCACTCTGCATGGCCAGGTCTGACAGATGGGCATGGCCAATCACCTCTCAGTCATCGGACATCACAACCCCCTGACAGTTATGCTATGAAATACCACAGGCCATGTTTTATTCCTAATGTTTTTAGCATTCATATGCAGTCATTGGGAACCATGATTGGGATATTTGGGGCAAGGTGCCATTGGTATGCTGACGAGATTCAGCTCTATTTCTCCATAACATCTCAGTCAAGAGAGATCATGCAGATTCTGGAACATTGCCTGGATGCAGGAAATTAAGCTGAGCTTGAATCCTGGCAAGACAGAGGCTCTGTGGGCAAGTGGTTCTCATATCTTAAAAATTGGCCAGCTGTTTGCCCTGGACAGAGCTGCATTCCCTCTTAAAGAACAGGTATGCAGTCTGCAAGTCTTCCTGGAGCACTTTTTATTATTTCAGCTAGTACAACAACTGGACCTGATAGCTTGATCACAGTAGTCCAGAAATTGGTAATTTAAAGACTGGATTACTGCCGTGTGGGGCTTTCCTTGCACTTGGTCCTGAAACTGCAGTTAGTACAGAATGCTGCAGCATGATTATTGTCAGGAGCAAGTTCCTATTATTCCTCTGCTCAAATATCTGCATTGGCTGCCAGTTTGTTACAGGGCCAAGTTCCAAGTTTATTATCAGTATTCAAAGCCCTTAACAGCTTGTGATCAGTTTACTTTTCTTGCCCCATATATATTTTCATACATACATGCATGCATGCATAACCCCAGATAGGTGTTCCAGTCAGTATAGTAGTAGGCAATACTGAGCTAAATGGGCCAATGATCTGATTTGGTATAAAGTTTCCTGGGCTTCTACATTGGCTGGTTAGTGTAGAGAAGAGATGCACAACCTGCAGCCATCGTCAGGTGCATGGAATGATGAGAGGAGAAAGGGGAACCCTCTGTAAGCAATCAGGTCAGACCTCTGGTAAGAATGACCTGTCCCTTCCTCAGCAACCTGTCCAGTGCAGGCATGTAGTGTCCAAGGGGATTTGGCCCTCAGGGGAAAAAACAAAGTTCTCCACTCCTAGACTAGGGTATGATCCTCTCTTCAGGTAGAAGAGTTCCCAGGTTCAGATCTTGGATAACCTTGCTCAGGGTGGGAAGGCTGACTGTACCTTTAATGAAGCATTCATTCATAGAAGTATATATTCGTTGTTAATAGGCCAGGTAAACAAAAGTTATGACTGAAGGTGCTTGAACACACCTTTGAGTGCTGCAGGCACATGCTGAGTCAGTGCTAGGTGGGGACTTCTGTAAGTTTGCACTGAACAGATGCCTTAACATGGCTTTAAAAGACGTGTTCAGCACAAGGAATGCAGTTCCTCCCCCCTCACACACACAGTTGCTCCTATAATAGTCTATAATTTTCTTAAGACTGGAGGTGGTAATAGTTTGATTTTGGGGGCAAAATTCCCAGTATTCTATGTGTAGTAATTAAGCAGTATTTGTGTGTGTGTGTGTTGCAAGTAGTTACAGTGTGTTACTGATATGATATGCAGGACTGGGACAAGACTGCACCTTGCATAAACTTCTGCTTATAGGCCTTTTCTGTTTGAGCCAAATGTTATGTGCTATGTCTGCTCATTAAGAGTGGATTTTTAAGTTTGTAGTTAAAGTACGTGATCTACACACACTGTGCCTTTGCCTAAGTTGCAGACACTCATGGACATAAACCTTGAAAAATGGAAAGTGAGACAGAAAACTACTATCTGCTATGTGAGATTCTCTCATCATATTTCTTTTTTCTAACAAATATCAAAGGGTCCACTTGTTGTTCCAGTTGCATGTTAGCCACTAAGCTCCAAACCATAGTACAATTACTAGAATAAATTTAACAATAAAGTAAAGTATTTGTATAGCTTAGGGCATCTGCTTGTCAGCCTGGAGTCTCTCCTGTGGTGTAATAAGATTGTTGTTTCTGTGCTAGACTTCTTTGAAACTCCCCATAGCTTAGGTCATGATGGAAAAGGCAATTCAGATATTGGTAAATATTTTTTATTATGATTATGAACAGCCTGATAGAACAAGACACAAGCAGTACCAAAGTTCTTTGGTAACTAAGCAAGACTCTGTGCATTTTAAACCTTAAAGGTCAATGTAATCTTAGTTTCTAAATTTGAATACACAGCCACAGCCACACACCTCTACATCCTTCTCTGTGCAGAGCAGAAACAGGAAAAGAGTGAATATTTTATCAGTGAAGGTGTGATCATTTACTTGAGCGCCAGCAGGAGTTTGCCATTTAAGGACAAAAAGTTAACCTCAGCTGCTTCTGATGAAAAGAATTACCCTCAGATACTTTGTATTTTTACATCGTTGCTGCTTCCAGTTGTCTATGATGAGTTATAGTTTTGAAATGGAAGGGGTCTAGAAATTTTCAAGAAGGGTTTGCAGTATAAACTACTTCGAGTGTTTTCTAGCAGAGCCTGGAATTGTCTTCAGAATTCTAACCTTCAGTTGAATAAATCTGAAAGCTACCGTGATGTCCTTGTGCCTACCAATTCATGCCCCCCGATGCTGTGCTGGCGCCGGAAGTTGCAACTCCCCCTCTGATCGTCTCTGGCTGGTGTTGCTGGGTCTCTGTCCAGCATCCCCGACCCTCGGCTCCTCCTCCTCTTCCACTGGAGAGAGCTCTGGCGATGGGCTTTGAGAGGAGTCAGATGATAGCAGTGGCTGGGGCTCCCTGTACCTGAGCAAGACCTCCTCTTGAGGAGGTTCCCTACCCTGATTCTCCCCACTAGCAGGATCACTTTCCCTGGGCTCTCCTCACGAGTAGGACCTCCCCCCAGCAGGATCACTTTCCCCGGGCTCTCCTCACGAGTAGGACCTCCCCCCCCCCCAGGCTCTCCTCGCGAGGAGAAGGCAAATCCCTGACAGGCTTTCTCTTAGCTTAGATGTAACTAAAATTTACAATCCTATTCCCAATTAATCTGGGAGTAAAGCCTAAAGAATTTAATAGGACCTAACCTCTGAATAGATATGGTTAGGATTGCACTGTTAGTCATTCATGTATAATAATAAAATTTGTAATAGTTCTCCAGCCTACCTAAGGCAGATGCTCATTACAATTGCTAATACTAAAAAGGCATTGTGATATACAGGTTTTTGGGTACCCTTCTTTGAACTGCCCTGAATTGCTCCAGAGGGTTGAGGAAAAACTAGAATAGATTTTTGGTAGGAGTGGGATACAGCATGAAGGAAAGTTCACTTGTACAAGTGGAAGTCCTTGGGCTAATGGGACTACTTTGTTGGATGCAAGCCTGGATCGTCATTCAGCTTAATTGGCAACTTAATCTGGAAGATTATGAACATGAATTAAAAACTGAATGTCATCTTAATTTGTTCTCTTCTCATTTCCCCCCAACAGTATATCTATGTATCGAGGGAATTGCAGACCGATTCGGTTTGAACCACCAATGCTGGATTTCCATGAACAGTAAGTTGGAAACACTTTGCCTAGTATTCTAAATAGAAGGCATCTGGAAGTTAATAGCTGTCTGAGAAACCTATGTATTAAAAAGGCAAAGCTGATAATATAAGATAATGTTAGATGCCCAGAACCTTATCTGCCCAGCATCAATCACATAGTTTCTGTATAAGGGACTCTGTGTGTTGGCTAAGTCATATAACAGGCCTCATTGGATGAATAGTATTGATGGTTCACACTTGCAGAAATTTGCACCTGTTGTACTTCAGCCATACCACATGGTTTCTTATTTGGAGGGAAAAGAAACATGTGAGGAGAAGGTGGAAGAGGAGAAATAAATGAAGTCTAAATTGGAGGAATGATTGAAGTATCTGTTGTTGTTGCTGCTGCTGCTGCTGCTGCTGCTGCTGCTGTTTCTGTCTGCTTTACTGAGGAAAGGGCCCTTCGACTGAAAAAATCTAATATGATTTTCCAGTAATACCAAAGGATGAAGTTGTTAATCCTTATGTATGCTTTCCGTGCAGCACTAGTTTATACAGTAGTTATTTGAGGACTGTACCACTTTAGGCTACAGACTGTGCGTGCAGAGTTTTGGTGCCATCTATTTACCACTTGAATCTACTGGTTCCAGGGACCCCAGAAAAACTAAATTCTCAGGATCCCTGGCATGTGAGTGCTTCTCTAGATACAACTCATGTGCACCAATGAGGAATTTATTTCATTCTGCAGCAGCCAGATAAGGAGCACTGTGTGGAGGGAGTTGGACCATGTTGTTCTTCAGATTACATCATTGGTAGTGTGACAGGAACTGAAAGGGGCTTAGATAGAACCAAGCTTTTTTCCGACCTACTAGGAACATAACTTGGTTAGCTGAGTCAAACTCCATATTGGGGTGGGGGAATGTTGTCTGTCAACAGTGGATATATAAAAAGTAGAATATAAAATGTGCAAGGTTGAATGATTTTGGCTTTTGAATACTGTATTAATTTACTCTGCTGACTAATTCATGGATAAATTAAACATCAGAACAGTTCTCACTCTTTTCTTCTCATCATTAGTCTTTCAATGCCTGGAGATACAGCCATAATGGCAGTAGTCATAGTGCAGCATTTCCCTGGAGTTATTAATGCAGCAGTGCTAGAGTGTCTGCATATGCATGCTGCACACCTCTGGATTAAGGCCAGAAGACAGAATTGTTTAGTTGCAGCGTTAGCCCACTCCATTAGTCAGTTGAAAGGCAGGATAGAAATAACTTTGCAAAACTTATTTATTTATAATCTGTGTACAAAATATTAGCATAAAATATATATGCCAAACTAAGCAACAACAGTCAATATAAAAATAGTCCTATCAGCTTATTGGAGCAATTATAACTTTGCATCATGAGTAATTGCAAGCCCACCCTGTCCCCGGTGCCCACCACACCCCCAAGAGATGAGACACGACAAGAATGTATGTGTTTAAATTAGGCCACAACTTTATTCATTTTCAGGTGTAGGAACCTTGGCTTAGGCCTTGGAAGGTATCCTCCTCATTCCCGACAGGGGCTGAGGATGCACAGGGCAATCAGGTGTTGTGGGAGGGGACTGTAAAACGTGAACTTACACAGCATGCCCTCCCACTTCACCTAGTTGGGAGTTTGACCCATATGCCGCTGCTGTAGGGCCAGTGACTCCCGCAATCAACCCTTTAACGGGCCCTGCAAATGCTGCCGCATGGGGGTGCATCAATATGCTGCCCCCGACTCACAGATAGACTATAGAATACCGACCAAGGCCTAAAACCGCCACACGAGACCCTAACTAGGGTCTCGCTGCCAAGATACCTACAGCTGAACATCGTCTCCTACCGAGAAGGACTAGACCAGGGGTTGGCAAACTTTTTCAGCAGGGGGCCAGTCCACTGTCCCTCAGATCTTTTGGGGGGCCCGACTATATTTTTTGGGGTGGGGAAATGAACGAATTCCCACAAATAACCCAGAGATGCATTTTAAATACAGTGGTGCCTCGCTAGACGAAAATAATTCGTTCTGCGAGTGTCTTCGTAGAGCGATTTTTTCGTCTTGCGAAGCACCAATGCAAACCGCTAGTTTTCGCTTAAAAAAAATTTTTTTCCCCGTCTTGCGAGGCAGCCCCATTGACTTTTTCGTCTTGCGGGGCAGCCTTCCGCTAGCGAATGCCTTTCGTCTAGCGAGGCGTTCGTCTAGCGGGGCACCACTGTAAAAGGACACAGCATTCTATGCAAGAGCACGAGGCAGGCCCCACAAATAACCCAGAGATGCATTTTAAATAAAAGGACACATTCTACTCAGGTAAGCCACACACCCCCATTCTCCCCTCCCTTCTCCACAGCACCGTACAAGCATCGGTGGCTACTTACCTGTGTCTTGTGAGCGGCAGGGGCTGGCGGAATGATGAGCGGCGCGTGAAAGGGCTCCTGAGAGGGGCTGGCAGCAACAAAGCCCAAATTGAGCCTGCTTACAATGGCAGCCGCTCGAGCGATCATGCTGCTGCTGCTGGCACCAACAAAGCCCAGCCCCCTTCCTCTTGGTTCTAGGCAGGGCGGGGAGAAGCCAGGGGGGAGGAAGGAGGTGCCGCCGAACATGCATGTTGGCACAGCCCGAACAATCAGATCCACACCGATCCACGCAGTGATTCCCGGACCGTCCGCAGGCCAGATCCAGAAGGCAACTGGGCCAGATCCGGCCCCTGGGCCTTAGTTTGCCTACCCATGGACTAGACCCTGACACCCACCAATCCCTGAGGCCCTGATGAGTCCTATCAGCTTATTGGAGCAATTATAACTTTGCATCATGAGTAATTATATGCTTGCAATAAAGTAATGACACAAACACTTGTAGGGCAGGAGTCTTGTTAGAATAAACTCAAACAAAAAAGATGCCAGTCTCTGGCAGGCCTTCCTGGCCAGCTTAGCCCTCTGAGGCTTGGGACTAGTTTACCCAGCTTCTCCCATCCCCTCTGCACTGGCCTGATGTATCATATATTACATACAGGTTTGGGTGGGGTAGAGGAGGAGGATTGTAATTGGCAAGGTCAGAAGGAAAGGAAATGCAAAAAAAAGAGTACAGGACCAGGACCCTGTGATAATGATCTGAGGTCCTTCTTCATATGCCTCCTCTGCAAGAGGTCTGGAGGGTAACAACACAAGAACAGGCATTTTGTGCAGTGGTGGCTCCCTATTTTTGGAATGCTCAACACAGGGAGGCATGCATGGCACCTTCGTTGCATATTTGTATGCATCAGGCAAAACCATTCCTCATCTCCTGGCTAATTAAACAATCTATGGCCTTTTCAACTGTGGGGAGCAGGGTTATTGTTTGTTACTATGGTGTTTATATTGTGTTCTTATATTGTAAACTGCCCTGTGATCCTCGGATGAAGGGCGGTATATAAATTTTAATAATAGCAATAATTGACAGTGGCCATTCACAAAATGCTCCTGTTTGTTCCTTGCTACCATAAAACTATAAATATTCTGTGGCTGTAGGCAATTGAGAAAACAGTTTAAATGCTTTTTCTACTCTCTTTTAATACAGGCCAGTTGGGATGCCAAAAATGGAAAAGGTTTACTTGCACAATCCAAGTGCAGAAGAAACTATTATATTAGTATCAATATCTGCAACAACCTCACATTTTCATGCATCGTTTTTTCAAAACAGGGTGAGTTAGCTCTGTTTTTCGAAGTTGATGTTATTCTGCAAGCTGGTTTCACTTCAGCAAAAACTGATTTTACTTCAAAGTGCATCACAGTAACTAAAATAGCTTCTCTTTAAATCCCCTCCACAATCCCCCTGTGGAGGGGATACCGGTATATGAAAAGTAAATGTCAGGGGGTTTCTTCATCATTCTAGGGCAGTGGTGGAGAACCTCCGGCCCATAGCCTTGGTGTTCTCAAGAATATGGAAAATGGATAATTATAGCTCAGAAATGGTTTCTAACCAGAAGTAGCTGAGTTTAGTCCATGGGGGGGGGGGGAATCCATACCAGGATAGTAGTTTTACTATTACCAACCAAAATCCCCCAAAGCAAATAACCAACAACATGTATTTCAATTAAGAATGTGTCTCTCCGCCACTGTCAGGGTGTCAACCAGCATTAAGTGAAAGCTGAAATTATCATTGATCCTTCTCTTTGTCCTGTTATTCCGGAAGCATGTTTTAATTAGCAAGGGTGTGTATTTCTTTACTGCCACTTGAAATAATCTTCTGAGCTTAAATCCACGTGTTTAATATTTGAGGGGGAGAATGGGGGAGGGATTATGGAAAGCTTGTAAATTCATACTGCCTTCTTAATCCTAATACAAGACTTAACTGATCACACATCTTCCCTAAAGCAATTAACATATTTAATAAAATCTATGAATGTAGGACTTTTCCATAATGGAGATGACAGTGTGAGAGGTGTGGAGTGTGTGAATGGATAGATTTGTGTTATGTGTGTGGTTTTAACCCTACCTGCTTTTGGTTTTAGCCATGTCCACCCTTGCTTGTGACCTCTAGAAGATTACCAATGCTATAATGTGGCTCTGAAACTGAAAAGGTTTCCTCAGATAGTAAAGTCTTGATTATGGGTATCTCCTAAACTTATAGTCACTCTGTGCTCATTGATTCAAGCAATTATGGGTGTTGTAAGGCAGTGTAGAAGAAAACAGAAGATTCCCAAAGTGAGATATAACTTTGCTCAGGGAGGAGTCACAACAGATAATTTTTCTGTGTTTTAAGGCCAATTGAGAAGGATGAGTCATAGCACCAATTTATAGGAGCTACATTATGTACTCCAATATGGCATTTAGAGTGGAACCTGAGACACTTGGAGTGCTTAGTAAGCTATACAATAAGCAGTTCAGTGTTCTTTCACATTAGTAATATTGCTATAATGTTTTTTTAAAAAAATTCCTGCATGTTGTACTTTTCAGTGGTTTGTTTCAATGCGGTATCAACCAAATTAAAAAGAGTGTATTGGAGGTAACTTTTGTAAGGTACTTAAAGGTTTTGGCTAAAACCCAGTTTTTCATGCTAGTTTTATTTAAATTGATTTGTCCAAAGGAAGGGCTATAGTACGTGGCTTGCTTGTCTCATGGGTGTTCACACACAGCTTCTACATATCAATTGTGCCCAATCTCATATTTGAAGCACTACACTTCTAAGATGAACAACATGTCATGTTATATCTGGTGTTTTATTTTTCAGAAAATCGTTCCAGGGGGGAACACATCATTTGATGTGGTTTTTCTTGCAAGAATGGTGGGGAACGTAGAAAATACTTTATTTATTAATACATCTAATCATGGGGTATTTACTTACCAGGTAAGAGAAAACATCATGTTACCATTTCTTAAATGATTGAGAACAGAAGTGAAAGCCCATTATTAAGATTGGTGCTCAACATAACTAGTGGTACCTTGGTTTACGAACTTAATCCGTTCTGGAAGTCTGTTCTTAGACCAAAGCCATTATTAAACCGAGGCACACTTTCCCTAATGATGCCTCCCGCCGCCGGTGACCTTCCACTGTTCGGCTTCCATTCATAGACCAAGGTAAAGTTCACTAACTTCCGGTTTTGCAGAGTTTGTATACGGAATAGTTCGTAAACAGGGATGTTCTTAAACCGAGGTACCACTGAACTGCAGTGTGTGACTGCTTCATAACTTAGCATATGTCTCTAAAGTCAAGGCTTTCAATTGAAACCAACAGCCACGTACCATGAACTTAGATTTTCTGATTGGCACCCCTGCTTTCAAATGGGAATTATTTATGGAGCAAGATGCCATTTGTCTGCAATATATACATATTGTTTGATGCTGTGAGACACCTGCAATAAGTGCCACTGTGCTATGCATATTCTGTGCACTTGAGATTACAAAAAGTCTTACAGTATTAATGTGCCTCCTACAGCTTAGAAATGAACAAGCTATTTGCAAGGTGGAAAGCCTCCAAGTTGTCTATTAAAATGCAAAACAGGCTTCTGTTGATTTTTGAGATATACAGTAATAGTGATCGACTTGAAAGTTGATAATACACTTGATCTAATACAGTTGATTGATTTAAGCACACCACAATATTAAAAAAAAAATTAAGAGAAGGACATTTAAATGGCAAAGTAGCTTTTGCAGGAACAAGATCACATATTTTAGAAAACTGAAAGGAATGACAAAAATGGGGGGAATGCCATTTTTGGTATTCATGATGATTTATTTACCTGTAGTGCTCTAAGTTACTGTGGTTCGGAGCTAGAAAAAAATTCAAAGAGTTGTATTTGACTCAGTCCTACTCAGTGATCTTAAGTTAAACAACCCAGTTGCTGTTGTTGTTTTTTTTAAAAAAATCTGCATTGCATATAAAAAGTTCTAAAACTGGTTGCAAAACAAATATTTAGAGAACAGCTGGTCTGTAGTTGTCACTTGTGTGGATCCTGAAAGGAAGAAAAAGATATATTTTCTTTTATCCTAAGGCAATTAGATACTGTATGAGACCACTTTAAAATAACTGTAAACTTCCAAGTTGGGAAAGAAGTAGTGTTTCTTTGCTGTCAATGATTGTGTGAGTTTTAAAGGTGGAAAGCAGACAATTACTCACACTGGGATACTAAAAGGTTGTTTTCTTTTTCTTAAACAGGTATTTGGTGTAGGAGTACCAAACCCTTACAGACTTCGCCCTTTTATAGGAGCAAAAGTTCCAGTAAACAGCAGTTTTTCTCCTATTATAAATATACACAACCCCCATAGTGAGCCTTTGCAGGTATGTAGGAGCACTGTTCATATTTACAATTACCTGTTAAAATATTATGGTAATGTATTTCAGGTGCTCTTTGTATACTTTGATTCTATTCCTTTATTTTCAGTTCGGAATGTTATATGTATAAACCATTGACGTTAAAATAATTGTCTTAGTGGTAGTTTTGAGAAGCTATGTTCATGGAACTAAAGGTTTGCATGTAAAGTTTGACTTAGCAAATACAGAAGCTTCACTTGCATAAAATCACTTGATTTTTTTATTTATTGGTGGAGTGATAAATGACATATTCTAACACTTGAGGGAATTCATCGACTATGTTGTATGTGTGGTCTTTACCACAGAGAAAATAAAATATAAATAGTTTCACCTTAGCTGGCAATCATGAGAGTGTGTCTAGTTGGAACTTGAGCTCTAACTTTATAAATTATTATTTTTGGCTATCCTCACAGGTGGTAGAAATGTATTCAAGTGGAGGTGATCTCCACCTAGAGCTTCCAACTGGTCAGCAAGGGGGTACAAGAAAATTATGGGTGAGTGGCACAAATATTACTTGACTCACACTAAGGTATTAATAAGTTCTGGCAAAGACTAATATTTGTTGTGGCTTAAACTTTTGTTGTGGGCCAGAGCACCCTTCCTCAGATGCATGGCGTTCTCATCTACTGATCCTGAAATCTCACGCACACATATACAGATAAGAGGATGGGTGTTGTTTTGAAATGAGGCTAGGAGGCCCAGCAATTCAAATATCAACAGGGTCCAGTGACAAGTATGAAAGTTCAAAGCAGAATGGGAACAAACTTGAAATGAACTTTCAAAGTAACGTTAATATTGTACACACCAGCAAATGTGGACAATTGCTGGGGGGGGGGCGAGGAAATGACGCAAAAGTTGAAAGGCAGAAACAAATTTAAAATGAGAATTCCATTCATAACAAGAGAAGAACAAATGCTCTACAGTAAAACCAATGCTATTAATTATATGTTACTTAAATGGATATGATGTTACATGTTTTGTTTTTGTCACAAAAGCAAATAAAATTTATTTTAAAATAAATATTGTATACAGATACATAACAATTATGTCCTATAGTGAGTTAGTCACTTTCAATTTCATTTCATCGCAAGTCTGATAGCACATAAGCTTTTTACCAAGTGATTTTAGACATGTGTGTGGTTTTTATCTAATATTCTAGCCCAGGGGTCAGCAAACTTTTTCAGCAGGGGGCCAGTCCACTGTCCCTCAGACCTTGTGGGGGGCCGGACTATATTTCGGAAAAAAATATGAACGAATTCCTATGCCCCACAAATAACCCAGAGATGCATTTTAAATAAAAGGACACATTCTACTCAAGTAAAAACACGCTGATTCCTGGACCATCCACGGGCTGGATTGAGAAGGCGATTGGGCTGCATCCAGCCCCCGGGCCTTAGTTTGGAGACCTCTGTTCTAGCCACAGAATATTCCAAAAGTTGTTGTTTTGAATGAAGATATAACACAAACTACCTTTTATGTAGCATATAAATAATAGGGAAACCCTTTTCTAGGATTTTCCAGGACAATCCTCAAGTTTATATTTTTGTATAAAATTGCTAGTGTGCCTGCATGCAATTTGAGATGGTTGCTGTTGACTCCTTGGTTTGTATCCAACTAGGTCCTACTGAGACCCATTGAAAATGAACTTAAGTTGGTCATGTTCATTTATTTCAGTGGGTCTAGTCTGAGTATAACTTAAACTGGATACAAAATAAAATAAAAAAATCCTTCCAGTAGCACCTTAGAGACCAACTAAGTTTGTTCTTGGTATGAGCTTTCATGTGCATGCACACTTCTTCAGATACAGTATGTGAAGAAGTGTGCATGCACACGAAAGCTCATACCAAGAACAAACTTAGTTGGTCTCTAAGGTGCTACTGGAAGGAATTTTTTATTTTATTTTGTTTTGACTATGGCAGACCAACACGGCTACCTGTAACTTAGACTGGATACATTTATTTTTACACTTTCTGAGTAGCAGTGATTAGAATCACCCACTTTTGAAGCGTATAGACAAATTAAGTCCTGTTCTCTTTGCTATAATGTAGGCTTTCCAGAAATTTTGAATGCACAGGAGGAAAGAAAATTATGGCTTGCCTGTTGTGGGAGTGGGGAATGGGTGGGTGTGGATGGCACAGGCAGAAGTATCTACACATTTTTGTGCTACTGATGCAAAATAGGCTTTTAAGTGTTTCTCTAAAATATTGATAGCATCACCAAATATATTTCTTGTACTGGTTTCTTACAACAGAACTAGTCTTATGCACTTTGGAAAAGGCAGGTGTAACAAACAGTTACTTGTCAGCATGAATAATCTTCACATGATGATTCTGAACCTTTTATGTGATGGTTGCTTTTGATACTGTTTGACGCTTCCATCTCACTATTTACCGTAGTTAGTTCATTGCCTAAAGACACCAACAGTATATTCCATATTCCACTTGTATTATAGCTGGCATTGTGGACCTTTTTATTATACTGACTTTTATATTCTGCACAATTGTCTGTTTCAATAGGAAATTCCCCCCTATGAAACTAAAGGAGTTATGAGAGCCAGTTTCTCTTCAAGGGAAGCAGATAATTACACAGCCTTCATTCGAATAAAAACAAATGCCTCAGACAGCACAGAGTTTATTATTCTTCCAGTAGAAGTAGAAGTCACAACAGGTTTGTAGAAATGTAATGTTTCATCAATTTCATGTATTTTCCTACCACATTAGTGAAAGATACTCACTTTGTTTTGTCCTGTCTTAAAGCCCCAGGAATTTATTCATCGACAGAAATGCTAGATTTTGGTACTTTAAGAACCCAAGGTGAGTCCTATATTTTAATACACCTCCATTTCACATTGAGTAGGCACATCTCATTTTGCAAGGGCTGCGTAATACTGTATCAGTTTCATGTGTTTTGTTCCTTAGCCTTTGCATGTAGGCCTTCATATGTATTGGGTTGCATCCAGACAGGTCCTGCTGCTAATGTAAAGGATCCCTTCATTTACATAAATAAATAAATATCCAGGGTTCTCCTGGAGACGGGGTGCAGGAAGGTGATTTTTGGTATTATCTCTGTGGCTACTTTTCATAGTGTTTCATGGAGTCCCCAAACCCTCTAGAGCAGCTCTTTGGGGACTACAGGGGAAAGGAGGAATTGGTGAAAATGATTTCTTCTTCTAGCAGAACTCTGCATGAGTGAAACTTTCTGAATCCACCTCACTTGTATTTAAATGCCTAGGATATCTAGCTTTAGAAATATTATATAAAGTAAAACGAAATAACTGAATAACGCAATTATAAATATTACTTTTTATAACACCACTCTTACTTTATACACCTGTCAAATGACTGTACACAGGTGCATCTGTATTCAGACAAGTCTCCAAATCATAGTTTGGAACAGTATTCCCCAACCTGTTGCCCTGCAGCTGTTTCGGCCTTCAATTCCATAATCTCTGACCATTGACCATACTGGGAAAGGGCAGGTGGGACTTGTAGTCTAAAGCATGTGGAAGGCACCAGGTTGGAGAAAGCTGGTTTGGAAGATCAGGATTTAGGAATGGTGAGCATGGCCCCCCTTCCCTTCCCTTGCAACAAACCATAGTTTGCCCATTTGCTTCAGTGTGACAAATTATGGTTTGCCTAAACGATATTTTGCCACCATGCCTGGATCCTGAGTGGAGAACAAATTAATTTGCACACTA
This sequence comes from Lacerta agilis, assembly GCF_009819535.1. Lineage (NCBI taxonomy): Eukaryota > Metazoa > Chordata > Lepidosauria > Squamata > Lacertidae > Lacerta > Lacerta agilis. The sequence goes on from NC_046315.1 coordinate 71,735,210, forward strand.
ACCACAGTTTGCTACAGTTGGATAAAATGGCAGACTATTGTTTACTGCAGATTAGAAGCAGAAGCATCAAATATACTCTCCTTATGTCTGGGGGAGAAGGGAATAGAGAAGTGCAAGAATTAAGTAAAATTTCAGCATTGGATAACTTGAATAAATATCACACAGATGACGACTTACATAAATTCCCTCTTGTGCAAACGAGCCTTAGTGCTTTTTTTATTGGCTTTCAACAGATCTGCCAAAAATCTTAAATCTACACTTATTAAATTCAGGAACAAAGGATGTACCAATAACAGTAAGTATTACCTCTTTAATTTTACAATCTCAATATATTTTTCTAGACGTAAAAGCTAACATGAATCCACTAGATATCAAAGCTCAAGTTCTGTTAGTTTAGTCCCCTTTTCCAAATGGACTCAACGAAATGCCCCTTACGATGCACTTATCAGCTTTCAGCAATGTATCCTTCCTATGTTACATGTTGTGACTGCATATTTAAACTGAACTAAAGCTCCCCCACTTTGCATTCCTTTCAACTTTCTACTAAAGATTAAGAAAACAGGGGCATATTTAAATGTTTGTTTAGTTGCTTGTTATTCAGGCTTTACTTTTCACTGTCATCATTAATTAATACTTACAGCTTGTAATTGTACAACTATCTTAAATAATTGCGGTTAATGGTGTCACATTACAATAAAAAGCAATGGGGTTTCCAGCAAGTACATGGAAATGCATTTAATAATTTGAATTATTTCTGACTAAATCATTCAGTGCAAATGCCTTGAAAAGCATACAGATAACCAACAACAATCTTTATTATGGTCCATAGACCCATCAATTTGTTACAAAGCAATACCCAATTTGGACAGCCTGCCTTCAGGTTACACAAGCATTTTGTTCAGACTTAAAATAGGGATCATTGGTTCTTGCAACCACAGATAACCAGTATGACAATTACAAAATAAAAATGCAAACAAGAATTGAAGGTTCTTTTGTAGCTGGTATTTCACAACAAACTTCAGCATATAAAAGTGGTTAATATTGCCTTGCAATGGAGATTAGTCTTAAGCACTGTAAAGGAGGCAGTTTTGAGACCCAAAGCTAGAGAGGCCTGTCCCAGACCCGGAATACGATTCAAACATCTGGATAGTCACAAATATTCTGTTTCGGGCTAAGGTGCTTGAGCTGGTGTCAGTGGTGAAATGCTTTTGTCACCAAGCAATGTCTCTTGTTGTTGTCTAAATCCCTTTTCTCAACCACTGTTCTAGTTTGTCCAGCATGGGATATGAGAGAGTACTGTGCTTGTTTCCATGTTTTTGAAATGTATATTTATCTCTTGCAGCATAGCTTTGTTTTACCTCTTCCTGTATAAAGGGGGGGGATGATGACTACTAGATAATCTCTTAGACCAGAGACTATGTCTGTTCCTTTTAGTTTGTATAAGAGACTAACTCCTCTGGAGTCTTTTTCCTCTCTAACTTGCTAGCAGCACCAGTGGTTTAACGAGCTGTTGTCATTATAAAGATAGCCCATGGCTTTCCTGGGCTCAAACTCAGAGGCACAGAAGCATATCCCACAAAATGTGGGGTATCATTAGTTTCATATTTGGTAATAATCTACAATGGTTTATAAAAAGTATAAGAGGCCTGTGTGTATATCCTCATATTAAGATACTGTAGTTCTACAAAGAGCTCCAGGCCTTAATGAACCCTTTGTGAACTCATAGGTCTGTCCTGTTTCCCACCCTCTGACTTAACAGAGTGCAGAGAAAAATACAGAATGGTCAGCTTAGATTTTTCAAATTGCACACTACACCACAGGGTTAGTGACAGAAAGGCTGGCTGCAGTAAGTGAGCACAAATCTGGAGTCACCGATGTTAAAAACAGAAATCATTGATGCAGCAGAAGTAATGTACATAATTTTACTTAAATTTTCTTTTGCACCTTATAGTAAAGGCGATAAGTGTTAAACTACTAAGCAGTGGATTATATAGCCAAGCTTCTGAATCATATTATTTTAACACCTCATTCTGTGATATTTTGCCCTCATTCTTGACTGAAGAAATATTGACTGTATGACCTCGTAATATACAGTCCCAGTGTTTTGACACTGCTCAGATTTCTGCTACCATCTTGGATGTTAAGTGGGTTGGGGAAGTGTCGGATACCATCAAGCATATCTTAAAGGCTAAACTATTTGCTCATATTTCCATGTAAACATTGGGGGGGGGCAGGACAGGGATATATGTCTCTTGGAGTTTGTTCTGATACAGTTTGGAAGCGAGGAAGAAACTGGTTTCAAACTTCATGCTAATGTCATGGGAAAAGGCCAAGACTATATTTAGCAGAAATTTAAGCTAGATATTCATAGAACTAAATTCCTTCAAGGCACTTTAAGAGTATTGTTGCCAATTACTATAGTCATAAAAAGTTTTTACCTTTACTGACCCTTTATATTGAAGTCTGTGAAACTGAACAATTTTAAAAGAAGAAAGGCAATTTATAATATTAAAAATAATATTAAATTAATGTAAAAATATCATGTACGTATTTATAGAATTGCTGGTTCTGAGCTAAAAGACCGTGTATTTACCGTTTTGTGAGCAGCACTTAATATTCAGTTGAGTTGCATAAATATAGACATTATCATTCTATTATAATTGAAATTTATGTTTGGTAACACAATATATGATATAGTGTGATCCACTGCTTCCCAGAATTTGCTATCTTTCATGCTGCACTTGATCCATCTTCCTGGGAAGCTGAACTTGTTTGGTTGTCACTTGCTTCAAAGTATGCTTTTAAATTCTATTTTCAGGCATGGTAGGATCCCAGCTGTGTCCCCTTGTTGGATTGTGTGTATGTGTTTGTTTGCAGAGGAGTTATTCCATCAGGTTATGGAGATAACTGATTAATGTGTCATTTTTTGTCAATGATGGCACCACTTCCTTAGTTCCAGCATTTTTCAGGAGAAACTGGTTAATCACACTTAGGCCACATTTGAAACAGTAATAATAATAATAATAATAATAATAATAATAATACCCATCCATCTGGCTGGGTTTCTCCAGCCACTTTGGGCGGTTACCAACAGAATATTAAAAACACAATAAAACATCAAACATTAAAAAGTTCCCTAAACGGGGCTGCCTTTAAGACACTTAAATAATTTGTTGGTTTGTTTTTGGCATTCCCTGCTGCTCTGCAATGCTGCCAGCATGTGTCTTCAGCTGTTTAGCTTTCTAAAGTGGAGATACTGGAAGTGAAGACACAGTTAAAATAATGTGAGTGTAGTGTTCTGCCTTGTGGAGGGTCTTTAAACAATTGCGCTATGTATACGAGCACAGGAACAACCTCAAGTATAACTCTTGTAAAATTTAAGATGGAAGCATAGTGGTATTTTTGATGTGTGCATTCTCATTAATAAAACTCATATGGATGGCTAGTTCTCTTTAGATGGCTACAGACATTTTAGCCAAAAAACACCCCCAACCTAGTTAATTGCCTCCTTTTATAGTGAAACAGGCATGAGTTGAAATAAAATGAAACAAACCTAGTAAATCTGCTGGAGTTTCACAGTTGTTTCTGCTATAAATATATATGGAAACATTCCTGACTCGTGTTGTTCTAATGACATGTATCCACATTTTTATAACTGTTAGAATAAGTGTCAGCAGATTTTCAACTTTTGAAGGAAAAGGTAACAGCTATATACAGACTTTTTCAGTAGTTATTTGGTAAGCACTTCTTTTATGCTTTTCCAGAGTGTTAGACCCACACCACAGAATGAAGCTATCACAGTACAATTCAAGCCAATTACACTTCGAGCTTCTGAAAGTAAATATACCAAAGTTGCAAGTATTAGCTTTGACGGTAAGTAAAAGTCTGTTCTGGAAGTTGTATGTTTCTCATTCATGGGATGGGGAACTTTTTGTCAGCGTATCTGTAAATATTTCTTAGTTTGGGGTCCACACTTGCTTTTCTTTTGAACGCAGTTACTGCTTGGAACGAGTTACATAATACTGCCAGGGATATTGCTGCAGTTGTAGAAGCTTCTTCCTGGTTTCCACTGGTTTCCAGCAACCCCCACCCCCAAACTCTCAGGAGAGACTTTTCAGGATGCTGTTGGGCAGAGGAGGGGCTGGGAAAGTCTGTTTCCTCCAGCTGCCTTCTGTGAGCTTTCCTCTGAATCCCATCCCATGTGTTTAATCATACTGTTCAGTGTATATACACAGAGACCAAGAGTGGAGAACATTTAATGATGTCTACTGAAGTCTTCATCTTTTTTGCTAAAAAGGGGGACCTGTGGCCTTTCTGATGTTGACGGGCGACAACTCCCAGTAGCCTAGGCCAGCATGGTATTTGGTTAGAATTAACAGGAAGCAACATTTGCAGCTCACAGGTTTCCCCACACCTCGGCTGAAAGTTGAAGAAGGGATGTTGCTGTATCACCCACCCTCCTTGAAGCCACTGGAGCTCAGCAAGCAGCATTATACTCACATTTTAGAGCTAAACAGTGACTGCACCCTAATATAATAAAGGAGTAGCTTAGTTACAAATGTGATCAAAATGGTTTATGATACTTGGTAGTAAATCAAAGCCCTAACAGTGACAGTTTTACTATCAGAGTAAAAATAAATATGTGTCAATTTTGTGTATGTGTAAATAATAGTAACACTGTTTGTTTTCATTTATCTATTTGTATGTACCATGTAGCATCGAAAGCAAAGCGACCTGCACAGTTTTCAGGAAAAATAACAGTTAAAGCAAAAGAGAAGAGTTACTCAAAACTTGAAATTCCATATCAAGCAGAAGTGTTAGATGGGTAAGATTGCATGGGATACCGTTGTCTTACATCTAACTCACATCTCATTCCTGTACACGTGTAACTAACCACTTGCATGGCTTCCTATAGCAAATAAATATGCTTCCAAATGAGTATTTCTTATAATAGGGACACTGGGTTTAAGCCAGTGTTATTGTTTTGGACACTGCACTGAATTTTTGGGTATTCCATCCTGGATAAAGAGCTACAAACTGAATCGGAGCCAAAGAATCAGTGTGCAGTGGCCATCACACAGCCCTGTTTAAACAAAGCATATGACTATTGCCATGAATAGTGCTGGTTTGCACTCAGATAACTTTATTTTGCCCATTGCTACAAGTGTTAGGGACAGGCTTGAGCAATTGCTTTTTTACTGTTTCTAACTTCTACATTTATAAGTTAGTATATTCTAATTCTTCCACATTTTAAGTGCTGGTTATAACTTTATTTGCTGGATAATGTATTTGGTTTCAGACTTCTTTGCTGCTAAATGGAACAAGTGTATAAATTCTGCAGACCATTATATTTCTCAGGATTGAATTTTAAGTTTTATGTATTTGAATTACACACCTGGCTTGGGCAGGATATGACGATAGGGCATGGGGAATGAATCTGGGTCTTTTGGGTGAATTTAAACTTGCTGATAAGTAAAATCAGGAATGGGTCTGTGGCCTGCCAATTGGCGATCCTTCAGGCATTATATGTTTATGAAGTTGAGTGAACAAGCCAAAAAGAGATCTTAAACTGCTGCTGTTGGATGGAAAACGTGTGGCCCTCCAGATGATATTGGACTACAACTTTGATCGTTCTTCAGCTTTAGTCATACTTGCTAGAGCTGATGGAATTTAAGTCCAACAACATCTGGAGAGTCAGGTTCCTCATCTCTGTGCCTAGCCAATTTTCTGGTGGTTATTGTGAGTTTTTCTTATAGAGGATTGTGCAAATCTCTACTTTTTGGCTTTTTTATATTTTGGAATAGGTACTTAGGATTTGATCATGCAGCCACATTATTTCATATTCGTGACAGTCCGGCAGACTCTGTGGAAAGACCAATCTACTTAACAAACACATTCAATTTTGCAGTCCTCATTCATGATATAATGCTACCAGATGAAATCAAAGGAATATTTAAAGTAAGCCCAATTATGTGCTGAACTATTTCATTGCTATTAAATGTTACATAAACTGGATTCACTGTTAACCTGGATCATATTTATTCATTATACTAGGTACACAACTTCAGCAAACCAGTTTTAATTCCACCAAATGAATCCAGATATATTTTCACACTCTATTTTGTGGCTTCCTTGTCATCTCTTCACATTGATAACAATATTTTGCTCATTACAAATGCTTCTAAATTTCATCTACCTGTAAGAGCATACACTGGATTTTTAGATGTAAGTATATCAGTTTTTAAAAAATCTTTTCTATTTTTAAATGAAATACATTGGATGTGGTTTCTTTGTGTTTCTGGATAACATGTTCTTAGCAGTGAAGCCAAATTCAAACTGTAGTCGAATTTGAACCATAAACTGAATGCAAATTTGGTAGCTGGTTTATATTTCAGAAGTCTAACGCCTGCTAGAGTAGACCTATGGATGGAACCCATTCTGTTCTTTTGCCATTTGGCAGTTGTGCAGGATGTAATATTAATATGTTAGAGATTATTTTTGTAGGTTTGTTTTTTGTTTGTTTGTTTGAATTAAATTTATAGGAATTACATTCCTTTTTAAAAAATAATAAAAGAAACATTAATATGTCTGTACGTGGGGGCCTGTTCAAAATGACTGAACTTGGAACCGAACTCATATTTTAATGGGTTGACTCTAGCCCTCAGTTACGCATTCTGCCAACAAAAACATATTGGCAGCTGCCTTCACTAATTAACATGGAGCACAGTCCACTCAAATGCTCTCCTGTATTGGCCCCTTAAGACTAGGGAGCTTCAGAAAATCATGCTGTTGTGCCTTTTGCATCACTCTTCCATCTTAGCGGGATTTCTACAGAAGAGGAGAATTATCAGTGGATTGTACTCAGTAGTTTGTTAGACCTGTTTTGTCTTTCGCTTAGTCACCTTTAATAGTGCCTTGCCTTATCTCATGGTAGGTCAGCATCTGGTTGCCTAATAGAATGAATAAAAGGTAGCTGTGTTTCCCAGCAATTGTAGCACTTTCCGTGTAATCAACAGATTGTATACCTGAAAGCCAAATACAAATTCTTCAGTCCCAGATCTTATGGGTTACTTGTCCAAAATATTCGGGGGGGGGGGAGGAACCGACATGTTAGAACTGGTGGCAGTACCTCTGAGCCCTTGTAATAACAGATATATGAGCTGCCTGTCCCTAATGCAGTTGATGCTCTTCTGTTTTTCTAGTATTTTGTATTGCCCCCAAGACCTGAAGAACAGATAATAGATTTTGGTATATTGAGTGCCACAGAAACAAGTAGCATTCTGTTTGCAATCGTGAACAGCAATCCAATTCAGGTAAGAGACATTTGTTTGTTTGTTTGTTTGTTTTACTTAAATGACATATCTGTTTAATTTAGTACTAAAACTATTGTGCCCTTTTAAAGTTGGCTATAAAAAGCTGGCATGTGATAGGTGATGGTTTGACCATAGAACTCCTTGCTGCTGAAAAAGGCAACAGAACTACAATAATTGCAAGTCTTCCAGACTTGGAAAAGGCCAATGCATTGGATCAAACTTCGGTAAGTAACACATATTTTACTTATTACAGTTGTGTGTGGCATATGGACAAAAGATGCAAATCTTATCACTAAGTAAAAAGAAGCGGTGTGTGTGTGTGTGTGTGTGTGTGTGATCACCACATCTGCTTATGTCCAGTGCTTTTTTGGAGGGGGGACGAAGACGCAGGGGGACGCATACCCCTAAACATTTTGTGAATCTTTGTATTTTTGTCTATTTACTGTATTTATTTTTCCCGATATGAACTATAAAATGGTAGTTTTCTTGAATCAAAATGAGAGTACCCCTAAACATTTTTTTAAGAAAAAAAAGCACTGCTTATGTCTATATATAGACATGGTGCTAGCTATTTTCATGATATGTAAACAAACACCCCACACATATCCACAGCTGGAGGGAAAAAGTGAACAATGAGAGGTGCCTCTGTGAGAGATTAACTGACGAAAATAAATAGTGGAGAGTGTTTTACTTAAGTGTTAGGCAAAACATTATTCTTTGTATTTCAACATGAAGCCCTTTCAGATAACTGTGTGTGCATTTTTGTTACAGTGACCGGGGTTTTTTTGTTGTCTGTTGGAAGAATGTGAGATTAAAGCAATGAAGCAACTATATAATTCTGTTCTACAGGTAACATTGATGCCTGGTTCATACACTGTATTCAGAGTAAGATTATTACCAAAAGAACTTGAAGGGATTCATGATGGGGCTATACAAATCACAACTGATTATGAGGTACTCTTACGTTTATATTGGTCCTAAAAGTAATGTGCATGGAAATAGAAAATAAATGGATTAAAGTGGGGGGGGGGATCTGGCTTTTAGCTGTTGTGATGGCAACTGCAGTTGGTTGGTTTCCTCTCTGTCAGTATATTTGGCACTGGCTAGTGTATGTGAGAGTTTAGGTGTGTAACCTTTCAGGAATTTCAGAAGATTGTTTTGATTGTTCTTCATTTGGTATACCCGTCATGCTTGCTTTCTGAAAACTAAATAATGATCATCTGGTATTTCCTATACCATATCTATAGAAGGATGCAAAACTACTTTAAGATTAATAAAGACGTATAGAAGGCAGTCAACCTATTTCTGATTCTCAGCATATAGGCTTACAGATACTTTCAGAAGAGAGCAGTTGAGATTTTTGTATAATCATATAAAAACAGAGTTTAGATTTTCACACAAGTATGCTAGCAGAAATGTAGGCTTGTATCCAGTTATGGCTTTATGCTAATACAGTGGAGGGAAACCTTTTTGGATGAAACCCATAATCTGAAACTTATTGATAAGAGTTAACGTAAATGTTGTCTTTAAGTTACTATTCTCTTTCTCTTTTTTGAAGATTTTAACCATTCCGGTGAAGGCTGTAATTGCTGTAGGTTCATTGATGTGCTCCCCAAAGCACATTCTTCTTCCACCTTCTTTTCCAGTAAGATAATATATTTTGAAGAATTTCTAACTGTTTCTTCTTGCTATTTAACCATCATTATGAAAACGGGAACAAACTTGATTGATGATTTTAGCCATGCTACAGGAGTTTCTCTCACACTCCATCACTGGGAAGGCAATTTAAACTCAGATTCTCTTGTTTTTCATAGAGCTTGGGATGTGTCCCCAGCCTTTGTTTCTCATTGCTATAGGGTAATTGAATCAGTCTTAGTGGTAAGAACTAGCATATGTTAACTCCATCAATCCATATGTCTGAAATCATAAACAACTGCTGCTGAAATATGAGACGTGTTTTTTTCCAAAGGAAGTTGGCTCCAGTTTTGATACACACAGTCCTAAACACAGAGAAGCATAGAAATCAAGCCGTTAGTTGCTCCTTGCACAACCTCTCAGAATAATTGAGACCATGTAGCAGTTACCTTGGACTATATGTTTTTGCCAGCTCTTTATTAGAGGGTTGGAAATCTGTGTGGCAGGATTCAATTTTCAATTTTTGAAAATAATGTGCTATTTCCAAGTTGCTGCCCATTCCAAAATGGAATACTTATTCTCTGTGGGAGCGGGTGGCGCTGTGGTCTAAACCACTGAGCCTCTTAGGCTTGCTGATCAGAAGGTCAGATCCATGTGATGGGGTGAGCTCCCGTTCCTCTGTCCCAGCTCCTGCCAAGCTAGCAGTTCAAAAGCACACCAGTGCAAGTAGAAAAATAGGTACTGCTGCGATGGGAAGGTAAACAGTGTTTCCGTGTTCTCTGGCTTCCGTCACAGTATTCCATTGTGCGTTGTGTTAGAAGCGGTTTAGTCATGCTGGCCACATGACCCGGAAAGCTGTCGGCCTGAACACCGGCTCCCTCAGCCTGAAGTGAGATGAGCACCGCACTCCTTAGTCACCTTTGACTGGACTTAACCATCCAGGGGTCCTTTCCCTTTCCCTTTTACTTACCCTCTATAATCCTTCCTTTCCTGGTTTTTGTACGGTGACATTTAAAATCTTGCGGTTGCATTTGTGGTATCTTTATAATTCCCTTTTAAACACAAAAATGAGAAAAGAGGAAAGAGAACTTTGTTTGAGAGTGCCTTATGGAGGTGGCTGTTTTTATTGTATTCTGGTAAGAAAAAATTTCATAGTCTCTTTTTTAATAGGCCACTCCATTAGATGGTAAAAGAGAGGAGGAAGAGACATTTTTTTCTACATAATGTAGCTATAAAATGCACCACTATTTTCAGTCCAAGGTAGCTTCATGGAGCTGGAAAAATGTTTTACTATTTCCTGAGACTAAAGCCTGCAGTTTTGTTTCATTCTTCCTGCTTTATTTCCTATTAAGAACTGGGATAGAAGTGTGAGAGAAATAGTTGAGCTTCATAGAGGTGTTTAAAGTTGGCTAATCAAAATCCTCTGAAATGTATCAGGCACCCCCAAACTCGGCCCTCCAGATGTTTTGGGACTACAGTTCCCATCACCCCTGACCACTGGTCCTGCTAACTAGGGATGATTGGAGTTGTAGTCCCAAAACATCTGGAGGGCCGAGTTTGGGGATGCCTGCTCTAGATGCAAAATATTACTATGTTAGTTCTTCCTTTATGCAGCCACTCTTGCTAATTTTAAGTAACTGAATTTACCTCCCTCTGTTCCTAATTTACTGGGGTGATTTATGGCAATTGTTGGGTGTTGAATGAAGGACCTACGAATTAACCTGGTAATAAGATTTTATTTGAACTTTGAATACAGTGTGAGCAGATAATGGAAGTGGATAATGTTCATGATATTATATCGACAACTTGAGATGCAGGACAGGAAACACAGACTGGTTTTCATCTGTAGAACATGTCCCCCCATTTCAGTCTGTTTTCTTCCTTTGGCATTTCTGCAAAAAATGTTTTGTTTTCTTTTTTAAAAAACCAATTGGTTGACTTTTGGCATTGCATGATATTTTTTCTTAATGTGTGCAGCATCGTATCTCTAAATTGGAAAGGTTTGAATGAGGAGGTTATAGGAAAATAATGTAGATGGAATAACTCTCTCAGAACAACTTTAGTCTATATTACCAGGGGTGCTAAAAACACAATTGTATATACTTTCTTTCTTAGGGTAAGACCGTTCATCAGAGTTTGAGTATCATGAGCTCTTTCTCACAGAAGGTAAAAATACAACACATCCGTTCACTGTCAGAAGATGTTCGGTTTTATTACAAGAGATTACGAAGTAACAAAGAAGATCTGGAGCCAGGGAAAAAATCCAAGGTTCAAGCAATATTAATATTATTCAAAATTATGTAACTATGTTTAAAAATATAGATATTTCACAATTTTGCACTCCTAAGAGAGGTCTTTCTAAATTCCTGGTTGCTGCTGCTTATATTTTTCAGATAGCAAATGTTTACTTTGACCCTGGTTTACAATGTGGGAATCACTGTTATGTGGGGTTGCCTTTTCTGGGTAAAGGTAAGTAATTTTAATATCTTTTAAACACTCTTAGCATTCTAGATATTGAAGATGTTAAGGTGAAATTTATGTTTCTCTTTTCTAGCTGAATCAAAATTACAACACAGTACATCTATGCAAGAAGATGCATGGGATTCAGATTGGGATTTGCATGATAATCTGTTCAGAGAATGGATTGGAATAAGAGATCACTCAGGCAATCAGTGAGTTTTTTAAAATAAGGAATGGCTTTCTGGTTGGTTACTGAAATTCAGGGAATCTTAAGTGTTTGTCAACATCATTTGAGAAGTGTTGCAGTAGTCAATAAATGCATTGGAAATATAGATGAAACAGTAAACAGTGCTTTATTAGCTTCCAAATGCAGCTAATAAACTTGTAATGGAACTGAAGGCTACTCCAAGAATACTGAATAAATTATCCTAGCTTACTGCAGTTAATGTTTTTTTTATTTTTAAAAAAATCATTTATGTAGAATCATGAAACTGACTATGACTATATGCATGTGAATTCCATGAAATATTATGGTTTTATTTTTGAAGCTTGATATTAATTCTTCTTAATGCTAAATTACATTGCTGGTCTAGATTAAGTGCTGTATTTGAAGTGGACACAGATCTTCAGAAGGCTGTGACTTCCAAAATCACAGCAGAATTGGCATGGCCGTCTCTACTTGGCTCACTACGCCATTTGGATTTTTCACTTACCAACACAAACAGTTCATCTGTAAGTCTTGGCATTGTCAATGTAGTATTAAGAACACAAAAGTTAATATTGAAAATGATTTCCTATATTTGCTACTTTGGGACAATAAGTCTGAATCTAAACCTGTTCTACCAGGAGGAAGAAATTCTTCTAGAAAATCCAGCAGATGTTCCTGTTTTTGTTCAGCTTCTTCCCATAGCACTATATTCCAATCCATCAGTCTTCGTAGATAAGCTAATAGACCGGTAAGTGGGGGTAAAAAGGGGGGCTTGCAAGGAGATAATGTTGAGTGCTGGGTTCAGGGCACATCACTTGCCTACCTTCTTTGCTCTTAAAATAGAGCCCCTTGAATGCTACTTTCTACATGAATTGAGGCAGACCTGCAATTTAAATACCAGTCTACTCTATTAAATTCATACGACTTCAGTTATCAGATATATTATGTATTGTATGTCATATAAGATGTTATTTCTAGTATTCATAATGGTTTTATTGTATGATAACATAAACCAATATTTCTCCCCCCACTAGATATAATCCCAACAGGTCATTGCCGCAGAACAGAAACAAAAATTATTTGTGCACCTTATTTCTTCTTAAAGTGAATTTAAATATTTTTCCAGAGTACTCGGCCGCACCTAACTATGTGCTTTTCTTTCAGGTTTAACTTGACTAAGCCTGCAAACTTCAATTTGAAGACGCTAGAATTTCAAGTCTCTCGAAACTGTGTAAGTAATCCTTTAAAACCCAGTTTTGCTGTACCCAGTTCTTAATACTGAGCTGCTGTAGTATAGTTATTACGGGCATAAGCATGGTTTGCAAAATAGTCACAAGCCAAAGGCTGCCATTACATTCAAACCACTGAGTTATGGTTTGCACTCAAATGCTATTAATTTAATTGGAGCATGCACAGCAGGAAGAATGGAATGGGCACAATGCTTGGTTTTTGTAGTGCCAAACCATAATTGGATGTTAGGTTGAAACCAAGCCATAGCTTTGCTAGGGGTTTTACTGAACGCCAGATTGCATGTGAAGAACCTCGGGTGCAGAATAGAGCTTTGTAAATGTTTACACTTTATCCCAGTGGTTCCTGTGCATTGGATTGCAGCCTGTAGCTGTTGGTTAGGGGTTCAGACTCTTTATCTTCCTGAAATGGCCTTTGCTTTTATAGATGGCTACAGTAGCAAATCCTCTTGCTACCCTTGCCTTTCTCTCTGCTTATCACAATCAAGTGATCCAGACACTGAAGTGCTTTCTCAGTCTGCTACGATTTCTCTGTTAGATTGTTCCCTTAGCCCTTCCCTCCCTATTTAAATTTAGATATGAAAACTCCTTTTAGTAGTAGGTACCTTTTGTTGGTTAGTCTATAAAGCTGTCAGGTACACAGTGTCACGGCAACCTTGCCTTTTTGCTGTTGCTGCGAGTGAAAGCCGGCTCCAATTTCAAGCTTCAAAAGCATTTATTTAGTCCTCGGTAATTACAGTGCAATAAATCACGTCTACTCCCTCTACGGCAAATATCCTAACTGCTTTCTTTTTCGCGCGCTTTCCAGCATAAGAATTTCTTGGTCGCTCTGAAATGACGTGTGAATTTTTTCTTCCCCCTCTGGCTCCCCTCCCTCTGTCTATCACTGGCTCGAGTACTTTCTCTTTCTTCCGGCAACGTCTGCAAGTGGGGGCTGTCAGAGGAGCTCGTATCTGTTGAGATTAATTGTGCCGGTTCTCTATATCCAGCCTCCCCCCCCAACTGTCTCCTTTCCAGCTTTCTCTCCTTGTTCCACCTCCCACGTTCCTTTCCCGACCCAAGCTTGGCTCCGTGACACACAGGTTGTGCTATATAGATAAGAACCAGGTTCATATATTTGCTTTTCATATATTTAAAATGAGGGTTTAAAAATATGCAGCATTTTACAGAGCTACAAGCTAGGCACTGATTAAAAGTATGCAAACTTTCTAACCTTTTAATTTGATTTGTCTTCCTCTTTCAAGGGTCACGCGTTGCAAAGCGCCACAGGATTTACGGAGGGCTTGTCTCGGCAGTCAGTTTTAAATGTAATTTTAAAACCTGGGGAAAGAAAATCTGTCAAAGTGAAGTTTACTCCAGTTCTTAATAAAACAGTTTCATCACTAATCATTATCAGGTATTGGTAGATATTCAGAATTGCTTTTATTAATGGGGATGTTCAAATTTAGAGCTACAGTGGTGCCCCGCTAGAAAATGCCTCGCTAGACGAAGGCATTCGTCTAGCAGAAGGCTGCCCTGCAAGACCAATTTGTCAATGGGGCTGCCTCGCAAGACGAATTTTTTTTTTGTCTAGCGAAAACCGCGGTTTGCATTGGTGCTTCGCTAGACGAAAAAATCGCTAGACAAAAATACTCGCAGAACAAATTATTTTCGTCTAGCGAGGCACCACTGTATATTTTTCCAGCCATCTTCAGGACACATTGATTGCTTTCAAGATGAACCATAGTGGCAGTTTGGTTATATGTGACAAGTTCTATACAACTGAATGCAATGTAATTTAACATACATAAGTCTTAAGGGTCAGCTCATACAACCTGGCTGTCTCTACGAGATGCTGATGCTGCACCATAGACTTTGCGCTCATGCTTGCTCAGCTGCAAAATCATCCCCATGAGCAGGTTGAGCCAGAAGCAGGATAACAGCTTGGGACACCTAGGAGTGTATGGATAGGCACACCCACATTTTGACTGGCCACATGGCTCCACTAACTTGCATGGTCACAGCTCCTTTTTAAGCCACTGTGATGGCACAAATGGGAATATATGAATGCGTCGACTCCTTTTGGAAGTTCATTAGTTCATTTAATGTTTTATCTCAGTGTAATCCTGCAAGCTGACCATGCACTGAGGCAATTGTGTAGGAACCACCAACTGCAAGAAATAAAGGAGGCTTGCACAAAAATTAGCAAGGTTCAAATGGTAAAAGATGTTCAACAGCATTTAGGATAGCACACAAAGTGCTACTTCAGGTGTGCCCAACAACTTGTGGTACCTAGTAGGACAGATTCCTTTGAAAAGCAGGCCCCAAAGCAGCATCACACATGTAAATTTCCAGGAACGTGTTAACACTGGTGCTACTGTTCAGGAAACTTATTGGGGGGGAAATGCCATGCAGTGGTTCCTGGCCTCCATCTCCTTAGTTAATGCATAGTATTATTTATTAATAACCTGAGGAAATTAGCATTATAGCCTTTATGCATAGCAGTAGCTTTATTTAAAAACGAGTACGTTAGGATCAATTTGTGGAGTAGGGAAAGACAATGTCTATGTATTAGTTTGTTTTATTGATTTTATAAAACTCATTACTGGGTATCCTCATCAAATAACCCCAATATAGCTAGAAACAGTAGAGTTCTTCATAATTTCATAATGCTTTACTTGGCTTTTCTCCCCATAGAAATAATTTGACTGTAATAGAAGCTATAATGGTTAAAGGACAAGGAACAACGGAGAGCATGAGGATTGCAGGCAAGCCACCTGGGCCGGGCAGTTCTTTACGCTTTAAAATCACGGAAGCATTATTAAAAGACTGCACTGAAAGTAAGTCTTCTGTGGTGAAGCCAAACATCAAGTCCCATGCAAGAGTGCTTGAGAAAGAAACTAGACAACCATTCTCGTATTTTAAAAGCAAGAATGAAAGAAGTGAAAGTAACTGAAGTGGCTTTATGAAACCAGTTGAGCCATATGCTGACACCATTTCCTTGTTAAGTAGTAGTCTAATTTTAACTGCATTTTTCTCTTTATTTCAGAAATGAAATTAAAAGAACCAAACTTCACATTGAAAAGAACGTTCAAGGTGGAGAATACGGGGCAGCTTCAAGTTAATATAAAATCCATAGAAATCAGTGGATATTCATGTGAAGGATATGGATTTAAAGTAGTTAACTGTCAAGAATTTGCACTAAGTTCCAATGCCTCTAAAGAGATTGTCGTATTGTAAGTTAACTTATGTTGAAGACTGGCACCATTTTCAGTTTATGGGGCAGCGGGTGGTTGGAGTTTCTATACCTAACATTATATATAGAAAATGCTCTTTTTACATAGTTCGCCAGAGCTTCCTAGAGCACATTGAACACCTTCTTTACATAGATTTCTTCTACGTAAATGAAACCCGTCAAGCCGTTTCCCCCTTCAGTTTAGATAAATTTATGTAAGCTGTAACAGTGCTATGTTCAAATCTCTAAGATACGAATGAGTTTCATGCACTTGACTTGTCTCCCCACTTGTGTGAAGGGAGGAGCAAAAGAGCTACAGGTGGATATAAGATACTGTACACTCATGCGTATCTTGGTTTAATAATGCACACAGTGCTGCTGCCTGAGGGATGGGGAACCAGCAGCCCATGGGGCAGAGGCAACCCATGGAGCCTACTCCCTCTGGCCCCTCCCTGCCCTCTCCTAGCAACAATTATGCTTGAACAAAAGTTTATATTAGAGTCAGTTGAAGTGTGTGTCAAGTGGTGTATAGCAGAAGTTGCATGAGCCTACCCATCACTCTCAAAGATAATAGCCTTTTCCTCTATGATAATGGCCATTACATGTTATTTGTCATGAAATACTAACCGCACCATCATATTTGATACAGTTACTAAAGAGCCGAATGGGTTGGGGTTTGGACTCTCATTGCGTGACGAAGGCGGGAGAGCAAAGAACTCTGGGAGGCGGGCACAGTTCCCTTCAGTTTTTTTCTCTCCTGCCTGACGAATCAGGTCATTTTCTCCCGGCTCTCTCTGATTTTCTCTGTCAGCCAAGTGCTAACAAATACAGTGGTGCCTCGCAAGACGAAATTAATTCGTTCCGCAAGTCTTTTCGTCTTGCGGAAATTTCGTCTTGCGAAGCACGGTTTCCCATAGGAATGCATTGAAATTTAAACAATGCGTTCCTATGGGAAAAAAGTCCAAGCCTCCTGCCGGCGAGCGGGGAAAGCGAGCGGCAGAGCAAGCGGCAGAGCGACCGGTGAGCGGGGAGAGCAAGCAGGGAGCACGATCGACAGCAGGGGAAGCCAGGAAAGCAAGCGGGGAGCAGGATCCACGGCGGGAGAAGCCAGGAAAGCAAGCGGGGGACACGATCCACGGCGGGAGAAGCCAGGAAAGCAAGCAGGCAGCAGGATCCACGGCAGGAGAAGCCATCGGAGCAAGCAGGGAACGCAGTGGGAAGGCAGAAAAGCAAGCGGGGGACACGATCCATAGCGGGGGAAGGCAGAAAAGCAAGCGGGGGACACGATCCACGGCGGGAGAAGCCATCGGAGCAAGCAGGGAACGCAGTGGGAAGGCAGAAAAGCAAGCGGGGGACACGATCCATAGCGGGGGAAGGCAGAAAAGCAAGCGGGGGACACGATCCACGGCGGGAGAAGCCAGGAAAGCAAGCAGGGAGCAGGATCCACGGCGGGAGAAGCCATCGGAGCAAGCAGGGAACGCAGTGGGAAGCCAGAAAAGCAAGCGGGGGACACGATCCATAGCGGGGGAAGGCAGAAAAGCAAGCGGGGGACACGATCCACGGCGGGAGAAGCCAGGAAAGCAAGCAGGGAACGCAGTGGGAAGGCAGAAAAGCAAGCGGGGGACACGATCCATAGCGGGGGAAGGCAGAAAAGCAAGCGGGGGACACGATCCACGGCGGGAGAAGCCAGGAAAGCAAGCAGGGAACGCAGTGGGAAGCCAGAAAAGCAAGCGGGGGACACGATCCACAGCGGGAGAAGCCAGAAAAGCAAGCGGGGGACACGATCCACGGCGGGAGAAGCCAGGGGAGCAAGCGGGGAGCAGGATCCACGGCGGGAGAAGCCAGCGGAGCAAGCAGGGAACGCAGGGGGAAGGCAGAAAAGCAAGCGGGGGACACGATCCACGGCGGGAGAAGCCAGGGGAGCAAGCGGGGAGCAGGATCCACGGCGGGAGAAGCCAGCGGAGCAAGCAGGGAACGCAGGGGGAAGGCAGAAAAGCAAGCGGGGGACACGATCCACAGCGGGGGAAGCCAGGAAAGCAAGCGGGGGACACGATCCACGGCGGGAGAAGCCAGGGGAGCAAGCGGGGAGCAGGATCCACGGCGGGAGAAGCCAGCGGAGCAAGCAGGGAACGCAGGGGGAAGCCAGGAAAGCAAGCGGGGGACACGATCCACGGCGGGAGAAGCCAGGGGAGCAAGCGGGGAGCAGGATCCACGGCGGGAGAAGCCAGCGGAGCAAGCAGGGAACGCAGGGGGAAGGCAGAAAAGCAAGCGGGGGACACGATCCACAGCGGGGGAAGCCAGGAAAGCAAGCGGGGAGCGCGATCGGCAGCAGGGAGAGGAGCGGGGAGGGCCTCGAAGCCCTCTCCGCCGCCGCCGCCAGCCTCCTGCAGGCTGAGCAGGTCTCCTCCGGGCGACGAGGCGCAAAGGGCCGCGGCCACCCGCCACGGGCTGAGGAGCCTCGGCCATGGCGGGAAACGAAGTAGGCAGCGGCGACGGAGGAGAGGCAGTTGGGTCTTCCCTCGCTCGCCGCTTGCTCTCCCCAAGCCACAGCCAAGAAGGGCGGTGAGAGCGGTGAGTGAGCGGCGGCAGCAGGAGAAAGCTGGGTGTGGGGAGCAGGGGCCGCAGTAAGGGAGAAGCCGAGGCTAAAATGGCGCCGGACCTACCTCCTCCCTCCCGGAGCGGTGAGTGTTCTGGGGTTTGCGGGGAGCAAAGGGCAGGCTCGGAACCGAGGGTAGGCTCGGCTGCTCCACCTTGGAACTTGTGAGCCTCTACGGTGGGAGGAGGCGAGCTGCCGCTTCCGGTTCCCGCCACTGCTGCCGCTCTCCTTGCAGCAGCAGGTTCCGGCTTTTTCTTAAAGTGGTACCGCGCAAGACGATTCGTTTTGCGAGTCACGGCCATTAAAAAATTCGTTTTGTGAATCACCTAAAAAATCGAAAAACCCTTTCGTCTAGCGGGTTTTTCGTCTTGCGAGGCATTCGTCTTGCGAGGTACCACTGTAAGAGATAATTCTATCATATTCCTAAGCACCACATTTCTGTTTTCATTTATCTCCCTAAATTATTTTTATTTTTACTTACCACCATAAAGATGCACTCTGTGTGCACAGTTAATATTGGCATGTGCATAACTTATTAAATCATAAGAATATAATTGCAGCATTAAAAGCTGCAGAGAGTTTGGATCTAGACTTAGTCATAATTAAACAACCCCATTGAAATCAGTGGGTCTGGCCCTTGATCAAACCATTTTTGTTAGGAATGGGGGTTTTTTTAAGTGCAAAAATTCACATGTGAGCCCCCACTTCTTCTTTCAAGATCTTTGCATCATGACTTTAAATTCAAGCAGTAACTATTATTAGAGGCTTATTTGATCTGCTATAGATGGGGATGTTGAATCCTAGATTGACTCTAATGTACCTGGAATGTGTGGATTTGTTATCAAGTGTACAGTATATATATAATCTAGATAAACAATAACAATCCTTTACTCTCAACAGGTTTACACCAGATTTCACAACTTCCAGAGTCATTCGTGAACTGAAACTAACCACAGCAGGAGGTTCTGAGTTTATGTTCATATTAAATGCATCCCTTCCCTATCATATGTTAGCAACTTGTGCAGAAGCTCTGCCCAGACCCAATTGGGAGCTGGCACTGTACGTATTAGTCTCAGGAATAATGAGGTACTATACATAATTTTTTAATATTTTTTATAATATACATGTATTTCTAAGCTAATAAATCAAATATGTTAAGAAAATGCCATAATATTTTGCTTTGAATATGCATATGTAAGACATCTTACCTAAACAATATATGTTGGTTGTCAACAATGTTGCAGTGGGGCTTGCAACCAGAATATGCACAGACAGCAGAAAGCAAAAGTCACATTTTATCTGAATAAACTCATTAGCTCCTGTTGCATAACTATCTGCATTTAATTGTAATAACTAGAGGGAAAACATCTCCAAATGCCATGAACATGGAAATTTGTTGACAGTTACAGCACATGATATACCAGTAGCAGTTCTGTTGAGAGTTGCTATATGGAAAGCATGGAGTCGCATAGTGGTCGATCTTAGAGAAATAGATTGAGCAGACAGATGTCTTATTATTTTAATAACTTCTTACAAATGAGCTGGAAGCAGTTGAAATGAGTGTGAGTCAGTTTCTTACCGCATATCCCATTTCAGCAAACACAGTAAGCTGGGAAACTCCTGGGAGAAACAGATCCTAAGTTTGGGCAAAACTTGCTGAGCGATAGCACTTTCTCTGCTGGGAGTCCCTCACTTCCAGTCCCTTGGGCAGCTTGCCAGTACTTTCAGCTTAATAATTCGCAAGTTGCCTTTGTTTTTCCTACCAGATTTAGTCTTGCTTTTTCAGGATCAGCGTCTACGCTTGTTCCAATAATAGGTGCTTATGGAGGTCTTAATTATATAGTATGTAAATGTTACTGGAACTTGGCATTTCAGTACTAGCATGGTGGGGGTTGTGATTTGTGTAGGTGGGAGTAAAATATTGTTTCTCTTAATTTGTCAACAAGAGAGGGGCTCACCTTGTTTCTTCAGTTTTTCCATGCTATGATGGCAGAAATACTGATGCTTTACTTACTTGCCCGTTGCAGTGTGCTCTTCCTTTTGGTAATTGGAACAGCCTATTTAGAAGCTCAAGGAATTTGGGAGCCATTCAGACGACGCTTGTCCTTTGAGGCATCCAATCCTCCCTTTGATATGGGAAGACCATTTGATCTCAGGAGAATAGTTGGAATTTCATCTGATGGAAAGTAAGCTCTTACTTATAAATTGGATGTTGCAAAGTAGCATTTCTCACCAGTATATGTCACTCTTGTAAACGAGGCTCCTAGCCTCACAACTTGAGTAGATCACAGGTGCAGCAAAAAATATCTATGGAATTTAAAACAACTGATGCAGAATGGTCTTTCAGACTTTATTAGCTTGGAAAATACATGATGGATAGTTGAATAGTTGTTATCTTAAAACTAGAACATCAGTTGCAAACATTCTCAGAAACTGGTAGATATATCTTGATACTGTATAGGGATTGCTTCTTATGTTTTTGTACTCAGGAGCAGTTTAAGTGGTAACTTAACTACTTAATGTAACACTAGTATGTGGTTCTGCTTGCAAAAGCCATCATTTGTGCAGTAGTATATCATCAATTGATATCGTGTACATCTATTGTGCACTTGAGTATAACACACTAAGCAATGCATCAAAGCAGTCCTTGGATAATTGCATACTTCTATGGAAGCTGCTATGCAATACTACCTAAATGTAAGAATTATGTAGAAAATACATAAATAGAAAAGAGTGAAGAAATTGTGATAAAGGAGGAAGAAAATGGGAGCCAGGAAGTGGAATGAGATATAAATTACTGTTTTTCAAAAACAGGGATTGTATATCAATTTTGTTGGTCTCTGTACCGAGGAGCTATTCTTTGATAGCAGGGCCTGTTAACATGCTGCTTTATAAATAACTTACTTATCTCTTGATCCAGTTTTGAGGCCCAGTTTAGCACTATACACTTATATTTCCTGAAGCTATGTTGAATCAGCCTTTTAGATGCTACCTAGAAACATTAAGAACTACTATTATGCCTTGCTAAATAGGTTGGGAACTGTGTAGCTACATTTTACTAAATATTTATGAGAAGTAAAAACAAATTTGATCTGCTTCCAGCTTGAATGCACTTGGATCAGATTCGAACCACAGCTCTTCCAGAGGACTCTATGGACCAGGAAGTTCCTCATCACGATCCAACGCAGGAAGTAATAAGCAATGCAATTCATCCGTACACCTGCACAGCAATAGAAATTCAGTCGAAGTTGAAAACATGAAGTATAAAAACAGTTCAAATGTTGCTAGTAGGACTTCTATGCAGGCAGGTTCTGCACAGTCAACAAACAGAGCAGGTTCCCTCTTCCTGGACTCCAGTTCTGCAACTCATAATCACACAGCAGGCAGGAAGTCCAGGGGTGGAAAACAAAATCTGCAATCAAACCAGCAGCACGCTCCAGTCTTACTAGAGCAACATTTGTCGCAGCCACCAGCAGTGCCTCACCAACAAGAGCAGCAGACTGAAAACTCCCCGCCGCAGTCGCAGCTTCCTACTCCTTCACATTCAGAATGTGCCAGCAACACAAGGCACAGCTCAGAGGATTCCGACATTGCTGCTCTTATAGAAACCATGGACAAAGACTTTGATCATCCAGAATCCCCTTCCCCAGATGTGTTTACAGAGCAGCCCCCATCTCCAGTAGCAAAAAACAAAGGTAATAAACTCCTACTTCACCCGATTAACTCTATCTTACGAAGTGTGTACATATAAAGTTGTAGGTGTTGTGTAAGAGAACTCTCTAAGGGAGGCAAGACAAGAGTCTCATCTGTTTCCCCCTCTATGTCATTTATGCACCTCTCTGATCAAAACTTGTCCTTTGTGCACTTCTTATGTGAAATAATTCTCTTTAAAAAAGGATTCAGTAAAGGCTTTTGAAATGACCACACACTTTCCCTGTTCCCTTGATAGCAGTGGTTATTTGAATAGGAGTTCCAGCAACTTAAAGAAGTGAGGAGATGTGTCAGAGAATTTCTACTAGGCTGTGCTCATATGCAGAGTGGTGGTGAACTTGCTTTCCTCATGCTAATGCTCCTATTGTTTGTTACGTCTAAGTTAAAAGATTAATACAGGGGTGGGGGGTGTTTTTTGCTCCAAGGACCAGATCCAATGACTTCAGAGAGTGAACAAGGTCATATGGTAGAGGGGAACATGGTGCTGTTTGTACTACATACAGCTGGGGTATGGGAAGTGATAGAGGAGGAAGAAATGTTCAAGAAAGCTAGTAAGTGGTTTTGTGTCGCTTTTCATGTACCGGTACTTTGACTCCTGAGGATTACACTCTTAATATCCATTTTTAGGTACTGTAACCCAGAGATAATGGGAAGACAAGTTTGAAAAACAAACCCTGAAGAAGCACCCTGAGTTGTGCTTATCAGACTAATGCTGTAGAATTTTGAAGTATTCCTGTGCTTGTATGACTTTTTAAAAATAATAATACATGGATAAACATGTAGGGTTGTATCCAACTCTGTCCATCCAGAAGAGGAGCAGACTTCCAGTTGCACAGCAAGGCTTCACTTTCTCTCTCTGCCACATCCTCCCAGACCTTCAAAATCTGCTCCTGAGGGTGGGGTGGGGGGGCTGCAGAAGGGAGGAGAGGAAGGTGCAGCCTTGCAAGAGTAGATGTTTGCTCACACAGTGCTGAAGTCTGCCCGTAGCAACTTGTAAGAAATTGTTGTGTAGCAGCCAACTAATCCAATACCACTGTTCTGTACTGAATGCTTTAAGACTAAAGCCTGCTTGCTAACACTAATAGAAAATGCAGGATTTCTGATGCTGAAATCTAGAAGCTGTGTAAAATGTATGATGGTGTGTGTTAAGCAGAAGTAATTATTAGTATGTTTTAAACAGATTTTATATATGTATATAGTTTTAATTCTATTTTTGTCAATGTTTAATTGTATTTTAATGGTTGCTTTTTCTATATTTTTAGTTGTTTTTGTTTTTATCTGTAAGCTGCCTTGAGTCCTGCCAGGGAAAAATTTGGGGTATAAGTAATAGTAGTATTAGTTTGGGGTGGGGGTACATATTCTGCATTTTGCTTTCTTCACAGTTGATTACCATTAACGTACCAATGGTGCAGTAGTTCCTTTGTTAGCACATTGTAGCCAGAAAGCTAGGGGAAACTGCATATATCAGTGGCCAGTATCTGTAAAAAACAGTAAGGTGCGTGAAATCCCTTAGACTTCTTAAATTTGATACCACCAACATCAAAAAGTGGCTCTGAAATGAATTGCATCCTGCATGAAGTAGTACAGCTGACCTGAAGTGCGGGCTGCCAAGAATTTTCCTCCATTGAAGTGTACTGGTGCAGTTCCTAGTGTATGATGTTCCTAGTGGACTTTGTCCCAGGTACATCACGGTGATGAAAGGGCGTTGTTCTCTACAGCTGTCACAGATCACAGCTGTTGCTAATTGGAAGCTGCCTTTAATACCCCAGGGAAAGGAAAACCGTTTCAGCGCAAATCTAAACCCCAGAAGAAGCGGGAAGAAAAGGAGAGAAGAGGAAA
The DNA here is from genome assembly GCF_009819535.1 of Lacerta agilis. Taxonomy (NCBI): domain Eukaryota; kingdom Metazoa; phylum Chordata; class Lepidosauria; order Squamata; family Lacertidae; genus Lacerta; species Lacerta agilis. Next base: position 71,759,433 of record NC_046315.1, read on the forward strand.
GGGAAAGCAACAAGAGGATGAACTGAAGGATTCTCTTGCAGATGATGACAGTTCTTCAACTACCACAGAAACTTCCAACCCCGACACAGAAGCACTTCTGAAAGAGGTAGACATTTTTTTTAAAAAAAAGGGGTGTCAGATGAGAAAAGATGATGGGGGTTTCATACTAGCCACTATATTTATTCATTAAGAGATTTAAACTCCACTTCTTCCCCACAGAGTGTCCCCCATAAGGCTGCTCACAAGAATTGTTAACAACTTGGTAATGGAAACAACTCAAAAGCAGCAGCAGAAAAACCCAACAACAATGTACCTAACCAAACTCCAGAATATTAGAATACATAGTCACCTAATACGTAAAACCAAAAGCGCAATGAAACAATGCTGCATTTATTTAGCATTGATTCAAGAGAAAAGGCCAAGCAAACTTCCTGGAGCAGGAAGGTACAGAGTTTGGTTGAAAAAGTATTATAATGCATCCCTATCATCTCTGAAGGCAGTAGGGTACAGAACAGGACCTCCCCAGAAAACTTCAGTGAATGGTCAGAATCATGTGGGAGAAGATGGCCTTTCTCAAAACACCTAGTCCCAAACCATTTAGCAATGTTGATAATCAAACTTTAAGTCTAAGCCAATGAGACTAAACAAAATTAGAACTTGGAAATGTGTGAAAGCATTTCTGGCAATCTAGGAACAAGGCCAGATCGAAAACTGTTCTCCAACCGTGAAACTAGTTTTTGAGGGGAGCACGACCCAAGAAGTTGAACATTTGTCCTCCAACCTAACCTCCTAGGACCTGCCCTGCATTAAAAAACCAGGGCTAGCACAACGTGGTACCTGGCACCTAGGCCCATCCCTGTTACATAGTCTAGAAGGATACTGTGACTGATGTAGAATTACTTTATGAAATTACACATCTACCATTTGATTTTTAAAATTGAGCATTTGGGAGCAAAAGTAGATGAGATACCAAATGTGTGTGTGTTTAAATAAAATAATAATAATGGTGGGTGAGGGAGGCACAAATTTCATTGGGACAATAACATGTGGGGAGGTTTACCCCTTGCCTCCCTTGGTGCATTCCTGATTATTATTGCCCCTTACTCTACTTGCTACATCTGCTTGGTAATAATCCATTTAGCATCATGTCTAATCTGGCCTTTAGATATCCTTAAGTAATTCGTAGAATTTACTGTGTTCTAGGTTTCTTGGAGCATAGCAAAATAAACTGGTAGCTTCAGTTAAGTAACTTAAAGGAAAAGCTCTCTGCTTACATTTTTAAATATAATTATCAAAGCTGTTTTGTGAAAGAAATGGGGAGATTTAGCTGTAATGCATATTGTTCCTAGAATTGTTGTCTTCCTTTTTAAAAAAATAAATAAATCTACTTTTAAAGTATTATTGTTTACTTCATATTTTTATTGGGATTTGGTTGGCTGTTTGTAGGAGCCAGAAAAGCAAAAGGGAAAACAGCCAATACCAGAAAAACAGGAAAATGAAATCCAAGTAAAACAGAAAATCAAAAAGCTATCGCTTGTCAAGAAAGAAATCCCGACAGATGTGAAATCCAGGTAAGCATAGAACTATGATAATGCCATCCAAACTGCTTTCCTAAGAATGCATGAGGAAATAAAGTTCCTGGCAGCAGAACTCTGCATCAGGCAGCTGAGAGAAATGTGTCACACGCTGCAATAATTACCATTTCTTCTCTATTAATGTGGCTGAAGAAAAGGAAGTGGTAGTGCCTGGGGAGAAAAAGAATGCTAGATAATAGAAACTGAACACAAAGAGGAAACCTTGTAATTATGGGGAACTCTTCACAGTAAGAAGCCTGCTTTTTTTGTACGCAAGAAGTTAGAAAAATAGATTTGGAGAGACACTTCTCCGTTTGTTTGTCCTAACAGTTAAGACAAAGGGAGTCTGCTTGGAGAAGATTAGAGAAAGCTGTTTCTCTTCTGTGCACTTTTATATATGCAAGATCTTACTTTGTTGGTCAAACTGTTAAAAATAATAACCTTTTTGGGATCATACTTTTATTATAGTTCCTTTGAGATGTCATGTCCTTCGTCACTCGAAAATAAGCAGCACAAAAGCTTTTCATCCAAGTTGTCTTCTCAGCATATGTTCGCAAATGGGTTCAAACCAAGAAACCTCCAGAAAACAAAAGGTATTATTTGGCCGTTCAGCTATTGATCAAGATATACTTCTGAAACTTTAGTTTTAGCTGTTCCTCACTGGCTGTACTAGTGAGGCTGAAGTGCTGTATGCCCTACAAACTACAGGTTTATTTTTTTGTTTCTTCTTCCTATTATTATTATTATTATTATTATTATTATTATTATTTGCAGGTATCAATATGAAGCTGATGGATAATAGGCCATCTTCACTAGCAAAGTTTTTCTCCAGTGGTTCTGGTCAGGAGCTGGGCAATACCAGCAGCTCAGAAGGAGAAAAAGATTCTCCACCACCAGAGTGGGACTCAGTGCCAATTCACAAGGCAGGCAGCTGTAAGTACTCTGCATTAATTTAACATTAGCAATAAGCTTATGGGCAGTGAATCAGTTCTATAACAAAGGATTTGATTTCTTTTTCCATTTGAACGGAATTCTTTGTGCTTAACATCAGAACAGCATATGATTGCCACAAAGGGATAATGGAGGGCTTGATAATATACTTTTTGTTTTGTGATTTGTAACAAAATGGATTTATTAAGCGGTATATAAGCACACTAAATAATAATAAAACTCCCCAAGAGAGTGATTGGGGAAAGGATTGTTTTTCCAGGCACTTTATGTTATACTACTTGGATGGCTTCTCCACTGAGAAAATGCCCTTCCCTGTACAGGGGCTTTTTACCCATTCTGCCTTTGCAGCATCTACAGCAGAGCAGTTATACTGAGTGATCTGTAAGAGTCTGTTTAGGCATTACTACTCCCTTCCTAACTCAGGGAGATATTAGGCCAGAGAGAGACTGGCAGTGGGATTTGGTTTGTATTCTTACCAGGGGGAGGAAATGGAAGTCCCATTGTACCAGCAGAACTCCTGGCACAGCATTGGATACAACCACAAGTAACTGTTTCAAGACTGACTTTGTACAATGAAGTATTAAAAAAAGATATCTCTTATTCTGGTTTCCAGCTACTGACAACCTTTATAAGCTGTCCCTACAAACCCTTAGTGCAGATGCTTTCTTGAAACAACGACAGACCTCACCAACTCCTGCCTCGCCATCTCCACCCCCTGCATCATTGGCCTTTGTGCCCCGAAGCACTTATAGCAGTATTGTGAACAACTGCAGGTAAGTTAAAGTGGTCACTGCATAACCAAGCTCAACACCTGAAGGCAAGAAACTTGTGTCATTTTTTAATTTATTTACCTGCATTACCATTTTGAGTTCCAACTTTCAACAAAAATGAGTTTTTAACTTTTTTCCTTCCTAGTTTATGACACAATCTATTGGGATGAGCCCAGGGTCCACTTTTCTGTATAACTTCTGTAGGGGGCCAAGATCCAACTCTAGGTCTGAACAGCAGACAGGAGCAAAGACAACAAATTATAAACAAAATGAATTAGGAAGAGGGTAAGACCCTCTTGATATGCTGAGAGAGATATACTCTCTTTGGCAGTAGAAGCAATCCTAGCTCACTGCATACACATCTCAGGATGGTTTTGGCTACAACTTAGTGTCAGAAGTGGTGAATAAAAAATGTGGATGTTTTCCTATTCAAAAACTAAAAGAAAAGTAGGTTTCAGGACACAATATCTGTGTCAGCTCTTAGTTAGGCTGCATTTGAATCACCAGATTGGTACTAATCCCATAATTCACAGATTTGTTCCTCTTTAACTGGACCTTTGGCTGATTGACATCAAATGCCTTTTTAAAATGTGTTGGGTATGGAGGGTTTATTGGGTTATTTTTTTAAATTTTATTATGTATTTTGTATTTTTATATTGTGATTTTATTTTGTAACTCCCCTGATACCTGTGGGTTTAGGGCTGTATAAAAATTTAGTTGATAATAATAATAATAATAATAATAATAATAATAATAATAATAATAATAATATCATCTCAAACAAGGCAACTGGTGATGTTAATCACTGTTTTGAAATATCAAAACCCTAGCATATTAACTTCATGACAAAATCCAGTTCAGGTAAGCTCTAAAGAACACCACATCTTTCCCCCTCCTTTTTTTCTTTCAGTGAACCGAAAAGCAAGGTGCTCAGTGGTGCCAAACATAAGGTGGCAAAGACAGCTTCTCTCCCTGGTAGGAATGGAAACCCTACATTTGCTGCTGTAGCTGCTGGTTATGACAAGAGCCCAGGTAATCCACAGGGATCAAAAAGCTATGGCTATTTGAGGGTGTGATTGTTCTGCTATCTTCCTGTCAGGGATCAACTGCCTCCTCGCGAGGAGGGGGAGGCGAAAGGAGATCCCGACCCGGAGGAGGGCAGGGGAAGCAGTTCCTCGAGGGAAGAAGGCTCTTTACGTTATAGGGAACCGCAGCCTTTGTTATCCACAGCCGCCTCCTCCTCCTCCTCCTCCAGCCTATCCCCTGAGCTGTCTCCTGGGGAGAGGGAGGCGCAAGGGCTTGGAGACTCTGGGGAGAGACTTAGCACCGCTAGCCAGAAAGAATCGGAGGAGGAAACGCCACTTCCAGCTCCTGCACACATCGAGGGGCTAGGAGGCATCGCAGACGTCGTTTTACAGTGCCGCGGTTGTGGTGTTGGGCGGGGAGCAGGAGAGGGGCACTTCGGATTCTGCGAGTGACTGAGCAGTCCACACTGTATATAGCAAATGCACAATAAATAGCCTTAGTTCTTGAAGGGCTCTTTTGTTACTCATGAGCAACAATCTGGGAAGAATCTGACACTTCCTATGCTCATTTAAACTCCATTGTTACAGGTGGCAGTGGCCTAGCAAAACCTTCACCAATGAAAAGCGAGGCATCTGGCTGTATGAATGTTTCGCACACAACTGTTGACAGTGACGGCTCTGACAGGTAACTTGAATTAATCCCTTGGAAACAGAGTCTAAACAATAGTGGATATGGTAAACAGCTGCTTTGCCTCTTGTACCCCAGTTAGAAGAATATGTCCATTAAAAACCCTACACTTTGTACATATAAAAATCCTCACTTCATAGATTGCCTTTCAGAAAAAATCTTCCGTTTCATGTTATTTTTTTATTTTAAAAAAAATTGTTATAAAATTTGGATGCAGGCTGTTTAGCATAGCATAGCATGTTTGTAATTTGACAATAAAATGACAAAACTGAAATCCAACATTTCCTCTTCTCATAAGAGGCTGAAAGATGGGAACCAAGTGTGCACTTCTCAGTTGTGTGGGCATTAAAAAAAAAAAAAGACAGTTTAGTTAACTTAGTTAACTAAGGATGTGAATGTAGGCCTACTTTCAGCTATAAAACTCACTGGCACATACCTGTAAATAATCAGTGTCGGGAATTCACCCTTGGCATTTTTTGTCAAAATGGACAAGTGTGTTAAAATTCATTATTTGTAATCCGTATGATATTTGGCTGTGTTTTGGTGGTCTTCACACTGAAGTGACCATACTAATGAAAACCTCTTCTCCTCTGCTACACTTAGTTCTGGTTTATGGAGTCCTATAAGCAATCCTAGCAGCCCGGATTTCACACCCCTCAACTCCTTCTCAGCATTTGGAAACTCCTTTAACTTAACTGGAGGTGAGTGGTATGTTACAGTAGTTTAAAAAAGGAACAACAATATGCCATATTTCTCAATTGGCTACATTGGCCAATCTTTCCTATTGCAATGAAGCTCACTTCCTTTGAGAATTGGCAGTGTTATGTCTTGGAAAATAAAGAATGACAGAAAATATTAAAGATACCTTTGCTTTCAACAAAAAACGATTTTTTTTCTTAATTACATAATCACACGCATCAATGTACCAGTTGTGTTTATGTTTGAGATAGATAAATAAATAAAAGCCAGATTCTAGTGGCATTTCAGTTTTATTGATTGATCTACCTATCAGTTACCATGCAAACAGTGGAGAGTCAGGTGAGGATCTTCCCAGTGGGTTGACTGCACATCAGACTGCTTTACAGTTCAACATGATGGAGGGAGATGTAGGTGTCCTCTCCCCAAGGGGAGAAAAGAGCAGGGCTCTACTCACCACCCGCATCAAAGGTCAAAGAGATCAAAGGTGGGGCAGTGATAAAATAGGGGGAACATGATGAATGGGAAACTATGCCTCAATATATAATCTCCAAATTGCTGCAGGAAATTAAACCTCTCTGCAAATAAAGCGTGGAGATTTATTAAATGGTTAGGGGGACTTAATAACTTTTCTGTAACAGCTGTCAAAGTTCAGTGTTTGTCCCAAGAATTGTATATTTGAGTTTATACAGTCTGGTCCCACGGAACAACAAAAACAAAACAAAACAAAACACCATAGAATCAGTAAGCTTTGTTGGGGCAGCTAGTGTTTAAAAATGTTCAAAGGAAGCTCTCCTATTAGAAGAATTATTCCTCAGATATGGTTGCTCACAGCAAGAAATAGAGAAGGCACAGCACCACAATGATCTAGTAATGGCAGTCCTTCACATAAAAGGTCAGAGCAGACACTGGATTATTCAACTGGACTGCTGTATGGGCAGCTCTTTCTCACTTAGTTGTGTTGTTTAGCACTTGTGTTCTGGCTTGCAAATCAAGCTAAGCCAAATGCTGGCTCAGCATGAATGCATGAACACGTGGACCCCTAATACGAATTTGCAGCTGCCTTACTTCTTCCTGGCCCTTTTTGCTGCCACACTGTGCTGAGCCAACACAAAGTTTGGCTTTACGTGTTTTCCAAAGCTGGGATCATCCTTAAGCCCTCCCCAGATTAGTCTTGCACTTAGTCTGAAGAGCTCATAAGCCTGTATTCAGAGAACATACTAAGCCAGACGTTGGCTTAGCCTTGACTAGGGCAGAATATGCAGTCTTCTGCTTCCATGTTTGTTTGTGTGTGTATGTGTTGGTATAAAGCTATTGATTTCATCTATGAAAAATAATATTGTGCATGGATTTTTCAAGACAGAATGTAACGTGGATGTTTTGTCTTATTCTCCATTCTCTCAACTTAGAAGTTTTCAGCAAGCTTGGGCTGTCACAGTCTGTTTATAGTCCAGATGTTCAACGAAACTGGACTGAGCTTAGTAATGTTCCTTCATCCATCTGGGACTCCTCAGCTACAGATCTGATACCTCCCTGGCCCACAAGTTCAGGATCCCCAACTCACACCACTTCAGTAAGTATATGAATATGTATGTATGTATGTATGTATGTCTACTACTACATATGGTGCTCTCTTTTTCCTGGTAGTATTGAATACTTGTGTGTCATAGCTCGTCCTTATTTTGTTTTTTATTAATATAGTCTATCCTTGGGAACCCAAGTGGCCTGTGGTCTACCACCACCACTCCATTCAGCAGTTCCATTTGGTCAAGTAATTTGAACAGTAGCCTTCCTTTCAACACTCCAGCTAACACGTTGCCAGGTATTGATCTTGGGAGTGAAAACACCCCTCCACCAGCTGCTACTGCCCCGATAGTCAGCAATCCTGAAGACTTGGGACAAGCATATAACCCTTGGCTAATTTGGAGCCCTGCAATCGGGAGAAGAAGCTCAGATCCTTGGCCTAATGTGCATTACCCACCTGAAAACTGAAATTAAGAACAAAGGGACTGTTGTCCAGATCGGATCATGGTAAATTCTGTAATATGCCTGGAACATAATTTGCAGTTTGCTGCCATTCCTACTCAGACCCCAACATGGTTACAATCTAGTCATACATTCATCACTTTAAAGTCTGTCTTGAGATTATGGTAGTATAAAATTACTGAGCAGCTTGGAAAAGTTTGGATGTGGTTAAAAAAATCCTATAAGACCATAGTCTTTTTTTTTTTTTTACCATCTGCCCATTCTGTTTTTTTAAACACTTGGCAATTTCCAAAATGCAGTGATTTTTAACTACCATGCTTGGTTTTTAATTTCCCCCCAGTATTATGCTCTCAAACATAATTTTAAAGAGCACCTTGTGCTAAAAATGCAGAGTATTTTTTTAAAAATAAGGCTCTCTTTGTTAAAGGCTCTACGAATGTAAAAACCTTAGGAGCAAAAGTATGCGCATACTGTTCAAACTATACATTTTATGTGCTGTTTGTACATTTGTAAACCTGATTGCATTTTTAAGTTGAACTGAAATGTGCATAGCCAATACTTGTGGATGAAAAAAAAAAAGATTCCTTGTGCTTTTCTTACCAATACAACTTCAAGTTGTACTTGAAAAATAAAATAATGCTTTTTTTCATTTCTGCCGTATGTGCTTCTGTGGAATGTTTGAATTTCAAAGATTTGACAGCCTTTCTGGAAAAGTTTTAATATAAGTGCTAATCATTAGTGGCATCTTGGGACAGGCTTTGGAAGTTTTGTTCGTGGGAACAACAGTCCATCTTAAGCACATTTGTTACAAAAACAGTTGGACTGTGGTGAACTCTAGTCCCTGTGAACGTCAGCTGCACAGGAAAACATTGTATAAAAATAGCCATGCCATGCAAACATCTCTTAAATGGCAGCTACAGTGTGTTTGCTGGCAGTAGGCTTGGTGACAGCTGTTGCAGCACATCTAGTCTGCTGCTGAGTCACCAAAGAGAAACTGTAGATGTATCCTCTTTTTACACACACCACACAGTCCGATCCTTTGTACTTTCGAAGTGATGCATTCTGCACAGAGTAGAATCATATTCGAATTGTAGAATTGGAAGGAACCACGAGAGTCATCTAGTCTAACCCTCTGCAATGCAGCATTTTTTTTTACCAACGTGGGGCTCGAACCCATGACCATGAAGATTGAGAGTCCCATGTTCTATTGACTGAGCTACCGCAGCACAATCAAAATCACATGCAGAATCACAGGTTTAATTATGTCTAAATTCTGGATATACTGTCATAACTGAGGCAGTATAGATTGCAATAGATGGATAAAGAACTGATTTAAGTGAAGAAGAGAAGAGAGTTTATCTTCTAGAATAAACTTTCACACATGAAGTATCTGGGAGCATTCTTTATGCCATTTGGAGTACAGTGGACCCTCGGGTTACATTACCTTCAAGTAACGTAACTTTCGGCTTGCAAACGCAGCAAACCTGGAAGTGCATACTTCTGGGTTTCGGCATGTGCGCAGAAGTGCTCTGTCACGCCGCGTGCATGCACAGAAGCAGTGCCTCGTGTTGCGAACTTTTTGGGGTACGTAAGAACCCCCAGAATGAATTAAGTTCGTATCTGGAGGGTCCACTGTACAAATTTAATACTTTCCCGAGGAGCCTTGCCCAGCTGGAAGCATTTAAAGGTGATCTTCTGATAAAACTGAACTGGAAGACTTCTTTGCTACAAACACAAGCGTGTAGAATTCTCCAGGGTTGAACCCTTGTAATTGAAATTAAGTTATTTACAATAAATCTGATGTATAGAATAACGTATATGAGACCTGATAATTAAGAATGACTTTTATGGGACAAAATATCTCATTATCCATATTATATCTAATTTTAATTAACTTACTCTTTAGGAAGGATGAAGTGGAAAGTGGGATAGGTGCAAGTACCTGCATTGATGTCACACACATGGAGATCTAATCTTTATAAACACTGGTTTTAAAGGTTAGGGTTATCTAGTTTTTCTGCCTTGAAGAATGTAAGGACAATATTTACTGAGCAAAGTGGAGTTTTATAAGCAAACTAGAGGCCTTCATTTTGGCTGCTAGCATATCAATGTGCCAATTTAAGGCTCCCTCGCTTCTGCATATTTCATTTCTGCTCATTGTTATACCTTCTCCTCCTGACTTTCTCTTCATGCCATTCTTCTGGGTCATGTCCTTTTCCTAGAATCTTCTGTGTTCCTTGGTCTGCTCTTTTACCCCTCCACCTGCCTGTCTCATCCCTTTGAACTCAGCCAATTGCTGCCTGAGAATTCATTGTACTCACTATGGCAACATTAGTTCATTGCAGTACAGAGCATGTACATTTAAAGCAGGCATTGAGTAATAAACACAACCAACAATTTTTCATTCTGCTGTTCTGCTTGTGGAATTGCATTAGCGAAACATGACTCTGTATGCATGCAATGCGTCTTGTCTCACTAGAAGCAGGGGCTGCTCCTTCCTACTTTCTGTATGTGTTTGCACTTAGCCTTCTCAGTTAGACATTTTAGAACTGGTGGTGTGTTAATACAGCCAGCAGTAAAACAGCAGGTGTTAATAAGTTTAGTATTAGTGCATTAGCAAGTATGATGACAGTGCCTTTATGCCTGGAAGAAGAAGGCACAGCCAAATGCAGACTCCAGAGTGGATTCCAGTGACAGAGGCACTTGGTTATAAGCAAGCAATTTGTCAGGCTGCAGAAAGGCCATTACTTGGCAAGCTGGCGTCAACTCTTTGGAAGCAAAATAATTCTAAGGTTGTTCCTACAGTTACGCTGTGCTCTTGAGACGTGTATGCAGCTGGTGGTAAAAGTATGAGAAAAGCAACCTGAGGGCTCAAGACAAGACTGCAGCTGGGAATGGCAAGTAAAGCACACATAAATGTGCAATATGTTTCTGAATTTATCTCAAATACTTCATTTAGCAGCTTGGTCCAGGGAGGCATTTTGTCGTGCTTCTTGCTTAGTCCAGGTTGCTACGTCAGCTTTACACAGTTAGAAAGATTACCTGGCATGTTGCGGTTCTGATGGTAAAGCATGCCAATTTAATCTATAGTTTTCTAAGGGGGGGGGGGGTATTGTTTTTGTTTGTTATAATGTTACATGTTTTTTTTGGGGGGTGTATACATGACCTTGGATGAAGGGTGGTATAGACTCATAGCACTGTAAGTTGAAAGGGACCCTGAGGATCATCTACTCCGACCCCCTGCAACGCAGGAATCTTTTGTCCAACTTGGGACTTGAACCCATGACCCTGAGATTAAGAGTGTCATGCTCTATTGACTGAGCTATCCCAGCTATATTATTATTATTATTATTATTATTATTATTATTATTATTATTATTATTATTATTATTATTTCCAGCCTGGATGGTGCTGTTGTTTTTCCTCTCTTCTCTCTCTCTCCATCCAGCTTTCAGGAAAACTTGAAAGCTTGCCCACTACTTTCATATATTGGTTTGTCCTAACAGTCCTGAGACAAGTTGAAGGAAGGCTAATGATTTGAGTTGGGTGGTTAATGATTCCTTCCTCAGCTAATGGCTAGAAAGTAGCTGAAGATCTTCCTTGAGTGCTCTGAATGGGAGGGATCAACGGGACTAGGGAGGCAACATCGTTTTTCTCTCCCTTTCCCTGCTGGGAGTGGCTCTGATGGGTAGGGCTAAGAGGGAGAGAGAGAGAAAGGAAGGAAAGAAACATAAATGCTGGTGACAAAAGGCAAATTGCTGAAGCATCTTGGGGTGCCTCACTCTGGAGGTCTGAAATGGGGCAGTGGATTTGCTGCTTGTATGAATTCTCTGCTTCTTTATTTATAAATCAAATATTACAAAATGTAGTGATCTCCAAGTAAAGCCAGCCCCTGCGTAGTGTTGCTCCTGGAGCTTTTCACTGCCTAGGGAAGTGTGGCAAAACAGTGAGGCTAAAGTGTACAATGACAATATTTTGCTGCTGAAGTGCTATCTTGAAACTACTTCCTAATGAACCATATAAACTCCTCTGCAGTGTCCTTTCTGTGCAGGGAAAACAAGCAAAAATGAGCTATCTGAAGAAGTGTGCATGCACACGAAAGCTCATACCAAGAACAAACTTAGTTGGTCTCTAAGGTGCTACTGGAAGAAATTTTTTTATTTATTATTTTGTTTTGACTATAGCAGACCAACACGGCTACCTACCTGTAACCAAAAATGAGCTGGCAATGGAAACAATGTTGCAAGGTCGGCAGGTTTTACAATAAATGCTGCAACATAACATTCTTCCTTCCTTTTTCCTTAGTTAGAAATAAGACTCAATTTTCTGTGCCATAAGGGACTGGTTTTAGGGAACTAAGGAAGCCGCCTTGTTGAGAGTCGAGTCATCCGTCAATCTAGTGGAGTGTTCTCTACAATGGCAGTGACTCGCCATTGTCTCAGACCAGAATCTCTTTCCAGATTTACTTGGAAATGCCAGGTATTGAACGTGGAATGCTTTGCTGCTAAGCTACAGTTCATTTTCCAAAGCTGCAGTAGTAGATCGACAGCACCACCTTCTGGCTAAATTGAATTTTGTCCCACTATTCACTGTTAGATACAAGGTAGTCTAACCAATTTCTTTGAAATAGCAAGTCTTTAAAACAAGGTTTTGGGGAAAATATAAATTTAGTAAGAAAATCACTTCTACTAATAGGCGACTATTTTGGAGGGTGGAAGGGAAGGGTTTTCTGCAAAGCTTTACTTTTGTTGTTCTTCAGTCGTTCAGTTGTGACCCCATGGACCAGAGCACGCCAGGCACACCTGTCTTTCACTGCCTCCTGCAGTTTGGCCAAACTCATATTAGTCGCTTCGAGAACACTGTCCAACCATCTCATCCTCTGTCGTCCCCTTCTCCTTGTGCCCTCCATCTTTCCCAACATCAGGGTCTTTTCTAGGGAATCTTCTCTTCTCATGAGATGGCCAAAGTACTGGAGCCTCAACTTCAGGATCTGTCCTTCCAGTGAGCACTCAGGGCTGATTTCTTTAAGGATGGGATAAGTGATTTTTTTTTTGCAGTCCATGGGACTCACAAGAGTCTCCTCCAGCACCATAATTCTTCATGGATCACTGCCTTGTCGTGGCAAAGGGGCTTGAATAACTCAGGGAAGCCATGAGCTATGCCATGCAGGGCCACCCAAGATCCACCTGGAGGAGGAACCGGCAAGCCACTCCAGTATCGCTGCCCAGAAAACTCCATGGACAAAGACAACAGGCATATAAAAGCTTTACTACTTTCCCCCAATTCCCCCGTGGTAGTTTTTAAAACTGGCTGCTTTGCCATACAAGGAGTAATGGAGTGTAATGATGTTAATTTATATAATTATATCTTTAAAAGTTTGCAGAATGGTAAACAGCATCCTTCAGTACTCAAGAGAAATATGTATAAGACTACATGGGTGTAGAAATGAATTGATTCATTAAAGATTCTGGCCATATCTCAGTGGGATGATCGGGCAGCGAGGGTGCCATCACTTTCCTATGAATCTCATGTAGGTAACTATTGGGTTTAGGCCAAAGGCAGAGTTCCCTTTGAGGAATGACTAGAAAAGACACCATCTGCTCCAGGATCCTATTTATCCTAGAACTTAGTGCACATTGTTTCCACTCCAGTCTGACCCAACAGAACTTCCAAGAACCTACAGCAAGTTATCAAAAGACTTGGTACACACGCCACTATCTCTTCCGTCTTGCCCCCAGCAAATGGCACAAAAGCTAGCAGAGTTATTATGATGCACAGGTACAATCTAGCGAAATTTTTTAAATAATATTTTATTAAATGTTTTAAAATGTGTGTGTGTGCATGCACACACATGCATATACAGACTTAGTTCAATATTTTCTACAATAAATTGACTCAATAATATCTGTAGATGTGCTTTATTAATTTAATAACTGATTCAAAGAATTCTGTACACATGAACATAATGATTACAGCATTACTTTCCTTCTGTCAATGCTGACGTAGCATATTCATGTAATTTATTTTCCCCTTGTGCTTCTAAATTAACTTAACAAAACTTTCCAGTACTTCGCGTAATTTATTCTAGTTGTGGCTATTACACAAAAAACATCTCATGTAAAATAATTGGTGTGTGCTTTCTGAAAGTTAACGTAAACATTATAGGATCTAATGGCAAATTTATTCCGTGAAAGTAATTCTAAAACCATGCTTGTTTTTGCTAGATTGTGCTCAACATGTGTATACTAATCAAACTACTCCCTAATAGAATTTTTGCCCGTTCCTTGCAGATAAATCGATATTAAATAACTAAGCATCTATTTCAGTCTACCAGACAACATGGGTTTTTAACATTCTTAGGTAACTCGCAAGATGTCTAAGTCCTATGGATTCTCTCTCAATGGTGCAAGTTCAATTTGGACCTTTCACAAGATTTTTTCAGCAATAGAATCGATGCAAATGGCGGCAGTGTTGATGCCTACCAACCTAATATTGCTCTCCTTGCTCTGGCTGTGCAATTGGCTTAGCTCTCTGCATTATGCCATCAGCTCACTCTTCAAAAGAAGGCAGGTGTCATGAAATGATTTATTTTGGAGCCAAATCTTGGGACTCCCAGAAGATGGGTATCTTTTACCCTCTTCCAGCTATATGTTCTGTGCTAACAGAAAGCTGTAGTAAAGGAGGCTGAAAATCCCTTTGTGATGTGGCTTCTGTTTTGTTTTGTTTTTCATATAATTAATATACCACTTGATTGAGGTTCTTGATTTTTTTTAATTTTTTTTAAAAACACCAATGTAATTTTAGGTATTGCAACACAAACCTGATTGGATAGCAACACAAGAGATCAGGATGCCCATTATATGTATGCTTAAGAAAGGAACTTCAGTAAATCCTTATAATAATAAAAAATATTATTATTTTACAGCAGCTAGCAGAAGTGACCGGAACTTCCCTAAATCACATTTTTTCATTAAGAAAGCTTTGTTCTCCTTGTTCAGTTTGTTACTCCAGTCCACTACCATCATTCCTCTTGTTAGTGAACCTTTGAGCTCAACAGTTACACCAATTGCTGTGTATTCTGTTACAAAATTATCTTCGATGGCAGCTGCCATAGCGTAGGAATCGCATGGAACAAACCCTGACCGCCATGCTTTTTCACCTGGATTTTCCCCCAAGATTTTTGAGAATTCAAAAGAATGAGCAAATATTTTCTTCACGAACATAGCTTTCTCAGTTTTCTGATTAACCCATTCATGGTAGAATTCCTGCAAAGTAAATAACAGTTTGGGCTTTTTAAAAAAATAAAAATAGAACTTTTCAACTGCATAAAAAGTTAAGTAAAAACTCCAGAATAAACATTATTGACCTTGACATCAGTAATGTTCCACAGAGAATTCACATTGGCAAGAATTAATCATTTTAGCTCCCAATGGATATATAGTCATGAGGATGATAGATTTATTTATATAAAATAGACTTGTCATATTCAATTTAAGTTTTTTAAAAAAATCAGTTACCAACTAAGTCACGTTCGGGGCAGACCCATTGAAACTGATGGACCTAAGCTACTCATGGTCACTCATTTCAGTGGGTCTATTCTAAACAGGACTAATGCTGGATACAACCCAGATGCAATCCTATACATGTCTACTCAGAAATGAGAACCATTGAGTTCAATGGGGCTTGCTTCCAGGTAACTACATATAGGATTGCTGCCACTTGATCAAGCTGAAACACTTGTCTAGATATTAACACATCATTAATACCTTACCCAGGATAGTGGGCAGGAACATGTGAACTCCCATGATGCAATGTAATTTGGGCAGGTGTACTCATTTAAGACAATGTAAGCAGCTTCTGGGTCTGTTGCAAAATTGAATTCTCCACAGACTGTAGTATTTCCTCTGGCTAACAGAAACAAAAAAGAGCTACTTTAGCTTTCTATGGGACAATTCATTCAGTTTCTAACAGCTGCTTCCTACACAACAGCTCTTTGTTATTTGCGCAGGTGCAGGACAATTCCACCCCCACCCCCAAACGTGTACATTGTCATATGCGAACAAAAAGCCCATACAAACACATGAACTGCACCAATCTTAAAAAGGCGCAGTCAGAGAGACAGAAGAGGCCGGAAGAATATGGAATTCATGTGATGGAATGGTCTGCTTCAAGCAAAGGCAGGAAACAAACAGACACTCCAAGGCAGGGAGACCCACTGATTTCCTTTGGAGCTACATTTCCTGCATTCATATACCGGAAGGAGCACAATCACACTTGGAGGAGTCTCTAATGCCCAATTTTAAAAAAAGAGCATGTTTTCCATGGGGAAGCTGCAAGGCAAATGCAAAACCACTGAGACCCCACGTGGAGAAAACAAGGGACAAGTGGGAAACTGCTTAGACCCATGCTTTCTAGGCATGGAACAACTGGAAGTATGGACTAATGCTTAGTTGTTTCAAATGCCTCCAAAGTAGGAAACAAAATTCCCACACAAAAGAAAAGTATGCTGCCTTCAAGAATAATCAGGAAGATTTCTTGAAAATTCAGTTGCTGAACAATCAACTAAGACAAAATAAGTACTTGACTCAACACCACTTGTTGCAAAACACTGAAACATAAACACACAGTGTTCTGCAGGCAAGAATATTCTTTAAAAAGCAGCTCACTTGTTAAATATTAAGAGACAAAACAATTACATACAAACATGCCTAACAAGCCCTCTTGAAGTCATTTACCTTCCGTATTTCCTCCCATGATGAACACATTTTTAAGTTTCTTAGGAAATGTTGGGTCCATTTTCACAGCCAGCGCTAAATTGGTCAAGGGACCAGTAGCAACTAGAGAAACCTATAAAACATACACAACAATTCATTGAAGTGACTTATTTAATAATTGTGCTGTCTTGCGTGACAACCCCTATGTAGTTAAATAGTCCCCGCTGAGGTCCAGGAAAAAGACCTGGTATGGGCTATATCTTTTTCTGGGCAGCTAACAACCGTACAATAATAACACCAAATAAGGAACTATGAATTGAGAAATCCCCAGTTCAAACAGTGCACACCCATGATCTCATATGCACATAGGAAGCTGTTATGACCGGTGCTAAATTGTAATGAGAACCAGGCACCCCATGTCAATCCCCGATGACACAGAGCACCTTGTTTGCATAATTCTTCCCCGTTTTGAAGGGAGTCTGCATGATCGGGTCTCTGTATGGAGCTACAGTTCCCATGAAGTGTCATTGCTATGGCGTGGACAGGAAATCTTGCTCTTCCACAACTTGAGGATGGTGCCACCACCCTCTTCTGCCACAGAAGCCGGTGATGAGTTCATGTCTGCTAAATGCACTGAATGCTCGAAAAGCCCAGTATGTTAAGTATTATTAGCAGCATTATTTTCACCACCAATAACAACATAGCTGGGGCTCCAAGGGAGAGGCAAGGGTTGTATTTCTGTGGAAATACTAAGCTGTACACAAATTATACAAACAATTGTTATCACTGCAGAAGCATTGGTGACAAAAGGTGGGGAAAGAATGAGCAAAATAAAGACTCACTATTGAAACTCCTTTTAGTAAGTCCACCTTTCCACCAATATACAGCCCCTGTGCTAAATTTATGTATGCTTTTCCCTGCAGAGCCATCTACTCTCTTTCCTCCAGCCATTTCTTACCTACCCACACCACTAATACCTGCACCCCTGTGCTACTTTCCTCTCCTTACCGAATAAAATCTATTTCCTCTTGGCCCATCTTCACCCACTGGGATGATTCTTAGACCCAAACTAGATGTGTCACTAACATACACACACACATATATATTCTAAAAATTTAAATATCAGTCACGGAAGGGGCAAGGCGACCTGAGTAGGACAGCAGGAAGGTGGGAAGCAAGTGTTTAATCATTTCCTTCCCACTGTAATTCCGACCAAGATCACCCCATTGCTATTTGTACCAGGAGAGAAACTTTTAATTATTCACCTACAAAATACAAGAACTATGAAAGAAGGGAAGTGGATAAGAGTACAGTGTTTAAAATACAGTTAATTGAATTTAAGGAAACCAGTGTGTCGTGTAGAAATGAAATGTGATGGGAAACAGTGCAGTTTACTCAATCTGTAAGGGGCAATTTTATTTTTATTTTTGAAAGGGTTATGAAGGCCAAGGAACTTTAGGGAAGCTAAACCCCCAAAGCACTGATCTATATGGGAGAGAGAAAATATTTAAAAGACATCTGAGTGTGCTTTTTTTAGATGATCACCTCTCTCACACAGAGTGATCTACTGCCAACTGCCCTCTGGAAAGGATTCTACTAACTTTTTATATGTATCCACATGCTTTTGGATCCATGTCTACTTTGAGTAGTAAAATTCACTAGGGAGGAGCTGAATGTATTTTATATCATTTCACCTGACCCGGTCGTTCATTGACTATTCTTAACATTGCAAGCACAGCATGTTCTTCCTGCAGGAGCTCTAATCCTGGAGTGTTGGGATCTGGAACATCACCCAGTCCATCTTTTCCATGATAATATGCCCCTTCCACAGGTCCACCAAGTAGCGGAGATGAGGCACCAGGATAAACTGGAATCTATGCAAGATATGACAACGTGATTTTAACTTTAATACAAAAACCATTGATGCCGCCAAAATGAAATACAGATCTCAAATAGCTTTTATTGCCAACTAGTTGATCTGCAGGGGTTGGGTTTAGGCCAAACTGTGACTAAGGCTGTGTACACACTCCCATTTACTCTGCATCCAGTGTGCTCCACTGTGGGTTTGGAAAGTGGTGTACACACGACATCAGCCACAATCCATATCTATCCTGTATCTATCCCATCATTTCTTATGGAATACTAAACCTTTATCTGTTCTTATCCAAACCTGCTTCAGTCTTGCCTGTGAATACTGTACTACAAATTATACAGATACAGGTGTCAATTTTACACACACACACACACACACACACACACACACTACAATCACATATTATGTGAGGGGTTCCATATAAGCAAAAACACGTATACTCAAACTGTCGTCTTGGAACTACTCCTGTGTGAGCATCCCTAGCCTTCCACAGCTGACAAGTGGACCATGTGCAAAAAGAGCTTTTAAGTTCTCTGCCTTGGTCGGGGGTGGGGAGGCCCTCTTGGCATGCCGGTTCTGGGATATTGTGGGGCTGTCTGATCTCCTATGAGATCTCATACAAGCATCAATAGCTTTTTAAAACAAATCAATAGTAACTAAATGATGATAAGACCCTTTTGCATTTTTTTTGACAAGGCTTAATTAGATCTTACTGACATGCACAATTATTTGCATTTATTCTTTGCCTTTACCCACATGCATTTGACAAGCACTTTTCTTTTTTACACAACTGAGATCTATCTTTATATCAGACTAGGGAAATAAGTGTCTAAAGGTTGTGTTTTTTTAAATCCTTCTCATATTAGAAGCCCACGTTACATCAGAACAGAAGGAATGACAAGAGCTAATCTTGAATCCAAGTGTAATCCGTGGAAAGGAACATATTCCTCCTGTCTTGCGTTTAGGTGACTGATGCATAGGACTCCCCTGCTCATGATGGCCACTTCTGTTTACTTTCTGTACCACAATCCTAATCACATTTAAAATCTTAAATTCTGTTGTAAACAAGCTCCATTAATTTTAATGGGATGGAACAAAGTAAGTACATTAAGGATGCGTCCTTAAACTGAAACCCTGATCACATTTACTTTGTAATAACGTCCACTGCAAACAATGAAATACAGGCCTACCCACATCCAGATTGTAATGCATGTTCTTGTAATAGCCACATGGATTAATAGAAGGCAATAAACCATTCAGAAAAGCAGCTGCAATCTTTAAGATCACAGATGCAGCCACATTTATTTATAAATAATAATACTGATAAACCACCCGTTCATATAAATTATCCAGGCAGTGTGCAACAATTTATATGGCTATAATAAAACATAAGATACCATAATTAATCTGATTAATCTTGGAAAAGTTTAATCACCTGAAGAGGCCTGCCACTATAAAAAGGTTTTCAAGAGATACCTGCAAATTAGCAGCAGATGCTTACTGAATCTCTGGTGGAAGAGTATTCTACAGCATGGGACCAGCAAAATTTAATATGTGGCCTCTAGTTGAAGCCAGTTGGTTCGACCAAATGTTCTCAGTGACTGCCATTATGTGTAAAAATAGACACTACTTGGAAGCAAGTATGCATAAGATCAGGTTATCTGTGTCCCATTTATGAATACCACATCATGACACCATAGTGCAAAATTTGTTTGAAAGATTATTCAGCAGGAACAGATTACCTCAAGCTTGTTGCAAATATGTAACACACGAAGTACATTTTTACATATATTTTCCAAGGTACTGTTTCCATAACAGCAAGTAATCCCCAGGACTTCGACATTGGGAGATGCCAGGGCTATCATAATAGCTTGAGCATCATCAACGCCACAATCAACATCAACCAGCAGAAGTTTCTTCATTTTAGAAATGCCTATGAAAAAGTAAAACAAATAATTTAAATAGACAAGCTTTGTATCATATTGACCACCAGACCAGTGGAATTGTGGTAACAGAGGGATGCTGATGCGCAAAAAAACATGTTTAGGAAGATCTACCACCCCTCCTCTGGGGTGTATTAAGCTCAAAGGCATGGGGGAAACAGGTGATACACCAAATGCCTCCTTCATCTTCAGTCCACACTTAAACCAGGGCAGCAACAGGATCACAACCAACACTAGTCCACTTGGCAAAAAGCTATTGGACAGCTGTCTCTAAATGTATGGTGGTTGTCAGCTAATCACAAGTGCAAAAATGCTTGGACTTCATTTACTGTCACCACGAGAGGCGTTTAGGTTTTACACTTTGTCCAATAGGATTCTATGCTTCAGAAGAGGCATAATCAGTAGTGCAGCTTTCCCCCCATCATTGGCCTCCATAACTGTGCTCTGTTGTGAATTGAACTGAATGAATGAATGGGTGACTATTACTGGATCTTTTTTTAGTTTTTCAAATTAGATTTTCAGTTATGCAATAAAGAGAGAAGCAATATATACAACAGACAAAGGAAAGAACACAAAAATAACCCCAACACGGGATGGAGATGAGGCCCAGAGCTTACTGAGATACTCTCCCCAACTTTGTGCACCTGCCAACTTGAGAAAACCTTCCATACAACCGAAGAGGTGGCCTCTAGTCTGCAAAATGTATGTCAGGAACAATTTATTTCATTATCTAAGCTGCCACAATATTTTGCTGTTATTATAATAACGACGCTGGGTTAATGCACATTCCTGTTGCTGCAATGCTGTGTTGCTAAGCTGCTTTGGGCACATCTCCTTGAGAAAGAAGCATACAGCTTAAAGTACCGCAGTAACAATGACGACGAGGACGAAGATTACAGGGAGTAACTGTACTTAATGGATTTTCTGCCTCTTATGCAACGCAACTGTTGCACGGCATCAGGGCAAATTGCGACAACGGCAGAGATAACGTGGAAATTGACCGCGATATAGTATAAAGCAATATATAATCGAGACAAGTTGGTTAAGGTCTTTAAAGATACGGTATTTTGCGTTTACAGTAGCTGGTTTTTAAACGTCGTTCATTTCTGACAAGATCTACTTTAGCAAACTCGGTTACAAATATTGTTTTACAGGGGAAGAAAATAAGCCTACTGTTTTTCTGTAAAAAGAATGCGGTTTTATTTTTGGGGGTGGGGGCAGACTTGAGTGGGTTAAAAAGCAAAAGCCAGGAGAAACATTAGGACAAAACGTCCCAGAGGGGGGAAACGTGCCCGCCCGCATGCCAATAAATTAAATAGGCTGCAGGTGCGAGCGAGCGAGCACGTGGCCAGGACCACCTTCCTTCCAACCCGGCTGCAGGGAGCAACGTCGGGGGCGGGCTCTTTCTCTCCCGACCCTCCAATGAATAGCGGGCTCCTCTCTTTCACTGCCCCCCTCGCCTCCTACCTGCAGTGAGAGCGGCCGCGGTTTACTCTCGTTGTCGCGCGCCGAAAGGCCTCCCGCTGCTCACAGAGAGGCAAGCTGGCCAATCACGAGCCGCTTCTCTTTCGTCCACGAGTTCGTGCGAGGTGAGAGGGAGGGAGGCGCCGTTGCTATGGCAGCCGCGGCCTAAGCTGCGGAAGGCAAGCGCACGCCTCCACGCGTAACGGCTTTTTCGCTGTGGGGAGGGATAGGGGCTGAAAACGCATAGCCTGGGGTGGAGGGGAGGGGGGGGCCGTCGAGGTCTGCCTGTGTGTGTTGCTGGCGGCAGCCTGGGGGGGGGGGTCTCAATTGGGACGAAGGTCGTGGCTTGAAGCAGAATGTCAATAAGGTGCAGGTGGTTATCTTTGTACCCTTGCGCTGGAGGGGGGGGTGGTAGGTTGCAAATGTAATAATGGAAGCAGCACCTGTAGCTTCGTGAGTAATAATGAGCAGCTTGTTCAGCCAGAAGCTATACCTGTGAACTGTGAGGAACTTTCTCTGTTGTTTTTTTTTATTCCGTCCCCACCACAACCCATGTTGAATCCTCCACATCACCTTTCCAGAGTTGCTGCTGCAGCACACTCCCCTCAGGGCGTGCCAACCCGCAGTTAGAATTATAGAGAGTTGGAAGGGACCCCTGAGGGTCTTTAGTCCAGCCCCCCTGCAATGCAGGAACACATGTAGCTGTCCCATGCAGGGGATCGAAGAAAGCCTGCACTATGGAAAGGAAGTATCAGCCATGCCTTATCTTGAAGGTGTGTGCCTTTTTTAAACTGCTGGAAGATGGGTGGCATATTTCTGAATTCTAGGGCTATATTCATAGAACAGACTCTAGACTTCTTAAATAATACTTTTTTTTTTAATCAGATGCTGTAGAGAACATATTCCATCTTTGACTCACCACTGGCATACCAGAATGCTACTAGAAGTAGAAGCAGCCATCAGACTTCTGCAGGTGAGTAATACCTGGGCACCTTTGTTTGTCAGTGTATCCCTTACTTTTGCCACACTCCCTTTTTTGTGCTGAAATACAGTACTGCAAAGTCGTGTATGAGTCATTATTAGCCCCATGGCTACCCTGCCCCTTGGCAAAATGACATACTTGCGCTGAAAGCAAAAAATATGATGTGACCTCTGTGATTGTCGAAGTTTGATATTTGTGTTATTATGTGTGTTGCAAGCCTATTATATGCCTTTATGCACTAGGCAAAAGTGTTCCTCTTCAACCAGGCGTTGGGCTGATTAACATTCTGTACCCTTTTAAATGTTTGGGGGGGGGGTTATTGGTTTGTGGTTTGTGTTGTTGTTTTTATTGTGTTTTTATCTTGTATTACAGTTCTTTGTTTAGGGAGACCATGACCTATTAATAGCAGACAGTAGTATTACAATATCTCTATATTTTAGGATGTAATATTAATCTGGGAGCTTATAAAGCCCAGAAATGATGTACTCCACAGTTTATTGTGGTTGTATTATTACTATTATTGTTGCATTACCTTCATGAATTTATTTTATTTTTATTTTTTTGCCTTGGAGCTCTATCAAACACACTTAAACTGTATGACATTGTGTAACAGTCAAATGTTTTTTCTCTTTCCCACCCACTCTGCTCAGCACATTATCTTTTTTTTCCTCCCAAAAGCTAAACTTAAAATGTGTGTTCTTACCTGGTATTGGTGAAATTCTTTTCAGGCTGATGTTTGATTGCTACCTTCCAACCCAGTGGAACTTGACCTGAGCTAACACATTTTATAAGGGAATGTAAGTTAATATTTACCACACACATAATAAACAGTAGGGTTATATTAGGTCTCCTCAACAATTGGAGAGAAGTGATGATATAAATCACTCAAAATTAATAAATACTCTTAGGACCCAACTACATGCTCTATTGGATATCCATTACTGGATTTCATGACTTTGTCACTGAAAGTCTTGCACTATAAATCAGTGTGTGTGTGAGAGTAGTATTTCCTGTGGTTTAACAAGCAATCCTTCCCAGGGAACTCTGGAACCTGTAGGTCTTTGAGGGGAAGAGGGGTGTCCTAGTAACAAACTACAGTTCCCAGGGTTATTTGCAGGAAACCATGACTGTTTAAAGTGGCATAATACTTCTTTAAATGTATAGTGTAGATGGGGTCTAAAAGCAAAAAAAAGGGGGGGGGCGGGGAGAATCAGGAATATATGATCTCATGGACTTCTTACAGCACCCAAGAAGCAAAACACATAGAAGAACTAAGGGTATGACTGGTTAATGGATCTGATATGAAGGCATTCAATAGGGCAAAGTCTATTAGTACAAGCATCAACAGCTCTCAAAAAGTTGTCCAAGCTTCGTAGTATGAGAAGGAGAGTCATGCTCCATTTTAGCAATTAACCCTGTCAAAATAGATAGGCAACTGTCCACACCTTTATAGAAAGTTAGATTTTATTACTCAGAAGGGCAGAGAAAAATATGTAGAGGCATTAGATATTCTACAACAGAAAACGCATGGAATCCTGGTATTTACCTTGGCTAGGTAAAAAAAAAAAGAGCTATCTGTCTAATTGATTCTTCAATATAACCATAGGGAGAGACTCTTCCTCTCAGTTGGCATCCCTCAGGGACCTGTTCTTTCTTTATGCACTTTCTCTGTGTGCTGTCATAAAATCCTATGGCTTTTGGTATCACCTGCACAGGATATCTGCCATTGGAAATATGTTTATATTTCATGTTTTTATTAAAAGTCATACATGCAAGCAAAATCAGACAGTTCTGTGTCCAGAAATGTGTATAAAATGGATTTTCCCAATAGCTAGCCAGCATTCCTACTTTAACATCATTTTTTCTTGGATGCCTTGCTAATGTTAATATTTATCATGTTGTCTGGTATATTTATATTACCCAGGGTAGATTTGATTTAAATCAAACTGATTTAAATCATGATTTAAATCACGATTTAAATCACTAGTCAGTAAGGCTTGATTTAAATCACCGTTTTCTACATAAAGACTAATTCTTGCTGGTATAACTTTAATATGCAAGTAGATAAAGATTTTTAGAATAACAACTTTTCATATTAGTTTTTTTAATCCCCAGTTTAATAGGTTAATCATTCATATTTGGACAACTTTTCTGTTGTACTTAGGAAGGAGAAAAATAATCATTACCTTAATAATAACAATTTAAATAGATTTATTAGATCCATTCCACTCCAAACAATCAGAAAAATGTTGTTTCTATTCTGTTCACTGAACTTCTTGAAACTTAACACTGAAGGGGTTGATTCTGTATTCATAGGTTTGTAGAACAATAGGATTAAGGTCTTTTTCTCAACTCTGTTCATGTTATAACATTTTTGCTGTGAAGAAGAGGCATGTGATCTCTGCTGAGTCAAATTCAGTTTTGAGAACTGCAAAAGTAAACCAAGCATCTGTGATAATATCTTGTAGGCAGAGAAACTGCCCAATAATCTTACAAAAACCTCTGGAAGAGCATAAATGACATTGTGAATGGATTAATGGAATTTATTTACCAAAAAATTAAACATATACAGCCTTATTCTACATAATTAAAAACTAATCTTTATTTCATGATTGAATAACCTTTGGATGGTAATATATTTCCCCCCAAAAGCATTTTATTTAAAAAAATCCAATTTAAATAAAATAAAAAATCCAATTTTTAATTTTTTTTTTAAAAAAATCATTCATTTTTATCCACCCTGATATTACCATTAGTTTCTTTTTTTATTAGGATTATATTTTGTTCATTAAAAAATGAACTCGGCTTTCTCTCATATTTGTTCCCATATTTCCCATATTCCCAAATTTGTTTCAGTGTATCTGAAGAAGTGTGCATGCACACAAAAGCTCATACCAAGAACAAACTTACCGGTAGTTGGTCTCTAAGGTGCTACTGGAAGGAATTTTTTATTTTATTTTGTTCCCATAAAATATACATATATTCCCATAGATAATCTGGTGTTTCAGTTTATCAGGTAGATAATTTTTCTTTCTTTTGAGTGACGGCTGTTTTGTGAGACTAAGTAGCTCATTCAAATGGCTCAAACCTACAGCTGTTTAAAGGCATTGACATGCTTTAGGTCCCAAATGGGAGTCTAACACTCGGAGTCTAACCCTCAGTTCATCTTGCCTAGACTGCAGTAACTTTCTCATTGTTGTCCTTCCATTCTCTCATCTTGGTTTCCTCATCCAGCACTCTCTTGCCAAGATCATTCACATCTCTTGTTGCTTGGTCATGTGACACCCCTTCCTTAAGACCCTTCAATGGCTTCCTTCTACTCTCAGGTCCAGTATTAGCGCCGTATCCTTACCTTCAAAGCTTTGCCAGCTGTTATCATTTTGTTCTTATCTATGCAATAATAACGTGAAGACGTCATAGTGCAGTCCCCATTGGAGAATTTGTAGTGCCTCATCACAGTTCTGTACCATTTTCCTCTCAATATTTTTCCACCCCCACTTTATTCAAAGTTCTTTAAAAAAAATATTATTGATTTTCTTTTCTCAAAACAAGTATCCAATATCATTGCTGAACATACATTTTCCAATTTCCCCTCTCCCTGTTGACTTCCCTCAACTACCATGTCTGGTTTATTACATCAGATGATACATTCTGCTGTTTATATACAATATTATGTTATCACATTGTTATACTTCTTGTTCTTTGTAAATAAAGTTGCAAATGTTTATTTAAATCCTGCCAAGGAGACCATTTATTTCTGTTGTTTCTGCAAATATATTGTAAGGAGTTCCCATTCCCATTGCAGAGTTAGCAAAGTTAACAGACAAACTGTGTGAAAAGGACAATAGTGACTTTGAATAAGAATGGGAACACTTTGTTCAAAGTTCTGCCATTGTTTAAAGAATCACTCCCTTCATTGTACTGAAGACTTCTCCTTCTTCCATTCCTCAGCTGCCTCATGAGAGATAAAAAAATGTGGAGCCCTCAAATGTTCCATAGTACCTTTCTGCAGTACCGTATATTCCCCACCCCTTCTGATATCATTTGTTGTTTTCTACATGTATTTCCAGATTCAGTGTGTAATTTAGAAGGGATGTTTATTTAACAAGCAAGCATCCATATATGTACAACATCTATCAACTGGGTCCGTAGCTGAATAAGCTAACTGGCAGACTTGCTCTCAATATTCTGTTCATCTTAAAGATGTTGTTTAGTCGTTTAGTCATGTCTGATTCTTCGTGACCCCATGGAGCAGAGCACGCCAGGCACTCCTGTCTTCCACTGCCTCCCGCAGTTTGGTCATACTCATGTTGGTAGCTTCAAGAACACTGTCCAACCATCTCATCCTGTCGTCCCCTTCTCCTTGTGCCCTCAATCTTTCCCAACATCAGGGTCTTTTCCAGGGAGTCTTCTCTTCTCATGAGGTGGCCAAAGTATTGGCGCCACAGCTTCAGGATCTGTCCTTCCAGTGAGCACTCAGGGCTGATTTCCTTAAGAATGGATAGGTTTGATCTTCTTGCAGTCCGTGGGACTCTCAAGAGTCTCCTCCAGCACCATAATTCAAAAGCATCAATTCTTCCATTCTCTCATCATAAAGATACAGTAACATATATCAGCATGGGGTGTGCTTGCAAAAGGGGCTGCAGTATAGGAGGATCAGGATGGAAATGGGGGTGATCTGTGTGCAAAGGTGAGTTGAGAAAAGTAAGGAGGAGGGTGAAGGGAAAAAGGAGTGAATCGAAAATTGGGGGTGCAAAGGGGCTTGCAAAGGGGGGGCAGTAGAAGGCATAGGAATGGGGGCTGAACATGAAAGCCAGGATCATGACAGCATCTGAAGAATAGAAGGGGATGATGGCTTCATAACTGGGCAGAAAATGAAAAGGATGCTTAGTAGTTGCAATGTGTGGAAGGAGGAAGATGCAGGAAGTTACCAGGGGTGGGCATGTGAAAGTGGGTACAAAGCAGGGCTGTGGAATAATAATAATAATAATAATAATAATAATAATAATAATAATAATAATTAATTTATTATTTGTACCCCGCCCATCTGGCTGGGTCTCCCCAGCCACTCTGGGCGGCTTCCACCAAACATTAAAATACATTTAAAATATCACAGTTTAAAAACTTCCCTAAACAGGGCTGCCTTCAGGAATTTTCTGAATGTCAGGTAGTTGTTTATTCCCTTGACTTCTGACGGGAGGGCGTTCCACAGGGCGGGTACCACTACCGAGAAGGCCCTCTGCCTGGTTCCCTGTAGTTTTGCTTCTCGCAGTGAGGGAACCGACAGAAGGCCCTCGGCGCTGGATCTCAGTGTCCGGGCTGAATGATGGGGCTGGAGACGCTCCTTCAGGTATACAGGACCGAGGCCGTTTAGGGCTTTAAAGGTCAGCACCAACACTTTGAATTGTGCTCGGAAACGTACTGGGAGCCAATGTAGATCTCTCAGGACCGGTGTTATGTGGTCCCGGCGGCCCCTCCCAGTCACCAGTCTAGCTGCCGCATTCTGGATTAATTGCAGTTTCCGGGTCACCTTCAAAGGTAGCCCCACATAGAGCGCATTGCAGTAGTCCAAGCGGGAGATAACTAGAGCATGTACCACTCTGGCGAGACAGTCTGCGGGCAGGTAGGGTCTCAGCCTGCGTACCAGATGGAGCTGGTAGACAGCCGCCCTGGACACAGAATGAACCTGTGCCTCCATGGACAGCTGTGAGTCCAAAATGACTCCCAGGCTGCGCACCTGGTCCTTCAGGGGCA
Source organism: Lacerta agilis (assembly GCF_009819535.1). Taxonomy (NCBI): domain Eukaryota; kingdom Metazoa; phylum Chordata; class Lepidosauria; order Squamata; family Lacertidae; genus Lacerta; species Lacerta agilis. Next base: position 71,787,853 of record NC_046315.1, read on the forward strand.
CAGTTACCCCATTCAGGACCAGGGAGTCCCCCACACCCACCTGCCCCCTATCCCCCAAAAACAGTACTTCTGTCTTGTCAGGATTCAACCTCAATCTGTTAGCCGCCATCCATCCTCCAACCGCCTCCAGGCACTCACACAGGACCTTCACCGCCTTCACTGGTTCTGATTTGAAAGAGAGGTAGAGCTGGGTATCATCCGCATACTGATGAACACCCAGCCCAAACCCCCTGATGATCTCTCCCAGCGGCTTCATATAGATATTAAATGGAACAGGAAAGTGACTTGGGAAAGTGAAAGGTGAGCTCAATAGTTGCATGGGAAGGCAGTTAATATGGGGAGAATGGCAGTGGGTTGGTGAGCAGTGGATGGAGACACAGCCCCTCATATATGTCCATGTTTGTGGCCTTCAGTCCTCCATTGTCACCCCTTCAGCCATCCAGAGGTTTCCTGCTCCTTCAGAAGATTCCACCACCTTCCCCTTTGCTGGCCTGCATCCTCAAAATCCACTTTTAATGTGAAGCTTTTGTTTAGCCCCCTGGTTACCATGCCACATTGCAACTAAGCCTGTGTTGTTGTTGTTCAGTCGTTCAGTCGTGTCCGACTCTTCGTGACCCCATGGACCAGAGCACGCCAGGCACGCCTATCCTTCACTGCCTCCCGCAGTTTGGCCAAACTCATGTTAGTAGCTTCAAGAACACTGTCCAAGCCTGTAGTCAAGCCTGTAGTCTGTAAGCCTGTACTAAGCCTGTAGTCAAGTCTTAAGTACCGGTATGTGTAACCAAAATCACATTCTTTCTTGGTTTGTGTTAAAGTGTGTTCCACGTCAAATTTTTGATTGCAAGACCATGAGCACAGCCATACATCTTGCTAGTGCTATATAAATAATACTTAATGCAGGACCAAAGGCTTGGGTATACCCGGTGGACTTTTTTACTTCCCCTTAGATTATTAGATCAGCAACCCCTTGTTGTATACTATTTAACACTGTTGCGAGTCCCCTCAGTTTCAGAAGTGGCTTGCTTTTTTTGGTGGGGGGTGGGAGAGGCTGCTGTTTGATAAACATAAGATGTAAGGCTTTATATCCTAAATCTCAAATCCCTTAAATTATAAATCATTCTATACCATCTCTGCAATATATTGTACCAGACAGCATCTTTAGCTTATCTACATTGTAAGCCACACAAAGATTTGGCCCTATATATAATGGCAAAATATAATATGTCTATTTGTCCTTATTAATAAATAAAGACACAATAGTAGGATCACCTTTATCAACAATAAAAACAAATCTTTAAATAAAAATTTAAAACAAAATGCAACCGCTTGTAGGCAGTTCCACTGAGAGAGGGGTACAGGGATACTGATGTCCTGAACCCACACTAGCAGATGGCCATACTTTCATTAAAAGAAAAAAGTAATATGCTAGCACGTGGGGGGGGGGGGACAAAAGAAAGGTACCCATCTAAGCAATTTCTGTGAAATTTCCACCCATGTTTTTAGCCTTTGAGCAAAGTCAGACTGCTATTGATGAGTGAGTTTTTTGGATACCAGGCGACAGAAATAGGAAAAGGGATGGGAAAAACAGCAGTCTTTTAAGACTCCATGGATTTATTATTATTATTATTATAATTATAATAATAATTATTATTATTATATATACCCTGCCCATCGGGTTGGTTTGCTGTAACCAACTGATCTATCCAGGCCCTTGGAATATGTGTTGCTTTTTCCTAGCAACCAGGATGCATCTTTCCAGGGTGGTTGTACCCCCTAGAAGTTATATTTTGAAGACCCTCCATCTGCAAAAGAGAGCATAGATTTGCACATACAAGTTGCATGCAAATTTGCATCCTCTTTTGCAAGTGGTCAGAGGTCCCAGTCCAGATACAGTGTACTGGGCCCAGAAAATCCCAACACACCTGCTAGTAGGAAAACCCTAGAAAGTATAATATAACAGAGGGCCTAAAGCCTTGAAAGTTGCAGTGTATTTTATCATTTTTTTAAAATGAAACAAAAATACTAATCGCAGCATTCTTGTCAGTTCTTTATTATTATTTTATCCCTAAAGACTAGCACATTTACAGCATACATGGATTGGAAGAATTGACTATATAAAACAGTAATCATATGTTTATGGTATATTAATACTGCCCCAAAACAAATAAATAAAATAAACTTTTCAATGCACCAAGCTTGGCAAATACAACTGTGTTGAGACAAAAACAGTGCTCTATTTTACAACAGCTCTACATACATAAATGAAACCCAAAAGGCAACTGTGCTGTGGGTGTTTTAATAGAACAGAGACAAATAGACTTAGCAGCAGTTTCTTTTATACCCCTTTAGTAGGTTTCATTTCTAAAATGTACTTAAAAAATTCAGTTAGAACTTCATGTTATAGTATTACTTAAGAATGCCTTTTCTGTGCAATCCGCCACTCAAATAAAACAATTAAATGAAGTTTTCTAATATGGGTTTATGTTTTCAGAGTTTTCCATTTTCCATTAAGCTCTATTCAGTTTGTCCTCAATGGAATCCTATCTATGTATATGTCAAATTGTCTTTATAAAATATTACATGGAGAAAGTTGTTCTACATATTGCAAACAACCCAAAGATAATCAGAATATTGAATCCCTTCCCTATAATTAATGCAGTACTATAGCTTGGTATCTTTTTTTAAAAAAAGTGAGGGGATCAAAGGACACATATGAGGAGTTTGGAAATTCTTCATATAAGTATTGCAATGCTAGATAATGCATTTCTATCCCCAGAGCCTCACCAAAGTAAATGAAACATTGTAAACAAACAAACAAACAATTTTCCGTAGTGTAATTCAAGTAGGCATGTAAAATAAAGGCTCACTGTTATTTAGAGGGGGCCTAGCTAAAAATACTGTAGCTAGAAATCTGATCCTGAACATTTATACTAGCCAATCTGGCCTAAAGTTTCAGCTTCCCTTTCCCATTAAAAGAATGGGGAAATACATCCTATGACTCCAAGAGATGGCTGACAGTATTCTATGTGTTGTTTTCTAAAAACATTGCTTGCCAAAGTTTTAGGGAATTAATAAATTACTGAAATCTTCTCTAATAAGTTATTATTTTTCAGCTTTGGAGGGAGGGCTACTGAGTTAAGTATTTAAGTACATGATTAATATGTACGAAAATACACTGAGTGGTGAACATCAAATAAATACAAAATAATGCACATTTATGCTATATCAGGATGAGTTTTCCCAATAGTACAATTTCAACATGGACCAAAAACGTTTACACTTGGTGCAGAGTTCTGAGGTTAAACATATTACATAGCATTCATAACACTAAAACTGCAAACAAGGCTGAAACAGCAATAAAAGACTAGTTCACCAAAATCATGATTAGTGCAAAAGCATGACTAGCACATGTAACAACACAGCTAAGCCATCAAACTGCAAAAAGCAAATAGTATAACAAATGTCTGTAGGCATAGAATAAACAATGAAAACCTTTGCGAAATTAAAGTGCAAATATAAACAGCTGGGAGAAGTAACACACAATTGGAAAATGTCCCATGTATACCGGGTTCTTATTTTGTGGAGAATAACTGAACCACATTTCCCATTTCCATTACAGGGCCCATGATCCTAAACATAGTAATTATAGTTACAGGTAGGTAGCCGTGTTGGTCTGCCATCGTCGAAACAAAATAAAAAAATTCCTTCTAGTAGCACCTTAGAGACCAACTAAGTTTATTATTGGTGTGAGCCTTTGTGTGCATGCACGCGAAAGCTCATACCAATAACAAACTTAGTTGGTCTCTAAGGTGCTACTAGAAGGAATTTATTTTATTTTATAGTAATTATACATAAACACCACTAATTTCAGTGGACTTTAAAAGTGTAGATGTATGTTCTGGGTTACAGTCTTAGTATGAAAATGTTATCATGGCTATTATATACTGGATTAAACAACTCTACAGAAGATTAAGCATGACATGATAAAAAAAATCAGTGCTTAATTTCACTTTTGTTTTGCTGCTGGTCACATATCAACAGAAGACTGTATTATTGTACCTTAAGCATTATTCATACATTTTTTTTTGTACTGGTGCAATCAATTAATATTCATGAGTGTCTTTCTAAAGAGTAGTTTTGTTAAATAGCGGCTTTTCACATGAGCATCTCCCATTAGAAGACAATGGTCCAGTTCAGACATAATTCTGAACCACAATTTAGCATTATGTGAACAAGCAGCAGTTTCTCTCAAATTGATACACTCACATCTCCTCTTCCATGTGCTCCTCCTCCAGTGTAGCCCAAGGAGGAGAAGAGATACATCAACTTCCTGCCTTAAACAGAAGTTTGAGGAGTAGCTTGGAAACTTCTGCTTGCTGTCTTTAATAAGCTGCAGTTTATTGTTCTGTCCAAAAGGGATAAATGGTTAGCTTAAACTAAGGTTTGTTGAGACAAGCCAATATCATCAACTATGGTTTGGGCCAGACTTGTTTCAGTGAACCATAATTTAACCTAACTGTTTGTTCCTTTGGGGCATAACAATAATAGGAGCTGACTCCTAGGGTCTTAAGTCCCTCCCCTCCCTAAAAAATAAAATATTTGAGGGGGCTGGGCCCTTCCAAAGTTGATGGGCATTGCCATTCAAATGGTGTGCATGTGCCATGTCACATGATCAATTACGTGGGGCAGGACTTGCCTGGGCCCCCAATATTTTATTCAAGTTGGCACCCCTGATAACGATAAACTGCATCTGGTTTAAAAAGAAGAAGAAATTCCCAACTCATCAAAGTTGTAATTGTGGAGGTGTGAGCCCAAATGATCACATAACACTGAACTATGGTTTAGTGTTACACCTATACCAGTTCAATGTGTAGCCTTATCATCAATGAATTATGGGTTCATGAGAAACATTTGGCTTTTGTGTAAAACAATGATCTGAAAGTAGGAATCCCCTATGTACTTAATAGTTTTCATTACCTATGGGCTGTATTCAACTATTATGTGGAGTAGACTCACTGAAATTAGTGGGTCTAAGTTAGTCATGGCCTTTAATATCAATGGGTTTACTCCTAGTAAAAGTTAAATACAATACAGTAAAAATATTTGAAAGCCTGAAGACAGAGGAAAAGAAAGGAACCACCAATTCCAAATGGTTAAAGTGCATCTAATTTAGTCCTAGAACCTGGCTGTAAATCCAGAAAGCATACTTGGCAAAAGGCTTGCAAACATCGAACAGCTGCTTGCACAAGTGAAGTTGTATAATATCATCTTTTGCATGAAAAGAGAGAGAGAGAACTTCTGAATATTTGCCTTCCACTGAATGGCACTGCTGTGTGCAGTAAGCTGATGGATATAAACAGAAAGAGGTGCAAACTGAAATAGGTTGGATGCCTCTGATGATGCAGATATGCAGGGGACTCAGCCTCCTTGGCACTTCAAAGGCCAAACCAGAATGCACTTTTGTATCTAATTTACAGTGCCAATTAAGGATGTGTACCTTGTCTTTTGAGTCCTCTGCCCAGAGCATTACTAGTCACATTAACTATTTTGCCATGTGCAACTTTCTTTTCCTTGAACCTACTTTGTAAAATTTTAAAGACAACTAAAAGAATCATGGGTCCAGTCCAGTTTTTGATCTGGGCTTTGTGTCAATTCCTGATGCTGTATAGTACATACCACTTATACAATAGTGTCCTACATAAAGGAAAACATTTTAAGGTCCTGGCATTTATATTACAGTGCTGCACTGTCTTAAAAACTGAGTTTTAGCTTCTCCTGCATAACAATGCTGCTTGTACTTATCAAATTGCCTCACATCCAATTCATTTACTATTTACAAAGTCTGAGGTTTTTTAAAAAAGTATTATATGAAAGTCTTACTCTCAAATCAAATCAGTATAAAAAGATGTGTGAAACAGCTGCCTAAACTTCATTCATAAAATCATCAACAGTCCAGGAATTACCTTTCTTATTTAGGCATATAAGTAAGAAATCAATGGAACAGGCATCTTACATACACTGATGGCTAGTTACATGAGCAGACGGTCATCACATTTTCATGTTATAGGGGGTCAGTAAATAATATTTTTCCTATGGAAGCCAATTTAATAAAAGTACATGCTTGGTATTAACTAGTGAAACGTACAAAAAATTGTTTCTGACATTGTTGTCAAAGTTCATATACTAAAATTGGGTGTATCCACATTTCTTTTTAACGGAACAACTAATTACAGGACAGAGTAATCTTATGATTCAACTTTTCCATAAGTTCCTTCAGGAGGCCTGTAATACTTGGGGAAAGCCTTCAGCTGCAGGGAATTAAATGCATACTTGCGACATCCAACATTCTTCATTGTATTTTCTCTTCGACAACCCTCACTGGGAAAGAGAGACAAGCAAAAAAAAAAATGACAGCAGTAAAAACAAAAACAAAATGAACAATTATTTTAGACAATAATGAGGTGAACTAGTTAGTTCATAGCATTGAAATACTTGAACAGGTGCTTGAATAATTTGCAATGCAAATTTAAAAGCAGTGGATCGCTAAACAGTGCAGTTATGAGGCACGTGAAATAGAAACATGCAGTGTCTAGTTGCTAAACTTGCAATTCTAAAAAGCAATAGTGTAACTAGTTGCAATGCAACTGATCTCTGCAATGTTCCGAAGTATTTCATGGCACATATGCTGTGCAGTAATAAATGCTGTTCAACAACAACTATTTCCTCCATATCAGTTTAGCAAGGGCTTTGCTGAAGGTTACCATGACTAGATAATCTGCTATGCACAGTAGGAGCGGTTGGGGGAGAGGAACTTAACCAACTAATACTAATACAATCACAATCCTTAAAAGTTTAGTACTGTTTAATTGCTTGAAAAAATACTATTTCATGTACAGCCACCAACCATATGCTAGAAAGCCATCAATATTTAGGAATGCAACATTTCCTCATATTTACCTGCTGCAGGTTTAACCTAGGAAATTACCTATTGCAGGTTAACCTAAGAAATCTGTAGTGGGCTGCAGGCTTGTGCAGTCCCTTCCATTTAACCATGATTTAATGTTATGTATGCACTTGTGCTAACCAAATTTCTTCTCACCTAGGATTGGAAACCAGCTTCAAACAGTAGTTATAATGGGAGTCCAGCTTAGCACATTACAATAAACCATGGTAAAAGGGAGAAGTGGGGATTTGCATGTGAAATTGTAGGAGAGGATGGGGTCAGTAATTCTACTGGCCTGCTCCTTAACTATGGTTTAAAGTGGCAGAATAAAATCTATACTGGGCTGTTGGGGAACAGCAGGGGCGTAGCAAGGGGGTGTAGGGGCGGGTCGCCCTATGTTCCATAATGGAGGGGGTGACAAATTATTAAGGAACAATTACTGCCCTAGTAGGGCAGTTCATTAAAAAACTTTATTTTTTGAAAATGCCTGCACCAAAGGTCTTATCTTACTATACTAGGGATTATATAGCTATATATGAAATTTCATGCATATCGGTTAATATCTTGCCCCTCCTCCACCAAAATAGCTGTTTACTTGGCTGTTTTCCTATGTCATGAAGGCTGAAATTTCAGTTCAGTGGAGCACTTACTGTTCCCAACCCCAACCCTGTGGAAAGCCATCTAATTAGACTTTAATTTGATTTTGAGATGTTTTTAGGAGGTAATTTAATTATTTTTGATTTTATGCCAATGTTATGTATCTGATGTTAGCCACCCTGAGCCCAACTTCAGCTGGGATATAAATAAAAGTTTTTTATTATTATTACTTATTATTCCTTTGTAAGAAAATATGAAATAACGTAAAACCATTTTTGCGGGGGGGGGGATCAATGGGGGAGGGGGTGACAAAATTTTTTTTGCCCCTGGGTACCAATTTACCTTGCTATGCCCCCAGGGAACAGACCTCTTTGGGTGTGATAGTCATTGCTACAATAGGCTATCTTAACATTTACACTCTGGTTTTGAACTCTATTGCATTTCAATACAATATTTCTTAAATCTATTTAAAAGGCCATTATTTTTCATGAAACTGAAAGGAAGCACATCATTTTGGTACACATGAATTAACTTAGACCATCAAAAGAGAACTTTCTTTGGTTCCTATGAATATAGAAGATAACAATGGAAAATGAAAATGGTTTCATGCTAGAGCATAAGTGTTAAACAAAGCACACAAACATAGGACTGATATATAATTATATTTTAAAGAATTAAGGACAGCAACATTTAATATGCCCCTTGTTAAACTATAGCAGCATTGTTTCCAAGGTGGTGGGATTTTGAATTATAATAATTTATTCCACTATCAACATAAGGCAAGACCCAGACAAACAAGCTCTTTTGAAGTTCTGTTGATTTCAGTGGGCATATTAACAGCTGTTTAACTTTCATACTGAAATATACTCTATGGATTGTACAATTTTCATTGTATAATACACATTTTTATATGGCTTAATTTCACAAGTAAGTGATTTTATTGTCCTTCCTCTAAAACAATGCATTGGGACTCTGAAATACTTATTTTATCTGTAGTGACTTTAATTTATACTTGAGTGTCACTTTGATTCATTTAAAAGCACCAAAGTATTCTAGGGTGTTAAATTTGTTGCAACAATTTGCATTCATTTTGATTTAGCAGTCTTGCAGAGGGAGGGTACGTATAGATAGTCTGATTTTGTGCACCCAGCTTGCTCTGTGTACACTGATTGAGGATGTGTTCACTATCTGAAACTCATTTGGTACCATCCTGAGCTCTTCTGGATTCACAAAGCGCTGCATATTTACAGTAAGAGCTACCCCATTATCTTCAGTGCTGCAAAAGGAGAAGGCAGGATAGCTAAGTCTTACAAATATTGACTACCCCACCCCTGCCTATGTTAATCATTTGTGGCACACTGACAGCCTACAAGGGAAAAAAAAGTAAAAGTGTTTCCTTGCCTGGTTGTAGTCAGCCTAACAACTGGCTACTTACCAAGGCTGTGATAACTTCCTGCACACACCGCAGCTTCTGGGATACACATATGACCCAGATAGACATTTTTGACCCTATGCATGTTTTTTTATTCTTGTTTGAGAGGCAAGGCTCAATGCATGTATGAAGCATTCCTCTGACAAGAAAGGCTTTAATGCTGCTGTGCAGTATGCTTACATTGCTGGGGGTGGGGTGGATAATTATCTTCCAATGCATTCCTCACAAGACCTTTTGTTATATTGCCTGAGTAGTGTGGCTGCTGTTTCTGAGCAAATGAAACCTGCACTGTAGAAACATTCTACAGTATTGTCTGTATAAAGCAGTCTCATGCATCAGGAATATTTCCCACACCAACATCACTGGGTTGCATCCAATTTTCATCCTCCTCAGACCAGATCCACTGAAATTAGTAGATATGTCTACTTTAGTTCCATTAATTTCAATAGGTCTACTCTGAGTACATAAGAAGTGATTTTCATGTAGTGTGAAGTAATTATGCCTGTTTACACCAAGTCACATGACTGCTTCCTACAAATGTTATTGGAGCAGGATAGGATTGAGCTACAGGAGCAGTAGCTCTCATGCTACTCTCGTAACATACAAACAGTCCATAGTCAAAGCTACATCTGCTTCTTATACTAGTTGTCAAAATAAATGCAATTGAAACTACATCTTTGTACCAGTGGCACATAGCACAATGGAACACGGCAGTTAGAATTTGTCTCTAAGCCTACTTAACTCCTTTCAAAATCTCAAATTTACAATGGCAGTCACATGCCTGTGCAATGGACTGCCACTAGGGCAGTTGGTTTCATCTTCCTCACGTTCCCTTGGCATCCTCCCAAGCACCCCCCCCCCCCAAATCAGCTCCGGAGGTTCATAGACCTGAAGCAGAATTGGGGAGGGAATGGGGAGTGGAAGAGAAGAGGAATTCCGTTTGTGCAATGTTAGCTGTTGCTTTTTAATTAAATTAATCCACAAAATTATAACTTTAATATTATAGCTATACAAGCTTTCTGAATGCTGATATGTGCATATCTGAACAATTAAATGTCATAACTGTAGCAATTAAGCATAATTCTCTGTTGTCCCCTGAAGTATTAGAGTAATTTTCTGGGAACAGTTACTCAATTATGTTAGCATCTTTTAACTATTTCATTTCATCTCTTCTAACTAAAACTTTAACCATTAGCTGAAATATCTCATTAGTGCATCTTTTATGGCAATATTTAATGTCAGGATTAATTTACATATGATCGCATTCACATATACTATAAAAATACTTTCCCGAAGATTTAAATAGAATTACAGATTATTTGTAAGCTATTCTTTGCTACCCACTCTTCCCTTTTTGATACATTAAAAAAGTAGATATAGAAATAAACTGAAAGTATATTGCATGCAGTACACTGCAGTTCAAGTTAGTTCTTTTTTAAAGTTGGTATAATTTGCTGCAACATATTTAACTTTGAGGGGAAAAACAAGTACATGATTCTAAGCATGGATCACTATAATTATGTAGAGCAGCCTTCACCAAGCTGGTACCCTCTCCAGATGTTTTGGACTACAACTTCCATCAGCCCCCAACCAACATAACCATGCTGGCAGGGGATGGTGAAACTGTAGTCCAAAACATCTGGAGTGCACCAAGTTGGCAAAGGCTGCTTTAGAGGCTATGCCTAGAAATCAAAGTAGTAAGGTGCTGAGCATATTTGTTTAGCTAAACCTGTTACAAACCATCACTTTGTTTCTTCGCATACCACATAAATATGAAACGCAAGATTGACACACTTTAAGAATATACAAAAAAGATACAAATTCTTTTCTCTGGAATACAAGTTCCTTTCTCTGGAATACATGGAACATGTGAAACAAAACTGTGTGTATCTACGGAGAGAGAAAGAAAAGACTCCGGATTTGGATGCCTGAAAAATATTTGGTAAGAGAAACTAATATTCAGGCTGGGTAAAATACCGAGGTAACAGGGCCGCTGTCAGACTATGTTACAAGCACTGAAAGCATTAACAGTTTAAACATTCGATACAATTCCTTTTCATAAAATAATCTGATGTGTATTTACAAGTTTAGTACAATAGAAACACAAAATTGTAAGGCATAATAATTATTATTATTCTTGGCAGACGATGCTATGAGACATTCGTTGACAAATAGGTACCAGGTGGCAATAAATATTCTGGCACTTCATTGAAATTTTTGCTTCTGTTTGCTTTTAAACTCATCTTCACTTGCAACGTAATTTAGCCACCAAGTAGGCAATGCTCAGAAATAGCCACACAATCAGTAAATTGGGGCTTAGAGCTAGTAAAGGAATAGAGTAGAGAAGATTGGGGTCTAGCCTGAAATCCCGGATGGGCACCAGGCCACACAAGTTCTTCTGCGTGACTACCTCCCGTGTTCCAATACTGTGAAAAGGAAGAAGTTCGGGGAGAAAGTAAAGTAAAGAAAGAAACACACAGAGACATGCAATGGTCGTACCAAAAGGAAATAAAAGTGGCAAAATAAAACATAATCAAATCAAGAAAAGGAGAAAAAGAAACATCAGAGAAGCCACAACAGAAAATAGAACGTGTTAGGTTAAAGAATAGGGAGGTGTGCCAATTTTAAATAATAATAATAAAAGGCACAATTACAGAATAAAGGAGAGAGAAAGAGAATAAAAAGAGAAAATAAGAAAGAATACTGTAATCTACTGAAAATAAATACATGTAGGTTGAACAAGAATGGTTTTCCATGTTCATTTTCTCATTTGGCCAAGCAATGTTTCCATGCTGCTCTGCCATGCTTCCACATGCTACAAAGGAAGGGAGCTCTGAAAAGCAAAACTGAACATGAATAACCATTATAGCATTTGACCCTTTCAAAAATTCTTCAATGTGAGTTGTACCACATTCAATAACCTAGCTATTAAAGGTATCAGTGTTAAAAATTACTTAGCTCCAAAGTAGGTCAGTTTAAAAAATGATTTTTAAAAATCATCAAACAAACAAAAATCCACCGTAATGAGCAAGGCAAATGGGTCTCCTACTCAGTGAGCAACACCGGTGCAAGGCTGGTTCAGGGAAGGTGGCATAAGCAGCACCCCACCCTGATGCACCCCGGACAATCACCCTGGAAAGCCCCTGACTGCCTCTGTCCAATTTTGGAGGATTCCTCCTTCCACCTCAGTCCCCTGCACCACAGCATACCAACCCTTATGTGAAGCTCTTCATGGGGCTCTTGAAGGAAGGATGGGAGTGGGGTGATAACCTTCCAATTTACACCCTTCTCCCAGCATTTCTCTGGGTCTAGCCCTAATGTTGTTGTTTTCCTAAATGTTAAATGCACTTAACATAAACGGCATGGCTTTTCTCTCCCAAACCAGAATTGGGTAAACAATCAGGTGCATTCAATGAGACTTTAAAATGACAAATAATTACTATATTGTCCACACTTTTATTTAAAATGTCCAGATCTATTAAAAATGTAGTTAGTATTATCAGAAGGACACCAATTAAATATTATGAATGAGGCTGGGAATACATTTGAGCATACATATTTCTATCTCTCTCTCTTATATATGTTAATGTTTTGAGATGGGAGTAATCAGCCTCCCAAATCTTCCCAGGGCTATGGGAAGACACTGCCTCATCCGTGGTTGCCTATTAACCCGGCTTCGATTTCGGGGCTGGGGGCACTGGCTGCAAAGTCCCCGAGTGAATTTGGCTCTCCTGGACACTGTCTCTCGCGAGCACCCTAATCTCAATTTCCTAAAATGAAAAAATTAGATATAGGATTTGGACATGCTTCAAACAAGAAGGGAGGGAATATTTTTCTAAACAATCCAGCCTCTGAGGTGCTAAAGAAGATTGAGAGGAAGATTTAATCATCTAATTGGTTTGTGGGAATGGGACAGAAAGGGGGGGTGAGGCTTCTTTGCCATTGTACTTTATTTCATTACATTATATTACTGGGCAAAAAAAAACCCTTCAAAAAGGACCATTTTAATTATTTACAACAAGCGAGATTTGAAAGTTTTATATTCATGGATATAATTTGGCTTCAGAATTTTGAACTGTGTGGAAATGAAAATAATATTTAATAAGGCGTTGGATGTTTGGATTGCTTGGAAGAGGATAAAAGGTTCTCCAGAATGTTGATATCGGGGTAGAAGCAGAGCATCGTTAGCCACTGAATGTCTTACTAATGGATTTTGGATGGTTTCCTGGACACTTCTTGCTTTGTGAGGAATGATGCAGCTTTAATTAGGAGGAAATCCGCCATGTTGAGGACTGAGACACTATAAGCCATTGGGGGGGGGGGGGAGCCCTTAACATTTATTATCTCGTTACATGTCTATGTCCAGTCTGACTGGGTAAACCCCCCCCCCCCCCCCCCCGGAAAGGCTGAGGTTAAGCAGCCGGTCTGAAAGAATTGCTGAGCTGTTGCTTAGTTTGGATTTTATCAGAACTGTGTGAGATGGTGACGCCCAGCTGCAATGACTTTTGCATTTGGCATAAGCATCAACGTGCGAGGAGGCACTGCAATTTATGGGAGAATCATCGACATTAAATCCACACAGCAATATATCTTTGCTTGTTTTATCTCGCTTGTCTGAAAAACTCAGAGGCTGTGAAGAAAGAATGAAGGATAGTATCAGAAGGAATTAAGGGAATCATTGGAAATGACTATGGAATGCAAATGAAATTTTATGTTGATCAGAGCTCTTCACGTTTGAAGCATGGGAAGTCAAAAAATTATAATTTGGCAGAATATTCAGATTATTTGATATGTTTATGTATAATTTGGAACATTTAATGTGATTTGATTGGTTTGTTAATGTGAAAAATTTAATAACAATGATTTTTAAATATATATGTTAATGTTTTCTTAACCAGGATGCTGGTTTAATCATAGCCCAGGTTTAAAGTGATTCCACTTTATGGAATCATATGCTTTACATAAAAGACTCCATGGCAAATTCAGAAAGCAATATTGCTGAAGTAAAAAGGTAACATAAAAAGTAGACCATTGAAGATTTAGAAAGGATCAAATAGCAAAAACATACAGAAAGGATAAGAGAATTGAACACTTTTGAGAATTTGGTGAGAAGACACACAGTACAGTACATTCAGCAAAAGTGAATGTTGAGAACAGGACTCCACGGTAGTGCTGTTAACACCAATAAAGACTAAAACTGGATTTCTTATCCTTTCTTTTTAGGTATGTAAAATTGGAGCTTTCGAGTAGTGCTTGAAACAATGTATTGAACAGTAAACAGATTCCTTACATTTTAAAAATAGAATAGAATTTTGCAGTATGTCTGCAGCTTCAGAAAACAAGAGTTAAACTGATATGACCACAGAACACTGACAGGTTGTGATGGGTTCTGATTGCTGCATCATGAAACATTCAAAATGACAATTTGCTGAAGAAGCAAACTGTATTGCTTAAGGAATAAGCATAGCAAAACAATGCAATCTGCAGATGTGTATCCTTCACAGAACAGGTAAACCATACAGATCACCTCTAAGCAAAAATGACATGATGACAACTGAGGCAATCCTACAATTACAAAGCTTTCAAATTGGTAGAGCAGAAAAGATTGCATGCTGTGAAATACTTTTCTTTACATCTCAGTTATTCAATAAACTGCTGAAAACTATACAAAGTATTTTCCTCTTTTAGGAGATTGTTTTAAAAAATACACATACAAATATGACAAAAAATACTGAGTGAGGTCCAAAGTACTTCAGGAAACTGTAGTCTGTGCAATTTATCTTTGATAGTTATATTTGTTATATAACTATCCCCATCAAAGATGGTTGAAAACCACCCATCTGCAGTTTACATGGCTCCAGGATTAGGAACAAGAGGCCAGCGAGCAGACGGTCCTTACCTTCTCATGCACTCCAGGGCTTGTGTGAAGACCTGTGGAGCCATTCCATGTTCATGCTGCAATATTAGACACTGCTCTAGAGTCACTGACATGGCAGTCCTGTCCTTGGCACTTTTACAGCTTGTAAACCGAACACCATTGAGTCTGCGGCAAATCTAGAAAAGACACCATCTATTAACTTCATTGTAAATGGCGTTTCCGTGCGCTGCACTGGTTCACCAGAAGCAGCTTAGTCATGCTGGCCACATGACCTGGAAGCTGTACGCCGGCTCCCTCGGCCAGTAAAGCGAGATGAGCGTGCAACCCCAGAGTCGTCCGCGACTGGACCTAATGGTCAGGGGTCCCTTTACCCTTTACCTTTAATGCTTCAGTGTAATGTAATATCCCCACATTTGGGAGTAATAAGGGGACCCAAGGCTGGGAAAGGTTGCCTTAAGACAGGGAAGGGGACCATGTGGCCCTCCAGTTATTATTGGGCTAAAACTCCCATTAGCCCCAGTCACCATGGGCATTGGTCAAGGATGACCAATTCATTATACACCTTTAGGTGCCAGGCCTTTGGCTGATTGACATTCAATGCCCTTGTAAAATGTGTTGGTGGAATTATTAAGTTGTTTTTTTATTTTGATAGTGTATTTCATGTTTTTATGTTGTGATTTTATACTGTCAACTGCCTGGAGACAAATTTTAATAAATAATAATAATGATGATGATGAAACACTAGTCCAGCAACTTCTAGAGAATCACAGATACCCCATTTCAGCATTAGGTGGGCTATATACCAGCAGGTGAAGAGAAAACAAAGTGGCATTTACTAGTATCTCAGTGCTGTAAATGAACTTTTGGAGGTGGTTGTTCACCTCTGCTCATTTTGCTTGGATGTTTCTATCCTACTGCAGTGGCACACATAGCAAACATGGCAATACACAGGAGATTCTGCCAGTAGGCATGGGTTTTCATGGTCATGCACCCTGGGAAGGAAAGCGATGGCAGCCTTTGCAAGGACAGTGGACTTAGTAAAGCTGCAAACCATTCCATCCTCCAAATGAGCAACAAGTAACTCCCTTTCTCATTCAACAACCTTGGAGACCAGATCCATCTTCCTGGAAAAGCCACCCACCTCACTCCATGCTGCACACCAAGCCAGCAGTAGCTCATAAGGGGTGGACAGAGGCAGTGGTGTCATTCCAGCAGGGCAGGGCAGTAAAAAGGTAAACATGGTGACCTGCACAAACATTGCATATCCATCAAATGTTTGTAGAATAAGATTAATAAATACCTCAGCAGCTTGCCAAAGAATGTCAACATTCTTATTTTTCCTTGCATGTACATTCTGTCCAAGAAACCGTAACAGTTCAGGCAGGCACGTTTGACTACGAGATCGAGGTAGACCTTAAATGAAATAAAGAAAGTGTAAGCATTCCCCATTATCTGTGGTCAGACATGAGAGAAAGGTTTATCAGCACATGCAGATTTATTCAGCTGAATTATACATTTGATCCCTTTCTCCTATTTTTGTGCAGTACCTTAGAAATTTTGTAGAAATGAGCACCCTGAGCCAAATTTGTCACTTAACAGTGAGGTCACATGGCATTTTGTACCCCAGGAATTTAGAATCTGTATACTAATCTAGGAAACTAGATCAAGTAACTGTCCACATGTCACATTTTAAAAATGTGTTTCGCTTAGGGCTACACTATGTAATCAACTAAAAAATCTGTTGAATTGACTAAAAAGCACCCCTAATTAATCAGTTAACAGATTCCCCCCCCCCAAAAAATAGATTTTTAATGCAAGTACTTAGGAAAACTGCAAACAGCAAGCACTTTTTATAAGTTGCCTGCCACAATGCATGTTGTAAGTATGCTGCTTGGTTCAGATGTATTGTTTCACCCACATGCAAATTTATATTGAAAGACTAAGCTTCATATGATAACTGATCACCATTTCCTTAGAAAGCTATCCTATAGACCCTGGAAGAGTCTCAGGATAGAGCAGGATAGAGTACAGAGGGAAGGTCACAGGCAGAGAAGATTATCTGCCCTTGCAAGTCTCTCCATTGAGGGTCAATGGGAAGGGGTGGGGGGGGGTGGAGGGAAGACAACAAGCTGACAAGGAAGAAAAGCACCAGAGAGCGCCATTCTACCATATTCTGTGCTGCTGGCACAAGCCCAGCAAGGCTTTGGATCTGGCATTTTCTCCTCCTGGAATTTACACTTCCCAGTCCATCTGCCCTCCTCCCTTTGGAATGGTCTATTAATCAGGTTCCTTGAAACTTAAGATGGCTTTTAAAAGGATTAGACAAATTAATGGAGGATATAAGACTATCAGTGGCTTGTAGCTATGATGGTTATGCTCTGCAGTCAGAGGCAGTATCCTGCTGAATACCAATTGCTGGAAATGACAGGAGGGGGAGAGTGCTTTTGTGCTCAGGTCCTCCTTGTGGGTTTTCCACAGGCATCTGGTTGGCCACCATGAGAACAAGATGCTGGACTAGCTGGGCCAGTGGCCGGATCCAGCAGCCTCTTCTTATGGAGGAGTAGCCAAGAGGGAATGGGGCTTTTGGGCCAAAAAACAGATCCACACCCCTTTGGTTCTATTTTAAACAGTAACTATATTCCTTTGCTATAACTAACTCAACGGTAGAATCTAGAAAACATACCTGTACTTGGTCCTGCTAACAACAATTCAACCTCAGTTGTCTCAGCTTGCCCTTCTTCTCTTAATTGGCTCTTGAGACATGACATCACTTGAATATATTGAAAAACCATCTCATTTGACTCTTATCTGCTCTTTCATTGTAAGACATAGCTATATTATTCTCTATTAAGGTGAACCTTTATGGTGGAACCAACACCACTTGTGCACACAAGTTCTTCACACCGTCCATATTACACCATCGTAATCAAAATGCCAGTCTGTCATATTTTTATACAGTTAATCATAATTTCCTCTTACTGCGGAAGAACCCTTAAATTAAAATAATCAATTATGCATCCACCATCACTGGTCATGTGGAAGTTTGTTAGTACTATCTTTGGGTGGATGATTGGTCACGTGCATCAGTGGGTACTCCCTGTTGCCACACCCCTACTCCCATTTGCTCCTCAACTGGACCTATTTTGTTTCTGGCAGTTCTGGCAGCAGGCCTGTTTCCACTGATTACTGCATGCTGAAGGCATGTAGGAATTTCAGCAACCTGGTTGGGTAGAGCTAGCATCTCAATATGTGTAGCAGATCACCTAGGAGACACCTACGTACATAATGATTTCTTTAAAAATAATAATAATATGGATGTTTTCCATAAGATCTCTATCAGAATTTCAATACAGCTAAATAGCTATTTTGCACAAAACCTCTGTATTGAGGTTTTTTTTTGTAGGGAAATAGGTGTCCCCCCCCCCCAAATTCAAAAGCCACCATCTTGCTCATTGTGAAACATGGTAACTAGGGTATTGATGGCTCAATCCTCCTTTACTGTGCTTGCCACACACATATCTTGACAAATTATATAATATTAACCCATTTAATTTTGATTTCTTTCTTTCTTTTCAAATTTGAATGTCCAATTGCATCTTATTAATTACCAGTATGTGATTAGGCTCCACGATATAATTTAAGTTCAGGGACAGAAAAATACTAAATTCTCTTACGGGTTTATCAGATGATGACTGCCAAATTTCTTCTGTATACTCACTTTTTAAATAGAATTTTATAACTCAGTTTTCATCATGCTAATTTTATACTCTAGTATAAAATTATACTGTGGCACTGTGGTCTAAGCCACAGAGCCTAGGGCTTGCCGATCAGAAGGTCAGCGGTTCAAATCCCCACGACGGGATGAGCTCCTGTTGCTCATTCCCTGCTCCTGCCAACCTAGCAGTTCGAAAGCACGTCAAAGTGCAAGTAGATAAATAGGTACCGCTCCGGCGCAAAGGTAAACGGCGTTTCCGTGCGCTGCTCTGGTTTGCCAGAAGCAGCTTAGTCATGCTGGCCACATGACCCAGAAGCTGTACGCCGGCTCCCTTGGCCAGTAAAGCGAGATGAGCGCCGCAACCTGAGTCCTCCGCGACTTGACCTAACGGTCAGGGGTACCTTTACCTTTACTTCTAATACACACACATATATATATTAAAGAGATCGTTCTGTTGAGCAAATTGGTTCTGTTATACTAGGCATAATATTCTTTGTGCAGATTGTCATTTTAAGTTCCTACTAACAATCCATTGTTTTTGGATTAGTTCCACTACAGTCATACCTTGTGTTGCGTCTGCTTCATGTTGCATCTTTTCACGTTACATTCTGCGGTAACCCGGAAGTACTGGAATGGGTTACTTCCGGGTTTCGCCGCTCATGCATGCACAGAAGTGCTAAATCACGCTTCGTGTATGCACAGAGGACAAAATTGTACCGCGTGCCTGTGCAGACACAGTGCTTCGAGTTGCGGGCATTTCACATTACGGACAGGGCTCCGGAACGGATCCCGTCTGTAACACGAGGTACCACTGTACTACTGCCCGACAAAAGGCACCCATGCCTATTGTCTCTCTTCAAAAGTATATCTATAGAAAAATGTCCTTTTATTTACAGGTTAGCTTTTGCATCTTTACAGCAAAGTCATGATCTAATGGCCAAATTTATCTCCAATATAATTTCCTCCAAACTGTGTCACTTTGTCAGATACTTTTGAGAATCTAAAAAGGACAACTGCTCCCATTGGAGTGAGGAAGGCTGATTTTTCATTCCCCATAGATCACTGAGTCACCAGGGAGAGGCTGTTGAGAGGCAAGCAGCGGGTGGCAGGTGTGTGAGAGAGTTTGCACTCCTTGTCAACATGTTCCTTTTGCTCTTAAAATCATCCCCTGTGCCAACCCTTCATTTTATCTATGATTGGTTTATGGATTACTACAATGAGTGACTGTGGCCATTGTTTAACTTAAATTTAAGCATATGAGATATGAATATTTGTTAGGCACACTTACAGTCTTCAGGCAAAACTTCTTTGAACTGCTCGAAGTAGGAATTCAACCGCACTAAGCTTTCCATGTTAATCACTTCTTGTAAAGAGGTGTCTCCAAACCTTTAAAAATCAAAGGAGCCACCTTAGCACAAATAAGGTTTCTCTCTCTCATTCACACACATCCTTTCCAAACAAAGAAAGCTAGGAGAACAGCTTCAAGATTTAATATTTTACATTTCATGCTGAAAATGTTATTATAAGACTCTCCTTAAGTATATGACAGACAGTGTGTGAACTACAAATGGTCACCCAAATTTAGGTGCTAATGAAGAGGGGTGATAGGACTAAATGATCAAGGGAACAGCTGATCAATTTAACAACTTACAGCTACTTTCACATAAACCAGGCATATCCAAAGTCCATTTTGGGGGCCTAATTCGGCCCCCACACATGTTCAGATCATCCAATCTGGCCCTCTTTGAAAAAGGTTTGGGCACCCCTGGACGGAGCCAAAGACCAAGGTTTGTCTCAAGCAAACCATAGTTAACACTAACCACAGTGTGCCAGTTCTGGCAATATGGCATGCTGTGCTTAAGGGAAGCTTTCAAACTCCTTTCAGCTGTGCTGGAGAAGTGAAGATGGGAGGACCATGCAAACTTGAGACTTGTTATGGCTCATTTACATCACACTAAGCCATCCCAAACTCTTACATTCTAAGGACCATCAAAACAACCACATTGGCACAATAGTTAAGGCAATTTAAACATGACAAGCATTGGATGCTATTGCAGCAATGTAACCCATGAGAACAGGACTCTGATTAAGTCAAAAGGTAGTAACAGACCTTACATGTTATACAGCAGATGATATATAAAAACATAATACAATATGTATTGTGTTTTTATATATGTGCTGGAAGCTGCCCAGGGTGGCTGGGGAAACCCAGCCAGATGGGCGGGGTATAAATAAATTATTATTATTATTATTACTACTACTACTGTGAAAGTGAACAACCACCTGAGCAACTGAAATAAGCCAATGTTTTAAACTCGCTGTCGCCCAACCTATTCCTGAGCCATTATTTGGATAACCAAGCTGTAGGGAACTAGATTTTACTGGTAAATTAACTTAATATAGTCCCAGGAGGACTGGTGATTTTATCTAACTTTGGCTAAGTGTGATATGTTTTAAAAATAGAATATATTTACTTCTCTGCTAAGGTTTGTTGTTCATTTATCCCCACATTGAAGAGAACGGGCTGAACTCTCAGTAACATGCCACTCTGAATTTCACGGGGCAGTGCATCAAACAAGGTGCCTGGCAGCGGAATTCTCACATTGAACCCATCCCTAAATCAGGGCAAGAAAAAATGAAGTTAAACAAGCAATGCAAATCATAAAGCATTTGAAAAGAACATTCTTTTGAGGCTGAGGAATGTGGTGCTGCACACGAACTTGCAAGTCTACTCAGAAATTGTTGTTGTTGTTGTTGTTGTTGTTGTTATATCATATATATTGCCCTATACCTGGAGGTCTCAGGGCAGTTCTGTATGTACTGTATGTTCAAATTGTCTTTTCTTGCCCTGCCAAACAGCTTTTTGTAATGGCTGTTATTTCTTTCAGCACTCAAGAACTAATGCATCTCAGGTAATTCTGAACAAGTAGGTGAGGAGTCAAACTCAAATGGGCTCAGCTGGTCTCCTCATAATGTTCTCTGTTATACCATCAGTGAAACCCATCTTCTGTCAGTCCTGTTTCTAGAATAAGTTGATTTAGCTCAAAAAAGAAAAACTTCAACCTATTCTGTGGATGCTGTGATTCCTGTGATATTCCTGTGATTCCTGACCAGTGTGCTCTTATTTTAAGGACAGAATAGAGTTCCTGCTCATACAACTGTATGTGCATTGGGTTCTCTTTATGTGATCAGGAACCCTAAAAGCAGGGATTCTGGTAGTATTTAGAGTAGAGCTTTCCAAACTGTGTCACTGCAGTGTGTAGGTATGCTGTGTGAGTTTAACCTCTGTTTGCTACTAAAACTAAATTACTGTGTTGCCAATTTGCGCATGTCTAAAAAGTGTGTCACCAACATGAAATGTCTGGAAAGATCTGATTTAGAGGGCAATAATAATAGTTGACTTTTATATAGCACTTTCAAATGTTCAAAGCGCTTTACCTGCATTATCCAGCTTTAATCCTAACAACCACCCTATAAGGTAAGTTATGTATAGCTATACACACAGGGCCTCTATGCTTACCTTTGAAAAAAGAGAAAAGTATATGCATAGAACAAGAGTGGGACTTGCTCCCGCCACCTTTCCCCATAGTTATTCCATATATTAGTCACCCAAAGAAGGCTAATATCTTCCACTTTCAGGGAATGGAACAGAAAGGAATTTTTTTAGACCACATCTGCAGTATTTTGAGTGAAAAGAGAAGACCAATCACAAAGGCAAGAACAAAATAATTGCATTCTGGAGTAGGAAATGGCCGCTTCATGTTCTTATGAATATGAACATTCTGTGCCCATGTTGAAAAACTTGACTTTTCTCCTCAAAATAATATTAAGCAGGTCAGTTTTGTGTCACACTTTGTATATATCTTAACAAATATTTGGGTTAAACACCACACCAAAGATCATCTCTGAGATATTCTTTTAAAAAATAATGGAAATATAGCCTAATTTAGTCAAGCAGGTTAAGGTTAAAGGTTTAGGGCCATTCCATAGAACCAGCTCAAAAAGTGTTTCTATATTGGATCACTATGCATTTGCCCAGATCTTTACTTTTCTTTGTGCCATTCAAGTGTCCTAGCTGAAGCAAAACTTTCTTTCACTTCTCTTTCCCCATTCCCCTGCCCTTTTTCTTTACCGATTTCCTGTAATGACTGGTAGCATGTCAGCAGATGCATTTGATGTGGCCTGAGTTACTTTAAACGTTACATTTCTCAAGTCCATTATCCCAACACTCATATCCTCTAGCATTGCCAGCTCTTCACCTAAACAAAGAAAATATGAATGGGATTATAAGTCATACTTTTAATATATATAAAAAGCTATTGCCAACTGACTTGAATTCAGACACCCTAGTATTAAAAAGAAAATGTGTTGTGTAACATATGTGATTTCCTGATTTTACACAACCCCACATGAAATGACTCTTGTTAAACTCCTGAATCCTCTCAACCTCAGCTGGGTTGCAAAAATTAATACACATTAATTACAGGTTGAAAATTTGCCGCATGTGGTTTTGCTGAAGACAGAAAACATAAGCAATCAATGCTTTTACAGATGTGCCCATATACTTAAATGTTCTTAGGTGAAAGCTCACAAAAATGTGGCTCATCAAAATAATAATTTTGCAGACATGGTTTTTAAGCATGAAATTTTGGCAGAAACACAAAAAAGCAGGGAAATTTAAGCTTTACAATTTTATGAAATAAATTTGGGTTTGAAATTGTTAGACATTTTTATGCTAGCCACCTTTATTCAATCTAGTAATTTTTATTGGTTTCAATTGAACTTGATACTTTGAACCTTATTTTTTACCAGTCACAGGGCCCATTTGTGGAATGACTTCCCATCTGATGCAACAGTAATCTCATTTAGGCATCTAATATAAGTTCAATAGTTCTCTGAAGCTTTTGCTGGCTACTATTGCAGTAACTGTTTAACATGTTTTACCTGGACGTATAGATGACAATGAATTTATTATTTTACTGTATTTTTAGTGATTTTTTTGTTATGAACCCTCTTATATTTTTATGAAAGGGGATATAAAAATACTTTAAATAAAATTTAACAACTCTATAAACAACAGCCTTTCTAACTTGGGAATTCTGGTGAAAAGCAATTCCGGAGAATACTCATATGAATGTTTGCAAAATAAATAAATAATAGTTTGGACAATTTGCTCAAGAACAGCCCCCTCGTTGTACTTTTAAGGAAGGACACAATCATAAGTATGCCCAGCAGTGTTTAAACCTGAAGAGTAGGCAACCTTTTTGAAAATTTCCACCATTTCAAAACTGGTTTCTGATGTGGTATAATCAAAACCTACGGTATATAGTTGCTTCATAAAAACCAAAAGCTGGTTGCTCACTATTTTGTATTTTGACCAAGGTCTTCACACATCTAGTTTCAGTTATGTACCAAATACCACATTACAACATAGCTTTGTTCTAAACTTCTTTTTGTTGCTGATCAACAAGACATTTCTAACCCTCCGCATGCACCTTGCCAACACCCTGCAGTGAATGAAGTTCAGTAAGTCGTAAAAGGATATGACATGCTTGCCCCAGCAAGTTTTTTACCATAAGTGCTCAGAAGGCTTTCAAACTGTGCCAGCAGACCAATGGTGTAGAGCTGCCTCAGAAATCCATTATCATGCAGGCAGTTCCTCAGCTTGATAATGAAGCCACAAATAAGGGCTGTGAGCTGTGTAAGAGAGTAGAGAAATGAAGTAACTGAAGACTCATGAAGAGACCTTCCAAAACCCTCATGCCAGAGGTAGGACACCAGTCACCCACTCCCTAATTTTAAAGAAGGATCTGTATACCTAACTTCATTGGCTCCTTTTAATGTGCTTTAAATGAGAAGATGGTTAAAAAAGGAAGAATTTTGAGGATGGAATATCGACACCTCTGGAGTCCTATACTGATTTGGAAACAGAAGCTCCGCTTGGCAAGAAAATTCTCCCACTGCCCAGGTGAAAATGCCCATAGGATGCTGAAATAAATAGATGTATTTCTACCTTTTAAGCAGAGTACTAATAGAGTTATGTAATAATGCTATACCACATTGGAGACAGGGAGAACTAATGCTGGATGTGCCAGCACTGCCACATCTGCCCTAAATGCCCCCCCTTTAACTATGCATCCCAGGTAAAGCACTGTCCCTTTTTAACTTTGGGAAGAAAACTTGAGGGTCTTTAAAAAATAGTTAGTGTGCATGCACATACAAAACAATGCACCAGTTTCCCTTCCATCCTCTCCCACCCCCACTAATGACCAATCCAGATAGCAAATGCTGCAAATCGTGTTTGGATTTTGTAAAAGTATAATGAGATTAAATGTCCTAATGAAGGTTAGATCCAGCTACCTGCCCCCCTGTATTAAAACATTCTCTAGTTTAAAAGAATCTAGGCCCAGGAGAGATTGCAGCCAAAGCTGCTGAAGTGGGTGGGTGGGGGGAATTGTTCAGAAATGTGTAGTACCGGTAATTCTTACTGCTTCCAAATATACTCTTCCATTTTTTAAAAAAGATACCCAAAGTCTAATGTATGAATTCTACTTTCTTGCTTACAGTTTGGCAAAAGACAACATCCCGTCGGTACTGAAGGCTCAAGCAAAGAGCTATTGTAGGGGCACTATCTTGCATCAAGAGAAAGACCATCGCTTTCTTTGCCTTGTCACTCATCATGGCTACGCATTCTGTGAGTGTTGTCAGCAATGGGTAAAGGGCCTCACTCCATTCACCTGTAGTTTTCAAAAGTAAGGAGGAGGCAATTAATGGCAATATATAATTTTTTAAATAAAAATACTCAAAAAGAAACAGCTTTTAAGAAACATACTAACGCATCTTAAAGGCCTGGTATGGATTTAAGGCTGCATATCTCTTAGCCATGGTTGAGTCATTGGAAGTAGGCCCATTGCCTACGCATGCCTTTACTCTCCATTGTCCGAACTGGCTGTAGTGCAACATTACATCTATGCCAATGCTAACCAAGGTTCGATTTTAACCACTTTGAAATCAGGATTTGAAACTGATTTGCAAAACCTGTTTAAAGCTAACCTTGGTAAGTCATGTGCCTATGTAATGCTACACCATGTGTAAGAGACGGGGGAATTTGCATCAAAGAATAGAGTTAAACTTAGTTCTAGAGAATAGTTACATCCACACTGGGACAAAGTAGAAGAGTCTTATTGCCATAAATTGAACCCTCTGGCCCTGTTAGAATGTAACAGTAAGCCATTGTCTGAAATAACCTATGGTTTATTATGAATGTGCAGCATTCTGGTACAAGCTGCTCTGCTCGAAGCAAGTACTCTCTGTTCCTTGACAGCCATTCAAATGAAGGGCAGTTATGGAAAGTTGTTTTTAGAACACCATAAAGTACTGTGGTATCTTAAACCTGTGTCCCATCCCACACACACACACACACACGGAAAGTTATTTGGCCCTATGCTTCAGAACACAGCTGGATTCATTTAACAGTAGGAAAGCTGTGGGAATTATAGTTTAGCCAGGCGTTGGCATACCACGCCGCTCTTGTCTAGATAGAATAATTAGAATTATTAATATACAGTGTTGGCATACCACACTAAATTAGGTAAGCTACAGAGCTTCATTTGGCATACCATTTGGCTCTGTGGGCACCAAGTTGGGAAACACATGTTTAGGCAGAGCAGGAGAACAAAGGAATAGGTGGAAAAGTACTGGGGATCATGAGGTGTTTAGAGGAGGGGGTGAGTGATAGAGCTGTAAGCATGCATCAGGTCACGGGAGGAAAAGGTGTGTTATTAGGAGGGGCTTTCCATATTTGGTATCAGAAGGCACACCTTTCCTTATTTGGTCTTTGGAGTTCTCTGTGTATGTTAATGGTTAACTTAGCTGTGAGTTTTCAATAAAAGGAGCCCCCTAGAATGCTCTGGGCGGCCTTCCCTTCACATCATCCTGTTCATCGCGTCAGTTAATTTCCCACGATCAACAATATCTAATATTGGTTTTAATATCTAATATTCCATAACAACAGAAAGCTGCTCTTTATGATAGTTTTTCCAAAATAATCTGGTACTCTAAGATTATGCAATGTAAAATAAAGGAGGTTCTATTGATGTATTTGCTATGGAGTGCTTTTTGTAGACAATTTTTAAAAAAGGAACAATGGATAGTTTATCTGGCACAGCCATTTTCAGGGTAGAAATTACAAAATATTTCTAAATAGCCAAGTTAAATAGACAAAAACTAAAAATAATTATAGTAAGTATTCAGTTTATACAGTGGAAACAAATGGAAACTTAAAAAACAATCTACACACAAACCCTAACACATTCTAATTCTTTTTATCTAAAAAAAACACATTAAGAGAATTCTGGCCCCTACTCCCCACAAGTTCTGTAATATGCTATCAAGTGGCTCATGTCTCTTCTTTCAAGATCAGCCAGCATGGCACAAGGGATAATGTGTTGGGTTTAGATGGCCAGGTTCAAATTCTGGCTTAGTCTAGGGCAAGTCACATGCTCCCAGCCTCATCTGCTTCCCAGCATTATTTTAAAGGGGGAAACAAAACAAGCATTACTCAGCATTTTGTACCCACCCAGTAAAGAACCACAGAATACTAACACACACACACCCCAAAAATGGAAGGTGGTTCAATGTAGCCTCTGACCAAATGGGTTAAAACCAGTTTTACCAGCACTCTGCATACATACACAAAAAGAGGCAACACCTGTGACTGCCTTCCAGCATATTTTTAAAAATGTCTTCCTGCCACATAATTACTGTGTGTTGAAATTTATTGGCAAGGAAGGCCAGTTTGCACCTACTAACCTAACAGCAAACATACTTTTATTCACGTAGCAGTACCCAAATTAGCATCAGCAAAAGTCATTTGTGTTAAATGCACAGAAAACCTTTTTCTTCTGCAGTTTTCAGAAGCAAATACTGTGAATGGAGGGGAGAAAACACACATACCTGGGCCAGACTCTTCAGGAGTGGGACTGCAATCTGCACAAAAATGGAGGTGCAACATGCATGATTAAGGGGAAGCAACACATTTTAAACATAGGCAACTGAAATGCTTAGTACAGAAGTTCTCAAACTTTTTTTTTTTTTTGCAGTGGCACACCACAGACAGACTGTACCACTGATCACCTCTTCTCCTGATTGTGCCAGCATAAAATACTCTACAACCACTTGTGCTTGGTACAACAAGCTGTTATAAATTATTTTTAGCACTGGAAACTAGGAGGAGAAGTGAGCACAACAACAGGAGAAAAATAGATCTCTGTAGTCTGCTTGAAACAGCTGTATGTGAGCCACAGACAACACAGTTTGAGAACCACTAGCTTAATGACTTGCATTAAAAGCAGCTAAATAGAATAGCAGAACACTGGCAAGAGTTTTAGGGTGCATTACGTAACCCTAATACACACATGTGGCATTTTAGGTGTACAGCTAAGATACTTTACATGTGCACCTGAAACTGTAAAGTGTGAATATGAGAAACTTGTTTGCAAATGCACATTTTTTTTTTTTATAGACTAGCTCACCAAGGAACACAGACTAAGCACAGCTCCTTCAGGATCATTCAAATATTCAGTGACAAGTTTGAATTTGTGCCATACAGTGTATGAAACAGAGGTGAGGGTTATTACACAATATCTAGGTCATATTTTTAGGACCCAGAGTGCCCAAAATTAAGGCTGGATCCAATTCCCACTGAAATGAATGGAAGAGATGCTATCAACTAGAACTGGAAGATCATGTCTCACAGATTATTTTGCCAAGCACACAACAGGGTAGTATGAACAAATGTCAGTTTTGTTCTGCCATATCCTCCCACCAAAACCACAAGGTGCCTTTTAAGATCCCCCCCCCCCAATTTAAAACAGTTTGGGGGTTTGGAAAAGAAGAAAGGGAAGCTGCCTCTTGGGCATTCACTTTCAGCCATTCTCGTACCAAGCTAACTTTTTAAACAGCAGTTAGAGGAAAACTAATGAATGACGGGATGCTACCAGAAACTGCTTATGTTGAAGTTGCACAAACAGTAGGTGTTTGAACTGTACCAAGCTGGTCCTGGGTGAATTGGGACGTGTTCTCTAAGAGCACTAATCTGAGAGCTCTATTCTTCCATTTCCTCTCTTAGGCTCCTTGTATTTCTCCAAACCTATTTATAACATGGGTATAGGATTCACTCACATGACAACTGATTTCTTAAACAAAGCATCTCTTTTCAAAAGCATTATTGATCTCATACTTCTTCCATTCAAATCAGAAGGCCATTTGCTGTAAACAACAGCTTTTTCAATCTGCACTGGCTTTCTTTCAAATTATAATATGCTTCTCTCCATCTAATCACATGGCCAAAACTCAAATCAGAACAGACTACGATCATTGCGAAAAATAATTTCCCTCATTTACTACTCTTTAAATTGGCTGACTACCTGTCTCATTTCACATTTCAAATATAAGTCACTTCATCGTTTTTCAGTCATTACATGTGCTTTCTTTTCTCTCTCTTTCTACTCTGATCCATTGTCATTCCCTAGCTCATTTTTCAGGCTGCATCTTTAAGCCATTGCCAGGGACTAGGTTTGTTTTTAACTTGTATAGTGTCTAGCACATCAGGCATGCTATAAATAATAAAGTTAAAAACATCCTGTTTTCAACACGTTCCACATGAAGCCGTTCTAGCATCTCAGTATGCCTTTGACTGCAAATTAAACTACTTGGAATTGAAAACAGTGCACCTCTGTGCATGTAAACATAAAAGCGACGATGCACAGCTTGAGCTGAGCACAACGGCAAGCATTGAAACATGTTGATCCATGATTTCAATGGTTCTCAGCCAATACATTATCAGAAAACATTTGATGAATTGAGAGAGAATGTTTGCCACATACAAAAATTATAAAGTGCTGTGCTGTATAATAGATACTGGCTGCACTGAGTGAAATCCATTTCTTAATCACTCAGATGTGAAAGTTCTTTAGCAATTACTTGATTCAGACAATCTATCTTCCCCACACATATTTTCACACAGCTTATTAAAAATGAAGCTTTAAATTCAGTCTGCAAACAGTTGAAAGGCATTGGTTTTCATGTTATCTAAGTTATTTCATAGGGATCAATACACTCAGTTCTTCATCCTGGTATCTTGCTAATTCTTAACAACATATGGAATGAATAACTAGAAACACAGAAAAACTATAGGTTATGAAGCTTGACAAATCATACACAACTAGTTCTGCACCTAATAAGTTAAAAGAAAAAATATATTATTTCATGAGACAGCATTTTACTCTGTTTAAAAATATTGTACCTCAGAAATATTAATTATGAAATGACTGTGTGAAATCACAAATACAAATTTGTTGTGAAGACACATAATGAAAATACAGTATGAGAAAGGTAGTTTTCAGTTGCCTTCTCATACGAATTGTTGTATGAATTGTTTTGAAATGTCATACAAGAACACAGACTGTTCTCAGTCCTAAGAAAGAAACTATTGAGTTCTAACATATCCTTCAATGTAACACAACTCTACACACTGTGATCGGCATGGGATGGGGTGGAGGAATCAGTTACACATTTGTTACAGAAACAGGTGTAACACGTGTATACTTTAAAAAAATATCTGTGTATGTTTGGAAATACCATTTCTCTACCTATTTACAAGCCAACAAATCAAAGCACAAGAGGGAAATATTATGCCCTAGCAGGATTTCCCAAGCTTGGGCCTCTAGCTGTTTTTGGACTACAAATCCCATCATTCCTGACCACTGGTTCTGCTAGCTAGGGATGATGGGAGTTATAGTCCAAAAACAGCTGGAGACCAACTTTGGGAAACTCAGGCCTAGAGGTTCAACAACGTCACCTAAATATATGCTCAGTTTGCAAATTCCCACACTCCTGATGGGGCCTAGTTGTGTAGTCACAATGAGGTACATGAGAAGTGTTCTAAGAGTCACCATACTCTGACAAATATACAGGAATGAGGACAACAGAGAATGCCCCACTATCAGCTGGGTGAAACAGAAGAATCCAATTGAGGCTACAACAGCCTGAACTGCAGGGACCAGATGTACAGAAAGAGTACACAGTATATAATTTTCTGAACTGTGAGCAAAGAGTATGAACTATGAACCAGAAGTCCTCAATACAAATACAAATTAGCAATATATAGAACTAAACAGAAAATGCTGTTAAGCAATTTTGCCAAAGCCCCAAAGCAGAATCCAGAAGTTTCTCACAACTCCTCACATTGTCATTGCTTTAGCGCCTACTTCACTTCAACAAAACAGCCACCCAAGCTCTACTCACTCCTCTGGCTTTTCTTGTGCAGACCTTCCCTGTTTGACTTGTTGATCTTATTTAGAAACATCCTAGTAGCGGAAGGGCCTATGCAGAGGAGACCTTAATCCACATGTTTCAGGAGAAACATGAGTAGCGTCTTGAAATAAATCTAAGGGGAAATGGCTCCCACCTCTCTCCTGTAGCATACATTTTGGCCACGTTCAGATGACCAGATCTCAGCTCAATATACCAAGATATGCACAAGTTTCATGCACCCGCACACAATCCCTTTGCTCCAGCTTCCTTTCACTGCACAAGCAAGCATGCCAGAAAACCAGTTAACCAGCCACACATGCCTGCCAGACTGGAAACAATGGTTAACAGCTTCCAAACAAGTGTGGACCTGGATGCCATTTTTAAACGATGGCTCCCTCTCAGGCCTTGTTTGAAAGCTACTCAGCATAGATACAGAACCTGCTTCTTATGCCAACATTAACTGCAGCTTCCTGGCTGGCTTCCTCAATAATGCTTCAAAGGAGGAGCACAGTGCAGGTGTGTGAAGCTTGTTGAGCTGAGATTGATTGTCTAAATGCAGCCACTTACTCATAAACACCACATGGAGCACGATGGAGAAAAGGGTAAGAAATATGCCAAAGCGGAGGAGCAGCAGGAAGAAGCTATGGCTGTCATACGCACTTGTGTCTTGGGGACAATGGCATGCAGAGGATGATATGGATGAAGATGATGGGGATGATGAAGATGATGAAGATGATGAGGTGTGTGGCTTTATCCAGTACGCACGGGTATCCCGTTTACCTTTCTTGCTAGAACAGCTGGTGTCACACTGGAAAACATCTTCACAGCTATCACTATGTAAACGTTCTTTCTGGAGGAGTTTGTCCACCCTCTGGATAATGCATTCAAGACTTTTGTCAACATTCGCCCAGACTTTTTCCTGGGAAGGAATGAAAAACAAATGGACTAACTAAAGACTCCTGTAATTTTAACATGTTTACATCATTCTGATCTCACTGCAGGAAGGATCTTAGGTCAAAATAGCAGTTGAAGAAGCCCAAAGTAGAAGAGCAAACTTATCAACACAATGGGCTCAGTCACAATATTATCTTTCAGGATAATGTTTTCCATTTGTTATGAGGGTGTATTTTATAGGCTCTCCCTGTAAGATGCTCAATGATTGTGCTTAACCACATATTCCACTGGCATATGGCTAGCCTCTTCTAGCCATTTTAACTTTGCAACGGAATTAAAAAACAGTCACCATCAGTTTCTGGTTGGATGAAACTGCACAGTTTGATTCAAGTCCTACAAGATGTTACAACATCCTTTACTTTCCACTATATACAGGTGAATCTCAAAAAATTAGAATATCATGGAAAAGTTCATTTATTTCAGTAACTCAACTTAAAAGGTGAAACTAATATATGAGATAAGACTCATGACATGCAAAGCAAGATATGTCAAGCCTTTATTTGTTATAATTGTGATGATTATGGCGTACAGCTGATGAAAACCCCAAATTCACAATCTCAGAAAATTAGAATATTGTGAAAAGGAGCCTTTAAATGGTCTCTCAGTCTGGCTCAGTAGAAATCAGAATCATGGGGAAGGCTGCTGACTTGACAGTTGTGCAGAAAAAAATCATTGAGACCCTCCATAAGGAGGGAAAGCCTCAAAAGGTAATTGCAGAAGAAGTTGGATGTTCCCAAAGTGCTGTATCAAAGCACATTAATGGAAAGTTATGCGGAAGGGGAAAGTGTGGAAGATAAAGGTGCACAAGCAGCAGGGATGACTGCAGCCTGGAGAGGATTGTCAGGAAAAGTCCATTCAAACGTGTTGGGGACTTTCACAAGGAGTGGACTGAGGCTAGAGTTAGTGCATCAAGAGCCACCACACACAGACGAATCCTGGAGATGGACTTCAAATGTCATATTCCTCTTGTCAAGCCACTCCTGAACAAGAAACAACGCCAGAAGCGTCTTACCTGGGCTAAAGAAAAAAAAGAACTGGTCTGTTGCTCAGTGGTCCCAAGTCCTCTTTTCTGATGAGAGAAACTTGCATTTCATTTGGAAACCAAGGACCCAGAGTCTGGAGGAAGAATGGGGAGGCACACAATGCCAGATGCTTGAAGTCCAGTGTGAAGTTTCCACAGTCTGTTTTGATTTGGGGAGCCATGTCATCTGCTGGTGTTGGTCCACTGTGCTTCATTAAGTCCAAGGTCAATGCAGCCATCTACCAGGAGATTTTGGAGCACTTCATGCTTCCTTCCGCAGACGAGCTTTATGGGGATGCTGACTTCATTTTCCAGCAGGACTTGGCACCTGCCCACACTGCCAAAAGTACCAAAACCTGGTTCAGTGCCCATGGGATTACTGTGCTTGATTGGCCAGCAAACTCGCCTGACCTGAACCCCATAGAGAATCTATGGGGCATTGCCAAGAGAAAGATGAGAGACATGAGACTGAGCAATACAGAAGAGCTGAAGGCCGCTATTGAAGCATCCTGGTCTTCTATAACACCTCAGCAGTGCCACAGGATGATAGCATCCATGCCACGCCGCATTGAGGCAGTAATTGATGCAAAAGGGGCCCAAACCAAGTACTGAGTACATATGCATGCTTCTACCTTTCAGAGGTCCATTCTTGTTCTATTTGTAATCCTTGTTTTATTGATTTCATTTAATATTCTAATTTTCTGAGATTTTGAATTTGGGGTTTTCATCAGCTGTATGCCATAATCATCACAATTATAACAAATAAAGGCTTGACATATCTCGCTTTGCATGTCATGAGTATCTCATATATTAGTTTCACCTTTTAAGTTGAATTACTGAAATAAATGAACTTTTCCACAATATTCTAATTTTTTGAGTTTCACCTGTATATAAAAAATAAGTATAGCATCACATCACCGGGGAAGTTAGAAAACTTGTTTAGATATTGTTGCTCCCATTTTTACAGGCAGTTCAAAAGAGATTAAATCCATTAAATAATGCATATCATTTTCTTTCTCATACCAATATAAACAAGGGCTTCAAATTCTGATTATATTTTGGTGGAAAAACTGATTGGGGAATGGCCTTCATGACACCATTTTTCATTGCTCCTAACAAGAATATCAGTTAATATCATTTATCAGTTATAAAGCTGATGGCTGACTAGTTGAAGAGCCTTCCAATAGTAGATGCTAGTCTTCAGATTTTGCTTTCCAGAGAAAATGTGCCTATAACCACTTTCCCCAAAAATTTCCCCCACTGACCACTTCAGAATTGCTGAGATTCTTGGCAGACCAATTTATACCTTTTCTGCAGCAACTGTAGTGCACTGTGCTAGATGTTGTATGATTTATAATTGTAATTCTGTTGCTTTTATTTCTTATATATATATTACTGAAATCAATTTAAATTCCACAGGATTCAAATTTCAAAACAATAAAATACGGTATTATTATTTAATGTGATGGATGTGCCACCTTCCGTTTTCAACCACAGAAACAAACACACAGTGTCTTCACCTGAGTGAAGTTCATGGATCCCTGGTGATCCCTGGACTACAGTTTAAAACCCAAGTCTACAGAATGGAGAGATGTAATATAACTATACCACATAAGCTTTCAGCAGCAAGACTTCTAATAGAAACTGAATCCCAGGTCAACAAACCTACCCATTCTTCTTCATGCCAGTCCACTTGTAGAGAAGATCGGCTATTTCTTCCTGTCCACCTGGCCACCAGCGTATCTTGGTCATTCCTCAGCACCACTTGCTCTTCCTCTACAGAGGTTGGAGAGGCCTTTGAAGCTATATAATCTGGTCTTGCAGCATTCAGCGCATGTATTGAATTTGCCAGCAGTTTGCAGTCGCAGACAGTGACAAGCTGCCGTGTCTAGAAAGGATCGAAACAACGTCTTTTGCAACTCTTCTACATTCCATATTCCATCATGAATTCAGGAACTGCAGAGGAACCACTAACATTGCCTTGCTATTCAAACAGGATAGCCAAGGAAGCCTTCTCAGTATATTGAGAGAGACCACAATGGGACATAGGGAC
Organism: Lacerta agilis; assembly: GCF_009819535.1. Lineage (NCBI taxonomy): Eukaryota > Metazoa > Chordata > Lepidosauria > Squamata > Lacertidae > Lacerta > Lacerta agilis. The sequence goes on from NC_046315.1 coordinate 71,822,761, forward strand.
TCTTGGTCATACCCGTACCTTATCTGCCAGAATGGCAAGTGTTCTTTCAAGCCCATTGGCGGATCTGTCCTTGGCAGCTCTGGAGAGTCTTTCTGCGTAGTAACTAACTTGAGTTTTCAGGGTATTGATCTGTGCAATAATCTCCTTTGCTCGGATAATATCTTGTGGTATGTACACTATTGACTGGGTATTGGTCGAAGCGCTGGGGATGGGGTGGAAAAAGGGATAATTTTAAAATAAAAATCAATCCAACAGATTAGCACTGCAATTCCATTCCTTTTTCATGCTGAAAAAGGAGAAAGCACAGGCAAACAGTTCCTCCCAATTAACTAGCAAGCATGAAGAGACCGAGAGGTGCTACAAGGACTCGTGTTCAGACTACCACCCAGGCCCAACTCTGCCTGTAATGAAAGCACTTGGGTGGCAACATATGCTGTGCATGCCAAGTGACTGCTCATAACTTCCACAGGGACAGGATATGGCAATCACTTAATGAGGATTTAAAGGGTCTCCAAATACCTCCATTTGGTAGGCTTCGATGTCCTCTGGGCAGCTCACAGTTACTAGAACTTACTATCACTACTTCATAAATACTGTAAAGCAAAACTATTTCTGCTCTTTGACCCAGAATTGACCGTCAGTCCTTACCATGATACGGTCTTCTCTGTGCATGCAAAGATGACATCAGGTAAGAGTTGAGCTCCCCCTAGTGGTTGAGGGAGGAAAACACTGTTCAATTTCTGCCTTCAACCAACTCAAAAGACTTCAGCTGATGCCTGGTGTCATTTTACATACACAAGAGGATAGTGAAGCTTTGCTTGGCCCCATGTTCAGTCTTCCTCACCAGTTTGCATTCATTTAAGCCTGAGTCTCAAACCTGCACTGCCTGTGGCCAGCCAAGGCAGACTCCACCAGCCAAGTGCTGTATGGTCTGACATCTGATTGCCACCCTCACTGTTTTTGCAGTCCCAAACATGTTGCAAAACCAGGATGTTATTCTTACCCCTAACCCTCTACCATATATTGCTGATGCAACTACAGAGCTCCCATAATCCCTGTCCCTTGACCATGTTAGCTGGGGCTGATGGGAGTTGTAGTCCTACAACATCTAGGAAGGTCACAGGTTCCTCACTCCTGTTCTAGAGCAAAAATGTGTGGGAGTGTACTATACTGACACAATGCCTAGTTGAAAATAAGATCCTATCATGTGGGTATGTAATCCTAAAGGTGCATCATTATTTTTTTTTCCAAAACAACAGCTCTTCCACACGGGAAACAAACTGGTTCTGAAACCAGATCAGGTTTTCAGAGTGAGGTGCCAACATGGAACAGGGCTGGTAATGTTGGACACCACTTTTGGGGAGTGTGGCTGTTGTACACATCATTTGTTTAGACAAAATGGATCTAGAATTCCTAACTTTGCAGGATCAAAGGTCTTAAAAACTACTGACTGGGAACAATGTGTTTACTGAAACTGTTAGCAATGGTCATAGCAATTGGGTCATTTATGGCGCTTGACCAGCTATTTCAAGGGCAGCAGCCTTTATCAAACACTGTTAGGCATGTTTAAATCTACTGATTCAAAATAGCTTTAGCATGCCTCTTTTATTGGATTTTTGCCAGGGTTCCCTGTTTCTATATGGGACAGCTGTTTAAAAATCTCTGCACCATCTCAATAGTCACATCCAACTATCCAGAGTTATTAACTGTTTTTCTTACAATAAGGGAGATATCATGCAGAAGAATTAGGATATAATTGGCAGCACAGTCCATGCAGCCTGTTGAGTCTCATATTAAAAGAAGGGAAGCAAATCTATTGCCAAACAAGAGGAAATAAATCATTTGATGGTATGAAGTTCACAGGCAACAAACTACTATCTGCAGTTATTCTCCCAAATAAACAGCTATCAGCCTTCACTGGCAACTTGAAATTCAAAGCCCAAATAATCTAACCAATTTTCATACATTTGTGGATGCATAAAAAGAGTGACCAATATAACGTAAAAGGTTCATGTCATACTCTATTTTCAGTTTCTAACAAAAATGGTCTCTTAAAGTTGAAGCATTCCAATTAAATTGGCTCCCAATGTTCTAGCAACCAAACTTAGTCTGTGTTAGCTGTTCATTAAGAAGGCAAATAATGCAGATGACAAGATCAAATTAAATCATGCAACATACCCCAGTAAACAACCACATTAACTGAACGAAGCAAAATTAGCAAAAGCAAATGCAAAGTATTAAAAGGGGGGGGCATCTCTGTACATAAACGCATTAACTTTTGTTAAAAAAGGAAAAGATCAAACAGGAAAGCTCTATCTCCAAACTGAGAAACAGAAAACTCACCAACATTCCTCATAACTGCTAAAAAAATAAAACCAAATGAATGTTAGCCATTATTTGTTAGCAGATACCAAAAGCAAAAAACAAAGCAAAGCAACATTAGATAAACAATGTTAGTTGTTTTAAATATTTTTTTACAATAATGTTTGCTTATGTCATTAAAATTGTAAGCAAAACAAAATCATAGTCAATGCAGAATGGTTTATGACTTGCAACCCATTCCATAGATTTCTGGCTGCATCAGCACAATGGGTGCTACATGCGACACAAGGAGCTCAAATGCAAAATGCACAAATAATACTGCAATCGGGCAGCATAACACAAATCTATGGGCTGGGATCAAAGAACCACACAATTTACTTTGCACAGATTGGGGGGGGGAGTGTTTAAGAGTTCATGTTTCTCATTAATCATCAGCCTCCCACCCAAAATACCAAACTGGTTTGGCAATGAAGGAACCTTTAGAAGCAGATTCTGATATGGCACAAGTGTCTGCTATCCAGAGAGGTGGAAGGAGTTAAAAAAGAACTGCCCTGAAGATTAGTTCTTTCAATCCTAACCCAAGTTTGGGTTGCTTAATAGCTTGGGGTGGATATATAGGTACATTTTGGTTTCTCATTTTTCCAGTAATAAGTTCGGATTTCCACATCATGAAAATTTATCAGTATTTTAGTATGTATTCTCCTTATATTCAGATTTATGTATGCATTTTCCCTTAACACACATTTTTGCAAGCAATCTCCTCTAATGTAATGCAGCTTTGTGTATGTTCACTCATATATGCATTTTTATACACAGTTCACTTTGATACATTTTTGTTATGAGAACTGCACTGTAATATTAGATCAAATTCCAAAGGATAGCTGTGTTTTGGTTTCTGTTATTGTTCTGGGAAGTGTAAATTACTCAACAATTCCCCTCATCACTATTAATAACCCTTATGCAGACCTCACAACACCCCACCCCCCTCCTTGCTGTGACCAGGGGACTTCTAGCAGGCAGGGAGACAGGAAGGACTGGAGATATTATAGAGGAGGAGAAATAAAGGAGGAGCAGCAAGCTCAACGAGCTTCGCTGCTTCCTTCCACCACTATTCATGCAACGTTTCCACAACATATTAAACATCAAAAAATTTAGAGGACTGCAGCACCCATGTTCTTTCCAGGTACCAACAGAGCCAGCAGGAAGAATATTTCTATTTACTGGACCACCATCTGCTGGTTAAAAACTTTACCTGATGTGGCAGTGACAACAAGTCACTTAAAACCAACAGAGATCAAATAATTGTTGTTTAGTGTGGACCTTTGCTACATATATTTTTCTCCATACAAATATGTTTTTGCAAAATACAACATCAAGTAATAGTAGTGATACAACAGCTAGTACAGACATCTGGTATGTTCCCCAAAAGCCAGTCCTCTACCAGGAATTCCAGCTATGATAAAAACATGGGTCTAACAGTAGCACAATCGGGTGGGGTGGGGAGATGGTTGTAAGGTGCATGTTTATATGAAATGTCTTCCAAAGTGGTTTCAAGTAGAGTGGCTCTCTAAAAGGAAATTTTTTGCATGTATTCCTCACGTGCAGATGTCATCTTTCTGGGTGACTGGTTTACCACTCAACCATTTAAACCTGAAAGGGTGGAAATGGCACAAATAGTGTCTTTCTAGCTTAAAAAACAGGCAAAACTAAAAGCCAGCCCACCCAGCTGCTGTCCTCCTTCCTCCCTGGTTTTGACTGTGGGGACCACAAGACAACAAGGATGGAATCTGCATCTCCATGCTGCATCTGAGACACTTCCGTCCAGCTTAAGAAACTGCTATGATACGCGTTTTGACATTTTCCAAGTACCTTTTCCCCCTTCAGGCATGTATAGACTCAACCTTTTGTATTATAGTGTAGACAGGGAGCAATGTCAGAACTGTGGCAATTCCAGTATGCCAGTTTACTTGCAGTTCCCTCTGGGAATTGAGCATCTCATCTAAGGATTAAGATTTACATTCCGTATTTTAAATTTTATAGCGACAACACAGTAAGTTGAAGTGTAAATCACTCCTATCTCTTCTGCCTTCCATACAAGCCAGCTGCTAGAGGAAACCAGAGTGTTTGCTTCCTCAAAGCCATTCCTGCAGTTACAGAATACAAAAGAAACCCCTGGGTTTCTGCTCTCTAATGAGAAAATATAGTAGGAATGCCTGCTCCAAAAAGGGTCAGAGTTTACTATCTTGCTCTTAAAAAAAAGAAAGAAAAGCACTGATTGAATTTCCTTTTCACAGAACCCAAGATGATTGCTAAAAGACCAAGAAAGAATAGGGAGTCTCGCTCTTTCAGCATGTTCTCAAGAAAGGTCTGTGCCACCTATTAGGAAATGACAGAGACAGAAGCTAGGAAAATTAGTTTAGCCATGTTCCCATCTGACTTCAGATTGGGAAGCTTCATTAAAGACAGTCATTAAGAATCTTCAAAAACCTTTAGATTGAAAAATTAGGAGAAAGGTTAAAGACCAATTGTCTAGACTATTTCAGGATGTTCCCTAAATATAAAGGGAATAGACACAGTAAAAATGCAGTTGCCAGGAAATGGTGATGCTGTAGCAGTATAAGCAGCAGACAGGGACCCAGGAGTTGCCCATAGACTTCTGATCCTTTGATCTGATTTCAGCTGCTCAGATCAAAGGGTAAAAACAGCCTAGGTCAAACTTAGGGACTGCAGGAATCTACATGTACATTCAAACCTTTTACACATCTATGCGGAAAGGCTAATGCTTATATTAAATATACAATAGCTCATTAAGCTGTCATTATCTATCTATCTATCTATCTATCTATCTATCTATCTATCTACTTAAAACTGAAGTAAAATTACTGGTGGAAAAAATGGGGAAACCTCCTTCTGTCAAACTCTTTCCATAAACTGGCTCTAATCTTCGTGGTTTTGGAGTGAATCTTCCTATATGTAGAAGCAATAAAAAAAACACAAGGTATTAGACGCTTTTTACAAAACGGGGGCTACAGGAAAGGGCAGACAGCCACCAAGCATTCTACTTACTGTTTCTTGGCATCTTCAAATTTGTGCAGCTTTTTCCGCAGGCCTCCAGACTTAAAGCCTTGACAGTGAGCTGCTGGTGCTCCTATAGTTACAATATCATAGTTCTGATCTAAACAAAACCAAAAGTGAGGAGGAGAGGTTTAAAGGAGAATATTCACCATCCAGACTTGGACTGCAAGCCTGTGAGAATTTGTACTACAAGAATGTAATCTGCAAAGCACCTAATATATCTGGAGGTTGCCAAGCTTTTTAGATCAGTGGGCACATTTAGATTTCTGAGAGAGTGCTGTGGGGTACCAGTAACAAAACGGCAGCCATGGGGGGCAATGAAGGAGAAGGGGAAGGGGAAGGAGAAGAAGAGTTTGGATTTGATACCCCGCTTTATCACTACCCAAAGGAGTCTCAAAGCAGCTAACATTCTCCTTTCCCTTCCTCCCCCACAACAAACACTCTGTGAGGTCAGTGGGGCTGAGAGACTTCAAAGAAGCTATAACTCAATATTAGAGCACATAAGTTACATGAAAAAGTTGCAAGCTCAAACCCCAGCATCTCTGTGAAGGATTGGGAAAACACATACACACAGAGAGAGATGAGAGAGAATAGAACCTACAGGATATATGAGCAAGAAAAAAATACCTGATCCTGCATCATCTTGGACCCTCATTCGCTGTATGTGTAAATTTGTGGGCACAAATTCCAGCTTTTTGTCAGCTTTCAGGCTACTTGCTTTGAACGATGGACCTGAGGATATAAAGATGATGATTTCTGCATGCTGAGTCCATAAAAATGCAACCACTAAGAAAAATTTGTTGACAAATTGCAGTACAAAAACTGCAGCATGAAGTTTGTACTGGCAATGAGATTTCCTAAAGGGCCTATTGAAAATGATGGACGGTATGCAGTGAAATGTTGGGAATGTTCAGCACCCCTCTCTTTTGCTGTTAAAAGTGAACTCCATCTCCCCCCCCCCATGCCACTGAGTAAGTCCTTTGTTTAAATAGATGGTGCTAGTCCCACCACACGGCGACATCCACACCATTTAAACCACATTTAACTGTACTGTATATTTAAGGCACCTGGCTTGCACCAGAGAATAATGGAAACTTAAGATGGTGTTGTTGGACAATAAGTGTCAAGCTTTTTGTTTTGTGTTTAAAGAATGGAATTCTGAAGTCAAAAACCCAGATAAAAAACAGAGGTAAGAAAAGTTAAAGGTACACAATCCACTTGCACCACGGGTGGAGAATCCCAGTAGGAATAATCAGAGCCCTGTTTTCTCTCTCCCTCCATCTATGTACACAGATGGGCACACCTCGTATTTCTTTTAGGCTCCGGGCAAAGTCCTTGCTTTTCTGTGCTTTTAATGGTATCAGGGATTCCTTCAATGGTTTTCTGCTGCTGCTGCTTTCATCTGCTGTCATCGTTTTCTCCCTTGTGGTTTTATTGTCACTTTCCAGTCGTTTGAAATTTACTGTTCCTTGTGAGCTGCCTTGGCATTTGCATCAAAAGGCAAGGTATAAATCCTACAAACGGATGCACTTTCAGGGAATGGAAAATCTCTTAGATCTTCAAGCTAGCCTTCCCTCCAGTTACTTGCACTGAACAGAGAAGGGTGGGCTGGATGGGGTTGCAGGGAAAATGCCCAATACGTTTTTCTTTCTGAAGGGAAGGATAAGAGATCACTCTTTCCCCATACAGAAGCTGACTGGGCTGGCAGTTAAATCCTGCAGCTCTGGTGACAGGATAGCATGCTCTGAAGCAAGGTAAAATAATGGAACAAGGAGATAAGTGGCAGCAAAGGGGAAGGGTTGGAGATCTCAGGAGGCAGAGCCAGGAACTACTTCTTCTGCCTAGCAGCTACCACCTGAGGTGGTTGTCTCCCTCTGCCTAGTGCTAGGGCTGGTCCTGCATGCACTTCCTTATGCCCTACCCAGTTGCCCATGCATGTGTCTGGGCACAGATGGAGGTGAAAGGGAGAGTGAAACAGAACTTTTTTTAGTGCTATTGCTCCACGCCCAGGCACTACACCTGTGGTAAAAATAGGATGTGCCCACAGTTTAACCGTTTTTCTCTAGAGAACAGCTGAATCATACATTGCAGCAGGTGTTTTAGAAATAATTATACAAACATAGTTCCAAACATGCATTTTGTACAGTATTATGGATGTGGTGGTAAAGATGTCAGTTACCTTTGTACTGGTGAAGATTTGTGAGGTTTTCCTGGTACGTTAGAATAATCGTTTGGTACTGAGTAACTATTTGCCGACGAAGACTTTCCCAACAAGGGGACAGCTCTCCCAGTTCTTCAAGTTCACAAACCCTACACAAAAACACCCCAAAACACAGGGAGGTAGTATTAATTTGGTTGTATGACCAATTAAAAGCAAAATCTGCCTTCAACCATATCTACTACTTGCCCCTTCCTCAAGTACATTAGTGCCATTTTGAGACATTAGTCAACTTTGGGCTGGTTTCTACACTGTTTGAAAGATAAGCTTAACTGACTTGCAGTTCAACTTCATGAAAGGCACTCTCTCCAGCGCTGAGGAAAGGGGGGGATTCCCCATCATACCTGTGAAATTTTGCGAGTCTCCATTTGTAAACCAGGCCCGTGCAAGGGGGCAGGCACCCAGATACATTTGCCCCAGGCCTTGGAGGCCTAAGCTGGCCAGTGGCTGGGGGAAGGGGGCTAGACCCTGACAGTGATTGACTGCTTTTTTGTTTCAGCTTATAACTTTATTCTAACAAGACCCACACCCCGGGCCTCAGACAAGCTCCACACAGCCTGCCTAAAACCTAGCCATCTGATGGCACTCTGCCTGTGGAAACTAAATCAATTCAGAGTTTGCTATTGTAAGTGACACATCCTTTGGAGGGGTGAAAACGAGAGTGACTAGCTCTGTGTCAAGCACTGGAAGAGATCACTTCTCACTCATGTGGTTCCATCAAATTCAGCAACCCTCCCTGAGTCATTCCCCTCCTCTGCAAATCCTGTTTCTTCTCATTCCTCTTTGGCTTGTGATGCCAATGAACTCATTTAAGCCTTTTTGAAATGTCACATGCAGAGTAAGATTTGAGAAATGTTTTCAATACATCTGTGCTACCAAGAATCAAAAGGTGCAAATGTCAGTACATTGTCAATGCATAACCCTTCACGACTGAATAATCAGGACCATTGATCATTACTAGTATCCAAAGCCATCCTTTTGCTACAAAGCCCAGCAGACTAAGCCCCACTTCCCACCCAACCCAAAATGTTCTGCTATGCATAATTAGGAAATGTGTCTGTACCTTTCCACTCTGCACACTAGATATGCCCAAATACTGCTGGATTTCATACACAGGCATAACATTTGACTAGAAAGAAGAGCATGGTGGATGGATAAACAAGCCACCACCATGGTGCAGTCATCTCCTTTAAAAACTGCTGCTGAAACATAAGCAGGCTTGGGGATTGAGGAGCCATGAGCTATCCCATTCCACTCTTCTCTTTTCCCAACCCATTGCTAGGAGGTTTGCTTCTCTGCCATGTGCCCAGGTAGACAGACCTTCCCACCTCTTAAAAAGAAATATTTCAAAAATGCTTGCCCAAAACTCATGGAAAAGTGCCCTATTCAGGACTTCTCTTCCATACACAATAAGGAGGGCAGAGTAATGCTCAATGTTCCCAGTGCTACCTGTGTCCATCCTGACCGACCATCCTGCTTGGGTTGGAAGGAGAACATCTGCAGCAGGGAGCCTGCTGTTCTTATTGAGGTTCCACATGCAATTTAGGATCAATTTAGTTTATCAAACGGGGGACACATGGAGAGCCAGGGGCTATGATTCAGGGGCAGGGGCAGACAGCGCATTCCCTCCTCTCCCTCACACAATTCTAATCATGTGAGGGACCTGAACATCCAAATAAGGCTCAGATAACAACAGTGAACAAGGTAAAAAGTATTACCAATCAACTTAGGGAGGTATATAAAATGAAAAAATACAGAGATGTATGGAAGAACACAGGGAAATGTTTCTTGGCCGATACAGAGCAGAAACTATGACTGACTATAGGATTAAGCTGGACACAAACCCACAAGTATGTTTTTATCAACAATATTTGCTTCTCTTCAAATCAATGAAAACTGATGTGTCCAAACAGAGTTTCCTGTGATACCTTCATTGAGCTTTACATATGTTTTTAGTGTAGATGCCACCTAATTTTTGTCATTGCCCTAATTTAGTTTCCTAACCCAATACAAAGCTACTATAAAAAGAGTCAAGTAGCCAGTGACCTCTAAATGAATTGAGGTCCAACAAACCCCAGTAATAGCCAAGCAACATGGGTAGCAGATGATGTATGCAGAAATCAGAGTTACAAATATAGTAATATTTCATCACCTTTAAAATAACTTTTCAACTAGGCTGTGTAACGCCAGGAGCTTCAAAACAGTAAAAGGCCATGGGAAACAGTTCTCATTAAAGATTTACCTCAAAGCTTGAGGTTTGCTTTTTATAGAACTGCGGCTGAATAATGTAATAGCAACAGCAGCGCTTCTCGTGGTACACTCGGTTTATCCTGAGTCCTGACTTCACTTGAGCTAGCCAGATTATCATTCTATTTATCAAAAAGTTATCTGATAGTATAAACTGACAAAGCCCTGTTTCAGTTCAGCTGGTAACATCTTTCAGTCACAGGAAGACAGAAGGGAATCACATCCTAACAGTTAACTAGGCTGAAAACAATCCAGAACAGTTCAGGCAGCCAAAAAAAAAAATTGTTGTTGATTTTCGGAAAATCAGCCTAAATTTGCAAGTTCATAAAATGGGTCTGTGCCATTGGGGCATTGACGTTCCTAGCAATACTCCTTCAAAAGATTTTGCAAGACAGGTCAGGAGAGTGGGTCAGAAATGCAGAGCTGTGAGGGCAGGTAGTTACAACGAAGCTGTATACAATATATTATTTTCTTAATAACTTCAAAAACATAGGTGTAAAGCATTTTTATAGGGACTACTGTGGTGGTGGTGGGGTTTACCTGGCAGCATCTTCCTCAAGTAGCAGTTTCACAAACTGTCTGGGAATGTGTAGGGAGAGCACACTCTCTGCCATTTGCTCCAAGATCCGCAGGTGGTTCCCATCAGTGGTGGGGAAGCGATACATCCGACAAATAGCCCCTCCAAACACTAAAATGTTAAAACACATAATTTGCTATCAGAGAATACAAACTCCATTCCTCTAACACCAAAGCTGTTAGAGGCTCAGAGATCACAAATGGCCTATTACACCAAAATATACAAAGGATTAATGTAACAGCATTACACTTAGTTAACTCCCCACCCCACCCAGTGCACATATTCAGACAACCACAGCAAAAGCAAAAATCGAGGTCTGATCGATTCTTGAATCACTTTTCCATATACTGCATATTTTTATTTTTTTAATGTGCATTAAAAATGTTAAGACTAGTCATAGACATGTATATTTTGGTTACAACGCAGATGCCCAACAGCTTCATAATGAGCTTTTCGGGACCACACTTTTGCAGGCAATCCTGATCCCACAATCCAAGCCTCATCCATGTGACATGGCCTGGACTTTTCTCCTGCACACAATCACATAAATTGTGTGGCTGTTCATTTCCAGGTAGTGACTTAGCTTCCCAGCACTGATGTCCAAGGAGAGTGCTACCATAATCATAGATATTGATGAAAGGAAGCCTTTATGAGCAACAGCATAGATTATGCTAGATAAGAGTCTGGATGAATAAAGCTCTGTGTCCAACAAACACTGAAAAATAAGCAATTCTGTTTAGTTTGCCACTCTGCAGCAAGCCACTCAGAATGAGTTCACATGACAAAGTTAAATAGAAAAATGTCTCAATGGAACACACACACACACAATTATTTTGTTGCATCATTCTTACAAGTGCATCCCCAGCTGATGAAACATGGCTGAAGACAGATGTGATATGGAAAGGGAGCTCACAGCACAACCCTCTGCCTATCTTAGGCAGCTGGGCTGCAGGGCAGTTTGCCTCCTCCTCCTCCTACGGCTGGGAAACAAAACAAGCAGGGAGAGGCACAAAAGGATTTATCAGCATTCAATCTGCTGGTTACGACAGAAACAGCTGTGGATATATCTTTTTAGAAGAGAGTTGGAAGTGTCTTCCCAGTGCTGTGAGCTGCCTCTGTCTTCAGCCAGTGATACAACAGTGGCCAAGATCCAAAGGTTTATGTGTATTCGCTAGGGCAGCCTTCCTCAGTCTGGTGCCTCTGAAATGTTTTGAACTGCAACTCCCATAATCCTCAGGTAAAGATAAAGGTACCCCTGATGGTTAGGTGCAGTCGCGGATGACTCTGGGGTTGCGGCGCTCATCCCACTCTATAGGCCGAGGGAGCCGGCGTTTTGTCAGCAGTCAGCTTCCGGGTCATGTGGCCAGCATGACTAAGCCGCTTCTGGCGAACCAGAGCAGCGCACGGAAATGCCATTTACCTTCCCGCTGGAGTGGTACCTATTTATCTACTTGCACTTTGACGTGCTTTCAAACTGCTAGGTGGGCAGGAGCTGGGACTGATAATCCTCAATTACTGGCCTGCTAACTGGGACTGATGGGCATTGCAGTCCAAAACCAGTTTGGGGAAGGCTGTTCTAAGGACTTCTGAGGACTTCCCTTCCTCCTCTTGCAGCTCTTTATGAACATAGGCTGCCACGTGCTTCTGACAGAAGCCCTTCCAGAGACGTGTTTCATACAGCACATGGCACTGCAACTGTGAGCAAAAAACGGCATGTCTCCCTGTGCAGGCAGAGAAGCACTTAAGCGACACACAAATACGCTTTCTCTAGATCACACAGCATATCAACTGTTGCCACTGAAAACTAACTTTTGCTTCCAGTGATTTTTTTTTTGGGGGGGGGGAACCTTGCAAGACATTTTGCATCAAAAACTACTGCTTTATGCTGCAACTCTGCTAGTACTGCTTGCTTATATCTGTCTGTCTGTCTGTCTGTCTGTCTATCTATCTTATCGTTTTATGCAAATTTCAACCCAGTGTGCAGCAGCTGTGAAGAATTCAGTGCAAGGGATCATGAAGAAAGGACAGTTATGGCTGCCTCATCTCAAAAAAGATATTGTAGAGTGTGGAAAGGTTCGGGAAAGGGCATCCAAAATGATAAAGGATGGAGCAATTCCCCTATAAGGAGAGATGTGGGACTATTTAGCTTAGGGAAAGGCTTGTACGAGGCAACATGGCAGAAGTTTATAAAATTATTCGTGGGCCTAGTGGATCGAGAAAATGTTTTCTCTTTCTCGTAACACTGGAATTCATAGACATCCAATGCAGCTGAATGTTGGAAGATATTAAGAAGTCTTTAAGCTATGGAACTCCTTCCCTCAGGAGGCAGTGATGGCCACCTATCTAGACGGCTTTAAAAGAGGATTAAACAATTCATGCAGGAGAGAGCTATTGCTGGCTACCAGCCATGACTGCTCTGCTCTGCTCAGTTGGAAGCAATAACGCCTCTGAATACCAGTTGCTGGAAACCGCAGGAGGGGAGAGGGCTCTCGTGCTTGGGTCTGGCTTGCAGGTTTCCCACTGGTATCTGGTTCGCCACTGTGAGAACAGGATGCTGCACCAGATGGGCCACTGTTTTGATCCAGAAGGCTCATCTTACATTCTTACGTTCTTAAACTCAGATCAGCAGTGGTCCCCTGTTCCCATCTACTTATATGCATGTCGTCAAGATGACACATCAGTTAAAACAAATGCAGATACACCCAGCTCCTTTAATGCAGTCAAGACTGTGACTCAGCATACGTTTGAAGATTAGGAAGTCATTTGCTGGAACGCTGAGCTATACGGGATCCAGAAATATCAATTAGCAGCATAGGTAGGTACTTACCGGATTTTAACAATACGTCTTTCCGTAATGAAGCATATTTGGATCGGATTCCTAAAGATTCTGTTAAACTTTCATCAACTGACAGCACAGTCTGAAGAAAATGAGAATAGTATTAATACATAAAACGCAATGCTTCATCACTGACCTTTTTTAAATAAAATGTACTGAGCTATAGAGGACTGTTTACTTCTGAGATATTTTCAACAAGATCTGCTATCAGATAAATGTGTAGCATTCGGGGGTGTTTTACACGCAGCTACAGCATAAAGAAACCCTGAGCTATATTTGTGTATATTCTGCCGCCTGTCAGTGTAATAATCTTTTATAATACCCAGTGGAATTCATGTACTCTCTCTCTATAGTCTTGACAGGTGATCTTGACAGGTGATCACCGTTGATTTTGAGAAAAATAAAAATTGACAAGACACACGCTCCTGAAATTATCGTTCCGCAATGAGATACCGATCAGCATGGAATAAAATCCCAGATATTCTTCCTGATATTATAGTGGCACAACTACTGCAGTCATGGAACTGGTTGCTGTGCATATATATGTACAGTATGCTTGCCCCCTGAAAGCTTGCACCCAAGTAAGGTCTGAACAGCCCCATGGGTTAAAAGAACAGAAACACAGTGTGAATTGTCCTTGAGGATGGTTGGGAAAAGTGTAAAAGAAGGTGGTGAGGAGATCATCAATCACATCTTTTATTTCCAGCATTGTCTTGAGAAGGAGGGCAAGATATGTACTCACCCTTCCATTGATGGTGTCAGGAGACCTGGTAACTGGAGGCCTTTGGTCTGTTTTTTCTTCCACTTGCCATCCTATGACTGTAATGTTACCAACACGATCACTTTCAGCAGATCTGCAACACACACATCATTGCTGTGATTCATCAGCTAGGATTATTGATTGGTTGCTGTGGCACATACTATGCCATCTGGCTATAGACCCCAATTCTTACAGCTTCCTCTGTCATTAACTCTTTCTAGCTACATAAACGAGACTCAAACTAAAAGATCAGGATCCAACACTTGAGCTGCTATATAAAAATATTAAAATATAAGCAAGATGCTAAATGCATGGATATGTGTAGCCTTGGATATTTTGTAACCTCTCGCCATCCAAGGTTGGGTAAAATCATTCTCTCGGCCCTTGGAGCTTATAGTACAGTGGTGCCCCGCTAGACGAAAAACTCGCTAGACGAAAAACCCGCTAGACGAAGGCATTCGTCTAGCGGAAGGCTGCCCCGAGGTTTGCACTGCCGCTTCGCTAGACGAAAAAACCGCTAGACGAAAAGATTCGCAGAACGAATTATTTTTGTCTAGCAGGGCACCACTGTACTAGTTTTGTAGTGCTTTACAGGCCTTACAGAAGCAAAACGCACAGGTCCCTGTCCCAAGTTTACAGTACGCATCTCAAATACAGGGCAGGCAACAAAGCGGGAAGAGAAGGGGGAAATAGGAGAGACATGTAATGGAGAAGGGATACCAGCAAATGCAGTTGCATCTGCGTTGGCATTAAGCCAAAAGACTAAGCCAAAATTCAAAAAAAAAAATGTGATATTGAGGTTGAAGTGCAGAAGTGCACTTCTGAAAACTTATATGCAAGTATGTACCATTAATTGACTTTGCCAGAGGCAATTTCCTTGTCATTATGATCTATGAAATCTCTGCCAAACAGAATTGTTACCAGTGTTTTGCGTTTACATCTTTATATTCCTTCAGAATCTGGGAGCTGACTTACTGATACACATTTAAATTAGATTTTCTTACATGCCCTGAAATTGGCATTCATTTCTAAGTGTAAACAAAACACAAAAACCCACAGAACTTATTAAAATGCAGATTTGGAAAACATACAACTGTGAAGAATGAGGTTTTAGAAGATTAAAAATAATACTTTATATCAATGGTTGCCCCATCGCACAAGTAAGACATGCAAAAGACTCCAGAGGTTACTTGTTGGTGTTCAAGTCTCTGTTTTTATGCTGGGTGGGGAAAATCATAAAACAAATATTCTACTTTACCAAAGTTCTACTAACAAGAATTACCAGAAAGCCTCTGCCCTGTGCAAGATTTGTGCTGAACATTAAATTGTCTTACAATCACTCATTTCATTACAACACAAAAATTAAAAAAGGTCTTGTTGAGCATTCATAGCCCTAACAGCCTGGACACTTCACTTTCTGAACTGGGGTGCAATAAAGGACCCCAGTTTAAACAACATAAATCATGCAGTTAAATGGCCTAGTTTTCCAATAGTACATGCAGATGTGGAAGCCAGATTCTTTTCAAACGAACAAAAATGGAGCACAAACCTTAGTGTTAAATGCAACCTATGGTTCCTCTCCTTAAGTAGCTGCTTTACAGTGAACATCACAGAACCCAATAGATACATCTGGAAAAGACAAGTATTGTCAACGCAGAGGACATTTCAATCCTAAACTCAGTACGTTTCTAATTTCTATTTACAAAGCTCATTCCTATGGCTTCAAGGTGATGTCTGAAACCAAAGCTCTCACTTTCTCTGGCTCAGTACTGACATCGTGCCAGAATATAGAATGCACTAGCAATACTTTTGAACTGCTACGTGGGCAGGAGCTGGGACTGAGCAACGGGAGCTCACCCCACCTAGCAGTTTGGAAGTATTGCAAGTAGATAAATAGGTACCGCTCCGGCAGGAAGGTAAACGGCATTTCCATGCGATGCTCTGGTTCACCAGAAGCAGCTTTGTCATGCTGGCCACATGACCCGGAAGCTGTACGCCGGCTCCCTCGGCTAGTAAAGCGAGATGAGCGCTGCAACCCCAGAGTCGGACACGACTGGACCTAATGATCAGGGGTCCCCCTAGCAATACTTTAGAATGATAGCTTGAGTTTCCAAAGCTCAAATCACAATTTAGAGCGGCTTGTCTGCCTTCATTTTCTATCAGTGCAATATTCAGGTTCATAAGTTCACTTCTGTCTCTAGGATTCAACAGTCTTCAAAGACAGAACAATGGCTGCAATGTCAAAAGCAGGGCTTTGGGATTATGCTTTGCTAGACAATTACATACGTACCATATTTTATCAATTCAGATATCACACCAAGCCTTGGCTAGTTTTATAAACTACAATTTGGCTGTGTGTGTGTGTGTGTGTGTGTGTGAGAGAGAGAGAGAGAGAGAGAGAGAGAGAGAGAGAGAGAGAGAGAGAGAAACTACAAGCATGATTATTTTTTAATCGGTTGGATCCACAGATTCCCACTCTCCATCAGAGGAAGGGAATCATTGGATGCAGCCCAGAATGAGCATCTTTAAGCACATGTTTAGAATGCTCAGTTAACACTACCATTTCCTAAGGCATTGTGGGGTAGGGAGAGACCTTTTCCAACCTAAGGGCCAAATTCCTTCATAGGCAACTTTCCAGGCAGCACATACCTGTGGTGGGCAGAGCCAGTGGCAAAATACTGGGTGGGGCAACAGATATGACTCTTACTTTGTACAGTGGCCTATGTTTTAGCCTCGCAATGTCTACACAAACCCCTCTCTCCATCCTCAGTCCAGGCAAGCAAGAGGATTTGTCACAGTTCAAGGAAATATTCCAGCCAAGCAAAAGCACATGAAGGAGGCCTAAAAGCATGGCCAGTAATGGATGTGATGTGGAGGAGAGGCATGGCCTGCAGACAATCCTGAGGGCTGGATGGAGAGGGCTGGATTTGGCCCTCAGGCCTCAGGTTCCGGACCCTAGCACTAAGCAATCCTAACTCCATTTAGCCAGGAGTAAGCCCTGCAGAGGGACGCGGGTGGCGCTCTGGGTTAAACCATAGAGCCTAGGGCTTGCCGATCAGAAGTTCGACGGTTTGAATCCCTGCGATGGAGTGAGTTCCTGTTGTTTGGTTCCTGCTCCTGCCAACCTTGCAGTTTGAAAGCATGTCAGAGTGCAAGTAGATAAATGGGTACCGCTGCGGCAAGAAGGTAAATGGCGTTTCTGTGCGCTGCTCTGGTTCACCAGAAGCGGCTTAGTCATGCTGGCCACATGACCCGGAAGCTGTACGCTGGCTCCCTCGGCCAGTAAAGCGAAATGAGCGCCGCGATCCCAGAGTTATCCGCGACTGAACCTAATGGTCAGGGGTCCCTTTAGCTCTACCATTAAGCCCTGCAGAATTCAACAGGACTTACTTCTGAGTAGATAAGGTTAGGATTACACTGTTGGTGTTGGCCTCCAAGGGGGAGAATAGGCAGTGTACCTCAGACCAAAGGCATATGCAACATTTTGTTTACATTGAACATGAATGACAGAGAAGACATTTGGTGAATTGGACTTACAGTTCCCTGAGATCTATCTTTAACATCATACACAGAAAGTTTTATTTGTGTCATCTGGTTAATAAGAGAGTCTTGAAAAAAGGCAATACTGCTTAGAAAGATAGGGTTGCTTGTTCCCTGTAATAAAAAAAATGGAGAGAAAAAGTTACGTTTGGATAACTTGGTATCAGCTAAGATTAACCGGTGGTGCTGTGGCTGGCGCAGCAGGTAATGTAGTATTACTTACCTCAATAATCTCTGTCTGAGCATGCTTTGTCCAGAATGCCTGAGGTGGTGTAGTTACACTCACTGCTACAAAACTATTTGGCTTTCTATCTAGCGATGGGGTAAGGAGCTCGCTGCAAGCTATAGGAAAGAAACAATATGGCTTACACACCATGTCACACAAATATGTGCAAAGTATAAAGGGGGGATGCCCATTTTTCACTTGTCTGCCTCAGTGGCACAGTGTGGGAAAGGGCCACAGGGTGGTTGCCCCAGACACAAAATGGTTAGGGGCGCAAAGTTTCAACACCCAGCGCTGCCTCAATACAGCTGCGGGCTTCAGTCGCTGGACTCCCTTGAAAACGGCTTCTCTGTGCGAATCAGGAAGTGACCTCTCCAGACAACGGAACTACTCACCTAAACTGAATTCTAAGATTGGCTCATCCGGATCTTGGCTGTTACCTGCAAAGTACAAAGATTAGCATAAGCATATAAAGATATACAGATTAAGTCAATTTGCACCTTTTAAAATAGTCTTATGCTCTCATTAGGAAGCAAAGACAATTTAGGGGTAAATAAAGTAAACACTTATTCAAATAACTACCGGTATGTAAATACTTCACCTACCATTTCAATTTTTACATATCTCAAATAGTAGGTACATTCTCTCTCTCTCTCTCTCTCACACACACACACACACACACACACACACACACTTCAAAGCACTTCCAGAATGAATGAGAAAATAAAAGGCCTAATGGTGTTCAAAGAAAAATGGTCAAAGATCATATTAAGCATATAAAAGCATTTAGTCATGCATGAAGTAATTATCTGGATGAAGGACCAATCTACAGCTTCTGATGCAAAATTGTTCATTCAAAAATTTTAAGGCAATGCTATAGGAAGAACTGACAATGGTACAAAAGTTCATAACGACATAAATTCAGTGTTGACTTGTCTCTTTTTTTCTGTCTCTTTAACACTTTTCTGTCTCTTATTTATACTGCTCCCAAATCTACTATCCTCCCCACTGTCCTTGTATCGTGCTCACTGCTTATAGCATGGGGAAAAGATACAAATATAACAAACAGTGTGTGTGTTCCCAAATTAATCTCTTCATTACCAGCACTGGGTGCAGGGGGGAGGGGACTGTCTAAAAAACTAGAATTTCAAACAGAAAAATAAGACAAATTAAGAATTCAATACAACCGTGAGGACACAGGTAGGAAGAAAAGATACTAACCTGCCAAAGACAAATCTAACATGTCAGTCGTGACATCAATAGTTGAGGCCCGCTGCACAGTGCGGGACTTTGCACCATGGCGGGGGCTGATATCTTTTGCTGACATGTTGTCATGGGGAAGACGCCTCTTTTCACTGTTTGATCACAGCAAAGCCTTGATGAAGGATCAAAATAGATTGTCGTCTTCACTTGTAGCCCTTATGACAGCAGGCTAAGGCAGAATGAAAACAAAACACAATTTGAATTAGGTTCCAAACTAGGTTCGTTTAAATGCTGGTTTTAACAGCAAAGGCTCATTTTAACGGTAGCATTAAAGAAGAATTAATTTACCATTTTAACAGGAGACCATTTGCTTCAGCAGACCCCACCATATATTTTAGATGCTTTCAAAATTATAATAGTTTCTCAGGGTTCACAATTGTGAGGAGGCTTGCATGCACATTCAGAAAAATACACAAGCCTGCTTCAGACCTTTACCCTAAAAACATGAAGGTTGAGGGTGGAGCAGACATGTCTGGTGCCACTCACCTTCTCCCCCATTCTGATCCCTCTACAGGTGTTTTCCCCTTATGTGCCCAGGCTGAAATGTCAGAAGAGGGCTATGGTCTAATCTACATAACCTGAAGCTGACTATGTCAATGAAAAACACCCACTTAGTGAGAGCCTTGATTCTCAGCTGCAGTCAAAGAATTTGCACAAAGTACTACATGGTTTTGCCCCAGGCAAGCAGGTGGTGTCACACACGTTGACTATGTTCAGACCATGTTTTATACTAGCAATGAGCCTCAAACTCAAATGCTCCATTCTTCTGCCACAGGTTTAGGAAGATCAGAAGCTTCCACCTCCGTTTTAGATTAACCACAGTTTCGTGTGCCGTCCAACCCTTACATGGTGGTTTATCTTTAGCGTTTGTTGAAAGGAGCCAAATGAATAAACTATGTTTTCAAGCTGGTTTATTTCAACAATAGTTAAGATTAACCACACATTTGTTTGGGATTGGATGCTATGCCAAGCTGTGGTTAATCAAAAACATATGTAAAATATTCCAAACCCTCCTTTGTGGCTGCACCAGAAGAGATAGAGGAAGGAGCATGCTAGCTCTAGGCTCATATTTGTTAATGTTAAACCATGGTGTCACCTCCAAGCAAGACCAATGGTGACCTACGGATCAAAATGTCTGTCTCGGTATCCATTCATGTGTTTGATCATTCCTATGGAAGGAATCAGTATTGTGTTGGGTGAGCCACACCCTGGAGCAGCCTTGACCAATATGTTGTCCCTCAGAAGTTTTGGATCACAGTTCCCACCGTCTCTGACGTTGGTCATATTGGCTGCAGCTGATGGAAGTTATAGTCAAAACACCATCTGGAGGTCACCAAGTTGAGCAAGTTATAATCTCTAAAAAGTTTTTTCCCCCACACAAAAACAACAATTTCAACTAAGATTTACAAAATTTAAATGTGATTAAAATTCCAAGTCTCACCCACTTGAATTCTGAGTTATGATTCAGCTTACAAGAAGCTCCCCACTGTAGTAAATTTTCATAATGTGTGTGACATTTTACACCAAACATATTTTTACTTACAGGGGGCTGTTGTTTTCTTGGGTGAGACCATGGTATTTTGCATTTCTTAAAGGCAGCTTTATTTTCCCATCTGGAAAAAGAAACCCACAATGAATTACTGAGTCTGAGCATTCAAAATTGATATTGATTTTTAAATACGCATGTCTATTTAGTCTTCCAATCATATCACATGCCTTTATCGTTGTGAGCTTAACTGCCATTATAGCGTCAGGTGTGAAATTGGGGTTTTCAAAGAGATTCAATGATATGCACTTAGAAGATGACCAATTAAGAGCCATTCTGTTTTTTTGTTTTTTTTAAAGGCACGAAGTATAAGAAGTAACCATAATAAATATTCATAAAATATACATCATTCCCTTGCATATATTCAGGACGAGGTTTCTGAATTATACCATGAGTTCCCACCATTCTGAACTATTTCCCTCACTGATAAAAGGCACTTCATGTCAAAGAGGCTACTTGAGTGTCAAGTGACGGGAATGGATCCAGTAATG
Organism: Lacerta agilis; assembly: GCF_009819535.1. Lineage (NCBI taxonomy): Eukaryota > Metazoa > Chordata > Lepidosauria > Squamata > Lacertidae > Lacerta > Lacerta agilis. The sequence goes on from NC_046315.1 coordinate 71,843,859, forward strand.
GATTTTTAGTCTTTTCTGCACAATAGCAGTTTTCTCCTGGCACACTGTTGTGCTCTGGCACATAGTTTTGGTATTTCTGTTCTAATTAATACTATTATAAACTATTTGCCCAGAATAAAATATTTTGCTTACACCACTATCACAACAGAACAATTTCCCACCATAACAAAGTGCCTCCTTGGCAAATGAGATGCTTTCACTTCATCATTAATCCAGAATATGAGTTATTCTCACCAGATGGATGGAGATTTTAAATAAAGAGGAGGAGGAGGAAGAGGAAGAAGAGGAAGAGGAAGAAGAAACAAACTATTGGAATAGCTAGCTTTTAAAACAGAAATATATTTTAAATGTGAACAAAGACAAGGTAATTAAAGAACATTTAAGGTGCTTCATTTTGTGCAACTTTCCAGTCGTGCATTTGTTTTTAACTTCCAGAATTAAAAGTTACTACTTAGCCTCTGCTGCTGCAAACTTTCAGGGGAATTCATAGAATCCAACTATGAAGAAATATTTTGTAGAAATCTTAAGGGAAGCAAAGCCGTTTTAAAATAGACCAGTCTCATTCTTCAAGGAAGTGTTGCATTTCTGTAGCTCAGTTTAATGTTTAAGTCATGGCATCTGTGACTGGGGATGGGGAACCTCAGCACCAGGGATCAAATGTGGCCCCAGGCCTCTCTCTGTACCTGGCCCTTGGGACTCTCCCAGGTCACACCCTTCACTGTTTATGCTTCTCAGCCTGTTTTTGCCTGGCTGGAATGTGTGCTCAAAACACCTCCAGCTTGTCTGGATAGAGGGTACTAAGTGATGTGTATGTGTAGGAGCTAGCCTCCTGTACAAAGGCAAAATTTACATCTGTTGCTCTGCCCACTTTTGACCACCACTGGCATGTGGCCCTTGGAAGGTTGCTTAGAAGGTAATGTGGCCCTCAAGCTGGAAAAGGTTCCCCACCCCTGGCTTCTTACCTGGCCCACCATTTATTTATTTTTTGAAAAGCATAAAGAGCCTCTTGCTCAACTTGAGAGGTTAACACTGCCAAGAAGCGAAATACATCTTTGCATCGATATTTATCAAACTACCCCTCAAACCTAGTTCATTCCAGTTATATATAGAAAACCGCAGCAGTCCAATGTTTCATGACTATGCTTTTCTTCTTAATTCCTTCTAAGACTTGGGACACGTTATCCTGGCTATGCCTTATAAAACAAACTAACATGGTATTTTTAGACGTTCAGGGTTTTACTTAGTAAAAAGATACTCAAGATTTCAAATCCCATGATCTAAGTAGAAAACACTGCCCTTTTTCCTGTGACTCAGAGGCTAAGGATTGCTCTCGTATCCAGCACCACACCAGCCTATAAACACCTCTGCTTTCAGACAACCTACCAACACTCACAAAGAGCTGTTCTCCCTCCTTTGACACTAAACATATAGCTGCCCTCCTTGTCAAACCTATTACATTCATCTGACATCAGTTTATTATCTCAGCAACTCAGTTTCTCCCGCCAGCAAGCCTGTTTACTCATGGTACAAGGCTGTGGCAACAAGAGGGGTGGAGGAAGCTGAGAAAAGCCTTCGGTAAGCAGTGACTGGGGTGGAGATGCACAGCACACCCAGCAATCCCATCCCTCGCCACCAAGTTTACTCCATAAAAGAAGTGACGGTAGTGAAACAAGTTACAGAGAAAGGAGAATGAACTGGAAACTCGGGCCAAAGGGTACTTCCAGGTGTGGATGATTTAGTAAGCAACCGGTCATTGCTGTTCTACAAGCAGGCTAGTGGCTCTGCTTCCAGACTTCTGGAATCAAAATAGCATTGTGTGGTCAAGCGAGCAGTCACTCTTTTCCCCTATTCCCAATGTTAGAAGGGATGGTTTTCGTTGGAATTGTGGTGTGAGGGAAAGAGTTACATATTCCCTTTTCCTGCTGCGATTTTTTTTGGGGGGTGGATAGAAAGGAAATGCAATTGGGAAAAGGAAGGGTTAAAATGATAAAGAGTTGATTCCTATAGTTGAGAGATGGACCACAAAAAGGAAATGCCTAGAGCAACTGTCTATAGACCATGAAATGCATACGGTCCCAGGTTCAATCTCTGACTTCTCCAGGTAGGGTTGTATACCAGGCTGGCTAGACCCTGTCTAGTAGGCGATGAGCCTGGGAGACATTCCACACCAATACTATTGATATGGTTTTTTAAAAAATGGCTCCAGTTTGGTTCACTTTGCGTGGAGGGTGCTTGGGACCTGATGGAAAAAGCAGCTAAATAAGTCGGTCATCTCAACTGAGATGATGTTGCCAGTCAAATGCACTGGGTACAGCTTTCTACAATCTATTCAAGTCTTGCACTAATCAAACTAGAAGAAGAGTTATGTACCAAAAAATAATAATCCTATCAGGATGGACCACACACCAAGGATAGGAAATGAGGAATGACAGCTCTGCTATCTGCTATGAAGCTTTCGTCCAAAAGGGTCTAAAAACCTTTTTCCGTGTAAACGACTAGGTTTCCGCCCTAAAAAATATGTCAAAAATTAGGGGGTGTCTTATATTCGGATACATCTCCCCCCATCTTCTTAAATCTGAGTCCCCCAAAATAGTGGGGTCTTATAGACAGAAAATACAGTATTTCTGCTGAATCACTCATGCTGCCAGCCAGATTCCAGGGGTCTGACTTCCCTGCTTTTCCTTCAATACCCCTGGTTCCCATTTCTCTGGACACCTTCCTGCTGAAGTAGAGGTCCCAGCTGGTTGCAGTGGTTCATTTTAAAGACTCTACTTCAGTTCCTACTTCCCCTGGAACTTTGCTAGCTGAAGCAAAAATCCTTATTCCAGCCACCAAGAAACCATTTGGTGGGTTGTCTCATGCTTGCTGTCTTTACAGTTTTCCTGCCTGACCCAGGAATTCCAGCATGCCTCAGTTTCACTTCTTCGGGATTCCACATGAGGGCTGGGGAGAGAATACAATATGTTGCTGCCTGTCCTACATTCTGGAGAAATGAGGCATGCTTGGCCCTAACACTCATTCAAGGCTTCATAGCCTTGAATTATCATTTGAACTGGGCCAATGTATAGTCAAGAGGACTTGTTTTACTTCGTACCACAATGACTTCATTTCCTTGTGTTCCGAAGCACCATCCGTTTCTAGCATCTGCTTAACTTAAACCACAAAAGGAACAAAATGGAAAGGGAAAGCTGTAGGAAGCTTAATTGCCCAGGTCTTTTAAAATAGCAAGCAAGTAGTTTGCAAACTTTCCATTTATAGAAAACATTTTCCACACAGACCCCTGCTTGACAGTCATGGAATGCCAAGTGTCACAGAGGATTCTGGGGCATTTTCTAGGGTGCACATTTACTTCGCATAATATACTTGCCAGTCATGTTTGAACTAACTTTCACACCATGTTTATTTGGAGTGTGCCCCAGGATTCAGTTAAAACAAAAGAAAAAGAAAAACTGTAGTCAACAGTACCACAGTGATAGGGAACATCCAACCCACAGACCTAGTTTGGATATAAGCAGTTCATTTTCTATCACAAATGCTTTTCTTAAATGCATCTTCAATGGTTTTTGAATCTCTAAAATATCCTATTATGATAGCTGTTACTAAAACAAAGGGTATATTCTGTGCTTTAAAAAGTGCAACCTATATAAATTATGTGAATCCAACAAATGCAGCTATTTCGTGACTGCTGGATATGGTAGGGTGAAAGACACACTCATCTCTGCAGACATTTGCAGAACTTCCCTGCAGTCTCACACTGGCTGAAAATCTCTGCTCAATACACATACACCTTCTGAGATATCACCAGAAATTGCCCAAACATCATGTGGTTTTTTTTATTTCAGTTTTGCTACAGACTTAAAAACTGGAAGCTTACCTTTCTAGGTTTCCAATGAAAAGCTAAAAATCCTAGGATAACTAGTACCAAATTCTGTACTTGTTCAATATAACTGTAGAATCGAGATATCCATGTTGCCTTAATTTGCTTTCCACGGGTGACACACCGCTGTTCCTCCCAGGCTGAATGGTCACAAAACCTGAAAAATAAGGAAAGGGATCTCCTGGTAATGCTCATCTGTTGAACTTCATGAAAATACTGTTAAAATATCACCTTTTTAGAATACCACTTACAAGCTAGTCTACGCCAAAAGGATCAAAAGGGTGCAATTTCAACACTTCTTTGTTGGTACTGGGAAGTGCTCCCTCGGGTTGATAAACATTTGATCCAATTAATGAATTTAAGAAGAAACAAAAAGTACTTTTGAAGCTGGCAAGCCATTCCTCAGTTTGACAAGGAATTCAACGATGTGATTACTTTTAAATCAAGAGCCCTTTCCAGCTCTTATAGTATTGCTTCTGGAAGTCAGTATCTGCAAACAACAAGGGGCTTCCTGTGACAGCCTTAAACACTTGCTGAAGTATTGTAGGAAATCCTTTCCACAGACATTTCCGGATGGGTTGCTCTGAGAAGGAAGTGAAATCTCTTGAGCACATGAGGGTCACGTTACATGCACCAATTTAAAAAATGAAAAATATGAGTATATCAAAGTCTACTCTCCCATTTCAGTGAAAGTTACAAAACGTATTTCTGAACTTTAGGAAACTGGGCACCTTTATTTTATATGTATGTACATAATACATGTGGAAATTGCAAAGTTCAAGGAACTGTCCAGATTACTTAACAGCCAAGCATCACATTACAGAAAGCAATTCATTTGTTGTCATGAATTTGCTTCCTCTCTTTGCCTTAAACCCAGCATACCCGGTGATTGTGTTAGGACTCCTGTACCCAACTTAAAGAAAATACAATTTTTTATTAAGCAAATATGCATGTGCTTTAAATGCCTTATGGAACATGGCCGAGGGAGTGGCCCGGTACCCATTACTGAACAAGTGTCTGGCATCCCTGCCCCATGTTTCAATCCTAAACCGAGTTCTCAGTCTTCAAAAAGTTAGATTCACAGAGAATCTGACTTGTCTTCAAAAGCAAAGCATGAAGAAGTCACTTCTCAGTTTCATCCCAGAACCCAGGTTTTGCAATTTGCCTTGGGTGTTTGCCTAGACTTTTGTTTGGGAGTGAAACCAACAAAGGGATTCTGCACACTTTGCCCGTGGACTATTCAATTTCAGTTCCTTGCTCTTGATAAATTAAGTGTTCTCTAACTTGTGTACTGGAGCATATATTATCCAGGCGCTTACTCCTGAAATTTAGCTGGAAGAGAGCAGCATGAATGTTATCCACCAACAACTCTGTGGTAAGTCCATTCCTTCTACATATATTCCCCATCCATTCTGAAGGGACTCGACATTGCAGGAGGCCTTTAAGCTAAATTACCCCACAAACACTGCATAAACCCTGACTGCACAATGATAAATGAAACAAACCTAAACCTAACCCATAACAGGCTTAGGGCAAAATTGCAAGCAAGGTAGGCAACAGTCGTGTGTAACAGAAGCCCAGAAAGGACAGCTCTGCAGCAAAGAACTGTAGGAAAGTGCGTCACTTAACTCTTGCCATATTGGTAACTCACCCAATTTGCTTTTACCACTGCATGATTCCAGACTCATGTCTGCAAAGTAAACCTGTGGTACAAGTATTTGGGGGGTGGGGTGTTCATGAAAAAGCAGCTGGCCTGCGAAGGGCTAAGGAACCTCCCTCACCTAACACTTCTCTCCTGCAAAACTACTCGATCACATTACCGGTAAGTGCTCTGCAACAGGAAGTGGGCTGCTGGGCTACCTTCATATGTGCATGCCATGTAAGGTGCCCCATGGTATGATTCTAACTGTGTGGAAAATTCCCTGATAGGGCATGGGGCAATGTTCCATGATCAGTCAACCTGGCAAGCTGAACGGATGACCAGTAGTCTGTTATATCAAGGGGAAATGGCCATTTTCAGGAGAGCAATGTGAATACGATTTCAAACACCATTTATTCAAATGAGTTTCCATTGTGCTTTAATATGCTGAACAGAAGCAATGAGCACCAGTGCAGACTACTTGATGCTTACTTAGCATTTAAAACCACACTTCAAGCATTCTTAGTGCTCCACACATATTATCTCAGTCTGATCGCCCTCTCTAAAAGTAGGGCAGCATTATTACCCCTTATATTGCAGAAGGGAGTTGGCTCCGGTTACAATTAACTCTCACTGAGTACCATTCCTTGCCTTTTTGCAAAGATTTTTATATATGTATTCTCTGGATACCTTAAAGTTTTACAGGGTAAATCATCTCCAGCTCTCCCTGAATATGCTGTTAAAAGTGCCAAAATGCACTTCGTAAAACATCAATGCCCTGATCAATAAATTAAATACCACATGCTGCCTTCACCCTGCCAAAGACAAGCTGCAAATATATCTGCAATGCTGCAGTGCAGATTTCCTTAAAAGTAAACGCTGTGGTTATTTACATTCCAAATACGGCACCTTGTGAAAAGTGGAGATAACCTAACTCTGAGAAAAAGGTTTCACACATATTTGGGGAAAGTTGTGTGCGTTCTGTTTTTAAAATGTATTTCCTTCTCTTTTGGACATAGGCATCCCCCACCCCACCAGACACATATGAACAGTATTTACCTGTTAATCTACTTTTCCCATTCAAATTCCTACCAGTACTTCTTCCCTTTTGTGTTAGTCCCCACTTTCTAAATTGCTGATTATACTGCGTTGACAGGGTATGCACACAGATAGCTGCGCTTGCACGTTGCTCCCCACCAACACCAACACACACACACACACCCAAAAATTGCCCAGACAGGAAGTGCTGAACTGCACACAATAAGGTAATTGCAAATTCTCAGCACATACTTTTGCAGTTTTCTGGATCTGTGCAGATTTGAGGGATCAAAATAATATACACCCATACATATAAAGCTACACTCTCTGGTTCAGGAGTGTGTTGGAAGTAGTTACAAGCATGGCCGGAAAAGAAACGAGTGCAGTTTTGCATTCTCAGCACATGCTTTTCAGATTGCTGCACAATATCTGTGGCAGAAATATTTAGTGTGGTTTGCTTGTGCAGTTTTCTGGTTTGGGGGACAAATCTGAGGGATCAGACGAAGTACATATTAAATAGTTACAGCATGGCTGGAAATGAAATGAAAACACCAAGGAAGTAATGGGCATGGAAAGGGGAGTAGCAGAAAGTGACAATTGATACAGTCACACCAAAACAGTCTGTGACCCCAAATTGAGAGGTTTGGAGCTCCACTTTCCCCCAACTTGTTGGATTATCCCCAGATCAAGTAAACCTGAATTTACAGGGGAGGGGAGCATATAGAGATTGCTGGAGTTTGCAGCTGATGTAATGTGGCCTAGGCTATGCATGACTAATGTAATGTGGACTAGGCTTTGGAAGTACGTGAAAACCTTCAAGGTCAACACAACCAACAGGGTGATCTATCCTCCTTCCCAGCTCTGAGTTGCAGTGGGAGGGGGACCCACTGCAACTCAGCTTTGGAGACATTTGGGAAACAGCTTGATAGCTCCACGATTCAGGGCAAAGTCTGGAGAAATCCCCACCTGCTCAACATTCTGGGGAAGCATAAGAGATGTACTTGCCAGGGCAACCATATCTATAGAACTCTGGGGCTATTAGCCTACAAATCACAGCCAAGGTGCTGCTTTGGTATATTCAGGGACGTCTTAGCCATTGAGGCTACTGGCACAAGGCGCCATGGCCTGAGGAGGGCGCCTGTGCCCTCCAGCCCCGTCGGCAGCGCCGCTCTCGCCCACCTCTTCTCAGGCTGCGGACGCGGGGATGCAGTTGGCGAGAACTCCCGTCGGCACTGCAGCCATGGTTCCCTGGACGGCAGCGCCGCGCCGCTGCTTCGGCCGAGCAGGCGGAGGCGGAGGTGGAGCACAGCTGGCAGTGTCCCCACCCATCCCTCCGCGCCCTCTGGCTGCCCACTGCGCCTGGCCCTGCCCAGCACAGAGCGAGGGGTGCTAGAGGGATCTTCACGCCAGGGCGCTGCATTTACTTAAGACGGCCCTGGGTATATTATACTGCTACTAGGAGTGAAAGCTGCAAGTCACAAAACAAAAAGCACAACTTAAGGCAATGAATGCACTTGGTAGCATAAAACAATGTGACTGCAAAAATGCACATCATGTCTCCATGACAGCTTCTGGCGCTGACACTGTGCCAATACAGAACAGCATATGTAAATTTCTCGTCAAGACAGGCAGTGCGTTTCCCAATCCTATTTATGCAAAAGCACGTCATACGGTGTGTAGTTGGGCTTACTCCCTAGTAACTGCAAATTCTTCTGAAGCCTAAGGCTTAGATACATTTCCCACAACATCTCTTTTTAAATCAAATTCCAAATTGCCAGCACCTTGTAGCCCTGATCCCTTTTCTGCCTGAATTTAATGTATTGCACAACCCAGACCACAAGACTTAGAATAAAAATAGAAGACCAAATTAAAGCACTCCCACTGCCAGGATTTCAGCAATATCACAAGTGTGGTTTTCATTAGTAATGCAACAATGTATCCCTCCCTCCCAACGCATTCTTGCTAGGGATTATTAGAGTAGAAAGGTTAATGCAGAACAAACATGCTAGGACATTTATCGGGGGAGTTTTCCCTAATAAAAAATGTTCAAGTCCTGCCATTTCCTTGATCCTTGATAGAATATTCTGATTAGTGCTATAGAAGACATAAGGCTACGTCATGGTTCAAAAGGAAACCATGGAAGGGAGGGGGATTTGTGTGAGAGAGGACAGTGCATGCAAGTCTACGGCACACTCCTATTCCCTTAAGTACAGTTAGAAGATTGGGAACATTTCATCTGCCCTAGGCCACACTACAGTAAGCACTTTCTTATCTAAACTAGGTTGTAGATGCTTTGTAGTGCTTCTGCAATTTTGCATAAAGTATATAATGAACTGTTGGATATTCAAACTCTAAACCAAGGATTGGGAACCTGTAGTCCTCAGGGATTATACAGTTGCCACCAACCCTGACCATTGACCATGCTGGCTGAAGCTGACAGGAGTCCAACAACATCTGGAGGGCGAGAGGTTCCCCCCACCATTGCTCAAAGCATTCACTCATTATTAATAACAAAAGACTGTCCCATTACAAGTAAGGGCTCTGGTAGACAGCAGGTCCAAGATGAGGTGTTCAAGACGAACAACTCCATGCACAGCTCAAGCTGAAGCAAATTTAGATTGTTGTTTCAGCAAACAAGTTATCTCAGACAGAGCCTTTAATAGAGGCTGCAACTCAGTCTGGGTAGTTAGCTCTATCACCACCAGTGGGAGCTGCTCCTCTGGTTAAAGGGGTCACAATCCCCCACTGCCACAAAGTTTCCCCACATTTGAGGAAACTGCAGGGGCCAGCACACCAAAGTGCAATGGATGAGCCTCACCCTGGGAAAACTTCCTTCATGAACAGTGAGCATGTTGAAGTTGTCCTATCTGTTTTGAATCCTATGACATGGGCAAGATAGTTTTGATGGAGCTTCTGAGACCAGAGTCCTCAAAGGCGGAGGGGTGGCAATGTGACCTCCTTGGGCCTGGAAGGTTTTGGCAGAATGCCTTCTGTGCTGGAGTTTCCGGCACAGTTCTTTCTGATTCTTCCTCCAGTTCCACAGTGGGACCCTGTGATCATGAGACAGTGACTATGCACTGCATTATCCAATATAGCTCCTGTCCTTCAGGGCTTTTAACACCAAATACTAGAGTGGATCTCTTGCATGCATGGAGAAAGTAGGAACTGAAAGAAAAATGGAGCTAACTTGGATTTATGTTCTATATTACCTCAGAGTAATCAGAATGAAAGATGAGTGAATGTTCAACAATGAACATTCCCAACCAACAAAATCCCATGCTTTAAAGAATGGTGCAACATCTATTCTGAGGTCTATCCAATAATCAGAGCACAACTGTGAAGAGATCTTTGTTAAGGACTTCTGTCCCCAAATACAGCACTAGGCTAAACCTTGTTTGCATCCCTATCACAGAGTTGTCTTTCTTATTCCATAGGGGCAGGCATCAATTTCTGGAGCTGCTAAGATCAAATCTATAAAAGTTCTAGAAGATCATGAGTCTCAGCCATGACCCCAATCAAAGATGTGAGCCACAGCATTTTCTAGTGACTTATTTTATCATGGACATATTTTTGGGGGCCATTTCATCTTTTCATTAGCAACAATGAATAGGTGCTGATTGAAGAAACAATGTTAAGCAAGCTTTGCAAAGTTTTATTTTGTTGCTTTGTTTACCAAATACAAAATAAACATGCTAGACTAGATCACTCTCCAGGGCAACAGAAAAATTTCCAATGCAAATAACCTTGATTTGCGTGGTTGTTTCCCCCCCCCCCCCAAAAAAAAAACACACACATCACTGATCCCAGTGCTGCCACAAACTGCTTCTCTGTGTGGGGGTAGGAAATGGCTGAGGGAGACTCCACAAGTAGCAGGAAGTGTCCATGCAGGAATAAGGATACCTGACTCATGTACTGGTTGCCTAGGTAACTATCTCTCATTCCTGGCTCCTCACTCTAGCCAATCAACTCTTTTTGAAGGCTGAGCCACAGCCTCATCAATGATCTGAGAGAAGTGCAGTGACCCTTACATGAGCAAGTTCTTGAAGCCACAAGAATGCTTGTGTGCATTGACTTGTAAAAAGTAGGAAATTTAAGGGGAAAAGGCATAGGGCCAAGCTCCATACTCTTGTCCCAGCTTCCAGAATTCTCACGTGCTGGCTTTCCCGTTAAATTCCTAACACAATCCACTGAATATTCTTAAGGTTATACTCTATTTTAAAAAGAAAATCACTGAGTTTTTATATTTTGCAAGTGTTCAAACACAAATTGCACACTTTATTCTTATACCTTCCTTCTAAAGATGAGAAATAGTGGCCTGCCAGTGTATTTATGTCTTGTGTGTTTATAGTGTAAACACCTTGTGTGTTTATATACTGGAGATGAGATTTGAACTAGGACACAGACGTTAATCTGCACCACCCCTTTGTTAAGAGGCATGAGGTGGGAAACCTCAGGTCTGGGGCCTCAATTCCTCCAGGTTGCCCTTGGGACAAGCTCCCTAATCCAGGGGTAGCGAACCTGGTGCCCTCCAGATGTCATTCAACTGCAACTACCATCACACCTGACCATTGGCCATGCTGGCTGATGGGAGTTGCAGTTCAAGAGCAACTGATACAACTGTCCTATCCTATAACCCTTCAATGGGTCGCACTTCTCACCAGTGCAGGCCTACACCTTCCTTGAGTGCTTTTGCCTGGTTGGAATGGGTCATGTCTCTTGGCTGCAGGTATGGAGAGGAGTGGGGTGCACACATACATGCACTTCCGACTGTTGCATAATGCAGCCTACTTTACAAAGGCAAGTGACTGCCATTATCTGGCCCACTTTTGCCTCTGTTTCCCTTGGAAGGTTCCCACAAGGGAATGTAGGCCTTGGGTTCCCCACCCCTGGCCTATGCAAACAAAAGTGGCCATTAGCATTCATCATGTCTGGAAACTAGACAAACCCCGGCCCAAGTGCCAAGCGTTCATTATCCCCCTGGCTTTAAAAGGTGCTCTGAAGTAGGCGAGACAAAGAATTGCTGAGGAAACAAAACCAACACAGTTACGTCTTCTGTGCAGCGACTGCACGCAAAGTAGCAAATCATGTTTTCTGCCTCATTAATACATTGGCATATTACTATAATAAATATCGCTTAAAATGTGATGCTTCAGTACTACCAATGGTGATCTCCGCACATCTCAAGAATCAGGATTTGATTTCTTTTGCATATGTGCAATTTTCACCAATTACTCCATACGGAAGTAGAAGCACTTGATTCTTGAACAAAAATGTGGGGCGTACTCCACTAGGGAGAAATAACGGTAAAAGAAAATAATCTTAAGGGAATTTATTTTGTGCGCTAAAATAAAATGTGGAGGGCGAACTGCTGCAAAATAAATTAAGATCAGCATTAGCAGCCAGAGCCCCTGGGAGGCTAAGGGAGAGATCTAACCTTTGGTTCTTCCCCATTGCTGCTGCCAGATTCCTCTAGAGAAGAGAGACAAGGGAAGCATCTAGCCAGGGGGAAAGACCACACTATATAAGTATATAAAGCATATGTCATTAAAGATAATAGCTTACTTTTAAATTTTAATATATAGTACTTAAAGTAAATATAAAAAGGACTATGTCAAGGTGACTTACAAATAGCCAGTGCTATTTTTCTAGAAAAAGAGGTGGAGGAACTCACCATGAAGACCTCCCTTGTTCTCTTAAAATGGCAATTGTGCCCACCTGAGAGGTGCCGGAACTGAGTTCTGACGAGTTCCAGCTGAAAAAAGCCCTGCAATAGCTGTGTTATATATCACATCAGACCATGTCCAACCAGCTCTTGCAATCTGCAGCAAGCTCTCCAGGGTCTCAGGCAGGCATTTCCCAGCTCTACCGGAAGACACCAGGGATTGAACCTGTGAGTTTCAGCATGCAGGGCTAATGCTCTCCCAGTGAACTACAGGCCTTCCTCAATACATCTAACCCAAACAACACAGTGAACAAAAACAAAGACCCACATGAAATAAATTGATATCAACTTACAACAGGATGCCAATGCTGGCTTAAACTAATCAAATTTAGGAGAGTTACCCCCCAATGTTTCCAGATGCTTGATAAATACAAAACAAGAGTGGCTTGTGTAAGATTTCCAAAAAGGAGGCTTCTCTAACACCTTCTTAAGCATAACACATGAACCAGCATGCAACACATGACTAGGGCTGCACACACAGGAGTGGTAAACTTCTGGAAGCATCTCTAGAGCTCATAGAGGCTGTTGGTCAGGAATCCCATGCCAGAGAGAGGGGCCTGAATACCAATAGCATACCAAGCCAACAAGACCCTATCAGTCACTGTGCACACAATCCTGGGATGGAAATTCTGACAGTGCTACCTGGCTTGTCAAAATGCCAAGACAATCAATATTTTGCCTCAATCTATACAGCGATCCTCTCTGGCCACTCTTGTACCTATGCTCTCTAGAATATGAAAAATTGCTTTTGCTCTCTACTTGAAATAAATCATGTGTCATTGCCCATCTAGGCAGAAATATACAAGCTAAATTTACACCAGATCAGGAAACTATAAGGACTTTCTTAACTGTTGTATAACTAGGAGACATTAGTAGAAATGTGTTTCTTCTTTGAGCTTTAAGATGAATGGCTCCACATCATTATTGTTCCATTACTTGATTTTCTCTGGGGGGGAACGGAAACCAGCACTTAAACGATTGGAGTTCTTAAAAGCGACATTCCTTGACAGAGGAAGTTTAGAAAGTTTTTTGTGTGCACTAACAACAGCTTACAATCAAATGACATGCTAGCCTACATTCTAATGGTCTTAGTAATTCTAGGTAATCCCAAAGTCAGAGAGAGAGCTAAGATTCCCACAGTTCTCTGCAAAGAGGGATTGATTTTTAAAATACTCTGGGAATTGTAACTTTTTGAGGAGAATAAGGGTCTCCTAACAACTCTCAGCACCCTTAACAACAGTCCTCAGGATTCTGAGCCATGACTGTTAAATTGGTATGATACTGTTTTAAATGCATAGGGCAGATGGGGCCTAAATCTCACTTATTATGACCCAAAATAGAAGAGAGAGATGCAGAGAACTTCTGGCACAGAGAACGAGGCGTTAATAAAACTACTACAGCGACTTAGCAATCAACAGATTTGTAGAAAGAAACACCAGATATCCCCAAACAGCCCATTTTTCCACTGAAGCGCAATTACGACTGGAGAAGATGCCAAAACAATTAAGAGCCCCAAACACACACAAGTGGACACACACACACTTGTGCCAACCACTCTTCAACTAGGGCATGGAGGCAACATCTATTTCCTGCTGTCACTTCCCAGTAAACCTTCCCACTTCTAAATGAGCTCATTTTAAAAGACTCCCCCCCTGTTCAAATTCTATAATCACAGAAACTTCAAGTCAAATTAAATATATCTACCTATATCTATTATTAGTTCGAGCATTAGTTCCGATTGAATAAATACATCTGTTGCCGAAGAAATATTCTGGTGTGAGGGAGGAGGGCAAAAGCAACATGTTAAAAAATTAATTCCTGTAATCCAGCTTTTCCTGAAATAACAATAATGTACGGATCACTTATAAGATCATCGGTACAGGCAACTTGCTAATGACAAACCAACAACCTGAAATACTGTACGTCATGGGGATCAATGTGTTACCAAAGAACTGCAAGAACTAAAACGAAACTCTCATGGGTTTGACTCTTTGACTTCAGAAATACAGTGCCTCCCAAAGGGCTGAATTATTACCATGCACAATAACAAATTTACAGTCTTAATAACAAGCAGCTGGCCACTCTCTGTTATCTCTAACATGGCTACGGAGGATTATATAATACAGGAAACTAGTGAATGGACGTGCCTGTTTTGCTTTCCTCCCCTTCGCACAAGCCGTTAGCTGTGCAATACCCTGTAAGCCATTCCGGGCAGCCATGAGGCTGCTTAGCAAAAACACCAGCAGCACAGAGGAGATTGACGCTGTCTGATGAAAAACGATGAAGTATGAAATCCTGCTCTTTACTAGCCAATTCTTTTATTTGTACCCAACAGGCATTCTTACCTCGAGACTTCTAATTGCAGTCAGTGGATTATCCTGCTGAGCAGAACCTCTGCAGTTCCAGCCTCTACTCACAATTGAAAAACATTCTAGTAGACCCATTTGGTGCAGCAGGTAATTAGCATTAGCGTTTTTCCTGCTGCTGCCTGAGCTGTTCCATCTGAAATCCAACTAATATAAGATCCTACTCCTAGACTCGAGGCTGTTTGATATGTGATGAATTTCCCTCACCAACAGAATTTCTGAAAATGATAACAAAGAGGCAAGTGGAGGAAAGATGATCAAATCCAATATATTGCTACAGCTCTCTTGGTTCTCAAATCTATCCAGCATATTTGTAAAGGGTGGTTCGAACCGTTACCTTCTCAACTAAAAGCTTTCCAGACCCTTGATCATCTTTATTGCCCTCCTCTGCACATATTCTACTTCTACCTTGTCAATATCCTTAAATTGCAGCAACCAGAAGTAGACACAGTACTCCAAGTGTGGTCTGACTAAGGCAGAACTGAGCTAGGTACTACAACTTCCCTTGATCAGGACACTATACTTCTGTTGATGCAGCCTAGAACAGCATTAGCCTTTTTTAGCTGCTGCATCACACTGTTGACTCACGTTAAGCTTGTGATCTACTCAGACGACAGATCCTTTTCACATGTACTATTGGCAAGCCGGGTGTTCCCCATCTTATATTTGTGCAGCTGGCTATTCCTGCCTATGTGTAGAATCTTATTTTGTTCCTATTGAAATTAATTTTGCTAGCTTGCGCCCAGTTCTCCAATCTGTTAAATTCATACTGAATCCTAATTCTGTCTTCTGCAGCATTAGCTAACCCTCCCGGTTCAGTGTTACCTGCAACTTTGATGAGCATCCTCTCAATTCCCTCATCCAAGTTGTCTATAAATAAAAGGTACAACAGGCCCAGGATAGAACCCTGTGGCACCTTCAGGTTTGGTCATTCAGCCAGTTAAAAGAAAAATCACCCTTATAGTTTACCTTGTTCAGCCTACAGTTTCCTGCGGTGAGTACATATATTTATGGTTGATATGTTCATTATTTCCACAAACATGTTGAACAAAACATACTTCCTTCTAAAGTCAACAGGAAAATTCCCACAGATTTTAAAGCACACACAAAACTTTACAAATGATGGGATGAACACAACAGTGTAATCCAAACTAGTTTACCTGGGACTCTTTGTACACCCAGCCAAAAGCACAGTACTGCTAATATGTGCAGGTATGCATTTCATACCAACTACGAAGATTTTGTGTGTTTGTAGGCATTTGGTTTCTCTATCAAACGTTATTTAGAAATCCAAAGATGATGCCTGCATTCAGCAACCACTGATGTCTGTTTTGTACCTAAACCCCAATCAGTATATATTCAAACCTGTAACAAAATCCTTTTAGATTACTTTTTTATAACCTGCCAGTTTCCATCAGGAAAACCAACTGCAAAAAGCACACAATGCTTGTGCTATTTAAACTTAAAACGGATGTATTTTGCATTGCACTCCAAAGGAAGTCTTCTAACAGGCAAAATTCATTGGATCCATAATAAGTGCTTTTACTTGCAAAATGTGCCAATGAGTAGCTAGCTATCCCAGTCTCAGGATCTGCCCTTTTCAGAAAGAGCATTGTTGTCATTATCTATTTGCTTGTATGCTCCCCTTTTGTGAAAGGCTCACAATATATTAAATGAACAGCAATTAATTTAGATGGCACAACCAGGACTTAATTCCAAAATCTGCTTCTAGTGTGCAAAGCTTAGATGTGGAACATCTGAAACTATCATAAGCAGTATATTCGGTGTTTTCTTCGTCTCCTTCACCATCTAGCAATCGTAATCGTGTCCCGGCCACACATGTCTGTTTCTATGATGCTGAGTTTCCAGTCAGAAGGGGCATAACTTGAAGGTTGCCACTTTCCTCTCAAACTTGTACACCTCACACCCAGTTCCTCCCTTCCTCCTCCTCCTCCTCCTCCTCCCCCCCTCTCCACCCCCCATCCAGTGGCTCTGCCTTAAAAAAATAGGTTGGTGTTAAGAAATTCTACAGGTGCACTTTCCCAATAAGCACATTCCAATGCTAACGAATGCTGCACCTCTAGAATTTCTGCATGCCACACAGCTGTTAAAAGACACACATTCAAGAAAGCGAGAGGCAACCCTTAGTTTGGTTTGGGTGGGCTCTAAAGGGAAGAGGGGTGGTTTGGGCAAGGCGGTTAGGATGGGTGAGCAAAGCAACCAGGGTGGCAGCCCCTAACATATACATTTAATGTATTTTAATATTTGCTGGAAGCCGCCCAGAGTGGCTGGGGAGACCCAGCGAGATGGGCAGGGTACAAATAAATTATTATTATTGTTGTTGTTGTTGTTGTTGTTGTTGTTGTCAGAAAAAAGTAGGCACCTGTATTTCAGTGGAAATTCCTTTTTTTTTTAATTAACCTGTGGTTAGAAAAGTAGTAAAGAGGCAATGCAGCCTCCTGAAGGAAGCCTCTGACCTACATCATCCATGGCAAAGGATGCCGCTTCCCAGAAGTGACATACCCAAGGGTTGACACTGAAAAACATGCTGGTGCACTGGAACAAGCAGAGCTTGTGAACAATGAACACCCTAGTCAGAGCCAGTGAGAACATTTTCTTACAGGCTTTTGTCTGTGCAATTACCGTAAATGCTCACACCAACGGCCTGCATAGGTGAGCAGCATAATGTCAGAAGTGTTGCTCATGGAAGGTCACAGCAGCTGCTTCTGTTCAAAGAGATACCCCACTTGAGTGTAAACTGCTCATGTGAAACTGCCTTATTCCAAGGTCAGGTCAACTCTACCTTGGCTGGGCTCAGCACAACTGTAAAAAGAACCAGGGAGGATCAAAGCAGCCGTGAGCTCCTCTCTGAGAGTCTGTGCAATCTTGGGAAGCCATGGTTTGGTTCACCATGTTGTGTGAACCAGATTTATGGCTCAAGCTAAAACTGGATAAGGAATTTTAGAAAGGCTTCAGGAAAATAATCACTTTCCATATTCTAAATTTCTATTACCAAACCTCACTCTCAAGACAGAATGCTTTTTCCCTGGTTGCTTGCCCTTTCTTAAACAAGAGGCAATAATATATAATAATACATATATTTGCACTGCAGTAAAATGGAGAAATCCCAGGGGCCTAGTTGCCATGGTCCCCTCGTATCTGGCACATAAATATTTTTTCCCCAGCATGGAACAGATGGCACTTTTAAATGTGAGGCTGACACCTAAATATATGTAGTATTTTTACCACTCCTGTGTTACAAAATCCCAGTCATATTTCCCTTGCAAGAAATGCTTGGGGGAAAGGGGAGGATTCATTCTCTTGAAAATAACCCCTACAAAAAGTACTGCTATATATGAATTTCTGTGTGTTTACAAACAACTCAGGAGAAGCACATTAATGAACTACTAGACACCTTAGAACAGGCTTCCTCAACCTCGGCCCTCCAGATGTTTTTGGCCTACAACTCCCATGATCCCTAGCTAGCAGGACCAGTGGTCAGGCATGATGGGAATTGTAGTCTCAAAACATCTGGAGGGCCGAGGTTGAGGAAGTCTGCCTTAGAACATATTGTATATAAGTAATACATAGTTACTCTTGAGCAAATTTGCTGCAGTACTGCCTCCAGATGCTAGGGCTGGGCCATATTTGGTTTCCAACATCACAATATATTGATATATCACAATGTATGAAATAAGGATGGAACTATGTAAAAGCGAACGGGTGCATGAATCGGGCAGACCTGGTCACTATTTATCTGGAAGACAGAGCCCTCTGTCAGTGGTTCATTGACTTTTTTAGGACAAGTCCAACTCTCTCTCTCTCAAAAAAAATGCAGTTAGAAACCATACAGTATATTGCACAGTGCACTACAATTGCTACAATATGCAGGGGGGTCTACCTAGACCCTCAGCAATTTTCAAGATTCCTGGGTAGGGAGAAAGGTTTTGGAACTGCTGTGCTAAGTCATTGCTTTTCCACAATAACCCAGAAGCAGATTTAAATTGGTGGCTCCACACAGTATTTAATATAGCCTTATTTTCCTCATAAATATCCAAAAATGTCTACCTCACATTGGCAAGACCCAATTCTAACTTCTGTTCTAATGGTCCCGTTTCTTCCTTCTCTTAGATAGCAGCTTCCTCTTTGCTCTTTTAAAGTTGCTAATTAGATTCTTCCTGTTCACTCACCATACATCCTTGAACTGACCCTGTTCCCTAGGGCGATGGCAGCAATGCAGTGGGGTGGGGGCTCTAATTACTAGTTCCCTCTCTGCAGCCAGAACAATCACTCATTAATTTTTTATTTTTTATGCAATTGCAAAATTGGTTTTGCTGCGATGTTTGAACTGGGCCATTGTAAGCCTACACAAAAGTGAAAGACGAGCTTAGGAGCCAATTAATTGAAAGTCAATGACATGCTATTGTCGTACCTTAAACAATTACAATCCTATATACTGTTGAACAATGCTGTAGCTGTTTGAGGCCCTCAATTCTGTCCATTCAATGCTATACTGAAATGCTTTTCTGTTAAACTACTAGGCTATCCTGCATTCACCAAATGGAACGTTCTTGCAAAGCTGTGATAGACTTACCAACTGTCCACTTTAGCCCTTATTTGGGCGTTCTTACACACTGTGTTGACGAACACATGCGTAGGGATATGCACACACAGAGCGAAGCCATCTGTAGAGGCTTCTGTAAAGACTCTGTGCAGGGTCTCTCTCATTACAGAATGCCATGCTCCTTCCATGAAGGTTGGGCAGGGGGCAGCTACTCTGCACATCCCTGCTCCTGCATTAAGCAAAATGCTCAAATAGGATTTTTCGTAGCAGATCATACCAATCATGATGTTGGAGGTAGCACACCTCTGTATTCCAGTTGCCCACAAGTGAGGATAAGTACTGTTGCTCTTATAATCCTGCTTTGGCTACTGCAGAGGTTGGTCACTGTGAGAACAGGATGGTAGACCAGGTGGGCAACTGGCCAGATCCACTAAGGTTCTTCTTCTTATGTTCTACTGCTAGAACTAAGGTCTATCATCCTTTGTCTACACCAGGGATGGAGAACCTGTTGCCTTCCAAATATTGTTGGGACTACAGTTCTCATTTCATCATCCCTGACCACCACTGGCCATACTTGCTGGGGTCGATGGGAGTTGTAGGGCCACACTAAGACTTTGGGAAATACTGTGTAATATTATAGAGAATAATCAAAGAATGATAGGGATCACTGTTCTTTGAGGAGCCTCCTAACAACTCTTGGCACTCTCAATTAAATTCCAGTTCCCAGGATTCTTTGGGAGAAACCATGACTGTTTAAAATGGCACAAGAACTGGATGTGTCCATTACATTGTGTGTTTTCACTTGCCCTACTGCAGCATTTGACAGATGAAAACAGTAACATTCATGGGGAGAAGTAAGGGATGGGTCCCACAATTCCAAAGGAAAACATGTCACAAGCCAAAAACAGGACTGAATGAAATACTTTATGCAAAGATTGCTAAACCAAGTAAGTCACTAAGACAGACCAGATGGCTCAATTGAGCAAGTCAAGTCCTTTACCACACTGAAAGAAAAAACTCCAACACTTTCCTAATCTTCCTCACCTCAACCACCTATGCCCCAACTGTGGAACAAAATTTGTACACCATGTTTTCTCAGAAAGCAATTTCCTAATCTATTATCAGAATTCCATAAGCGGTACCCAGGTGTTTTGTTTCTTGTTTACCTTCAAGGACAGGCACTCTGTACATGTTTAGAAGTCCTCTGATCCTTATTATTTATTTCTCTCCAGTCTTCACCTTGCTATTAATCCTGCACAGTCTTTCCTCGCCATGCAATCCACCAGCTACGGTCAGAAAAGGCGCAGTAGTCTCTGAGAAAAGGAGTGGAGTCGCATGGGGAAATGCGCAGTTTAAAAACCAGATTAATTATCAATAGACATTTGGGACAATCCCAGGTGACATAGGACAGCTGGAAGGTATGTCTGCATGACAAAGCATGAACAAATCAGTGCAGTACAAAACTTTAAAAATATCATGTGATATGGAAAGCAGCTGGAGGTGGAGGAGAGGACAGTGAGTGAAGAAAGAACTGTGAGTGGAGGAGTCCCCCTCTTCCCATCCTCTGGAGCTCCTGGGAAACTCAAAAAGACTGCTGTACTGGGAACTGGGTGTGAAGAGAGCAGCTGAATGGGACATCGTTGTGGGCAGCCTGAGGAAGTACCACCCACCTTGGGCCTCCCCATAAAAAGCAAGTCTAGAGTGAGAGACTAAGCGCGATGTCTGCTGTTTCCAGGAACTCTTCTTATTGTGAGACATTTGTGAGTGAGCTGAGAAATTGTTTGGACCCTGCCTGGTGAGAAACCTGGAGGCTGAGAGTGAGGGTGTGTCAGAAGGAAAATGAACTGATATATTGATATGATATAGATATAGATAGATAGATATAGATAGATAGATATAGATATATATTAGTAACTTTGTATTACTGTAACATTTTTATATGTAGCTCTGATTTTTTGGTAATTTTTTTGTTTAAGCTGTCTGTTGCTGCTTCAGTTTTTTGTACACTGCTTAGAGATATTTTTTATATAAAGTTGTACAGAAATTAAATAACCAGTGTAAACTGTCAAATTACCAAGGCCTAACTGGTGAAAATAATACAAGCATGTTTGCAAATAAAAGAGTTTTTCTTTAGCTTTTCTTTTGCAGACAATCAGGAAGTTATAACTTAAATTATCATAATGAAATAATTTTGTTTGGGTCAGAATTTCCCTACACACACACACACACACACACACACACAGCTACTTACAGCTGAGAATTCCAGCCATAGAAACATCTATCTAAGGGGTAGGAAACCTAAGGCCCGTGGGCCGGATGCGGCCCAATCACCTTCTCAATCTGGTCCACGGAAGGTCCGGAAATCAGCGCATTTTTACATGAGTAGAATGTGTCCTTTTATTTAAAATGCACCTCTGGCTTATTTGTGGGGCATAGGAATTCGTTCGTTCCCCCCCCCAAAAAAAATATAGTCCGGCCCCCCCACAAGGTCTGAGAGACGGTGGACCGGCCCACGGCTGAAAAAGGTTGCTGACCCCTGATCTATCTGGATGTCAGTCCCAATTAGTTCAACAGGACTATGTGCATGTCCCCGTTTTGAAGAACCCAGGAGTGCTTTACATCTTGCTTAAAAGGAGAAATGATGTCAGGCAAAAAAGAAAAGAAAAGCAACAACCCACGATTAAGAATATTAATAAAGTTTGACAGTCAAAATTGACTTCAGATCATTTGGGAGATTATACACATGCACACGCACAAAACCCACACCGCCACACAAACTAGGACAGGTCAAAAGCTGACAAGCAAAACCCAGTTCCACGCAATGACATTATCAGATACCCTATGGGTTGGTTCCCTAGGTTTAAATCCTATAATTTCATTCAGCCTTCAGTAAATGCAACTATGTGTAAGGATGCTACCACCAGGCTTAACCGTGCAGCGTTGAGATTAAACCATAGAACAAATTTCCAACACAAAATCAATGCAGGAATAGTCATGCTGGAAAATGCATTTTTAAATATATAAAAAAAATCCTTGGCCGAATTATTTAAAACTAGTTTTAAAAAAGCTGTGGGAACTTCCTGGAACAGAAACTACATTTAGGAGACCATGCCCAAATTCCATCTATTTCAGATGTCCTTGGGAAACTCATAATCAGGGCAGGGTAGAGACAACTGGCTTAGTGTGGCAAAGAGGGATAGAAAGTTTTGACAAAACAAACCACCATAGCTCCTGTTTCCAAGAATATCCAGGACTTGCTGTTGACATTAAACATGGAGGTTGTTTTCTCTAGCTTTCATAGCTAGCAGCTGATGGGCAGGTCTGTTCTTCATGACTTCACCAAATCTTATGTAAGCCATTTAAGCAAGCATCACTGCACTAGTGCATCATGTTGTAATTAATTCCATAAGTTAACAATTCATTTCACGGTTGTTTTATTTTTGTTGTTGACCCCAAACCCTTGGCCAGCCAGTTTCACCAAATGCCCTAAATTCTAGTGTTTCAAAAGGAAAAAATGCACCACTTTAACAAAAGGTATGTTATACCTCCCTTAGTTCACTATATTCCAGGATATATATATATATATATTTTAAAAACACCTCCTCTTCTCCTTCCCTAAAATCTTATCACTTTCTTCAAAATGAATAATAATAATAATAATAATAGTTTATTATTTATACCCCAGCCACTCTGGGCGGCTTCCAACATAATGTTAAAATACAATAATCTATTAAACATTAAAAGCTTCCCTAAACAGGGCTGCTTTCAGATGTCTTCTAAAAGTCTGGTAGTTGGTTTTCTCTTTGACATCTGGTGGGAGGGTGTTCCACAGGGCGGGTGCCACTACCGAGAAGGCCCTCTGCCTGGTTCCCGGTTACTTGAAGATGAATTAATCCCCTGATTTTAACCTGTCCCTTACTCTTCCTTCTCTGGTTCTAAAGGCTGATCGGGATTCCATACAACATTCAGGAAACACACAAACCACATATTTGTATAGCATTTATCATTTCTAGATGGCCCTCCATTTCACTTGTGTCTTCAAAAGCCTTGTAACAAATTGTGTAGGAATAGCTTTAAAACTAGGTTACCAGTACATTGGCTGGGCAATTACTGGGTTACCCAACCTTAATAAAAGCACCGTCACTTAGAGCAGGACTGCTTCCACAGAAATCCACTTTCAGTATGTCAACAAACGTCTCCCAAGTTTCTTGCCGTTATCATTGGACAGGTGCTTTGGGCCGGATCTAGACACGCCGCAGAATGAGATTGGAATGTGCTCCATTGGTAGAATGGATTACACCCATTTCAGTTTGCAGGCGGGGATCACATATTTTGAATGGTTTCCATGTAAAAACCCAAAGACTTCCTGCAAGTAGCAGCACGTAGCACCACAGATGAATTAGGCTATGGGCAGAATACCACTCCCCAGTCTTATAAGTTTCTACTTGCAGGAACTTCATGTGGGAAGAGTAAAGGAGTAACACACACACACACACACACACACACACACACACACACCACCTGCAGTCTAAAGCAGGAACGCTACTGGCTCCAGGATGCTTTGTGGTGCTTTATGGGGGGAAGAATCTTGGACAAGACACACACAGTGCGAAGTCTAGTCCCCCAGGGGAGCTCTCTCTCTCTCTCTCTCTCTCCTCATTGCCACTGTTGCCAACTAAAGCTGCTCCTCACTGCTGCTACCATTTGTCCACCTACCAGAAGGAGAACTGGCCAGAAAACAGAGGGGGGCTACTGCTGTAAAAGGGCAGGTAAGCAAGCAGGTGTCACTGCAGAGGAGCTTTTGACATCTGACCCTGGCAGGTGCCTAACCAAGCTGACCCCTGGACACCTAGCCCTGAGTGATACCATCCACCCACAACCCTTACACAATTTCGAAAGAAAATCACAGTGGAGGCTGGTACCCATTGGAACCGGTGGGGGCAGAAAGCAGGGAGACCAGCAGTCACTGGAGCCAGAGCCAATGACAGGCAGAGCCAGCACCCTGATGGATGGCAAGGTATAGCAGGTGGTTAAGAGAGGGGACAGTTGTCAAAAAAAAAATGTAGCAAACTTTTTGCACGGGGCAGAACGTTTTGCTCCATGTGGTCTATACATATTCTCTTCTCCGTTGCCATACTCAGGAGGCAAGGCTAGGGAGGAAGGCATTCGCCCAGTTCTCAACAGTAGGATCACTCTGAGAGAAAAAAAGGGAAGTGTTTCAGTGATACTCCTTAGCCAGCCATTGTGGTTCCTCCTATGTGAATGAAGGGCTGCCATTCACTCCAAGACAGAGGAGAGTAAAGCACTGCACTTGGGAGACAAAACATGCTCTTTCCATTCTTTCTTGACGCTGGTGCTCCGGCTGTCACTGACACGGATCCCATGGAAAGAAAGACACACTGAGTGACTGTGCACTTAGCATGCAGAAGTGCCCTTTCTGCCTACAGCAGCCCTTGCAATATAAAACTCCTCAACACACACACGTCACACACGCCATGTGCAATGGGTAATTCAGAAAGGTCAAGCATTTCAATATAAGGTTTTTTCCCCCAGCCATGGACCCAAGAACACTATTTTTGTACCCAGCCCAGCAGGAAACTAACCTGCTAGTTTCCACCCATAACAGATTATACATAATTTCATTTGGAAACCACAAAGGGGAAAATATAGGAGACGTGTATCTAAATGCCACATTTATACTACCAACCACACAAACATTATTTTAGAAGGCAGTTTTTAGAAACCAGTTTGATTTTCAGGAAGTTCAAAGGAAGGTGCCCTGAGGAGGAGGCACACTGGGGGGGGGGGAATACATCAAGAAGCAATTGTGGTTAAGATTAAAAAAGGAAACCAATGCATTCTTGAAACCAAAAGGAAATTCAGAACTACTTGCTCACTAACCTAGTTTAAAACCAACAGAGCATCTGCTCATAAAGGTGCACCTGAACTTTGTAGACATGACCACATGGTTCTAGGGCATTCTGGAGCAACCTTTCTAGAATCAATGACCTAAATACCACACCCTTACTTTTGTATTACAAAACTTCATTTCCACACTACCTCACAATCCCTACAGACCACCAAGGACAACGCAACCATTGGGCAAAATGAGGCAACTGTCTCAGGCAGTAGATAACGGCGGGTCATGTCAGTCCTGTGGCCGTTCCTCTTGAGGACCAGCCATTATCATCAACTGAAGGATATTGCTGTGTGGTCCACACAACTTACCTTGCGCTTGCCTCCTAAGCTACCCTGCTGCCCCTCAGGTGCACCAGTGAATGATATCCTATCATCAGTGTCAAAGAAAGATATAACCACCAGCCAATATCTGTATATGGAATGGGGCAAGGGAAGGTGCCATCCTACCCTTTGCCTCAGGCAGCAAAATGACTTAGGTCGGCTCTGCAGATCACTATGGGGCACCACGTTGCATGATACGGGAATAAAAGCTGACAAGTAATCGTCACCAGGGGACAGAAGAGGTGGAGATTTAGAGGAAAAGATAGTGAGTAACAGTTATAAAGAGGAAGGAAATTAGAAAAGGCAGACTCACAGTGATACACAGAGTAGGATAAGAAACAGAACTGCAATTGCATGGGGGTGGGGTGGGGAACAGCGAGAAAAAATAGTTACACTTTCGAAAGGAGTTTCACATATTAAATGTAATATATTTGGCATTGCCAGCACCACATAGCCTGGAAATGGTGCATGCATTTGGACTGATACTGAAGCATTACTCCTCACTCACAGGAAGGGCGTTTTATGGGCAAAATGCAAATTGACTGCAAGTGATTAAAGGTTGCCTTTAGGAAGATTTTCTCTCTCTTCTGGCTCCATCCTTTCACACTTTCCACTCCATTCCTATGGCCTGGCCTGCCTCTCAGCATATGGGCATCCTCATCTGTCTTTATAGATTTAAATAGCAATTGAAGACCTTGTTCTCCCCACCACCACCACCTTTTCCTCCATGACTGTCCCTTTATCCTCTACCCCTTTGAAATATACTCCTCTTCTTCAGTTATTCTTTCAGCGGTGAGCCTACAGAGCATCTGCTTTGCATGCAGAGGGTTTCTGTTTTCCGCCCCCAACATCTCTACGTAGGGCTAGGAATGTCCCCTACCTGGAACTTTGGAGTCAGGGTAGATAATACTGAGTCTGGTGATAAACTGATGGTGTGACCCAGTATTAAGGCAGCTTCCTATGTTCTAAGCACTTACTTCTTCTTCTTCTTCTTTTTGAAGCGCTGTATAAAACGGAAGAGATATTGTCTTGCATCCCATGTCCCTTGCACGAGCAGAAGGCACTGTACCCAGGGGAGAGGTCACTTCCTCTGCCAGCCTAGCACATCACTTCAGCCATGGAGCACCCCACTCTGTCCTGAAGCATACCCTCCCAGGAGTGGCTTTGGAGGGAAGAGGAGCTGTAGTGGAAACGGTGGGGAGAGGGGAATTCCAGTTGTGCACGTAAAACAGTTCTCCGGATATAAGCTGTTATTATTTTATTTCTTCATTAAAGACCATGTCCTCCCACAGTGCGCCGTTCCAATCCAAGAATCTCCCTCTCTCTTGCGCTCTCTCTCTCTCTCACACACACACATGGCGAAAGTGTTATGACAAACACCACCAAGCTTCCCCCCCCCCATCTCATAAAAATACCCCGTCACTGATTGACTCTTTAAAAATATATATTTCTTAATTCAAAGGCTGCACGACACACCTCCCTCTAATGTTCAGAAGTAGACAGATTAAGGGAGTATGCCGAGCATCAAAACTAGGCCACCATGACAATCCCCATGGTTGGCTTTATTTCGTTTTTTAAAGTGACAAGCAAGACAACACCTTGAACAATTAATGTGTGGGCAGCATTAGGACACCGCTTGTGCAGAATCTTCTCCCTATCCAGCAGTGCAATCTCCCTTCCTAAAGACCTAAGTATGAATGAAAGGGGTAGTTTTGCCAAGAAGTATTCTACCGGCCAATGAAACCAAAGCAGCAGAAGAGCTGTGTTGTTTTCAAACTGGGAAGTACATTATCCCTTCTTGGCAAAGCAACATTTCCCATAAGTTACATGTAGCAAGGGACACACAGTTATTTCCTACTAAATAAAGATAGGATACTTCACCAGAAGTACTGTATTTTGCCGTGTATAACACGCCCTCGTGTATAAGATGCCCCCTATTTGGGGAGACTCAAATTTAAGAAAGTTCCCCCCACCACGCACTATCCATGTATAAGACGACCCCCGTTTTTTAACATTAGAGTAAAAAAACCTAGTCTTATACACGGAAAAGTACAATACAGTGGTACCTCTGGTTAAGTACTTAATTCGTTCTGGAGGTCCGTTCTTAACCTGAAACTGTTCTTAACCTGAAGCACCACTTTTGCTAATGTGACCTGCCGCTGCGCCACCAGAGCACAATTTCTGTTCTTATCCTGAAGCAAAGTTCTTAACCTGAAGCGTTATTTCTGGGTTAGCGGAGTTTGTAACCTGAAGTGTATGTAACCTGAAGCGTATGTAACCCGAGGTACCACTGTAATTTATTTGCACTATCTGACAAGTTACGGGTAACTGAAAGATAAAAGCCTACATTTGTAACCCTCTGAACACTCACTTCCAAACAAACATATGTATAGAAGGAATTGCCAGCTGTTTTTGACCAGTGGGCACATTTTGAAGTCTCAGGACTTAGCTATACACCTGCAAATAAAAGGTTTTAAGTGTGTTGTACAGTGCATCATACAAATGTGACACTAGATGGTGATGGTGAGCTATGGTAAATTCAATATATTTTATATGTGTCTCGATTCCACCCGAGACAGTGAAGGGATGCAAGTCACAACATGTGTGCCACTGTGGCATGGCATAACACAACATGACTGCTATAAGGAGTTGGCAAAACACAAATTTAGAGTTGCTGCTTCTCCAACCATGCGCTGGAGAACTCAGCTATGTCCTGCTGGTCCTAACTGTGGAGATACAGGTGGCTGGGGAGTGACCAGCACTCCACTTAGCAGTGCATGCAACTGCCCCAAAAGCAGAGTAAAGCAGAAGAGCCTTCACATTTTTAAAAAAGGTGGAATCTATAGGAGATTCAAGACCTGATGTTAAACATCAAGGGTCAAGCTACTCCATCAATGCCCCTGGCTGGCTGGAAACTTGATTTTTTTTTTTCTTCAGGTCAGTTTTAATGCAATATTAGCAGCAATTTTAACTTTACTTTGCATTATGGCAGAAAAGACATTGGCAAATGTAATTTCTATTAAAAAGAGGTGGCGATACTAGCTAGCGACAGAACGAGTCAATGACGTATTCTTTGACTTGTTTATCTTTTTTTCCTTCACACCCACATGGTCACTCACCTATTCCGCATCAGTTATTTTGGGAAAAGTAACCACTGGAAAGTTTTTATAGTTTATTCTTGGCTTCTCTTAACCTGGCCTACCAAGTGGAAGCAAGGCAGAAAGCCAACTCCAGGACGCCACCTGAACACCAACCTATGCTTGGTTCTGAACCGTTTGCCCAATATAGTTTTTAGATGTCAACAGGCAAACAATGTTAGTGATGTTGCTTGTCATATCTCAGCCAGAGGATTCCTCATCGGAAAATAGCCTGGAGGTAGAGGCCTGAGGCCTGACTAGTTTGGGGAACAAGGACAAGCAAAAATGCTTGTTTTTTAAAAAGTGTGTTTGCTTTCTGGATCCTCCAGTGTCAGACATCACCTCTCTTGTTTCCCGTTTCCCAGTGGAGTGAATGGCAGTCATTCATTTATACAGGAGAAACTGAAGTTTCACTCTCATAGTTTCACCAGATTGGGAGCAAAGTCTGTTCTAGACACTTGAAAATGGGAATGGTTGCAGGGAAGAGGCCTTGACCCTCCTCCCTGCAATCCAAGTTGACCTCAAGACACACAGGCAACCCTCTTAATAGTCATTTTTGTTCAGCTTTCATTTAATCTGGCTTTGGTCATGTCCACACCACACATTTAAAGCACACTTATGCCATTATTAAACAGCCATGGAGAACCCTGAGGAACTGTAAGTTGTTAAGGGTGCCGGGAACTGTAGCTCTCTGTAAGGACAGCACCCTTAGCAAACTACAGTTCCCAGAATTCTTTGAGGGAAGCACCACTGTTTAAAGTGGTTCAAGTGTGTTTTAAACATATGGCATAGATGTGACCAATTTATCTCAAGATTGGAACAGATGTTAAAAACTGAAGGGAAGCATTGCTGGGGGAACTGACGGCAATACAAAATCATCAGACTTTCAAACATTAACTCCCTGATCCAGCAAGAGATTTCTGCTTGCATGAACACACACATCTGCTTGTAGTTAATACGTACATCCAGATGTTTACCAGCATTCAGTGGGACCACTGTGTACATCTTTGAATGACGATGCCTATATCCATCAAGGACCACAATCTGTTGTTAAGGGGCTAAAAAAGGGTAGTTCGGAGCCAAAAACTATATCCTTGTATGGAACCTGGGAGAAAAACGTATTAGTAATTTCACAACCAGTGTTTTTATACTGCTGTATAGGTTCAAACAACCATACCTAGCCAATTCTTGTCACTTGCAGTTGCTTTAAAAAAAGCACTTGACCTTGAACATCTGTAAATAAAATTATCTACCTGAAAATATAGTCATAAAATGCACAATACAGAATAATTGCTACAAGCAAAGGCAAGAGTTTCAATATTCCAGAAAATTAACTGTGTAGAAATTAAAATGACGATTTGCTACCTGAAATCAATTCTGTAACAAACCAAATGACGGCTCTCACAAACCGAAAAGGATAAAATAAGGAACTGTAATATGCTAAAGTCAGCAAATGCATATTTATTATTATGCCAGAGAAATACAATCTTGCAGTAAGAGAGAGGACAAATTACACATTCTGCTCTCTGTGTTAACGGCAACTATCCATTAACAGTGTAATATTATACACAGAAATAGAGGAGACTGAAAAAAGAGGGGGAAAAGATGTGCTAAAATGAAAAGAAGCAATCTGATAATTATTCTTAATACCAACCTCAATGGTTTTCTATTTTTATTCGTTGTAGACTAAAGCAACATATACTGAAAACACATGGAACCAATGCAAATGCCATCACTCTAGAAATCACATTTCCACAATATTTGCAAAACAAAAACGATAGGCAATTTTACCTTGCCAAGCTTAGCCAGGGTCCAAAACATAAACAGGATAACATCACATTTGCAGAACATTGGACAAACAGGAGTTTCCTTGTGCCATCTTTTGCCTCCTCCCACCCATGTCCATTTGGTCTGACACACATTTTGCTCATTTAACCACTACCAAAATAGGCACATTTCCCCCCATTTTAAGAATGTAGAATATTTTTGGACCCTCTAAAAACATTTAAAAACATTACATACCCTCACAGTATCTCTCAGCTACCAAATGCCTGTGCAAACAGGAATGTCTTCAGAATTCTCCTTAAAGCCATTTGTGAGGGAGGGCATATTACAAACAGGGAACTGCCAGTGAGAAGGCCCTGTCATAAGTCAATACCAACAGGCCAGCATTATACCACAACCACTGCCTTCTTGCTCAATTTTCTCTTTGTGCTTTGCCCTTCCTTTTGGTGGTTGGTTGCAAAACACACATGCACACACCTGAAGGTGGGGCCTCTGGCCTGTCCATGGTGCCTTACACACCTCAGTCACACCCACACTGTATTACTGCAATTCACTCTACATAGGAATCACTTTGAAGAATCTCTAGGAAAGTGAGTTGGTCCATAATGCAGCAAGGAGACTGGTAGCAGTAGGTGCTCCTTTATGGGAGCATAGCACACCCATTCTACAAAAGCAGCAGTGGCTGCTGATTCATTTCCAAAATCCTGGTGATCAACTTTTAATGTCTTAAATGGCTTGGGTCTGTTATCCTAAGGGATTCTCCCTCTCTCTGTGTGTGTTCCTATAGTAGCCCACCTGTTCCTACCTATTCCCCAAGATCTCCTGCAGAACTTATTTTCCATGCTGCAATAGTGCAACTACCTGGGACACAGAGGGTCTACTCTGTGGCAATGCTAAAATTTTGGTGCTCCTTGCATTTAAGGAAGCTCATTAGGATTCCTCTCCCTTGGTCTTCCAACACGTATACATGATGATGATGATTCTGACTTGACAGGTTTAATAAGGTGAACCCCTTCTTTTATGCTCTGCATCCACCTTGGCTTCTATTTTCTTGTTAAACTGCATTTGGTTTTATTGTCCTAAAATTGCAAACTGTCTTGAACCATGGCATACGATGTATTTCCCCCACCTCCATTGCATACATGAATCAACCTCCTGCATTAAACCTGGCATATGAGCCCTACTTCAGCTTCAGACGAGTTCCTATAGCAAGAGAATTGTCAGAATGCAGCTGTTTTGGGGGAAGCAGAAGGTTGGGGGTGGGGGCTTCCTCTAGCAAAACAGTCAGAATTGCCAACAACTGGGGAAGTCAAGACGCAGAGCTCCTGTGGAGGCAGAGCTGCTGACCTAGGTCAATTTCATTATATAATAAAGCTGTAGCAGCACAGATTTTTTTCCATCACTTATTTACACTGCAGCCCACATTTTAAAAATTATCGTTATTCTGTATCTTGGAAACCTGTAGTAGTTATGACATGCAAAGCGGAGGCTTTAAAGCAGATCGTTAAAAAAAGAAAGAAAAACAACCTGCCGTCAGAAAGCTTCAATCCAAAAAAGGCCTGCAATCCCAAATGCTTCCTAAATTTCTTGATCTGAAATCTTCCAGCCAAACTACAAAGCATTTTGCAGTTCTCGGCTGCCCTTATGTCAGTAAAGATTCTGAAAATGAGCTTTTTGTTCTATTTATAACCTGCATCCAGACAAAAACAAGTTTCAACTTACCACACCAGTAGTAGGTGCATGAAGACTAATGAGAACAGCTTACATTTTCCACAAGCTACAAATAGCTTTGGCTGGTTGGGAAAAAAAAGAATAATCTACAATACAGTCTAAGAGTGAAACTAAGCAAATGGGTGGGTAGGAGGTGTGAAATTATAAGCACACTCTGCGAAATCTACCTTCCTGTCATATGTTCAGGTAATTATGAATAATCTTCCACTCCAAGGACCCCTTGGCTTTTACTCCAGCTCAAGGCACAGCAACAACAATAAGCTAAGGTTGAGTTATATGCTGATTTTTGGTTCAAAGGTCCCCATATTAATACAAAACACAACCTGACACACCCAGTGACAGCAGGCTAGTGTAAAGGTAAAGAGTAAAGGACCCCTGGATGGTTAAGTCCAGTCAAAGGTGACTATGGGGTGCGGCGCTCACCCTGCTTTCAGGCTGAGGGAGCCGGCGTTTGTCCACAGACAGCTTTCTAGGTCATGTGGCCAGCATGACTAAACTGCTTCTGGTGCAACAGGATACTGGGACGAGTGCCAGAGTGCACAGAAACGCTGTTTACCTTCCTGCCACAGCGGTACCTATTTATCTACTTGCACTGGTGTGCTTTCAAACTGCTAAGTTGGCAGAAGCTGGGACAGAGCAACGGGAGCTCACCACCATCGAGCAGATTCGAATCCCCGACTTTCTGATCGGCAAGCCCAAGAAGCTCAGCGATTTAGACTTCAGCACCACAATGTAGGCATGCAAGACAGGACACAGGAAACTCACAGCTCTGTTCTCATGCACATCAGCCCCTTTCCCTGCTCCTGTCCCAAGCACCTGTCACCTGAGGCAGCTGCCGCACATTGCCAAATGGTAGAGCTGGTCCTACGTAAGCAGTGAAAGAAAAGCACCTCATCCAGGAGATACAAAGTGAACCAGTGTGCAGGTTTACATTACGGCAGCTGCTTTGATGCCAGCTGCTGTGCTTCTTCTATGGGTTCTTTTAGTCCGTTTAGATGACATGGGGCCGCACAGAAGATTGACAGTGTCCATGTGAATTGAGAATCATCAAGTAGTACTGTCACTCACATACAAAATGCCTCTGGCGTTAAGCACTCTTTAAAAAGCAAAGGTAAATCATCCTCTGGAAAACAAATTCCAGCAGAAGCCATCACTTTTGATTGCATGGAAGTGAACGGTTCCAAGAAGTGAATGATTAAGACAAGTTTTGCTTTTAGTCCCATTTCACTAGATGAGTCAGTAATTGGTCACATTCTTCAAGTATTTATATTAGTTCATTTTCCTAGAAGGGGAAGGTGGGGGGGGAAGAAGAGTCACAAAGATGTATAAATCTGACAGCTAAGTGGGTGCATTTAGCAAGTGTGAGGCTCATACCATGGAACGGCCAACTAAGAAGTCTGCTTTGAAGTTAACATTAAGTGAGGGGCATCCTATCATAACCTCCACCCCCAACTCCTTGCTTTGGTTTATTTAACAGCTACACCGATTTCTCTCCCTACTTCCACTTCTGCACAGGGTTAAAAACACAAGAAGAGCCCTGCTGCAAAAGAACAACAGCTCATCCTGTCCAGCATCCCATTTATTGAACTGGTTTTCTGTCCTGCAAACTGAAGGTTGCCAGGATACTAAACAACAATTCCAGCTGTGGTAAGCAAGCTTGCAGAAAGACCTCAAACTGCATAGCCATCCAAGTTGAGCACTGTAAGAACTTAGCAATATCTAGAATTTGGTACCTACGTTTGCTTGGTTTCATCTTTCCTCTCCATCCCCTTTTCCTTTTGTGCCATATCTTTTTAAGATCACAAGCCTGAGGTTGGGGACTGTGTCGTTGCATTAGTTTGTAAGTGGCTCTGAAAGCCTCTCTGCTTGAAGAGCAGGAAGTAAATGCTCTGGATAAAATAAATACTGTAAAGGCAACAAGCCATCCATGCAGCATTTTGCTCCCCTCACCCTGTGGCTAAGATCTATTCTTTTCCATGAATGTGCCTAATCCCCCATTTACAATCATCGAAGCCAGTGCCTGTCACCACAACTTCTGGCAGCCAGTTCTATAGATTGATTCTATGTTGTGGATAAATACTTTCCTTTTGCCTTTCCTGTCAATCAAATTCAGTGGCATCACCCTAGTCTGATGAGTGGGTGGATTCTCCTTATTCCCACCACTCAGTTTATATATGACCTTCTTTCATGTTCTCCCTTAATGATTTATTTTTATTTTTTGCTGGGGTGGGGTGGGGGAGTCCCAAATGCTGTAGCCTTTCCATGTAGGGAGGCTGTTCTAACTCCTTGCTCTCTTTTAATTAATTCATTGTTGTTTTTACATTTCATTTGATAGCAGAATCAAAACATACAAAAGCTAAAGCCACCTATAAAGGCATTATGTAATATAAAGAACGTTTACAATAAGCAGAGTATCACATTCAAATGCACTTGAAGATTTTCCAAATGCCATCAGCTTGACTAACAGGAGTCCCCCACAATTACCACAGTCATACCTGTTTTGTAGTTATCTCCTTGTGTTTCCAGTGATGAGCATATAAGGCAGTCTAGCAACCACTAAGCACATTTAATGTTGCCTTGTGTTTCTTACTGGGGGCTAAGGCTAAGTTACAACTACCGGTAAGTTAACAAACAAGAGGATCCATGTACACCTTAAAATTAGTATAGGACAACAATGCTTGGACAAATATTTTCCAAAATACCTGAATTCTGTAACACGCTCACTACATGAGAAAGAAATACAGTATGCTCCCATTTATCATTTTTAGCTGAGTTTGGTTTTTGTTTCACTTTCGCCAATATCTTTTTTGAGATGTAGAAACCAAAACCGTACATATGGCCACCAATGTTGCCACACCACATATTTACAAAAAGGCATTGTGATCCTGCTCATTTTCTTTTCTAATATTTATTAATTAATTTAATATATTAATGACTCATCCTTCATCTAAACCGATACTGGGTCATGGTACAGAAAAATAAAATAAACCAACCACATCATGCAACAAGCAATAAACCAAGGAATGCACCATCCAAAATAAATAAAAGGCAACTGAAAACAACAGAGTGAGGTGCTACCACAAAGAAGGCTCTACCTCATGTCATCAAAGAATGAGTTTTACCTACCTGTGTAGCATGGAGAAAACCTCCTATAAAGATTTCAAGACATGGGCAGACTTCTATGGAGATGCACACACTCCTTCAGGTATTTGCATACCAAACATCCCTAGCACAGAATTTATCTTTTCCACACACCTCCTCACATTGCATCAAAGTTTTCAGTGAGCTGTCCACCACAACCCCAAGATCCAATATCTGATAAGACACTATCAGTTTTAACTCCAAAAGCTTATATGGGATGGGATGGGATCTTGTCCCAATGTGCATCATTTTACATTTACTTAGCAGCTCCCAGACACAAGTTGCAATGATGTTAAATGCCACCCAATTAACCATTTTGGACGTATTACTTCGGAGCTCCTTGCAGTCCATTTGGGTTTAATTTTAAGCGTTGTGAAATCTTACTGCTTAACCTTTATTCTATATTTTTTTAAAATAATAATAATAATAATTTTTATTGATTTTCTTTCTCGTAACAAATATCCAATATCATTACAAAACATTCATTTCCCAATTTCCCCCCTCCCTGTTGACTTCCCTCAGCTTCAATTTCTGGTTTATTACATCATATGATACATTCTGCTGTTTGTATATAATACTATGTTATCATGTTGTTATACTTCTTGTTCTCTATAAATAAAATTGTAAATGTTTATTTAAATCCTGCCAACGAGTCCATGTTTTGCTTTGTTTTTTGTTTCTCCAAATAAATTGTAAAGGGTTCCCATTCTTTTTCAAAATCACTATTGTCCTTTTCATGCAGTTTATCCATTAACTTTGCTAACCGGTAGTTCAACTTTTCTTGCCATTGTTCTTTTGATGGTACTTCTCCGGTCTTCCAGTTTTGTGCTATTAAAATTCTTGCCGCTGTTGTAGCATACATAAATAATGTCCGTTTTCCTTTTGCAACTCTTGTATTCTATATTATTTATGTATTACAAAAATAGCACTGGTCTTAAGGCAGATCCTTACAGGTCCCACTTCTTTCTATTAGAACTGACAATTTACACTTTCTGATGTTTCATTTTTTTTAAAATCCATTAGATTACTTAAAATTCTTATTCCATGGCTGCTAAATTTATTCACCAGAGAAGGCCTTTTTGAAAGTGTTGACACAGATAACGTAAAAGCTTTGTGAAACAGGATTTCCCTTTGCAGAAGCAGTGTTGATTCCAAGGCATTCAATGAAACTGATCATCAGCAACTAACGGGAAGTACTTCTCCAGTCAATTTTTTTTTTGTATTCACTACCATAAAATGTAAATGATAGGGACTAGCTTAGATTACTTCAAAAAGAATTTAACAAATTCATGGAGCACAGGTTTATCGGCAGCCATTGATCCTGATTAGAAGCTTGCAGCCAAAGAATTAGCCACTGATTTTACATCAATATGTATTGTAGAAGATAATACTTTCAACTGCTATATCTCCAGGCTTTCTGCCCCTTCCTTTTCCTATCTTCTGGAAACTGTTCTGCATCCTCATGCTGCCACATAAAGCTCCTCTTGTCCACAGGATCCATTTGAAGCTTTAATTCCAGTCAGACAACTTTCCCTTTCCTCATGAAGATGGACTGCAAACATTCTGACAGCTTTGCTTACCAAGTAACTGGAATGTTCAGGAACATACCATACCATCCTACAAGCTCCGCCAATCGCTATCAGGGGCTTCACAAGCATAAGTATAATACAATATAGATAGCCAATTGCATCCTTCCCCAGCATAGTGCCCATCAAATGTTTGGGCTACAGCAGCTCAGGAGATTTAACAGAAGCTAGATATGGTCTGATGACTCTCTTTTGTTTTTTAAGCCTTGAATTGCAGCATCATGGTTGCGGTTGTGCTTGTGTTACTAATATAAACCAACGACAGGATACAGCAGCCCTAGAGATATGTTGAATTGCAACTCCTATCAGACACAGTCTGTAGTCATGCAGCCTCTGGAGGGTATCAGGTCAGGGAAGGTTGGCCAAGAGGACTTTTGCCTTCAAGTACTAGATTCTGATACTCAAATACCAAGCAAAAAAGATCATCATCACAACTATGCTTTGAGCTTCCCAAAGGCAAAGGCAACAGTGGCCTGTTAAAAATCAGAATGCAGGACTAGCAGGAACTTGGTGGATTCAGCAAGGCAACTGTTTCTTTTGTTGAAAAATCAAAACAAACCCAGGCATGAGAGAGAATTTAAAAATATAACTACTGT
Source organism: Lacerta agilis (assembly GCF_009819535.1). Lineage (NCBI taxonomy): Eukaryota > Metazoa > Chordata > Lepidosauria > Squamata > Lacertidae > Lacerta > Lacerta agilis. The sequence goes on from NC_046315.1 coordinate 71,881,281, forward strand.
ATGACAATTATGTAGGTTTAGACCTTTTTTTTAAAACACAAAAATCATCTAGATGCTCTTCTCCCGGCACTTTTCCTTATTCTGCTTCGCTATTATGTGTCAGAGTTTTATTTTCTGGTGTTAAACTTGGAAACAACACGAACCCAGGAAAATCAGGAAAGGCAAGAGAAAGTCTGCATCCACATGACAGTAGCTACCTCAAAGATCATGGCTGTATCTTCATTCTTTCTCATCTGTTCCAGTATAGGGAGAACCAGAGGAGCTTCTTTGCGCATATGTATCTCTGAACATATATCCCAAAGTAATTGAGTAAAATACCAAAGGATGACTTTCTGTCAAAACATGCTTCATGTCACACTTTCCATTTCAAAATGGTCATATTTTAGTTTCAGGTTATCCAAAAACAGACAAGACTACAGTATTTGAAATCACGTCACTTACGTCTGCAGCAGTTATCACAAGCACTTGAACTCGCACTTTGAAAACAAAAGGCATATGACACATGGGTTCATATTTCTGCACAGAATATCACTAGTGCTAAAGCTGATGGCTTGGTTGAACAGACAAAAACTATCAGTGACAGTAAATTTGCAACACAGCGTCAGCATGACAGTTTAATAAATCGCTGGCAGGTTACCACATATGTGCCTCAAACAAATTAATAGCTCACCTTCTATTCCTCTGCATCAGAATATGGATAATACTGGACTGATAGTAACCATCCCTATGCCAGACAAGGAAACAGAAGTCCCAGGGGGCCTGCTGACATGCAAATGGTGATGAACACTGAACTCAGTAAGCTACAAGGCCTACCTTTTCCCACCATCATGCTAAACAGGAGTCAACATTTCACTCTTGCCATAACAACTATATCACCACCCTCAGGCGAGCGCAACAAGCAAAGAATCCTTACACCCAACTTTACAGTTGCTGGGGCGGGTTCATCCCAAACACTTGTGCACCAATGATCCCCACCCCTTGCCAAGCTCCAAGGTTGTGAGCAGGGCTTGGGGTTGCTTGGTTGCTTGGAGGCAGGTTGTTGCCCAGTCCACTCTACCTCGGAACGGCCAAACTTGCAAGCGGGGCCAGCCCACCCATGGGGCAAGGTGAAGTGACTGCCTCGGGCAGCAGGGTCCACAGGGGCAGCAGATCTAGATCTGCCACCTCCTCAGCAGCCCCCACCCCCAGTGCCGCCTCTACAGTGGCTTATCGGCCAATAGCAGGTGCTAATGGTCTCCTCTTCCCACCCCTAGGGAGGAAATGGTGGGGGCTGCCCTCTGGGGCCTCCTGAGATCTGCACCTGCCTGCTGTGATTCAGAACAGGTCCCAATCCCCCGCTCCACCCCATGGCAGCCTTTGGTTCCTACTTTAACCATCAGCTAAGCTTGATTTGACCCCCACCAGCCCTTTCCTGATGTAGGTCTATGCTCCTTCCATTTGTTCCCTATGTAGAGCTTCATTCACTCCTTCTTCCCTGGTGGGGGCTGCAGAGTGCCTTTGGTGTGCAAAGGTAGGGCACACCCAGCATGCCTTGCCAAGTCCAAGTCATTTAACGCTCTGCTGGAAAGGCAGGTGGAGGTGGTGGTGGGGATGAACATGGAAATCACTTTTTTAATTATTATTTTGCTCAGCTTTCAATGCCAGTCAAAAATTGCAGGCCGCTGTTTATAAAGCGTCTACAAATGGCCACACGGATTACTGGAAAAGCAATGAGGCTTAGCTAATGGATGTGATACCAGTGAGGGGGAGAAAAAATACTGGCACTGCCTCCAAACTGCAGAAAAAAACATGATGGCAGTCATATCCTGCATATGTGCCATCTTGCTTTCAGCCATCCACCCACAGAGGCCATCACCAAAGTAATTAAAATTTAACTGCCTTGCAGTCAGAAGCATTTAGAAAACACATCCGTCCCATTTCTCAACCAGAATTATCCCCCCACACACACAAATAATCAGAAAGCCATTTAACAGATTCCCCTCCTTTCCTGCAAGAGATTATATACTCTTCTCTGTCCCTCTCTGTTACCAACCAGTTGCAAGCTATCGGCGCTAGTGATTCATTGAAACTTCTCTGCTAAACTAGGATCTCTGCCATCATTTTACAGTCAACGCTGATTAAAGAAATTAGGCAACACTGCAAACAGAAGTCAGCCTCTCTGGCACTACTCGGGAGAACTGTGATGGCAAATTCACACATATGGGCTTTCACATAGAGCAATCTACAACAGCTTGTTCTCGGACATTAGAAAACGAGGCACTGTTTAATGGGTATCTGTTTATTATGGAAATATTGAATCATACCATGATGAAGCATTGCCAAGCTCATATCTCTGCAAGCGGGTTGCGAAATATGTTCCAGGGCAACCAAAGTTTTAAGAAACCCGGCTGCAGGTTTGGGGGCAGCCCTGGGCAAAGCATCTGAAGGTGGGCCCTCTTTTCTCTGTCAATGGGCCCTGAATGTGATGGCAGAGTTCCAAGCACCACTTGCCAGCTAAGTCTTTTTATCCTTGCAATTTTGCACAATGCCTAGAACAGCAAGCTTGGTGGCACTTTAAGAAATTAAAAGCGTAGCTAGATTCAGCCACCTGATGCTACTCACAAGTGCTGGGTCGAGGGGAAGGGCCTGACCAGGGGTCGGCAAACTTACCCGGCCTTGGGCTGGTTCCTCTGGCGCCGATCACGCAGCAGGCCAGAGGGCAGGGGAGCACGCACCCATAGGGCACGCACTCGCTTTTTCCGGCGCACTTCTGGCACGGTGCCGGAAATAGCTTGTGCGCATGTGCAAGCATCATTTCCGGTGCACTTTCGGGTCTGTGGAGGCCCGTGCGCACGTGCACAAGCTATTTCCAGCACCGCGCTGACCCAGAAGTGCGCCAGAAATCACACTTGCGCATGTGCACAAGCTATTTCCGGTGCCGCGCCGACCCGGAGATGGGCAGCCGTGCCGCGCCAGTAAGAATTCAACATGTAATCTTTTAACATTGCTATTCTTTGGTTATCGTTTGTTTTTTGATTCAGTGTTCTTTTTTTCTTTTGTATAGATGTAATAAAGTAAATAATTTTTTTTTAAAAAAAAGAGCGGGTGGCGGTCACTGCAGGCCAGATAATTGGCACACTCGGGCCATATCCGGCCCACAGGCCTTAGTTTGGGGACCCCTGGTCTTGACCACTGCTCAAGGATGTCAGGTACAAATGCCAGGCTCCTCAAAAGCTCACCAGGGGTTCCATAATTGAAAATGTACGACAAGCAAGCTTCTGTGAAAGACAGCTTGCTCATCACTGCTGATCTTCCATTGCAATACATTGTCTCAACAGAGCATTTATTTTGCTCTCACAGACTCATTTCACATATGAGCAGCAGTAGGGCATAGCTTTTCCCTTTTCTTGCGAGGAATCCTATTCGGAATAAGGGAATTTCCCTTTTTAAAAAGGGAAAAGTTGACAGCTATGCAGTAGGGGCTTGGCCAGAGCTGTATGAAAACTGAGAGTTACCGGTACCCTAGAAAACTTTCCAGAATGCTCTGAAAAATGTAGTACAGGTAGTTGTTGTATTGCAGACATGTCAGAGTTTACGTGAATTAAAAAACAAACAAACAAACAAACCGAAAACTTGAATAACTGAAAACCATTATTTTCAATTATTCCCCATATATGATAAATGCTCTAAACCAGGGCTGTCAAACAGGTCGATCGTGATCTACCGGTCAATCGTGGGTGCCCCGGTTGATCAACAACTTTGGGTCTTCCTCCTCCCAAAAAGCTCAACAATTTTGGTCAATCCAATGGGTAGATCACAACCAGTTTTTTATAGTGGGAGTAGATCGCAGTGTCTTGGGAGTTGGACATGCATGCTCTAAACATTCAAACATAAGATGTATACACTAGGGTGGGGTTGGGAAAAGTTTCTTTGCATCCCACATTTGAAACTTTCTAATTCTCAAATGGATGGAGGAAACTGAAAGCATTGCGTCAGTTTTGTGGAACACTTAAGGGAGCTCTTTAGCAGCAAAACGAAAGAGACTGGATACTTTTTCTTTTATGCATTCCTAAGAAGAAAGAGTTCTATTGCTCTCTATTTTTATAATGCGGACCCTCAAACAGTCACGAATCCCAAGCTTTCTGGTGCACGTATGGGGGAAGTACACATGATTTGCATGGGATAATGCATTCTAAGATAATGCACTGAGTAGCTCCACAATAGGTATGGGGAACCTGTGGTCCCCCAGATGCTGTTGGACTACAACTCCCATCAACCTTGACCCATGAGGCTCATGGGAGTTGGATGAAGGTGTCAGGTTTGGGCTTGGGTGACAAAGACTGCCATCAGAAAACACAATCTGTTTTGACAGGATTTATTTCGAAGTAAATATACTTGGAATTAAGGTGAGAGAATCAATTTCTCAGCTAGCCATGATGGTCTCAGCCTACAGCTATTGTGAAAATAATAAGAGTACCTTACAAACATCGTGAACAGAATTATGAACAATAAAGTCTCAATCAAGACAGTTATTCAACTACTGCCAGGACTTCTTCATTTTTTTTAAAGAAAAAAAAAGCCTAGATTTACGATTGATCAGTTAGAAAGATATCTACATGCATTTTCCCACCAGACATAAATGTTCTCTTTAAGAACAATGTTGCTAGTGTAGTTTGAAGCATGCATAATTTACAGCATTTGAGGAAACGAAAAAGCACCTTCAAGGAGCTTTTTTATTTAAGATATATTCTGCTGTCATAAGATGCTCATGTGCCTTTGTGAAGTATTCAAGGCCTTTTCAAAATGAATGTTCCCCATAAACATGCTATCTAAGTCTACAGGACTGAGGAACAAGTACTGGATATATAATCTAGGGGTTGTTGTTGTTTTTGTTTTAAAATACAGCAGACGCTCACACTTTATTCAAACGATGTCTAGGTTTACAAGAGATCTCAGAGGAAAAGAAAAGCCCGCTGTCTGGTCAAGGCGGCCTGCGCGCCTGTTTTTCCTCAAAACAAATCCCATATGCCCCAGCAAGACACCTACAGATGTGCCGTATCCTTACCAACTAGAGGGTTGTTTCTTTTCCCTGCCAACTCAAGCTCCTGCATGACACAAAACCAGTGCCCAGACAACGCCACAAATTGAACAAAAAACAGCAACCTCCATCCGAGTGGGACCCGCACGGCAGTTGTCCTCAAAGATGTCTCCAAGACGGCATCCGCCTTCAAAGCGCAGCACGTCCAGCTTCCACCCCCCCCCCGCCGCCGCCCTCAAAAAACGTCAAAACAAAGCATTTTTTTAACAAGAAAAAATGGCAAGCATCCTTACCCAAAGAGGTAGGGCACGTATCTTTTGGAGGTCTCTCTCTCTCACACACACACACAAACACACACTCTTTCTCATCTAGGCTGCTCCTTGCAAAACAGGAGAGTCAACCAGATAGGATGCGCTACTACTCGGCCACCTTTCCTGCCTCCTCAGGGCCCCGGCCACCACCCGTCTTGTTTTGGCTGCGTTTTGTCTGCCGCAGGGATTCGACACACACACACACACACACACACACACGGGGCTGGGGGAGAGAAGCGCCCCTTTGCCAAAAGGAAACCCGCTTACCTCGCCCCAGGTGAGCCGCTGCTCTTCTTCACCAAGGCTCGCGCCACATGCTGGACGGGATTCCAAGCCCCCGCCCCGTCCGGGGAGACGCTGCAGCCCCTCCTTCCTGCTGCGGCTGCTGCTCCCCACACCCCAGGGCAGCCTCTGCCGCTGCAGCAAGCCCGCCACCCAAACGCGCGTACACCCAGCCGGCTATGACGCCACAAACCAGCCAGGCTCCTCCGGCGGCTCTTCAGCAGCTGCGCCGCCCTCTACAGGAGAGACGCGCCCAGCGCAGGCCGCAGGCCCAATCCGGCCGGCGCCTCGCGCGCTCCGTGCAACCCTCTACAGTAGCTCTCCCTTTGCTCACTTCTTTGCACGGCTGACTTTTGAGGAACCGCCCAGAGAGCCGGGTTGCAAGAGACCACGCCTTCGATTCTTCACCGAGCACGATGACGACACGAGTCATCTCGGTAACTGGAGTCATACATGGAGTCCTCGTTTTTTAAATGCTGCATCCTGACCGGTCCAGTAGGCCCAATATATTTTTACACATGTATTTTTACATATGTATGTGTACCGAACTCAGGTCATGAAGCAGAAAGCCGCAAGGCCGTTTGTTAAAATGCACCATCCGTGGTCAAATGTGCCGATTATTCAATTGTCCCTAGAAGTGACTACAGTACAGCCACCTTGTTCTCCCTCTTAACACCATAATAGGGAGAGGAGGAAAACAAAATTGGATCAGTGAATCTGGGAGGGAATAGAACTTGTAAAGTGGCTAACGTCTGCCACGGTTCTAACAAAACCCACAGCGCCACCCGCGTCCTAGTTAAGAGACGAATTACAGTCGGACAAATTGCCAGGTCTAGATGGCATCCATGCAAGTTATCAGACACACCTCCCCTCACAGATAATGAGGTACTTTATTCAAGTCAGCACTATGCACTTCAGAGATATGGAGCACCCGGGCAGAGGCAGAATGAAAGCTTTGGGGTGTGCATGTGTGAAATGGGGTGTGTACTCCTCTCCCAAAAGCACATTAACTGAGCATGCACCTTTGCCTTTCTCTAATGTAAACAAGAGACCATTGCATTAAATGAAATACACACACCCGTACCTACCTTTAAAGTGGGGAGCTTATATTCATTTCCACATCTTAAGATTTCATACGGCAGATGTAAGTCAGTGAAAATTGTTCCTGATCCTATTTAGAAATGCTCTGCTCAGCATTTTATTTGTTTACAAAAGAGTATTTGTTAGAAAGCTTGCTGCACCTTATGATGAACCTTTTATCATTTTAATGTTTTTGTATGTCACCTTGGACATACATTTTTAAAATAAAGCTCATGTCACCACAAACTTGTTAGCCATCAAGGTACCAAGAATGATGTTGGGAGTTCTTTGTTGAACACAGTAACTGTGTTCAAGACAGATAGTAAAAGAATTGTGATCTTCAATTCCAATACATAATGGAAGCATGCTTGACTGAAAAGGGAAAATTTAGAAAGCAACATCAAAATGTCCTAGTTCCGAAACTATTGCCAATGGAATAATACCAGTTGATATCTGGTAGACTACATACAGTCATAACACTCCACATCCAAATCTTGGCAGTTTCTCTGGTGATGTTATTTCTAGGAGTCTGCATGCAAATACACATCCCCATCCGCAGAGATACAGCTAGTTCCACAGGACTTGGCTTGGTTGAGCATAATTATTATTAAATTTATACACCATCCTTCATCCAAAGATCACAGGGCGGTTTACAGTATAAAAACACATAATAACAAAAACCCCAGTAACCACCCCCAACACATTTAAAAGCCCATAGACTGTTTAAACAGTCAAAGGCCTTGGTGAAGAGGAGTATTTTCACCACCCTGGGGACAGCATTCAACAAATGGGGAGGCACTGCAGAAAAGGCCTGTTCTGGTGCTGCTACCCTTCAGACCTGTCATGGAAGCGAGACATGAAGGGCCTTAGATGAGGATTGCAGGGGCTGGTAGGTTCATATAGGGAGAGGCAGTTCTTGAGATACTGAGGTCCTGAGTTGTTTAGCGCTTTATAGGTCAAAACCAGCACTTTGCATTGGGCCCAGAAACTAATTTGTTGTGCCAGGATTCGTATTATATGCTCAAACCGTCTTGCCCCAGTGAGCAACCTGGCTGCTGAATTCTGCACCAGTTGAAGTTTCCAAACTGTTTCCAGAGGCAGCCCCTTGTAATAATGCATATAATGCATTGCAGCATGGTTATCACGCTGGTTCCACATCTGGACATCCCTTCCTAGATCAGAATACCTATCCCTTATGGGAACAAGCTGGCTGACAACTTCTGTATCACTGCAGAATACTAATAAGAAAGGCTAATACAAGAATACTTTATAACTTGGGAGACAAAACTTATCCAACCATTGAACCCCAAGAGGAAGTAATCCCAAAATGAAGCATTTCAGGTGAAGGACTCTAAAGTGCTTATGAAGATGCAATATATTTTATTTAAAATGTGATCACCACAAATGGCCAGATTTTATTTTCACTGTAGTAGTTCTAGCATTTAGCAGCTTCAGGCATTCAGTACTTAGAACAGAAATAATTTCCATAGAAGTGAAACAGAGTTCAGGGAAATGCAGAAGATAATTTCTTTATTCCAGTCTTTAATCTCAAGGTGTCAGTGCATCCAATATTGCATCCAATATTGCCCCTGCTTGCTGCTTCGTAATGGAGAGGCTTCAGTATCCCTTTCTTCCTCTGAATCTTGCTCTGTTATCCAGCTTTTAAGAAGAAACAAGTTTTATATTACAACCATTAACACTCTAATACAACTACCAGTTTTATTGGTGCCTTACAAAAAGGCACTAGAGACAGAACCATTAAAAAGTTATGACCCTTAGTTTATTTTAAATTGTTATATGCCATCATTCCCAGATTTAAGATAAAAATGCAATTAAAAACTCACCAAATAAAATGAACACAATGAAAACAATAAGCTCAGCAATAAAAAAAAACAATTTTTAAGGCCATAAGTCTCACCAGCCTCAGGAAGTCACTGCAATTGAGGTAACTACACTATGAGGATCCCTAGCTGTTGATAATTTTACCATATATATTCACAGCAGTCAATAATGAAGAAAGCATGTGCTGATAAAAAGATCTTAACTGGAAATGGGGATTATATAGAGAGGGGGCATATATAACGTGTGTTGTTTCAAGCTGGTACAGTCTTAGAAAAACAGCAGTGCATACTGGATATGTTCATACCAGTCTCCACATATCCATCAGATAACAACAGGCTGTGGCAATATGCATCAGCTGCAGTTTTCAAACAATCTTCAAGTGAAGTGCCATATTAAAACATTCACAGCAGTCAATCCTCAAACTTATGAAAGCACAAGTTAGCATGGTGAGATTTCCTTGCTCTAAAATGGGTCAGCTGCACAACAGATGCACTTGTTAAAAGGCACACCTTGTCACTGACGCTACCTGTTTTTCCAGAACTCTAAGGCTCTGAAGATGTTTCAGTGCAGTGTGTACTCAAAGAAGACATAAATACCAATTCTCCCAAAAGCATTGGGTTTGCCCAACAGCATAACCCCCATCTTGTCTGGATTTAATTTACATCTGTTTAACCTCACCCATTATCCCATAGTATCCAGACACTGCTGAATTTAGGGCCAAGACCAGTGGCCACTCATGGACACTGAAAGAAATAAACAGCTGAGTGTCTTCAACATACTGACAACACCCAGCTTCAAAACTCCGGGTAATTTTTTTATAGCACAGAGACTTGACAGACAGTGCAGATCAATTCCTATGGTGTTGAACTACCCTCCAATTAAGACATTCCAAATGCAGTCCCATGAAATGATTTATATCATTGGATTATGAGCCCAGGCAGCCAGGCAAGAAGTTCAAGCTACTACAAGAATGTTTTGGCTTATAGTATAAAAAGTTACTAAGCAGTCAGTGTAGAGCTGACACCTCCTATGCAGATGACTGAGAGAAAATTGGATGCTGAGCTGACGCCAACGCCAACCCTGTCTCCAAGGACATGGAGATGCCAGCACTTATGCAAACAAATATTGCACACCCAACCCATTCAAAAGAGTGCCTGGATGCCTGCCCAGTCCCTGGACTCTGGCTGGCTGCTATGCTAAGAGCTGTCCCTGCCCTGCTCTTCAAAAAGAAGATACAGGGGGCATGTTGGTTGTTGGATCAATGTCTTAACTTGAGCGTTACCATGTGTCTATACCTATTATGACCTCCTGCACCTTCAACCTGTGCCTTACTTATGTACCAATTTGATTCATGTGTTAAAATCTCTTGCAGAAACTGAACGGGGAGTTCATATTGTTCTTCTGGCAGCGAGTGCCAGGACATCATGCTTCTTTTATTTATTTTAAAATATGGTTAACTTTTCCTCAATAAATTTCTGTATGTTGTTGTTCAGTCGTTCAGTCGTGTCCGACTCTTCGTGACCCCATGGACCAGAGCACGCCGGGCACGCATATCTTTCACTGCCTCCCACAGTTTGGCCAAACTGTATATTTTAACCTAATATTTACCTAAACTGCCACACTAAATATCCCATGGCTTTTATTTTAGCTGTTACCTTTCATGATCAGTGGAACAATAATGCTACTGTAAATAAAACAAAAGCAACACTTGCAAGCAATAACAAATTTGTAACACCCTTGATATTGTTACAACACCACCCCAATCTCCACAAGTGGTGCAATATTCCAGGGGCTGCAGGTGTGCTTACCTTGGTCTGCGTTCCCTTTTGGGGCAATGAGACACAACAGAGACTCTGCTGTTTTTTTAATATATGGTTTTATTTGCACATATATACAACTTGCACCTAGATGAAGGGATTGCAGAGCACTCACATCCTATGAGGGCCTGGCTTCCCCCTTAAGGGCAGCACTGGATTCAAAGGTGAGCAAAAGCCATCCTCTGTCTCTCTTACAGCCTGTCATATCCCCAGCTCACATGGAGGCTGTTGGCAGTGAGATGGAGGGGCAAAAGTCCAAGGACATCCCCACAGCCTAGTCATTCAAAATTGAAACCCTAAACCTGGCTTTTGCCTCTGCCCACTAGCACCCAGCAGAGAAGGGGTCCCAATACCCTTGCCTGGCAGTCTTGCCCTCTGATGGTTTTCTTGATGGGCATCACCAGCCTTTGCCTCCTGCTCATGGCCCATCCAGTTAGCTCTGCACAGCTGGCTTGGCTTGTTAGCATAACTAAGTCGATGGGGTTTCTGTTTTCGGCAAAGTTTAATCAAACTCTGATTAATTCTAACTTTTACTACATCCAGAAATTATGAGGAGGATCTGACACTCAGGAATTTAGGGGAATTTGGCCCCCAACAAACCTGTAACAATTAAAAATATTTCAATCGTGTCTTATATGTAACATACTATGGTACATATTTTTAAACGTGACCACAATCTGCAGTACAATTCACCCACTCACCAATGATCTTTTGCATTCAAAAAATGAAACTAGTAATCCTCTGCAGTGGCCTTCCTTCAAGCACAGTTTGGGCCCTTTCCCTTCCTGTCATAAAAGATATTAAAGTGAGCAGCCAGCATATTTATTCAGCAGGCACACAAGTTGTATCAAACATAAAATCTTCCCAAGGCAGGTTGCCTTGTAACAAACAATTTAAAAGAACACAAGAGCCTACAGCAGGAAAATGTGTTTAAAAGCAACTAGGTAGGGCTCAGCAGGACCTAAGAAGAGTTTGGATTTGATATCCCGCTTTATCACTAACCTAGGGAGTCTCAAAGCGGTTAACATTCTCCTTTCCCTTCCTCCCCCACAACAAACACTCTGTGAGGTGAGTGGGGCTGAGAGACTTCAAAGAAGTGTGACTAGCCCAAGGTCACCCAGCAGCTGCATGTGGAGGAGCGGAGACACGAACCCGGTTCCCCAGATTACGAGTCTACCGCTCTTAACCACTACACCACACTGGCTAAATGAAACTTTGTGGAATGAAAAGGTCTTCACAGCACACTGAAAGACAGCAAGAAATGGGGTATTTCCCCTGGCGACAAGCATTTTACAACCAATTTTCCCAATCTCATCTGAACTAATGGTAGGCCAGTCTCTGAAGCCATTCACTACCTGCAGACCCTCCAAGTGCCCCTATTTTCCAGGGACAATCCTAGATTTACAGATGCCTTCCTGGTTTTTTATTCGATCCCAGAACGTCCCACTTTTCCTTAGGACGCCCCTATTTCCATCAGAGAAATGTTGGGAGAGTATGGAGCTATTCAGTGCTGGGTTGTTTTTTGGGTTTATTTGGTTTTTTGAAAAAGGGATGCTGGAACTCACAATGAACACCTCCCTTGTTCTCTTATAATGTCAACAGTTTCCACCTGAGGTGCCAAAACTCCATTCTGTTGAGTTCCGGCTGGGGGGAAAAGCCCTGCAGTTATGCAACCCAAGAGCCAAGGAGATAACTAATTACACAACCTTTAGAAGACATTTTAAGTCGTGATGTTTTTGTATAGCTGCCCAGAGTGGCTGGGACAACCCAGTTAGATAAGCAGGGTATAAGTTATTTATAGTATTATTATATTATGACCAAGGTGTTCCTATTTTCATCGGAGAAATGTTGGAGGGTATGTACCTGAATGACACAGTCACTCTCCAGCAGGCAAGTCCTCAGGTCCTCACGCACCCCTGCGCACGCGCGGAAATCCTTCTCTTTATCCTCATAGTACTTGGGCATCGTGGCGGCCGGTTTCCGCCTGGCGCCGCTTTTCGGTGTTGTCTCTCGACTGGCGGCGCCTTCAGCAACCTCAGCCTCTGCCCACCGCAGCCCCAGCAACAGTGTTGGCCGCCATCTTGGCCGACCCTTCTCACCTGCTCAGGGAGTTACTGAAGGGTCGCAGGGAACTACACGTCACTTCCTGTTTCCCCTCCGAGGAGCCATTTTTTTTACATATACAAGTACATTTAATAGACCTGTTCTTTTTTAGTGTAGAGGTGATTTGCCAGTGGCATGTCCATACAAAAAAAGCAGCAGCAGCAAACGGATGAAGTTTCTCTTCTATTGAAGGTCGCATCTCCTCTTGGGTCGAAGGCTGATATGTTTACGGCAGCGACTCGTGTCTTTGCTGCTACCATTTGTAAGAAAGGAAGGAGAATCATAGAATGTCAGGGTTGGAAGGGATCCCCAGGATTCTCAAGCGAAACTATCCATGATCCGTCCTTGAGAACGTCCTGCCCAACCACGGCTTCGTTTAAAAGTTTTGCTGTTTGCCGTCAATTTCTACGCAAGGGAAGGGGAAAGAAATTGTTCAAGCACAGAATGTAAAGTGAGGGGATGCTCTTTTTTTTTTTTTTTGCTAAAGCTCTGAGTGCGCAACCGACACCTAACCGTCGTCCTCTCCACCATCCGGTTTGGGCGGGGCCTACCCGTCATACACCTCGGCGCGCCTGCGCCTTGGGGGGGGGCCTTTTGCCGGAAGTTACTGAGGAAAACACGCAGATCAGCTGCTGTGAGTTGGCAGCGGCGGCGGCTGATAGGCGGCAGAAGGCGTTCCTGTTGGAGGGTGGGGAGGAGGGGAGCGCGCCCCTCTACCTTCCGCTCCCCCCCCCCCGGCAGCGTCGCCGCGTGAGGGACGCAGGACGTCGGGGCCGGGAGCCGCAGTGCTGCGCGTGGCGGAAGCGGCCACGACGTTCCGTGAGTTCTTTCGCTCGGGGTTCTGGAACGCTCAGGTTCCGCGTCCCTTCTGAGTCCGCGCTTGAGGCGGCAGGGGCTGCGGGCGCCCTCCTTCTGGCCCCTCCCTCAGCTGCACCTGCTCCCCGCATGCACACGCACCCCCTACACCCGTGTCGAGCCAGTGTTAACGAGGGGGCACTTGAGGTCGTGTGAAATGATCCATACCCACTTAGCCACTGACACACCAGGTGGGGTGGGGTGAGGTGGGACAGGCTGCTCGAAACTCGTTGGGTTTCTGCTAAAAGTGACCAGCTGCCTTTGCCCTGATTTATAATCCACTCGTAGGAAAAAAAAAAACCCGCACCCAGTCAGCTGGCTGGGTGACATATTCTCAAACTACCGGCTGTTACGTCTTTTCTTAACTATTTCTGTTCTGTACCCAGCTAGATGGGCGGGGTATAAATAATAATTTGTTCTTCTTCACCTTTGCAAGCCTTCGTTCGCTGCTCTTTATTCCCTCTCCAGTCTCCTTGACTGGCTCACTTTCCTTCCGCATCCATGTCCACTGTGCTTTCTCCATTCCCAGCCCTCGCTAGCCATTTGGGAATCTTGTACAGTATTGTAAGTCATTGAGATGGGGGGAGGGGATAGTAGCTAACTTGTTACTTGTTTGCTTGTTTTTCCCTTTTAAGCCTGATGCTGGAACTTTCATCCTTGTTCATTTCAAACTCTTAAGCACTAGAGTTGCTTGGCATTTGAGAAATGCATATGGCGGAGACTGATTTTTAACCCTTTGTTAACAAACTTGTAAAGCTTGGTGGTGGAGACTTTAGGGGTGCTTCATGAAGTCATGGTGCAGGATCTGGTCCTTGCTTAGGCCTCATTTTCAGTGAGATGGAAAATGTGTTTGGTACCAGAAACATACATCTCTAATCATAGGCAAAGGTCAAGTGGGAATATGCGAGAGTAAGGCTTGTGGTTGCAACAATGAGCTGTGGGGTTCTTGCTGCATCTGAACTAGGCCTAGATGGTGGGAAGAAAGACTCCACTCCAGTTTTTGTGTGTGGAGGGAATTTATTAGTATGGAAGAGCATTTATTGGGGGGAAAGCCTAAAAGGAGAATAGTCAGGACTTCCACAAAGGAAGAAGGTTATCTTTAAATGATGGTGTGTACTGTATCATATATTTCAAAATGTGATAAGCCAGCCTTATGCATTTGGAGGCTCTCTGGCTCACTCTGCTGGATGAAGCCCTGAACATCTTGCTCTGAAGTCCTGTCCTGACAACACCACTGCTTGCATGTATGTAACAGCCACAGAGTCAGGGTTGCAACAAGCTGTTAACAATGGCAACAGGCCAGAGTGAATTTAAGGAAACAGTCTGTGATCTTAAGTATGTCTACTTGGATATCCAGTTGGTGCCAATGGTTGTTCTGTGATTGCAGCATTACTTGAAAGCAAACTCTGTAGTAGTTGTACAGATTGTTGAAGGGCATTTGCTCATCCCAGCTCTGCTCACCTGTTCCGTTTCCTTCTGCCAACTTTCTTCATCCACTGCTATACCACCATAACTAGCTACATTGATGCATCCTCTATTTTGAACAGACTTTTAGCCTATTGTGGGTAGAAAAGAGTAGGATTGAGCTTTGTATGCAGTTGCCAAGTGTTAAACTATGTGCTTGCGAAGCCCTCTGGGACTAAGGAAGGAAGGAATATGGTTATGATTACATCCATGTCCTTGCTCTTCTAAAAGAGCAAAGAAGGAGATTGCAGGTGTCCAGGTTTGTGCAGTTACTGGTTACTGACAGATCTTGAACTTGATATGAGCTGTGTCCACTGTTAAGACATTGCATCACACAGTTACATTGCATTGTTTTCAGGTAGGGTAAAGAACAAAGTGGGGTCATGTGACAAGGGTGTGTCATTCTAAGCCTGCTCAGAGGTCAGTAAGATCCACTAGATTCCAAGAGAGCATGTCTGCAGTTGAGCTTCAAAAGACCCTCATTGGAAGTCGTTCCCAATTATTATTATTATTGCTCAGCTGGTATTACAAAGACTCACCTTGCCTGTGACATGCTTTATAGCAAAATTCTCTGTTTATTTGGCAGCAATCCCCAATTTGTTCTTTGGTGTTCACTCTGTGATATGTGCGTTTAAGGATTGTAACCTAAATGTTATAACTTGCACATTTATATTGTTTGTTTTAAAAAAATCCATTGGTCTGTTTTCTTTCCCTTTCAGCAAGATGTTGCCTACCACGTCTCTTAATTCCCTCGATCATGACAACGGCTCCTTAAACTCTAGGGAGGCAGCCAGGCACACAGCAGGGTTCAAGCGCTACAAATACTTGAGGAGACTCCTTCACTTTCGGCATATGGACTTTGAGTTTGCTCTGTGGCAGATGCTGTATCTATTCACTTCACCACAGAAAGTGTACAGGAACTTCCATTACAGGAAACAAACAAAAGACCAGTGGGCAAGAGATGACCCGGCTTTCCTTGTGTTGCTGAGTATCTGGCTATGCGGTGAGTGCCTGAGAAATTTATTGAATACCGTACAGGGAATAGTTGACCAGAGCTGGGCTTGCTCCAGAAAAATACAACATTTGTACTGCTGTAGCTTTTTCTGTGTAAAACTCATGCTTATATAATTTCATTCAGTGGGGAACATATGTTCCTACACATTCCCTCTTGCGCCTCATGCTTGAAAACAGTAAGCAGTGAATAAACTATGATTGCAATACCTGCCACATCCACACTGATAAAGATTCCCTCACATTTTGGCTTCAGTTACTTCATCCTGCATTCCAAAGCAAATCTGTTCTTTGCATTGCATGGTATTAAAATTCTCAGTTCTGTGATCCCTGGCATGTGACAAAGAATGGCGAGCCCTAAGTCAGGCATAGGCAGACTTGGCCCTCCAAATGTTTTGGGACTACAACTCCCATCATCCCTGACCACTGGTCCTGTTAGCTAGGGATGATGGGAGTTGTAGTCCCAAAACATATGGAGGGCCGAGTTTGCCTATGCCTGCCCTAAGTGATAAAAATCCAATTACCCTTGCAAAATTATGAGGCAGGCAGAAATTTTGCCATCTGAGAACTTAAGTTGTGGATTTGTTTGTTGTGCAACAATGCGTGATTGGCTTTTTTATGAACAGAAAGGTTTAACTTTATTTGTGTTGATGTCCCACATCCTACACAAACATGTGCCAGAGATCACACAGTTGCCCATTTCTTGCTTTATTTGTGTACATGTAGTGAACTCAGCCCACACATTTTACTCTTGCAAATTCTAGTTGTATGCATATAATCAACAATTTTATGCTGTAAGCCTTAAACAGCACAGCACTAAACATGCTACAAGTACTGTTCCAGTAAAATTAAGTGGAAAAAATCTGAGAGCAAATGGGTATTGTTTCAACCTACTTGTGTGTCAAGAGTTAATCCTCTCTCTCTGCTGTTTGTATTCCTCCTTCAGTATCCACTATAGGATTTGGCTTTGTGTTGGGCTTGGGCTTTGTTGAAATGATAAAGCTGCTGCTCTGGGTCATCTTTATAGACTGCGTAGGAGTTGGCCTTCTAATTGCAACTTTCATGTGGTAAGTCTTTAAAACAACCCAAGTACAGTTGGATGTGTTTTTTGACATGTTTAATCTTGCTGGAACCTTCAGCTACAGTCCTAAGCTTGACTACTTGTAAGGAAGAAGGGTTTAAGTAGACTTGTTTCTCATCTCTGGGCTAGATGTGTAGTGCTGTTCCAGCAGAAGGTTTTGATTCAAAATCTGGCAAAAAGAAAATACTTAATGTATAAGTATATATGCTGGGCGGTTATGTACTTAAATATCAGGGTGTTTCTGAAGGTAGCCATGGAAATGGAAAACTACTCACTGCAGCTGTTAAATTGGCTGCCATCTTTAAAATATTTCTTTAAAATATTTGTGCATTGCAGTGTGAGAGAAAATGTGCAAGGGACTAGGACTACAGTATTATCAAGACAGTACATTCAGCGTTAGTATATACCAGGTCATATTGCATTAGTTATAGGATAGGGGAAGAGCCTTTCCCCTCTTGCCCTGGTTCTGCAGTCTTCTTACTGACATGTACATTTGTTTAGCTGGCTTCTAGCGAATCAAAAACATTTCCTATGTTGTAGTTTTTTCAGTAATCCTTACCAGAGCCCTGTAAGTCCATAAATTCATTTGTGTTCTGATGCAAGTTCTTCAGAATATGACAAAGGGAAAATAGCAAGGATTAATTTTTCTAGGCTGTAATTTCACCAAAAAGTTGAAACTGTCAGAGTTTGCATACTTTTTTTTAACATGTCTGTTCCAAATTCTCTTCCCCCCCGCCCCCCCCCCCCCCGCTCCCCTAGGTTCATCTCCAATAAGTACTTGACAAAGCACCCAAACAGAGACTGTGACGTAGAGTGGGGATATGCCTTTGATGTTCATTTGAATGCTTTTTATCCACTTCTCGTCATCTTACATTTCATACAGCTGTTCTTTATCCATTGTAAGTAAACCTTCCCTTCCCTGACTTGAAGCAATTTTTGCCTTCTCTTGCTTTGTGCTGACACTGTAATTCACCTGGAGGATCCTGGGTGGCTCCATGCCCTATAGCGATGGTGGCTGCTGCGGGATCAAAGAGGCAAAATCCTCAAATTTTCATCTTCTGGAGGAGGAGGCACCCCCTACCCTTCTAGACCAAGATGTTGTCCACAGGCTGGGCTCTGTTCCTGACCAGTTGCTGCCTCGTTTCTTTTTAAGAGAGGTTCCCCCTCCATCTGTTTTTCCCCTCCCTTTCCTTCCCCTATTTCCTGGGCTAGTCGAGGGTGCATGGTGAGTTGTATGGGGGGGGGGTATCACTCCTCAGAGGCTGCTCCCTGCCAACTCAGTGGGAAAGCTGTCTCTCAGAGCTGCTTCAATCTAGCCTGGTGGCAGTTGGTGGCGACTGGTGGTTATTCTGCCCCTTCTTTTCTGACAGTGAGTCTGCAAACCTGGCATTGCTTCATGTCATGGTTTAGTACCACAGCCAGGCTTCCCCCTGCCCCTGAGGAGTCTTCCAGATTGGGTTCCCTCACAACCATGCTCAGTGCTGGTCTGGGAGGAGTGGGGAGATGACCACGTTTATGCTGAGGCAGTTGCTCTTTGGCCTGACCCTTCTGGTGTGTTCACAGTTGCCTCCTCTTGAGGGCAGGCAGACAAGTGCTTAGGCCCATCTTATGTGAGTTTGGAGGTGGCTTCAGGCAAGGTTAGTCTGTCAAAGGACTTGGCCAGCAGCTGAAGAGCTCCGTGGACCTTCTCTAAAGTGTGTCATAGCTTTTCCACAATGAGCTCGTCTGTTTCTGTATCCTGCTGGAGGCAACACCCCAATGGTACACAGCACCCTTTTTGGGACCTTCAGTGAGCAGAAGTTCACTGAGTTAAGAATCTTCCGTTTTCTCTCTTGCAGACGTAATTTTATTGAATTCATTTATTGGCTATTTCGTTGGGAATACTTTCTGGCTGACTGCAATTGGTTATTACATCTATGTGACATTTCTAGGGTACAGTGGTAAGTATCGAAACCTTTGCAACCTAGTTAGCAACAAGAATAGTGCCTTCTTCCCAGTCCTTTTTGCTAAATCCCTGTTTCAGTATGAGTAAACTATGATAACCATCAGGGGAGGGCTCACTCTGACAGCAACTCTACAAGCTCTGCACAGCATCGTTACTTGAAATGCTGTGTAATATGTAGTGGCTTTAACTGACCTGCCATGTGACTCTACATCCCTTTGTGAAAGTACTGCGCTTGCAAATGTGGAGCTAATAGAAGCTATACTGGCATACAGCTGTGCATGCTTTTGTCCCTGTGGGTGAGAAAGTGTGAAGTCAGCCTTCTGTGTTTTGGGGGGGCAGGGAGGGTTTCCCCCTTAGGGGATTTCCTTAGTATTTTTTGCATTCTACAAACCTGCCTTTCTCTACCCTGTTTTTTGTGTGCATGGTGCAGAACCCATATGGGGAGAGCGAGTTTGCTATTGCTGCCTAGGATAGAGTTGGCAGTATCAGTTGGGCAACAGGCAGTGAAATTATGGGCTTTCACTCAATTTTAAACATGGTTTTGTGATGCAGCATGGTTGGAGGGTAGTTGCTGTTGCTCAAGAAACATGTTCGAAGTGCCACAGGCCAGTGGTGCAATCCTTTGGGTTATATATTTATGAACATGCCAGATTCCAAAGAGACAAAGCTTAAGAATGGCGGGAGGACCTGTGGCCGTGCCTTATATCTTGCAGGACTACAGCTCTTCTTATCCTCTGTCTATGCTGCCTGGGGATGCCGAGAGTTAATAATCCAATGACATCAGGGAAGGCCACATTTTAGCCACCCGATTCAAGTTTTTTTTTTCTGTAAAGGATGGGAGGGGCATGCAATTTACTAGAAACAGCAGTTATTTTAGGCGTGCATTTTTTGTTGAGGACTGTCAATATTAAGATGATTGTGATGTTCCTTGCCATTGGCACATTCGGAAAATTCCATGCTTTCCCATTTTTGAAACTCTCTCCTACTTTCAGCATTGCCGTTCCTGAAGAACACAGTCATCCTTCTCTACCCGTTTGCACTTCTCATCCTGCTCTACGTGGTTTCCTTAGCGATGGGATGGAATTTCACAAAAATGCTTTGTGTTTTCTATACATACAGAGTGAAATAAACTGCAGCCTTTATAATGGATTGCTTGTTCTTGCCTCTTGTACCACTGTCAGCAAAGGTGAGATGCTCCTGTAAATTACTGTAAATAACTTATTCTTCACTGTAGATCAGTGTGTACAAAGTTTTGGTTTTTAAAAAGTGTATTTACAACTGCAGACTCATAGTGATTCTGTATTCTCTTGCAGTCCCTTCCTAATGGAAAAGTTGTACATTACTGTAATAAATATTTTTTAAGAACAACTGTGTGCAACATTGAAAAGGCATTGACTTTGCTATTTGTAAACAGCTTTGTTAACAAATATGAGTATTATAAAGCAGTTTCCTGCAATACTTCTGCTAGCTCAACAATTTCCTGCTTGCACAATTGAACTTCTCTCTCCTGAAAACATATATAAGCAGGCATGGGAAGTGAAGGAGGTAGTTCCTTGTGGAAGTACTTTCTTTGGCTACTGTTCTATCCCCCTTTACCTGGGAGTAAACCCAGTTGGATTCAGTAGGCTTACTTCTGTATAGATGACAAAGTAGTAAACAGTTTTCAAAGTACAGTCGTACCTTGGAAGTCGAACGGAATCCATTCCAGAAGTCCGTTTGACTTCCAAAACGTTCAGAAACCAAAGCGTGGCTTCTGATTGGCTGCAGGAAGCTCCCAATCGTAAGCTGTGCCAGACGTTCAGCTTCCCTTAAAATCGTTCGAAAACCGAACAGGTTTTTGAATTGTTTTGGGAGCCAGGGTACAACTGTATTGTTTACTACTTTCAGTTCTGAGACCACTTTTATTTGCATCTGTCAAATCAAGGCGGCATTGAATAGCTTGCTTCTGTGGCTTTAGATGGATGTATATCCCTCCTTCATGAGAGAGAAAAACAGGGCTAGAAGATGCAAGAAGGCAGAGCAGTTTGTATCAACCGAAGTTGTGAAGTGCTTTTAAATACAAACTTGTTTCTTTTCTTTTGAGAGGAAAATGCTATTTTAAAAACCATTTTTAAGAGTGTTCTTTTTCCTTTTCCAAAGAACTTGCAATGCCCCACTCCTGCAGAATTTCCCATACACCATACCCCCGTTTGTCAAACCACTGGGAAATGCTGTGCAAGGGGCTCTGCAAGCACTGCCAATTCGTGGTACCTTGGTTTCCAAATTTAATCCATTCCGAGAGTCGACTCCCAAAACAATTCAAAAACCAAGGCACGGCTTCTGATTGGCTGCAGGAGCTTCCTGCACACAAGCGGAAGCCGTGTCAAAAATTCGGCTTCCAAAAACGTTCACAAACCGGAACACTTACTTCTGGGTTTGTGGCATTCGGGAGCAGATTTGTTCAGGAGCCAAGTTGTTTGAGTACCAAGGTACCATTGTACCTGCAATTGGGCAGAATTTGGGCTTCAGGCCACATGTTACCACCCCTGGTATGCACCTTTCTAAAGTAGCCTTGGAAAAAAGAGGGTTTAGAG
Organism: Lacerta agilis; assembly: GCF_009819535.1. NCBI lineage: Eukaryota > Metazoa > Chordata > Lepidosauria > Squamata > Lacertidae > Lacerta > Lacerta agilis. The sequence goes on from NC_046315.1 coordinate 71,902,662, forward strand.
AGAACCCAAATGGTAAAGTGGTATATCAATTTATATCAATTTTTTTGTTGTTTTTTTTTTTAAAAAAAAGCTCCGATCCAAAAGCTGTTCTGTACAGAATTCTATATTTTCACTAGGTTAAGAATTCAATAACGCTTTTTCAAAATATTTATTTCAAATATTACATGGGCAGCTGTGGCACATAGAACATTGATGAAAGGCACGGTTAACATGACCCAGTTAGGTTTTCAAATATAGCAGCAAGATTAACAAAACCAAAACCTAGCTCAAAAAATAATAATATTGTACTGCAAGTACTGTAAATGGTTAATGGAAACGTGGCCGGCTGTAGGGCCAAAGTTGCAGGTTCCACGAGCACAGAAACAGAAATTGGCAACCACACAGCAGACTGAGAATAAGGAGTTGGGGAATCTTTTCTCCTTCGGTGAACTAATTACTACTGACATCATTCACTTACTAAATTTTTAATCGTTCCTAGCAAAGGCTAATAAAAGCAAGAAATCAAACCCGCTGGCTGTCATCTTACTCAGCTATTTTTAAGGCTTATAAACATTCACAATGGTATATTAAAACCTTAGCAAATAGCTACGCCGCAATACAAGTGAAGCACAAATCTGATCTTCAGGGAATGTGACTGAATTTGAAAGGCTTGTCTTCTTTGTAGAATGGCCAGGGATATAAAGAAGTTTTGGATTAAGTTAACTTACATTTGGAGGACAGGGTTTTTTTGTTTTCTTTTCTTATTTCCAATGACTAAGGTGAGACTTTGTTGTTTCACCACACGATCTCTGTGTTACACCCCCCTGCTTTTGGCTGATTCGTGTTCTCTTTCCCACCCACCCCAGAATCAACATGTTCAATATACTGTGGAAGATTAGGTTGCATCTGCAGGGGGGGGGGGGAGCCCAGTTGGACTGCTAGGTAAAAGGAAAAAAAACACTTTGGTTTCTAGGCAATAATTTGATCACTTGGTGGACAAAAATCAGGAGTTACTGGAGTACGTAACCCGAGGTACGGCTGTAGAAGGGGGGTGTTGATTGATTGACTCTGGGATTTAGTAATACTATGTAGCAAAAGATCAAACAACCCCTTAATTCATACCACCAACTGTTGACACATTTTTTACAAACTTTGCAGGCGTACAAGCTTGGGAGCAATACTGCCAACTTTCAACAAGGAGCTGTAGCCCCCATGCTTTGCTATGCTAAGTGGAAGACCAGGGCTATTACAAAGCTTGTTCAGAGCAAATCAAATTGGAGATACAGGTCTGCATATTATCCCCCATGCAAAACACATACAAAGTTGGCTTTGGAATTTCTCCTACCCCCTCCCACCCTACCTTCGAGTAGGCCAGTGGCGTTACCAAATCATCAAGCACTGGCTCTAAGTGCATAAATAATTGCTCCAGTAACTGTTGTGCGAACACTGGATTCAATGCAAGTTTGGCACCACAGACAGCATTCGACTTTTCCCAATGACAATTGTAAATGCTTAACACTTATGTAGCACTTTGGGTTTTTAAGTGCCTTGCACTGCTTCATAAATCTTTAGAACCACCCTGCAGTCTCATTATGCCTGTATTTCAGATGTGGAGCTAAGACAGAAATTGTGGCTGACCTAAGGCCACCCAGTAATCTCATGGAAGGTGATGTTGGAAGATAGGCTCTTGGCCACTATGCTACACAAGCTCTTTTTTTATTTTTTTAAACTATTTTTATTAGATGCCCAATAACAGCCATTCTTTGGGCAACACACAAAGTAGTAAAACAAAATAAAATCTTAAGCGCATACTTACCTTCCCAGCCAAATGGAGAAGTAAAGAGTCTCAGCAAACCAAGTCTATAAATATAGGACAGATTCAACCAAGAAAGCAAAGGGGGGGCGCTCTATTGTGGAAACATCTCGAACAATTTGAAACTTGATTTTAAAATGTATATTATTATGACACTTTTTAGAAAAAAAAATCTCATGGGGGGGAGGTAGGCAGACACCTATTTGCAGACACCTATTCGCATAAATTTTACAAATCAATTTCACCCTTGAGAGAAGGCAGACAGTTCTTTTTTTGGCAAAGCTGGCATCCAAGATGCAGAAGTATCTTAAGATTCAGCTCATGAAACAAACTACCACCACTTAAGTAAACTTCTGTTTACCTGCATGAGTGACAGGTGTGCAGTTGAGGTAAAAAACAACAACAACTTAGCTTCTCATATCTTGGCTAGGGTTAAGAGAGTTCTTTAAAAACTATTATTACATACTATTGCGTGTTTACTGTGCTGCAGAGCACAAAGTGCTAGAATTGCCTCTCTTCAAGGCTACTGACCAAGCAAGGATCTCTTCTTCTTTTCCTTGAAGTACAAAAGACAACAAGCATCTAGAATCACACAAAGTCCCTTGCTTCAGTCAGCTGGAGTGCAATGCTTTTAGCAGGAGCTGGGCCCTCTTAAAGGGGTGGGGGGGGGAGAAATCACTTAACACTTGAAAGTAAAGACCGACATCACATTTTTAAAAAAGCTCAGCTGAGGTTACTGTGTATCTATCATTTCCATTGTTATCCCTAATAAAACGGTAAGTTTAAGTCATTCCATAAGAATGCGCAGAGATCATACAAAACGGGATGTGAAGCAAAAACAAAAATGTAAATGCAGAAACATCAGAGCGCTTTTCTATCCAAATGAATAAATTGGCTGTGTTTCAGAAGATTCTACAAAGGTTTAAAAAGGAATAATCCATTATCAAAATTTCCCTTTAGATTCACACACCATACTGAAGTACAAAACTCCTCAACATGCTTTCTACGATTACATATTGTGGACTGTGAGCATTAGAAAGTAATGCTATTCAAAGTCCTTGCATGTTATGCCTTTGAACAACATATCCTAGATTTTGGGCATAAGCAATAGGGGAAGTTGTCCTATACAAAATCACATTTACTTTAAATGGGTTTTGTGCAGGATAACTTTTAAAGTTGCGTTCTTAGTATGGTACGAAAGTGCTTCATCTTTAAACTCCCATTTAAACTCCTAACTATGGCAGTATATTACAAAATATGGTCACTTCATCACCAAAGCAAAATGTAGTGTTAACCCAAGAAGATCATCCGTTAAAAAAACAAAAAACCTGCATCGAGTTATATTACCTGCATAAAAATATGTACTTTTCAAATCATTTTAATAAATTAAATCCCCCTAATGCTTTTGAATATATATCCCTGATAATCTATAAAAGAGGGCTTGAATTAGCAAAATAAATGGACCTCCAAAAAGTACCCCCTTCATAAAATGTATTTATATTTTTTTCATCTTCGAGGAATGTTAACAATATGTACAACTTTCATGTAGCGTATCCCTATCACTTGGATAGGGGATATTGTGATCCTTAGGCAGCAGAGTCATGAAGGAACTCATGGATCCAGATAAATAATACCGGTCAGTTTCTAGATTGTAATAAATCTTTCTTGCTGAGTCTTATCTTCTCAACTACAGTAGATTTCACAAGAGGTAGTTTCACTGAGAAGTCAGAGTTGGAAATAAGGTGCATGCTCAGTGTCTTCACTCTGCAATTGGGGGGGGGAGGGTGGATTTTGTAGAAAAGTCTTCAAAAGATGGAGATCTCTTTTGTTCCTCTTGATTGATCAGTTGGGGAGCTTTTTAATATGAATCTGCAATGCAGAGTTGAAAAGCAGCTGGTAAAATATACACCTGTTTATGAAAAAGACCACCACACATTACAGCAAAAGACAGTTCCTTGTACTCCCCCCCCCCCCCAGTGTGACTGAACCACATTTTCTACAAGCTTACTTGACAGCAGAGACTAAACATGGCTTCTGGGTGTGCATACACTGCATGCATGTGTTTTGACAAAAGAGTGCCTTTTCAGTGTTAAATATAAACCAGTTGGTTTGCTGTGGAAACGCTGGAGGTCTATCCTTGATTGTGAAGCTGCCCTTTGTCAGAACAAAGTCTTATCCCACAACCGTGAAACATCCCAGCGGATCTAAACTGTTGCTTTCCACACAGCTGAGAAAGCAGACTCCTAAAACGCTTTTCAAACTGTGAAAATAGGGAAGCTGCAATGATTTGGTGAGCAGAACTTCCAGCACCTAACAGAATCCCTTCCAAAAGTACTTCCTAGGATTTGGGAATTATCTGAAACAGCATGGGAGGTGGTGCAGGGAGAGGGGGGAAATCACAAACCCTGCCATCCGCTAGCAGACACCTCTGCTGGGTTGAATATGAAGAGAAGAGCACCTTTGGTTCAAACCCAACATTCAAAAAATAATTAATAGCACTGGGATGTCATAGGGCACTTCAGCAAGGCAAATGCCCAAGTGTTCTCAAAGCAGCATGCAAACACACGCACACAGATATGCCAAGCTTGTGGCATCAGCATTTCACACAACTGCAGTGTGTATCACTTGTGTCTGGAAGCCACATCAATTGACTAAAATCTGTCTGCAAAATGCCAGCACTGAGAGGTTCATCACAATAGTCCCACAGACTTGGAATGTCACAAACCTGAAGTGGTTTGAAGGTTGGTTTTCTGGTCATACGGTACAAGGCATTTTTGTTGAAATCTTACCTCATTTAGAATTGCCCAGACAGATGAGTTCTGTATTACCAGAAGTCGGACAGCTGCAATTGGATTTAGACTGGGATCAACTGTTCCCTCTGCTATTCCATTTTCAAATTTGCCTTCAGAAAGCAAAAAGGCATTCTAAATGAAAAAGTTCAACGAATACAAGCCATCACATAAGAACATCTTACATGTAAGTCTATTTAGTTTTGAAATGGGTTCACAACTGTGGCAGTCCCCAAGGCAACACAGGAAAAGGCAGAGTTTGTGGAAAGAGGGGTCTACTTTTTGATAAAAACAGGACTTTTGTGCCTCAGTTTGAACAATGCTTCAATGGCTCATAAATCACATAAAAAACAAATACCCCCCAAACCCCATATATTACTTTCAACATTCATCCAAATATATTCTTTATTTGGGACTGAGATTTGCGGGCAGAATAAATAAATACCCCCCTTACGTATTTTTTAAATCACAGCTCTCAATTGAAACTTCTAGATAAAGGGTTACCATCAGCTCATTATTCTGTTCATATCATAAATTATCTCAGTTTCAACTAAAAGCAGCATCATAGTCAGCCTGTAAAAATATAGAACTGGTACTATGATTTGTTACTTTAGCTATCCAGAGTTTATTTTAACAATATAGGAGGACAATCAATAATTTCCTTCATCCCTTACAGATGCTGGATGCTACAGGGTACCTTCTCCTACACGTGGTAACACCAAAAAGTGAATGGCTACTCAACTATCTGATCTGAGTCTAGCTTCTGCTGCCATCACCCAGACTTTTGTGGGGCTTTGGTAGATAGGACCAGACCATAAGACAAGCTCCCTTAGGCCCCATCTGCACTATACCACTTTAAACAGTGATAGCTTCCCCCGAAGAATTCTGGGAATTGTAGCTTGTTACAGGTGTTGAGCTACAATTCCCAGAGTGGTGTTATAGCCAATCTCTATTCCCAGGGAACTCTGAGGATTGTAGTTCTGTGAGGGGTACAGAAGTCTTCTAACAGTTCCCACAATTCTTTGGGGAAAGCCATGACTGTTGAAAGTGGTATGAAACTGCTTTAAATGTATAGTGCAGATGGGATCTCAGTTACAAAACAGTTTTGTTGATTATTATTTTTTGTAAAACATTTTTAAAATTTCTTTTACACAGTGTTACCTATTCTGAAATACCCATCATCCAATCGTTTCTCTTTGGTTTCTTTGCTTAATACCAACTCTTCACTCTGAAAAGCAAGATAAAAAAATTGAAGTATTAGTTATATGCCAATGTAGTGATACATAAGGGATAGAGAAGAATTTTGGTCTTCATTTTTTTTTTAAAAAAAATAAACCAATCCCAATTTCACAGTTTCTGGCCTCATTCACCGATGGGACAACAGTCTAATGATCAAACACACTTCTCTGGATTTTGCAATGACATTCAGATTAAAAAATGCATGTAAAAATGCTTGTTTTATGGGGGAAATGAGGGCACCTAACAAGCCTGGTCAGTGGAAGCAGCCCTGTACGATGGAGCTTCTCTCACAGTCTGAAACTGGCTTGGGAGGGGGTCAGGAGAGCCCTCAGTGCAGCGGGTAGGGGAAGAAGAGGAGGGCATTCTGTCTGGCAAGCTGCAATGCTTACATAGATGAAATGTTTTCTCATAACACAATATTGAATTCTACTCTGAATATTCTAGGGGAGAATGCATAGAAAAACATACAGATGCATATTTTGTACACAACACACAATTATGGAAAATATGCCTCAAAATGTATACAATTTAAATGCCAATTTTTCATGTTTTTTTTTAAAAAAAACAATTCATTGAGAACAGGGAACGAAAAGCACATATGACTGAACATGTAAAGATGTCACAGAAATAAGCTGATCAGTCGATAACTCTATATTACAACAGAAAATGGGTCCCTTTGTTCTGTACGCAAATCATGATTAGAAGTCCCCCCAAACAGAGTCATTAAGAGAAAGAAATAAAGTTTTACTTTTTGTGCACATGCAAAGGGGGCAGCATTCTGCAAGTGAACTTTGTTAGGTAGAGCTAAGCATATTGTAGAACACATTACGAAATGCACAGCCCAAAAGCTGTAGAGCAGGTTGCTATACACAAATGTTCTCTCCCATCACAATCCTGCTTGCCTTATATTGCCTTGCACTTAATGTCAATGGCAACCCCACGCAAGCTGGCTCCTAGTCCCAGTCAGGCCAGAAGGAGACATGCTGAGCCCAGATAGCAGGTCCTTATCTCCTGCCCTGTCCCCTCAATGACAGTATCATAATAGCAAGTCAGAAGGTAATTTAAGTCTCTTCATATTTTTATACCAGGCACCTATGCTCCTTACTGTGTTCCTTCCTTTGGTCAGTGTCTGGATGCACAATGGAACTTCCCTTCTCTTTCCATTCACTGCCTGCCCCCAACTCTGCTCAATACAGGGTTGCCATACATCCAGGAAATCCCAGACATGTCCTCTTTTGGGGGCTAACATGCCCATCCAGGGGGATCTTTACATCTTAAAGCAAATGTCTGGGTTTGGGGAGAGTTGTTTTTATTTGGGGGTGGGGTGGTGCAGGCTGCTCTGCACGCCGTGGCTGCTGCCAGCCCAAGCGTGCGCAGTCGCACCTCTTTCCCCAGCTAAGGCTGGCAGCGGCTCGGGCTGTCCTCTTTTTTGCTCTACAAGATATGGCAACCCTAGCTCCAGAGAATTGGAAGAACCCCTCAATCAGTTTTAGGGGGAACACAAGGAGAGGACACTACTAATAGAACTGTCACCTTTTCTTCCTAGCCTTTATTGTACCACAACTGTTGTATGGCCTTTGTTATCACCTTGTTCACTTGCAGAATGCTGCTCCCTTTGCATGTGCACAAGCATCCTGAGGCTGGTAAGGCCACTGGAGTCAATTTCACAAGCAAAGTTCTATAAATGCTAAATCAAGTCCTACAATTCTGCATTCAGTGGGTAGTGGCAGCTCTTGTTTACCAGCATTTTTTCTAGGTTATACTTAGATCATGAATGTCAGCCTTCTGGAAATATACATTCCTTATTCCAGTTTTTTGGTGGGATTAATAGTTCTATCATTTGGGGGGGGGGAGAAAACCCACATTCTCTTACATCAATAGAAGTGTCATGTATGAAAGATACTCATTTTACCCTTAAGATAACTACAAAGGATTGGGGAAACAGACTTCTCTGTCTTCATACCTTAAAAGGCAACACTTCCACTGTTGTGTTGACGAATATATCTCCTGGATGTTCTGGGTTGCCGCTGTGGAACAGGAATCTATAAATGCGAAGATTTAGAGGCACAAGATTTATCAGTCATGGCTAATGAGAAGTATGGAAACATATAAAGGCCACCTATAAGACCAAAACCCTGCAAAATCCTGTTTACTAAGAAGTTAATGTGTTCAAAGGGGTTTACTCCCAGGTAAGTATGGAAAAGACTGCTGCCAATTGCACCCAAAGGATTTAACGAAAGCAAGTTGAAAGATTATAACATTGGGTTGTATCCAACATGGTGCTAACTAAATGTTCCATCAGTGCAAGTATTTCTGCTTGTGCAATGGAAGGTTTTCCATCTCTCCTCCCCCTACATGCTCCCTCAATCTGTTCTAGGGGTTCCTCCAACACTCTCAAGCAGGTTTGGGGATAGCTGGAGTGCACCCAGGAGAAGGATGGAGGGAAGTCTCATTACCAAGGCAGAAATCCTTGCACTGATGATATATGTTTGTTGAATATTGCCCCTGGTTCTTGTACACAGTTGTCAAAGGAATTATAATGGACTAAAATTGTCAAATGAGATTTGTATGTTCTTAACTGCTATCAGTGTAAGGATGCCTAGAAGGAATTCAACTATGTTTAAATAAGAAGTATGTTTTATATTACAACCCACAAATCAATTCAGTAATTTCAAACCATGAATGGGTAACCTTGCCCCCTGAATTTGTTGTTAAGACTATCAACTCCCATTAGTCCAGCCAACATGGTCAATAGCTACGGATAGGAGTTGGTCCAACAACACCTGTAAGCCGCAGGTGAGCTACCCCTGTTTTAAACAAATCTAGATCTTTTGTCAGGAAGCCTGTTCAGGAGTGCTATTTTGGCATGCACAGACAGTAACATGAAAATTGTGAGTATTTCCTCAAAGGGGAAAGGACAAGCTACTTGACCTAAAAGCAAACTAGACATTCTATCTAGTGGGAAGTGTGAGGTCCTAGGCAGGAACGTGTGTGGGGGGGTGGGGGGTGCCTTGGGAAGAGCCCAACAAGCTACGGCAACAGGAGGACTCTGGGCAGGCGATCCAAAGGGCACAATTGTTTGGGCAGATTTCAAGTAAATCATGAGAAAAGCTGACCAAAAGAACCCCTAAATATTAATCACTTTCACTTATTTCTGTTATTTGCAAGCTGTAAAAAAGAGGATTGCCTATGCAGTTATAAATCCTTACACATTACAGCATGATAGCAGAAAGTAAAGTCCAATGTATGTAAGCAATTCTGTTCCTTGCTTCCCCACCCCCCGTAACCATTCATTTGACTAATAGTCAAATGAAGTTCCTGTAATCTTATGCACACTTATCTGAGAGAAAGTCCCAATTAATACATGTTAACTTCCAGGTAAGTAGTCATACATAAGCAGCTTCCATTTCAAAGAAATGTTCAGTTCCACAGCTTCAAATTACAGTATTTTTCATCTACATATATGCAACTGCTGCCCTTAGCTTAAAATTCAAAGCAGTTGTAAAGTAGTATTTACCAAGCACATGGCCAAAAAATGGATGCAGATAGAAATTCATCTGAAACCTGAATGGCTGAATACAATTACATATATAAATAGTCCAAAAGAGATGAATTAAAGATGACTCAATTCGTACACACGGACGATGAGAACACAAGCACAGATTAATTGGTATCAGGATACACAACATGTTGTAAATCAGTAACAATCTCCCGGAGACAGACATCTATGACTGAGTTTTTAATGGTTGTGTAAAAGTGACTAGTTCATGAAATCTGTGCTTTCTAACCCAATTGTTCAAACAAACTGATCTTCCTTTATTTGAAATAATGTTCTTTTGTTGAAACCAGGAGAGAAAATCATCAAATTTGTACTACGCCTCTCATTGTTAATTGTTTTAATCAGTAATAATTGAAGCCACTTGATGTAGGATTTGAAAAATGTAATATTTAGTGTTCTGAACACCATTTTCTATGTTCTCTCTGCAGTGGAGATCAAAGAAAGACAAATATAAATTTATCTTATTATCAGCAAATTGCAACTGAAAATAACCTTGCCTATTATCTGCTATGGATGTCAGTGTGACATTATGAGTTTCCATTTTCAAAAAGATAACATTCAGTTTGGGAGTGTTGGCAAAGCTAGTTGATCTTACAACTTACATCTATTTTTCCATGCTGACAGCAAAACTTAACTTTGTCTTGTTTTTCATCCTTCCAGGTGGAGGTAGAGTGCAAGTTGTGACAGGTCATTGGGTTACAAATTGTCCACAGAAGCATCTTGTGATGTTTACACAAAATACAAAATTTGGCAATTGTAAACCTCCCCTTTGGTGGGACACCCACAATTCAACTTTATTCAAGTAAGCTCTGCCAGCAATATCTCTAGTGGGTGAATCAGAAATCAGCAAGTAGTTGCTTCTTAACCCACAGCTGTAAAATTTTGAGAACAAGTTCATGGCCAGTGATGTTAAAACAAGGATGACTCCTAAGGACCTATTCCAATGTGAAATTTTGATAACCCAGCTGATCATTTAACCTCCAAGATATACCCTTCTGCTTAGTCACCAGCATTTAATTTAAATGACCATGCAGCACTTCTTGAAAATTCATTTCCAACCTCATGACAGGATTAATAAGCATGTCTAAGCAACTGAAACTGGAAAGAATTCCCATAGAGATGTGTGCATGAAAACATTAAAGCTGAGTGCTAAATACACTTAGAACTTAACAGAACTTAAAATCTGTTAACAGTACACTTCTACCCTAACCTAATAGTACAAAATGGTTTCCTGCAGAAGTTTTTCTTTGCAAGAAGAAAAGTAACATCACATGGAGCCAAATTTACAATCTGCATTCCAAAATGGCACAAATAACAACTGGGTTATTTTAATTCTAAACAACCGGTGTGGCTTTGTTTTGTCTAAAATACCAAACATTTGACCAAAAAAAGTCCAACAAGCAAGCTAATCATTCTATTGGATGCCATGAACAATTGTTTATAAAGCTGGTTGATTTACTGTAGTTCCAACCTCATTTCAAGACACAGTTCAGCAGAAGCTTCATTTTGTCATGGAAGCGCTTACCTTTCTACATTGACAGGCTTGTCAAATTTAAAGAGGATATAATCTCCAGCAACTGGTGTAACAGCCCAAAAGAAATCTTCACCCATGTAGGCTTTTTCAAGAGCATGAACCTGATAGACCTTCAAAGTTGTAGAAACCTCTGCAGGTGGATTGACATGAATTTTATGCAATAATGGTTTCAGGAAGTCTTTATCCTAAAAAGACGTTAAGATTCATTAAGCTAGGAACTGAAGAAGAAGGCAGATACAAAACAGACTCTGCTTCAGTGAGCTGTAGAAAAAAAAAGCTGCCTGAAGCAGCTTTTATCTAGAAGCATTAAACATTTCCCTTGGCAGGAAATTTTCCTCAACACAGGTTGGGAGTCTATTGTTCAGTCTCATGTTTTCCTTTCCTGAATTTTATGCAGCTATTATTGATCCTCTCTCTGTTGTCAAGCTGGCCATCAGCCATAATATATTTTCTCTCTGCTACTGGCTTATTTTGCAGTTAAATGAAAAATTCAAAGTCAATTAATATTAATAAACAAGTTTTACAATTTTAAGAAGGTTTATTTAAAAGGGGAGAGAGAGAAAGAGAACAAGACAGCTTTTATTAGAGATGAGAAGAACAAGATTTTCCCTCTACCCTGTAGCAAACAAGGGGTGATATCCTCTCCCTCACTGACAGTATTGCACAATTAAACTACTGTTCCTCCGCCCCTCTTTAGCCTCCATGTATCCCAAAATCTACTCTGGAGGATGGGGGGAACCTCTGGTGCAGATGGGGTCACAAGAATAGGAGAAAAAGGAGCAGACCCATCACAACCAGTGGCACTTTTGCTTAATCATATTTGATCGTCAGCCATGGAGCCTTGCAGTAGCTAGAGACAGCTGTACTTTGCAACATCACCCAGAAGATGGATTAGTATGCAAGTTGCAAAACCTGATCTTCCAATAAAAGGAAAGGAAGCATAAAGTACTCACTGTAAGTTTCTGTATCTTTCCTGCTAGAGAGGAGTGCAGACCCACATGCTGGAAAAGTGAAGGCCTGAAGCGTATTCTGAGATTTGATTTCTGTCTATCGCAATGTTTCTTAAAAGAAAAGTTGGGGTGTGGGGGAAGACTTTAGTAATGCAGAACAAGTTAAACGCTATCCTTACGCATGATGACTTAAAAATAAGTGAGCTGAAATATTGTGCAGCATTCTTGATGCCGGCCTTCCATAGCCCCGTAGTTTTGTTTGATGCCCTGCCTTTCATTCAAGCAGAAAAGAAAACCTTACTGTCACGGACAGAACAGCACAACCTGACCCCACAAAGATCAAAGACCCTGTGCCAAGGGATGAAATATTAACTATCAAGGAAGGCAATCCATCATCCCCCTCTCATAGCAACACAACTTCAACAGAAAGTAGGAATTTATCAATAGCACTCAGTAGACCGAAGTGGGTTTTACGGTGTGGAAAGAACCAAGAAGGCTGCACCCAGAATGATTCACATCTGTAGCTCAGTATAACAGATCAGTGTCAATGCTAAAGGAATCACAACACTCAGACTGCAGGCCACCATAATTACAGTCTATTACAAGAACCATGGTGATGAGTAATTCTGTGCAATTCTCCTGCTAATTTTAGCAGCTATGCCATCTGTACAAGCACAGTCTGAGACGTGGAACTTTGTTTTTGATGTAGTCAAGTGCTCAGGTTTCTTGGGGGGGCCATAGTAAAATACACATTTTAGATATTTTAGCCCCCCTACAAACAAAAGGCCTTAACTTCTGCTTGCACCCTTTCAAATAAGCATTTTACATCCTCACCAGCCTGAAGAAATTAGAAAATGGTTGTCGGCCACTACTTTTGTAGTGCCCCGTTATGTTTACATTTCATTTTTTCCTAAAGACAAACCATTTCCCCCGTACGATAATGGTTGCCAAATCATAGCTTCCCACAGATTTCACAGAATAGTAAATGCTTCTGTTTCACTATGCAGTACTGTAATGTGTGAAAGAGGCGAAGAGACGCCTTTTCACAAAGATATCCACAATAAAGTGACTTCTTACATTGTTCTTGTTCACATGTAATGCTAAGCTAAAGCATGGCTTAATGTGAACAAGCACACTTGTAGGCTCCTGGAGAGGAAATTGCGGCTGTTCTGCTCCTCCCTGGTCAAACCACTGCTGCACTGTGCTGAAATAAGTCATGGTTTGGGTTGGCATGTCATCCAAACCCAGGGTCATGGCTTAGCTCCTTCCAGACGAAGCATGAGTTGCAACCAAGGTTTCTCCTATTGTCTAGAACTGGTGGTTTGTCTGGAGAGAGCTAAGCCATCAGCCCAGGTTCAGATGACATGCTAAGCCAGTGATGGAGAACCTGTGCCCTTCCAGATGTTGCTGAACTCTTAATACCTATCAGCCCCCATCAGCATGGTCAATGGTCAGGAATGATTAGAGTTGTAGTCCAGCAACATCTGGAGGGCCACAGGTTCCTCACCCTTGCACTAAGCCAAGCCATGGCTTTGTTCAGCAGTGCAGTGGTGGAACCAAAGCAGCCACAATCTTCTCTCCATTTGCTCATTCACACTAAGCCGTGGTTTGGCCTTTGCACCAGGCCATTCACATATTTATGAGAAGTATTTAACAGTCAAAACTTACTGCATCTTTCTCGGGGTTGCAAACTTTCACCCAAAGAATGTGATCCAAGAGCCAGTCAATAGGTTTCTCTTTATAAAACATAAATATGAACTCTACAATGAGCGTAATATCTGGAGACTGAAACATTTTACCTGTAAATAAAATGAAGTTATATCAGCAGCTATCCAGTGCTTTGTAACTGCAAATTCAGCCTGCCCCCCCCAAAAGAGACACTTTAGCTAGTGTGACTAAAGGTAACAGAAATTCCAGAAGCAGGCTATAAATTATATATAAAGATCTGGTGCTCAAAAAAACCCTCTCCACTGAAGATTTGGTGGGTCGCTTTTTTAAAAGAATCTTAACACAAACTGGTAAAAGAAAAGATGGGGCAGAAGGTTTGCAGAGGCTGAGAATCTTGAGAGAAAGTTACCCAGATATTCCTTGGTTTATAGGATATTTAACAAAAACTGAACATGTGCTATGTTTCTCCCCACTGAAAAATTGGTCTCCTATAATCTGCAATGAAAATCACATTCCCACCCTTTTGTGATAGATCTACAGCTCTAATGTTTCAGGTTCCTCATTCAATCTGATCAACAGACATTATGCACATACATACAGGAGCTATAAGACTGCAGATGAAGCTTCCCTGTCCACAAGCACTGCCCTCTTCACTTCAAAGGTAGGAATCTTCCCTATTCAGTCAAGTGAATACCATATTGAAAAGGAAAGGTTTATAAGCAAAAAGTTTGAAGTCACTGGCTTTGACAGAGGCAGGAAAGCTGTAGTGGGAAACCTCTCAAATGAGGGCAGCTCTTCAATGAGCCTAACTTCCACGTGAAATATTTTAAATTACTGGAGCCCATGCAGAAATTTGTCATGTTCTGAGATGGCAGCCACTGCTATAGAATTATTCTAACTTTCAGCAGCTGGATTCTGTCACAACAATCAGCATGCAACTGAATATGTGGAATTATACTGGGAAAGTCACAAAATTTAAAAAAACAACAACACTGTGTTTCCATATTTTAAAAGTTGGGACATTTTTGTGGATTCTCTGCCAGAGTGCTGGATTTCTCTTCTTCTCTCCACCCTCCCCTGCACTTGCCAGGGGATGGAGGAACCCGATCAGGTGCCTGGGGCAGCGTGCATGCCCTGCGCCCAGGGGCGGCACAAGCTGAGGCAGGACACTCTGTGAGGCCTCTGAGGAGTCTACCTGCCTCTTTCCACTCAGCCACCCTACAGCAGGTGGACCATTTGGGGCACTGCGGAGCCTGCGGGAGCCCAAGCCACCGCGTCACTCCCAAGAGAGACACGTGGCTTGGGCGTGCTGCAAGCCCCGCGGTGTCGCCCGGCATTTTGGCACCCCCCCCCAGTAGGGACACCCGGGGCGGCCCGCCCCCACCACACACCCCTTCCTCCACCCCTTTCAAACCTGCTAAAGAGGAATTTCTCTTACCAATGAATCCCAGCTGAGAAAATTCAAGAATCATCCAATCTTCGGATGACAACTGAAGCGCAAAATTTTTTATTGTGCTGAAGTAATTCTGCTTGACAACAATGTCATCCTCAAGCTAAGGGAGCCGAAGAGCAAGACCAGCAAAAGAAAGAAGAAATGAAATGTGAAAAAAGAGTGTGTTAGGCAAACCACATTTCAAACTCAAACGTACATTTGAACTTCTTGGGCCGCATCCAACAAATGCGTTCCATTAACATAACTTTTCTTCCCTCACTTCCCAAAAATGTTATTGGGAGCACAGAGAGGAGGAGAAGTTACATTGTAGAAGCAGAAGTCATGGTGTTAATAGAATGACTTTGTTAGATACAAGCTCATTATTTGCCTCAACTGCAATCACTGGGAGGGGACTGCAAACTATAAATAAAAAGGGCAATAATTTTTGAGAGGCTGCAATCCTATACATGCTAACGGGTATATTGCAAGATGCCTGCCCTTCATACATGCATTTTAAAAATAAAAAAAAAATTGGCAGCATCCCCAGAACATCATGGGCATCAAAATGCCAGTGCATATTTTGTTTCAAATTTAATCTGAATTTACCCTTTCCAAGCAAAATCCGGTAAGGGGGGGAAAAACACCCTACTGTTGTGATATCTGAATGACTTGTTTGTACTATTCCAGTCCCTATCTGGAAGTACCCTGAGTCTCACTGATTAATTGCAACTTACTTCTGAGCAGGATTGTCCTGTTAACTCAGAAATTAAATGGAAAACAAAAACACAACTGGGTGTTACTTTATGCCATGTGCTTTTGGTGATCAAAACTACATTGCCCTTATGAGAAGCCCATTACTAATGAAATTTTAGGGTTGAAGAGACCCTAAGTTGGTCATCGTCTAAACAGAAATATTTGAGAAGGGTCTGAATCCAACATTTGATTCAGTGCAGGCTTCCATGAGAACCATGGACACAAATTTCCCCGATCTCCAGCTGTGACTCCCCCTCTGCCACCGAACATATTGTTCCATGGTTGCCCCAAACCTCTAGAGTAGAGTTTGAGGGGTGCAAAGGAAGCTGAAGGGGGAAACAGCAGAAATCACCTCCCACGTTTCCACTAATGGAATCCTCCAAAAGATTAAAAATGCATTCAGTCAACAAGAGGGTAACAATCGGAAACAACGCAACGTCTCCAATATTATTTCTTTCCATGGTGCCAAACTAGAGATTGCATGACCATACGGCCATGCCTTTAAAATAATAATAATATTTATTATTTGTACGCCACCCATCTGGCTGGATTTCCCCAGACACTCTGGGCGGCTTCCAACAAAAATCAAATACATTAAACTATCACACATTAAAAGCTTCCCTAAATCCACCTACAGAATTAGATTTCTCACATGGAATAACTCTGGTGGAACAATATCAATAGAGAGTGGGGTTTTTTAATGAGAGACAGCATATTTTAAAACAAAAACAACCCTGCACAATAGGATTTTTAAAAGCTGTTTATTGTACAGGGACACGGTTATACAAGGATGTTACCTGGGATCTAATAAACTTCCAAAAAGCTTGTGCATGTAAGAAGGGAATACCAAAAAAGAACCCCAAACAGTGTAGGAATTATCATGTCAGACAGCGATTCTATCCATTTCTTGTTGCAATCCCATCTTTTATGTGCAGATAGGATATGGAATGGCTGCCTATATGCGGGGGCAAGGCACTGCAGGAGAATCACTTAAAGGATAAAATGTGTTATTTCCAAATTTACTTTGATGATGTAGGATCGAAGGCAGAGCTGGAAAAAAAACATTTGTGCAGCTCTGTAGTTATTACAGGGTTTTGCTCTTAAATCCTATTCAGGCAAGAAATGACGCAGCTGCTCAGTTTTACAGGAGCAAATTAGATTCACTGAATTAGAGTCATCTACTTAGACAGTGTGTGAAACTAAGCATGTGCATATCAATCTTGGTCTTATTGCAGCCATATGTGATGAACTAAACCATATTTGCAAAGCATGACCTTGGCAATTACAGCTGTTTCTAAAGTAATAAGCGCAGGCTTGCTCAAACAACTAAATCTAGAAAGAATCTTAGCATGACTTTTTTATATTAAAAAACCCAACAATATTTAACTAAGGCATTTTATATTTTAAATTAAAACGTTTAAAGGGAAAACACAACTACAAATCACCTTACTTGTTTTAGTTCTATTTTCCTAAAAAGTTATGATTTACATACCCATCACCCTTAGTTGGCTTGGCTTTTTGTTTGTTTGTTTGTTTGGTCTATCTATAAAACACTTATAATCAATTCCAATATAATATGCCAACACTGCAATTCAACTAAATAACTGTTCTTATATCATGCTGATTACAAGAGCACAGGACATGTCTTGGATACTAGTTTTCACCATTCAAAGTAAAACAACAACAACAACAACTTACCTGAATGTAGTAAACACCCTTTTTCTGTGCATACATCATAAGGAAACAATAATCCAGATTCTGCTTTGTCCGCCATCTGAAATTAAATACAGTTAGTTTTCTAAACTAAACATCTCAGTAGGCAATGAAGGCATATATACAAGGTTTCAGGAGGTAGCATTCCTATCATGGTGGTGAACCCTGAGGTCCTCTTTGGAGTCACCATTTGGGCAGCTGACCTGCCAGAAGCAAGGCAGTCTGCCCTTTCAGTTGTTTCATTGCAGGATTCTCCCAACAAGCCAACTGCTGTTCAGCGGTGGCCTGTTACAAGCCATCGTACCAAGCAGTCCCACAAAGAAGCAACAAGATTTCAAGTACCTATATGTTTTGCCCTGTAGATTGAACATCTTGGAGAAGAAATTTCAAAATCAGGAGAATAGCACGGTGCAGAGAGATTTACCGTATTTTTCGCTCCATAGGACGCACCGGACCATAGGGCGCACCTCATTCTTAGAGGAGGAAACAAGAAAAAAAATATTTTTCTGGTTTTCCTCCTCTAAAAGCCCTGGTTTTTTTGGTTTTTTTGAGGATCAGCTAAAAGTTTTGCAGCTTTTTTGCAAAGGGAAAAGCCCTGGCTTTTTTGAGGATCAGCTAAAAGTTTTGCAGCTTTTTTGCAAAGGCAAAAGGCCTTTTTTTGAGGATCAGCTAAAAGTTTTGCAGCTTTTTTGCAAAGGGAAAAGCCCTGGGTTGTTTTTTTTTTTTTTTTTTTTTTTTTGAGGATCAGCTAAAGGTTTTGCAGCTTTTTTTGCAAAGGGGGAAAAGCAAAGAGGAAAAGCCCCATTTTTATGGGGTTTAACTCACATTTCTGCAGCTGCTAAAGGAAAGGGAGCCATTTCTACTGTTTCCAGACAGATAATCTAATCAGCCAGTCACATGTCCTGGGGAAACAAACAGCCTCCCTCTGCAGCACATTCAACAATGGAGGGCCGGGCTGAAAGGGAGCCGGGACTCTTATCTCTCTCCCGATCTCTTGCTGATCAGCAGCTGCTCAGCGGGGTCCTTTCAACACTCCCTTTTCTCTTTGTAAAATAAAAAACACAATCTGCTTTTGGCCCCTGGGCAATTCAGCTCCAGGGACCACCATCCGTTCCATAAGACGCACAGGTATTTCCCCTTACTTTTTAGGAGGAAAAAAGTGCGTCTTATGGAGCGAAAAATACGGTACGTTTCTCCCCTATGGTAGCAATCTGAGTATTTCACCCCCACTTACTATTAATACTAGGGGGCGGGGGAACATGACAGTTTCTGTTTATGAAATTTCCATATCCTGAATTTTCAATGCACTCTACAAGCTGCAATGAATGAAGTTATTATTCCCCAGTAACCTGAGAAATTCTTACCTGACTCTTTCTTTTGAGTCTCCAAATGTCTCTTTTAGGTTTGTCAAGTCAGGGTAGTAGGATGCAGGTGGAGCTATTACTTCTACCAAGCCAGAACTGATTTCTTTAGAAAACCTGTATTCAGAAAGTTCAGATTTGTCGTTATATACTATTCTAGGGAACGCTACACTCCAGAAACCCAAAGTGTTGATCAAATGTTGGAGCTGGGTTGGTTCAAATTTCTGTTCAGTCACAGCGCTCACCCAGTAGTACCAGGTGAATTAATATCAGCCTAATCATATTGTGGCCAAGTTAATATCAGTTTAACCCAGGCATAGGCAAACTCAGCCCTCCAGATGTTTTGGGACTACAACTCCCATCATCCCTGACCACCGGTCCTGTTAGCTAGGGATGGTGGGAGTTGTAGTCCCAAAACATCTGGAGGGCCGAGTTTGCCTATGCCTGGCTTAACCACTAATGTAGATTCATATATAAAGTGTTATGTACAGGTTGGGGTGCAAAGGCTGTGAGATGACTTCTACATGATCTCCCCCTTCCACAAAACCTCCCCATGTCCCTTGAAAATCCCACTGGGATTGAATCCAATAATGCATAAGCAGCTGCAACTAGCAAGAACTGGCAGCCAGGTCTTCTACAAAAGCAGAAATTGCTTTACGGTCTGGCCTTAATTCTCATAATCTATTATTTAAAACCACAATATGCATTAACTTCTTAAGTATGCAGGTAGCTGCTTCTGTACTTCAGCGCTAGCATAGCAGCTTTAGCATAGGTGCTTTGCAATCCATTTATTTCATGCCAACATAATCCGTTTATGACAGACTGAACCTTTTAATCCCATTTGCTGTTTTGCAAGTTGAGACCATCTAATTGCTCCGTGTAATTTACCACAGTATGCAACCCATGCATATGAAGAAAACTATTACTAAAACTGAAATAAACAATGGGTAAACAATGAAATAAACTTACTCCTTTTCTAGGCTTGCTACAACTCCATTTACATAATCAAGATCTGTCTAGGGGGGGAAAGAGAGGCATTTTTAAGCAACATCTTTGAACCAAGTATAACAAATAAGTTTTAAATGATTGTATAATTTCTACAGCTTTTTTTTTCAAAAATCCAAGTAGCAGTGAAGTGGCTTAGAAATTATTTAAATACATAAAATAATGATTAATATTCATCAAAAAGTTATCATGACAGAGATCACAAAATGTGTCCATTCAAACATAGAATAATACCAAGGGATTGATTTCACTCTCGCATACTGGCCAACACAATTTTTAATTCCATTCATAAAATTGTGTTTATTAATTTACTACAGTGTTAAGACCTTTAGTGAAAACAGAGCCTATGTGGTGGTATAATAACCATGGCCATGTATCAACTGTCAATGACACATGTATCTTTAAAGCAATGCTCTCCATGGCTAAATAAAAAGCATCAGGGATAGGGAAAGGTTCAAGTCCCTGCTTCTACGTATGCTGTTGAGAAAAACAGTAATTTAAAACTAGGATGATCAAGGGTCTAGAAGCCAAGTCCTATGAGGAACGGTTGAAGGAGCTGGGTATGTTTAGCCTGGAAAAGAGGGGACTGAGAAGAGATATGATAGCCATCTTCAAATATCTAAAGGGCTGTCACATGGAAGATGGAGCAAGCTTGTTTTCTCCTGCTCTGGAAAGTAGGACTCGAACCAATGGCTCACAGAAACTCCTTGTGAACCTAAGTCTCACTCCTGTCCTCTTTTCCACCTTCCCCAGGTTGCTTCTCCCACTCACAGAAACAATGGATATGGACATTTGTGTCATCACGCCTTGGCACACACACAAAAATTAGTTTCTGAACGGATCTGGGGAATGAAGAGGCTTTTATCCTGCTCTATAGAAATCTCAAATCTGAATTTACCCCCAAGGGAACAGAAAAATCTCTCCAAATCCATTAGAAAAGCATGTAGCTCGAACGGTTGCTAAACTACACTGCTTAAGCCACCATGGTTGTTTTTGATACATTTGCCCTACATGCAATCTGTAGGGTTTTTCATGTTGTATATTTAGATTGTTTTATAACTTTAACATATTTGCACTGTGAAGCGACCTTTACCTTACCTTGCAATCTAACATACCATTCTAATGAAAAGGCATCGGGGTTTTTTTGCTTACTCTGAGTATCTCAGTGCCAACAAACCACCACCCTGGAATAATCTACCTCTGAAGGCAGCCTAAGAAAAGCAGCAAATACAGAACGTTCCCTGCTCTTCTTGTGCTAGTTTCAACAAACTGACCTGCACTTCCTCCCATCCTGCATGAGAGTTCCAGCAAGGCATTGGAAAACAAAATGTGGTTCAATACATACCAGCCAGAGTTCTTCCCCTTGTCTGATCATATGTAAAACTATAAACTACTAAAAGCTGGATTTTTACAGACACAGGCAAAGTGCTAAAATGAATAATCAGAAATATCTCACTTGTCTACAATACACATCTACCTTCATCTCTGAAGTGTGGTGCTAAAGGAAATGCAGTGGGAAACTGACTCACAAAGCCTCTCCTGTATTTCATATGTGTTTTTCCACCATTGACAGAGACCGTGAGTTATCCTCTGGTTTCACATTGTTTTGTGTACCAAGCTCTCTTTGGAAGCTGTGTGGTCTTCCCAGTTCCTGCACTGGATGCCCTGGTTCATAGATCTATGAAATCAATTGTATTACATCAGTTGTAACAGCAAAAAAAGTGGTATCTAGGGGGCTAAATGGCATTTTCCTTGGGTAAAAGAACTGTAGAGTTCTGAGTACTGAGAACCTGCAATATCAACATGACGGGAGGTACAGTTTGGGGAAAATACATGCTCCAAATTAGAAATTAGTGCACCGTTTAGAAAGACTGTTTTTGGGTTTGTTTGTTTTTTTAAAAAAAACTTTGTACAATAATTCCTCCTTTACATGCATCACAGAAGTGTACTACATCAAATACAGGTCTGCATAACTTCCAGGCTAACTCTGTTGCTGCTCCAGGCTCAATGCCAATAGTAGCTTCTGCTGTTAAATAAGCAATATGTAGAGTCATGGCAAACAGTCTTAACCATATATTTGTAGAGCTGGCTGCCTTGGTTAGCAAACAAGGTATATGTTCCCAACAAAAATTTTTGGGGACGGGAGATACTCCACAATGCTCATTTTGTGCAGCTCAAACTGTCTTATAAAGGAGCACATTCATATTTGTAATGAAGTTAGCTTAAGCAATCTCTTTCAAGCCTCACCGTTACAAATTTATATAATTTAAAAAATGTACAGAGAACTGGCAGGCTTCTACAGTTTGTCTAAAATTATTCTGGCTGCTGTTAAAGGTATTTCAGCATAAAGAGTATATTTTCAGTTGTAAAGCACACGTGGAAGATTCCAGGTTCTATCCCTGGGATCTTGAGGTAAGACTGGAAAGGTATTCTGCCTGAAACCCTGCAGAGCCCCTACTAGCCAATTTAAACCAGTGTTTCCAGCTGTTTTGGACTACAACTCCAATCATCCCTAGCTAGCAAGACCAGTGGTCAGGGATGATGGGAATTGTAGTCTGAAAACAGTTGGAGACCCAAGTTTGGGGAACACTGATTTAAACAAAGCATGCCGGATGGACCAATGGTCTGAATCAGTACAGTACAGTGGTACCTCGGTTTAAGAACAGCCCTGTTTACAAACTATTCAGTTTACGAACTCCACAAAACCGGAAGTTGTGTCCCGGTTTGTGGACTTTACCTTGGTCTATGAACAGAAGCCGAACGGTGGAAGGGTACCAGCGGCGGGAGGCCTCATTAGGGAAAACACGCCTCGGTTTAAGAACGGTTTTGGTTTAAGAACGGACTTCCGGAATGGATTAAGTTCGTAAACCGAGGTACCACTGTATAAGGAAGCTTCCTATGTCCTTATGTCGGCTGATAACCAAACAAGGTCCAGGTTTTGTGTGGCATTTCCACAGCTCAGCTTGCTCCTTTTCTCTCTGCTCTCCCACCAATTCCCCCCCCCCCACCTTTTCACTTTAACCTGCAATAGGCAACTGAAAAAAATGTTACTGCAAAAAGTGGCACATCACAGCCTAGGTTTGGGCGGTTATTTAATCTCTAAATTACTGTATGCCACATTTGTCCTGACTGTCTCGCTGTTTATTGCTTAACCTCCATTCCAAGTGTAAAATGTATTATAAAGCTAACTACCCAATGACAAAAGGGGGGGGGGGGTAAATACACAATACCTAGAGATGTGTTTGAAAATCCTTCCAATTAGAAAGAGCAGTTTTTTATTTAATATTCAGGCAGAACTGTTGAAAGATTGAGAGTAGAGTTATGCCTTTAGGGATTTATTTGAACTAAATGCAGGGCTTTTTTTCAGCCAGAACTCGCCAGAACTCAGTTCCGGCACTTTTCAGATGGGCCCCATTGCCATTATAAATGAACAAAGGAGGCATACATGGGGAATTCCAGCACTTCTTTTTCTAGAAAAATAGAACTGACTAAATGTGATTTGATAATTGTAAAATCAAATGTCTGGACTCTGGAGAGTCACTTAATTTCTTTGAAACATGTGTGGGGACAGAGTACTGAAGAACTGTTTAGATGCTATTTTGTATTCTAATGGATTAGCCTCCAGAAATAAGCCAGTTTCCTGACCGTTCTCAATCGATCTTAAATTTGTTACAGCTGCGCAAACTCATTTTGTGTTAGTACCTATCCACTTAATTAGACAATTCAACAGTCATGTATTAATGTACACAATGTATTTATTCTCTCTCAGTTAAACAACAAAGAGAAAGCAAAACGCCCCATATAGGTTGAATGAGCACAGATTTAACAAGTGCATTTTGCCTAAGATGAAACCAGGAAATCTGGGCAACACTAGAACCCAAATCAGCAGTGCCTTCAGATGAAGGGCAGTATACAAATTTACTAAACAAGACTATACATGTAATTGTATACTCGTGTCTATTCCTTATTAATACATTTTCCTCTCCCCTTCTATCAAAATTTAGACAGCAAAGTCTTCAGGTCAAAAGCATATACCGGTATTTGGCCGGTCTTAGTAAAAAAGCATCATGAATGTGGATTGCATAATTATTAAAATCTTCATCTTAATGTCTAATCCTCAATTTTTCTGAATGGTTACAAAGCATGGATTTGGGCTCGGGGCATTATCACTAATTAAAGCACAGCCACTTAACTTTTTTACCCAGGACTAGGACCTAGCAATACTCCTGGGCTGTGGAGTAGCAAGAGTTCACAATGCTGCTCTTGTGCTGGTTTTAAAAATTAAGGTAGGGTGGCAGTGCCCACAACACCTTGAAGACTACCTTAATGCCATCACATGCTTGCACCAGATAGAAACTGGAAGCAGGTGTTTCTTCTCCCATCACAATTACAGGCAAGCTCTGTCTTTGTTTGTTTGTTTGAATGTTGAACATCACTGTAGTTGTGGCATAAGTCTGTTTCCTCTGTTAAGTGCCTTTAGCAGCTGATAGCATCATAATTGTATCATACTACAGGAATAACAAAACTATCACCCATATGCAGCTCAAGCTGCTAGCCAGAAATCACCATTTTCCATCAGAAATGCAGGTTTTATTTCACTGTCCATACAAATGCACATGAAAATGTAAGCAAAGTATTTAAATGAGAACTATTTTAAAGATCTGCTTAATTCTCCCTACTGAATTTAAGCCCACTCAGTGTAGGAGTGTGGAATAAGATATAATTTCACACGCAGTGAGCCTCTTCATGTTCAGAAAAGGCAAAACATTTTCAATATGACTATACAGCAGGGAGAGATGAAACACAAAACTTACAAACAACGTAAGGAGCAGTAACATCCCACACACTGATGCTTCTTGCAATTAGAAACAGAGCTACAATGGTAACAGCCAGCCTTGGGCTTACCTCTCCTATGAAGACAACCATAACACAGTCTAGTTTCTCTTCTGGAGACAGCTTGTCAATCAGTGAGTGAAGAGTTTCTGTAAGGTAAGATTTTACTTTTCTCTTTACAGTCGGAATTCCCATTACTATAGAAACTGAAAAACAACAATGAGCAATTCACTCAGGTGGTTTGAACAGAAAAAGGTGGTTTGTTATATAAGGTGTAAAAATACTTTAAAACATAACAGAGTGAAACAGGGCATAATCAAGGGGTATTTTTTTGGTTTGCTTTGGATTTCGGTGCAAAGGAACAAAAACAATTTCAAGACTAAGGTATAATCAAAACAGAAAGCATACATTTGGGGGGGGCGGTTCTTATGGATGGTTTGTTTGTATAAAAGTCTCAGACCAAAGTTTCAGCCTCTCTTTGGTCAGGAAAATTGAATCTTGTTCAAATGTTGGATTGTGCAAGATACAACTTTCCTCCCAAAAGGCTCCCTTTACTCTGGTTTTTCCTAGCTACATAGCTCTTATCCATTATCACTAATCCAAAATCAGCATCACCCACTTTTTCTTCCTCAGTTCCTGTAATTGAAACCCCTTCCCCCATCAACTCTATTAACACAAACAGCTTTCTCAGTCAATGGATGTTGAGAACCATGGGGCCTGGGATCCTCCAGCCCCCATGTTCCATGTGGAAACCATTGCAGAACATCTGAAAAACTATCACAGTTGGGGTGTTGTTGTTTTTTTTTGGGGGGTGCTGAGCTGGTTGTCTGAAGCTGTCCCAGAACTGCCATCTTTTCTTTTTACAGTTAGATTTTTGCCAACAAGTGCGTCATACAAGTCACTTGCCTGCTGAAACCCTTTCAATTAAAAAGAGTTTTCATGCATACACATACCTACGTATAAACCATAATGCTTAATCATTTGCCTTTCATACCTGACATGCATTAAAACACACACATCTCGTTAAATCAAAACACTACAAAATTCACAAATGCAAAGCCTCTCTATTATTATTATTATTATTATTATTATTATTATTATTAAGCCAACCAACAGAAGTTGGATTATGAAAACTTTGGGGTCACTACATAATGCAGACTTAACAATCCATGCAGAGCAACATAACAGATGTGATAATAATGTTTTGCAGACAGACACCCATAATTCAATAGTGAACATTTCTCAGGAGCTGTCTTCATGACTGGGTCCTACTAATCTGTTTTGCAGGACTGGCATTCAATAGCATAACATGAAAGAATCAAAACTGATGTAGAAGGAGAATGTACAACCCACTTACCTTGGGGCCAAAGATCTACTTACACAGTGAGTCTTCATTCATTTTCTCAACAACTCCTCTGTGCCTTATGAAATGCTATACAGGTCACTTCACACACCAATTTTTTCTGGGTGCAAATTCAGAACAAGAAGCACACATTTACCATAATGGTTTATAAACAATCAGTGAACCATGGGCTTGTAAGTGTGGTTTGTTTGTGATTAACAAACCATAGTTGTAACACTGGGCCAGGTTCAGATGGTTAAGTTATAAACCATGGCTTAGTGTCATGTGGGAACCAGGCCAATGTCTGAAGTGCACTGCTAGTTTTCCTTACTACGTACAGCACCATCGTATTGACTCGGGAGTGTCAGAGACCATTTCTTGATGGGTTGCAGAGGAGTTGTCAAGGAGAAAAATAAATAGTAGTCCCCACTGTGCATGCAAAAAAAATTTAATAAGCAGCAGTTGCATTGGTCTCCTTGGACCAAGGTGATTATATTTTATTGGAACTACTGTATGTACTTTAAACACTTGCAAAAAAAAAAAAAAAAGCAGAAAGCAACTAAAGGAGGCCCAGTTACCTACCCCTGTATTCCACATTCCGCAGTACCAACACAGAATGGAAACAATGGGCAGGAATCACTTAATGTGCCCATCAGCGGAACCCTGTGCAAGGATCTCCCCTTGTGCAAAGGGGCTTCCCCACCTCTCCTCCCCCCAATTGGTTCTGGGGGGTCAGGAGAGCCTCCAGAAGAGCATGCAGGGAGAGTGGAAGGGAGGAGGTTCGTTCCATCTGGCAAGCTGTAATTGCTTGCACAGATGGAACGTTTGTAATAGAACAACACTGAATTCCACCCCTAGCCTACTAATTTGTGAGCATGTGGGAAAACCCATGCATTGTTATTTTTTTTAAAAAAACTTAATTTAAGAACAGACATGCTGCTTCAAATTAGTGGGTTTTTTTATTATACCTTAACATCAAAAGTGTGGGATCTGCATGAGACAATAAAAGAGAAGGTTAAAGACAAGCTTCTTCCACCTTGGATTCAACCTGAATTCTAAGAGACAGCTAACAAAAGAAGTAAGATTCTTTTATCTTTTGTTTGCAAGTAGTCATGTACTGAGCTTTTTTGCTACAGCCACAAGGGTTTGTATACATCTTCAAGTGCATCAATCATAGAAATATTGTCAGTTTTACCTCCGGTTCTTCCAAGGCCAACCTGCACTGAAGGTCGAAGGCTTCCTTCATTTTTCAATAAATGAGGCAAGTGGTAATATATATTTGGCACTTGAAGAGCTTTCCTGCTTGTTAACTCCTTTAGCAGTTTTAATGTTTCGTCTGAAAAGAAATATATACATATTATATAGCTCATCCAACCAAAATGGACCCTAACCATATATCTAACCCAAAGTGTAAGGAACTGTACACATTTCACAGGTTTATATGAAACAGAGTATTTTTTATAAAAAAAGATTCTAAAATATAAGCAATAGTCATGGTATGTCACAAAATAGTGGTTTGCCTGGGAATGGAAGCAGCATTCTGTGCAACATTTGAAAGTTGGCTACACAAATGAAGAGGGCTTGTTGCTCTTTTTCAAAAGCACGTCAAGTGCAAGTAGGTAAATAGGTACCACTCCGGCGGGAAGGTAAACAACGTTTCCATGCGCTGCTCTGGTTTGCCAGAAGCGGCTTAGTCATGCTGGCCACATGACCCGGAAGCTGTCTGCAGACAAACGCTGGCTCCTTCGACCTATAGAGCAAGATGAGCGCCGCAACCCCAGAGTCATCCACGACTGGACCTAACGGTCAGGGGTACCTTTACCTTTACCTTTATGACCACTTTAAACAGCCCCTAAGAATCCTGAGAACTGTAGTTTGTTAAGGGTGTTGAGAGTTCTAGATAAACTTCTGTTCTCTTCAGAGCGCTACAATTCCAAGGGTGGTTTTACAACCAACCCCTCTACCTGAAGAATGCTGGTAGCTGTCATTACGAAAACAAAGCCTAGATGAGTTTTTGCACCTGAGGGAGTCAAATCTGGTTTTATCTAAATGATTAATCTATAATAAAGTCACTAAAGCAAGAAGTTTGGCACCAGGGGGCTGGCAAAGAGAACATGTCCCATCCTGTCCCCCCCGCCATTGGCCCAAATGAATAAATTCTCTGCAAACATTATATAGAGATCTAATCCAGAATCCTTCATGGAACCAAATCATATCTCAGGACGCGGGAAATAAGAAAGAATGCAAATATAGACAAGCAGTTGACATCTGTCATGGATGCTTTAGCTGAGATTCCTGCATTGCAGGAAGTTGGACTAGATGACCCCTGGGGGGTTCCTTCCAACGTTACAATTCTATGACATTTATTCCCATACTGGGAAAATGAAATTTTATTTAGGTATTCATAGCCTGGATGTCAGGTTGCTTCACCAAAGCAACAGAAACCATGTAATAATCTCTAGATGCAAGGTATAGTGTATTCCCAAACATTCAGTACAAAGCAAGAAATTGGATCCTGTGCAAATCTGAATCTGAGCACTTGCTTCTCACACGCACTCTAAAGGTGGAACAGAGTTAATTCTGAAGGAAAGAGCAAGGAAGGAAATATTTGCTATGTCTACGGGATAGTTTTTATTTACAAACTCGTCAACAAATGAATATTTACAAATGCACAAGGAGAAAAAGAATGAGAGAAGTGGCAAACATGTCAATCTTTAATTTGTATTTTTTAAGAAATAATAATAATAAACAAGAAAATTAGCCTGTACCTGAAACACTGCTCAGTGCATCCTTACTTCCATTTGTTTCTGCGACTGCCCGTCTGAACTGCTCCAAGATGGCATTTAATTCAGAAGAACGCTGCAGGGTTCGGTGCTCAGCTACGCGAAGACGTTCTTTCAGAGCATGAAATTCCCTTTGATAAGCAATCAGCTTCTCTAGAAGTGGAAATAATGCAGTTTTATGTCTGTCATGACATATGTGAACGCTGCTCCTCTTGTAAAAAAAAAATTGTTTTCAGTTCAAACAAATAACACAGAGTCTCCAAACTAGTAATATAACATTTCTTCAGATACAATTTAGCAGGTGGGAATAGACTGGAAGACTTATCTGCACTATAAGAAAGAGCACCAAGAAGAAATACAATTACACCATAACAATATTATTTTGCAAAATGAGTCTTTGTGAATATGCTCATGTATGATGTTATTATTACTAAGATTACTGTTTTTATGTCATCAATTTTAACTTGTATGAATGGGAGGAGAGTGAGCGAGTCTTTAGAAAGGTGGCTCTGCAACATTGTCAGAGTCAGGAAAAGCAAGTTCTAGTGACTGATGACAACAAACAGGACTTCGTTTTAAGCAAAACATAAGATTAAAGGACAACAGCATTCCTTGGGGAGGGGAAACTGCACATTCCAGAGCATCTGTGCCCATTTGACTAGACCTTAAAAGTACAGTGATAAGGAAAGAGATCATGACCTTTGGTTCATGTAGCAAAAAGAAATCTTGCAATCCCAAGACCTAGGGGCATTCATTTGGAAGGGGGCCTGAAAGATGATGCAAGGATCTTGCAATCTTCTAAGACTGCTTTGCAGTCTAGAGAACATCTACAATCAATACTGTGCCATGTAGTTAAAAGACTGAGCTAAAGTGTGTAATAACTTTGGTGTCTGGAGCAAAAGCCTAGGCAGTGCCCCACAATGCAGTGTGGCACTTCAGCATGGTTGCATTCTTCTCACTGTATGAAACCCAGAGGTTATGGGTGGCACTATAGGTCGGAGCAACCTAACATTGTAGCACTAAAAGTTATGGGCAAACTTCAAACCTGTGCTCTCAGTATAAGAAAACACAAGCCAAGTGACGAATTTTGATTCATGACACAGCCAACAACAGGGTTCAAGGTACCCGTTAGATCCATGAACCCTCGTTTCACCTTATGAACCTCCTATATTCTGCTTCTTTTGGCTTAGATGTATTTACAAAGAGGAGAAAGAACGGGCATTTCTGTGGTTAAAAATCTGTACACTCAGGTGGTGCTTGAGCCAAGTTCTTATAGCTGGTAAACCTCCATATGCATTGCAACACTCCAAATCGTGCAGAAGGATTCACATGCCAAGGTTCCCCCCCCCCCATGCAAGGAATCCCCTGCTCACAGAAAACCTAGGTATCAAAAATAAAGGTTCTTGCTTAGGTTTCTCTCCCCCATCCCATGGAGAAGCATGCAGTCATGTGAGCCTCCCCCCCCACACACACACACACTACCAATATGACTCCAGATTCTCAGTTGCCAGGTGGGCACATTGTAGGATAAACTACTGATGGAATCATTTGTGAATTCCATTATTCCTAACCATCTTCTAAATTAAGTACAGTGGAAACTAGGTTGTTGAACGCAATACGTTCTGGAAGACCGTTCAACTTCCAAAACGTTTGACAACCGAGGCATAATGGGCGGTCAGCAAAATCCATTGAAAAAAATTGAGAAACACACCTCAGAAGCCATTCGACAGAAGCATTCACTTCCGGTTTGTCGGCATTCGGAAGCCGAAACGTTTGACTTCCAAAGCATTTGACAACCAAGGTTCCACTGTACTCCTGTTTCTCAGGCAACAACCCAAACTTGCAAAAACTATAATGGAAGAACTAATTTAGTTGTTGCTATTGTAGGACAACTGGCACATCAGAATCTTGCTGATCTACTCCAAGTCATCCAGACATCTACTAAAAGGTAAAGGTAAAGGACCCTTGACAGTTAAGTCCAGTCACAAACGACTCTGGGTTTGCTAAGCCACTTCTGGCGAAACCAGAACAGCGCACGGAAGTGCCGTTTACCTTCCCACTGGAGCAGTATCTATTTATCTACTTGCACTTTGATGTGCTTTCGAACTGCTAGGTTGGCAGGAGCTGGGACCAAGCATGCCCGTCATGGGGATTCGAAGAGCCAACCTTCTGGTCGGCAAGCCCGTGGCTCAGTGGTTTAGACCACAGTGCCACCCCCGTCCCAAAGACATCCATTAGCAGATCCCAAATCTTTCTGCCCACCCTGGATTTATACAATATTTTCTTTCAGAACTATTAGTGAAATATTTCAACATAAATACTACTTAAAACAAGTAATGTTATAGCAAATTACAGTGCTGCAAAATTCCCAGATTCAAAATTCAAATGCAGTAATGATGGTGTCTAGATTACTAAACCATGCCCTCCAACCCTGAACAGATGAAGACAGGCATGTGCTCATAATACCTCAATTACAACACAAAGGATTACTGTCTGAGCTTCCCCTCCTCCATATGCACTGTTGCACTACTGAGTACCCTCCTCCTCCACCTGCTATATTGGTTTGCTCTGCAACGTAACATCCCACACCAATTTAAAATCCAAGAAAGTAGGTCGTTGTGTGGTTTAAAAAAACAACAAAGGGTGTATTTGAAAAACACAATTGGCATGCAGTATGTTATCAGCAGTTCAAAATTAGCCTTATTGGTGCCTGAAACAGCAGGCTGTACACTGCCATGTGCACTAGATACAAGATACATCTGTTACCCCATTTGTACATTTAACTTTTAAGAGTCCCGACAGAGGCAGCTGAATCCTGACGGCATCAAATCTAGGAGATCACAGGAACCAAAAGGCTAAACAAAGGTGTAACAGCAAAAATAGGGGGCAATTTATCAGGGTTGGGTACCAGAAAACAAGGAAAACTGTAGCATATGCTTTCCACCTGGCTTGGAGGCGGGGCTTGACAGGCTTCACAAGGACTGCGGCTGCTTTTTAATTGTTTTTTATTTTTATCTGTGTTTTCAAATGAGACCATCTTGGCTGTGAGCACTGGAAGACCTGCATCCTACCTAGCTGGCCCTTTCCCATCTGGCCTGGGAGAGTGGAGTGCTGACTGACTCCAGCTACAAAAGCTATTTGGTTGTGTACTTTTTGTTGTGCTTTATTTATTGTTTATGACTTCTGTTATATTTGTAACTATGTAAATCTTGTCATGTTGAGCATAGTTTCAACTATGGAAAGGCGGCATACAAATAAAATGATGGTGATGATGATGATACAGATACAGGTAGGGCTTGAAATTAAGCCAGGTGCCAGACACGTTTTGCACTTGGCTATCGACCACTTGCGACCAAGTGAAGATGCATGGGCACCAGGATGGGCCTGACATCTCCATCATCTAGAGGTGCATGCCTGGGGATCATTGGACCTTGACTGTTTTCACACACTAATACCACAACCTGTAGAATATTATCAGTTATATTTTATCTATACAACTGGAATAAATTTCAGGCACCAAAATGCTTTTTCTGTGTAGCTTGAGCAGGAGCAGTCACCATTAAGAAAAAGAGGCAGGCATAGCCCAATATTTATGTGGACTGTCCCTGGATCAAGTGACTTTCTTCTTTAAGTTCTTAGAGTTCTTAACCTAGCTCAAGGCTGTCATCCGAACTAGCCGGATGTTTAACTGAGAATCATTCAAAGTCAGTCCATCATTTGGAAAATAAGACTTTAGAGCTGTCTTGCCCCAAAATGGCAACTAGACATTCCGTTCTGGTGACTGTAACCTTGGTTTAAGGAGCCATTTGGTGCCTAACTTATATATCAGAGTTTCTAACAGGCAAGACTCTTGAAGCTGAAAACACATTTTCATATTGCTCCTACAATATGGTTGCAAGGCCACTGAATAGCACAGACACCAATTCCTCTTGCTTCTCATTTGCCTCTGATTCCTCTAGCTTCAGCATCAAGTGAAATAAACTGGTAATTTTTAAAGAAAAACACATCTGCATGCCACCAAGGAACAAAAATCCACGAAAAACTCCATTAAAAAAAAAAATACATGCAGCACAACTTTCAGAGCCAGAAGCAAAACTATTTATCTTTCGGACTCTGAAATTTTAGTTATGCTAAAATACCTGGTAGTGCTTCTTTTGTGGGTTGGCATCTTCACCACCAGCCAACCACCAATTTTATCTGCAGAATCTCACCTCCATGCTGTGGAAGGAAGTGCTTGAACTTCGCCATAAACTGCCCCTGGGCCAGGGAACCTGCTATGCCCATGCTATGTTCATAATGTAATTGTATCTGTGTATGGATTTTAACTGTTAGCTACTAAGGAAGTCAATGATGGCTGAAAAGCAGGGGATAGATAGGATAATTAAACACAGCCCCCTCTTCCTTCCTTCACTAATCACAACAAAACAATATAACTAGGGGCAGAATCCCTACCAGATTAGTTTGAGGGATGGGGGGGGGGTTGCAACCTAGCTATTGCCTGGAAAGCTCAATCTCAATGTCAGTTGATTTCAGATTTACTGTTACAGTACCAGTTGCTGGCCTTTGGATTGCTTTATTATGTCTCCTTCACTAGACTGTAAAGTGGAGCTGCATGCCGAAGAATCACATTTTTTCATTCTTTTGCAACAGGACTAAATAAGCTTTTGGCCTTCAGAAATAAGATTGTGTTATCCTTGGCAAGGATGAGGACAGGGGATTATTTCTGTTGAGAATTCCAGAAATCCTATGACTTCCTCAGTTCTTGAATTACACCAACCTTTTTTTATCCCTAAAGCTTGGTTATCAGTGATACAATACCTTTTTTTAAAGAGCTCCCCCCCCCCTTCATTTTGTTTAATACTTCCTACAGACAACTTCCTTTCCTTAAATATGAATGCCCTGGTGGTTATACTGCCTGATTTGGCCTCAGAGGAAAAACTCATTGTTCAGTTACAGCTTACAACAGACATTTATTTAACATTTGCACTATAGTACTGTGCAGTACAAGGGATGCGGGTGGCACTGTGGGTTAAACCACAGATCCTAGGGCTTGCCGACTGGAAGGTCGGCTGTTCGAATCCCCATGATGGGGTGAGCTCCCGTTGCTCGGTCCCAGCTCCTGCCAACCTAGCAGTTCGAAAGCATGTCAAAGTGCAAGTAGATAAATAGGTACCACTCTGGCGGGAAGGTAAACAGCGTTTCTGTGCGCTGCTCTGGTTCGCCAGAAGCGGCTTTGTCATGCTGGCCACATGACCCAGAAAAACTGTCTGCGGACAAACGTCGGCTCCCTCGGCCAGTAAAGCAAGATGCGCGCTGCAAACCCAGAGTCGTTCGCGACTGGACTTAACTGTCAAGGGTCCTTTACCTTTACCTTTTAGTAGATGTCTGGATGACTTGGAGTAGATCAGCAAGATTCTGAAGGTAAACGGCATTTCCGTGTGTTGCTCTGGTTCACCAGAAGCGGCTTAGTCATGCTGACCACATGACCCGGAAGCTGTATGCTGGCTCCCTTGGCCAATAAAGCGAGATGAGCGCCGCAACCCCAGAGTTGTCCGTGACTGGACCTAATGGTCAGGGGTCCCTTTACCTTTACTGTGCAGTACAGCATACAAGTCTAGCCAAACAAGTGTGACCATGGTCAGAGACTATCACGAGTCAAACCCAGAAAGGGTCTAAACGTGTGGTAAGTCAGATCCTAGAACTGCAGTGTCAGAAGGGATCTCAGATGTCATCTAGTCTAACTCCTTGCTCAATGCAAAATATGCAATGCAGGAAACTACAGCATCCTTGACCGATGTATATCCAGTCTTCACTTAAATATTTCCATATTTTTAAAATATTTTTAACAATACTGTTCCAAATACTACAGCCACTCCCTAGACAAGAAAAGGGCAAGGAAATACACACAATACAAAGGAAAGTTTCAGATGCCATTGTTTACAGTTATGTAATGGAAATTTCATAAAGTGGGCTAAATAGTTCAATCCTTGTTTCATCTTCTTTCTTTACATGTCTGCAAAATCCAGACTAATTTTGTGCTGTATTAATAATCTTCTCTTATCTCCTGGGTAACAAATGTTACCATAGAAGATTTCGTTTTTTAAAAACCTAGAATGTTTTTCACTCCGTTGTTAGATATGCTCTTTGCCCCCCACCCCCACTGGCCAAATATAAAAAGCATTTTTATACAGTGGTGCCTCAGGTTAAGAACTTAATTCGTTCTGGAGGTCTGTTCTTAACCTGAAACTGTTCTTAACCTGAGGTACCACTTTAGCTAATGGGGCCTCCAGCTGCAGCCACGTTGCCGCCGCATAATTTCTGTTCTCATCCTGAGGTAAAGTTCTTAACCCGAGGTAGTAATAATAATAATAATAGTAATAATAATAATAATTTATTATTTATACCCCATCCATCTGGCTGGGTTTCCCCAGCCACTCTGGGCAGCTTCCAACAAAATGTTCAAATACAATAATCTATTAAACATTTTAAAAGGTACTATTTCTGGGTTAGTGGAGTCTGTAACCTGAAGCGTCGGTAACCTGAAGCGTCGGTAACCCGAGGTACCACTGTACAGTATAGTGAAATGTTTTCACTAGAGCTTTCAGGGGCATGAAAAACAGACATAATACAGTATAGCATTCAGGAACTGCCAGTGCAGAAGGTTTTTTTGTTTTTTTTTTTGTCTCAAGGCATTACATAAGAGCATATAAAACTCTGTTATTATTGTGTAATCCACTTCAGAAATTAAATGTAAATATTTGAAGAGGCTTGACATTTCACATTCTGAGAAAAGTAACTCTGCCTACACCTTCATTGGATTTCATTACACAACCTTTTCCCATCCTCAAAGCTTTTCTCCAAGACAGATTTA
The DNA here is from genome assembly GCF_009819535.1 of Lacerta agilis. Classification (NCBI taxonomy): domain Eukaryota; kingdom Metazoa; phylum Chordata; class Lepidosauria; order Squamata; family Lacertidae; genus Lacerta; species Lacerta agilis. The sequence continues at coordinate 71,938,286 of NC_046315.1, forward strand.
AATACACCCACACAAATTTTCATCAGCCACAACCATTCTTGCCTTCTTCCCACATAAAATACAGGAAAAAGCCCTCATTGGGCCTAGGTAATTCCACAACATCATCAGAAAAAGGATCTCTGTATCAAGCTAAAAGAGTCCACAGTAGCAAATGCACCATTATTGCCTGATACCTCAGTGTTTTTCAACCTTTTTTGGGCAAAGGCACACTTGTTTCATGAAAAAAATCACGAGGCACACCACCATTAGAAAATGTTAAAAAATGTTTAAAAATTTAACTCTGTGCCTATATTGACTATATATAAAGTAATTTTTCAATTTTCCCCACGGCACACCAGGCAACATCTCGCGGCACACTAGTGTGCCGCGGAACAGTGGTTGAAAAACACTGTGATACCTGATATCCAACACATATTCAAGAGTGCCGCTCTCCAGAAAGGAAGATACCTAGTCCTTGGCAGGATTCCTATTTCTGAAAGGGGTTGGACCAGTTGCCACTATCAATGCTATGGGCTGGTTCAGAAATCCACCACTGCATACAGAAGAGTAATTTCTGGACAGCGTTCGAAATTAGCCAGGCGCCAGGACGTTTGCTAGCATTCTGGGTTAGTTGAATCCAGGCCTATGTTTCTGCACTGAGTATAACTGGCTGACTGAGAGTCAGTGAGCAGACACTCAACTCAGATAAGTTATAGTCAACAGGTGGTCCATTTGTCCAGATAACTAGTGTTAAACCTGTTCGCATGGGGGTTGCTCTACCCCAAAGATCGATACTGGGGGTTGCTCACTGATCCATCTTTATAACTAGAGGGAAAAAGTAGTCCATGACCCCCAGGACACTGAGACCTAGCTGCAATTCTACCTGGATAGCAAGAGTCTTGCTTCATTGATCTACACACTAGTAGTATCCCAAATGAACTACTGACTTTAAAACTAGTCTGGAAATTACCAGGATATGGCTAAAAGTCTGCCCAACAGGTGGCATAATCACATCAGGACAGTAATTAGCCATTCGTTGGCTCCTACTCCATTTATGGGCCCAATTAAAGATGATAGTTCAGAAACTTGGGTACATGGAAGTCCATCTCACTGCATACATACCCACCTGACCTTAAGACCCTTGGAGGTTTTTCTCCAAGCACTCCTGCAAAGTGACTACAGGACAGAAGCACTCCAGCTGCAGATTACCCTCCCTAGAGAGTTTCATGTACTTTGGTATCAGTTTAACACTAAGCAAATATCTTTTTTTTATCAGTTCTGAATCTGAGCCACTTTACCCTCTGCAACTATTTTCTATGCTGCTTCTATACTAATGGTTTTATAAGAAAAAGGATAGCAGGAAGGCAAGGCCTTAGATATAAGCCACAAACGATAACAGCACATGAGAAGGTCAAAATCCAACAGTTAATGTTATCTTGCCCCTGCAACATTCAGAGTGCATGACATAGGTGAATAATTTCTGTAGAGTAAGCAGCCCCGTTCCCACCAAAGCAAAAACAAAAAACAACCAAACACAGAACAACTACTCCTATACTATCAATCAGTGTGATAGCGGGGAGAGGAAAGAAAAGTCCTACAAGCTATTTAAACTGGAAAAGAAGTGTACAGCTGGAATCCTATACCCATTTTAATTGCTAGATGAGCAGATATATAAGCTAATTGCCAAATGGGACCATAAACCTGGGTTGCAGTTGCCACAATGGAACATCTAGGCGCCATATCCCCCCACAATGGGATTTGTTGTTGATGATGATTTCATTTCTATGACTGTTGGGCAGACAAATCTCAAAGTGGTTTACAACACATTAAAACATCAAACAGAACAACCCAGAATAAAACAAATATTTCAGATTCTTCTCTAAGTGACATTTTGCTTTCTCCGGTCGTCAACCTGGCATCCAGAGATCTCCATGTGGTTGCGATTGGACCCGTGCCAGTCACAAAACACGCCTGGTGATGGGCTAATTTCTAACACTGCCCACTTGCGCAAGAACAAGCCCCACTAAATTTCATGCGACATACTTGTGAATAAAGAAGTACAAGGCTGCACTGTAAACTGAAAATTAAAGAAAGAAAGGAATATATCTAAATAATTCTGTACAGATGTTGGGGCAATACCCAACACTTCATAAGTGGACACAATAGGACTTCTCCTTTCTTCTATGTGCCTCAAAAAGGTACTCCGAGAGATCTCCCAATGCAAAAAAGCGGGGGTGGGGATGCTGCAAGATGGTGGGTAGGGAAAAGAGGAAATCCCGTTGCATGGGCATGTCCATTCTGCAAGTGGGTTGAGGGCTTTGGCTGGTGTGAAAAACATGGCCAAAAGTCAATTTTAATTAGATTTCGTTTTGCAGGTTTATTAAACTGTGAACGCATTATCTGTTAGAAGTACAATGGTACCTCGGGTTATAGACACTTGAGGTTACAGACGCTTCAGGTTAGACTCCGCTAACCCAGAAATAGTACCTCGGGTTACGAACTTTGCTTCAGGACGAGAACAGAAATTGCACGGCGGCCGCATGACAGGCCCCATTAGCTAAAGTGGTACCTCAGGTTAAGAACAGTTTCTGGTTAAGAACAGACCTCCAGAATGAATTAAGTTCTTAACCTGAGGTACTACTGTATTCAGTTCCCCCAAGCCCTTTAATGGTTTTTTTGGGGGGGGGGGTGGGAGATTACCCCCCAACAACAACAACAACAAAAAACCACCTCAAACCAATCAACCAGACTTTGGATTGTTAAATAAAGCTCTCTAAGCTTTACACACTTAGGTAATTTCTTCTACACTATTAAATAATCCATCAGTCAATCTATTCCCCCATTCACCAAGGAATAGTAACAAGGATTGTTATTACACCTGAAAGACACAGGTGCATTGGGAGTCACACCAACATTAAAACGCCTATGAAAACACCATGTAAGAGCTTAACCATGTGCTTTTGTCTTTAAGAGAAGGGGCATACCAGAATGCCAGAGGGACTTTCTGAGACAGGACATTTTATCTCAGAGACCAATGCACAGACAGGACTTCTGATTAACTGTTAGCCTGGGGAACAATTCCTATGAATCAATGTCGAATATAATGTGGAAAAACAGACCAAGTCAACATCTCTACTGACTAGTAAAAGCCAGCATTCAGTTGCTTTAATTTAACACATCTGGCTACAGAATAATCTTTCTGTAAGGATGTGACTGGAAGAGACAAAGGCAGCTAGGAATAATGAGATGACGAAGGGAATAAGTCAACCTGCCGCACCAAGACTGTTAACGAGAAACAAGTTGCTACAATGTGATGCAACATTCCCTGTATGAACATGGCTGTGAGATGAATATAAAAATAAAGGGGTATAACAGCTTGGAAGAGTTAAGCATCCAAACAAACTAACAGAGACAATTAGACATGCATTTCAACCAGAAACACATATTTTGAAAGCCTGCAGATTTTCAGAGGCAAGTTCAAAGTTGGGTGAACTCTGCTAACACAAAGATATTCTCGTTTTAGACACAATTGATGTTCTTGGATATTCAAAGAAACCCAAACACACGGCCATAACCAAAATAAACCACTGCTTCATTTTAAAAGCTGGCGGAAGGAAAGGGAAATTGCCAGAAAAAGCAAAGATCGGAACAATTAAAAATGTGGTGTTAGCAACATCTGCTTCCAACATCAAACTGCATCTGCATACAGTGTTAAACACTAAAAAGCTTGTTCTTATCAATTATGAGCTAGAGGTTCAGACTTTAGCACTGGGGGGGGGGGGAATCAGACCCAAATGAAGGTCAAATGAGGCAAGCATATGGTTCTCTGTCTGTGCATTGGTTTCAAACAATAAGGATAATTAAGTCCATGATCTGGATGGAAAGATAAGTCTTTTACTACAGTTCCATGTTGAGGATTTGTTTCCTTATATGTTGCTGTTGTTATAATTTATTAAATTTGTATACCGCCCTTCATCCAAAGATCACAGGGCAGTTCACAACATAAAAATCCAAAATGATAACACAAAATACATAATAAATAAAACAAAAACAAAAACAAACTAATGACACAAACATAGCAGGTTTAACCAGCCCAAAGGCCTGGTTATAGAGGAACATTTTCGCCTGGTGCCTAAAGATATGTACTGAAAGTTCCAGGTGAGATCAACAAGCTAATTTACAGCTCTGCTTCTTTGATTCAGACGTGGCTATTTGTTTTGCCTTTTGGCACTGGGTTGTATAGTATATGTGAACAGATTTTGCTAGTGGTCCCAACAAGAAGATAAAATCATCAACAACAACATTCCTGCATTCAGCAGGGATCACAATGAATTTCCAGCTATGCTGCTGCTTCTGCAGTGGAAAATATTGGAGACTGAAGTCAATAAAATTAATAGGCTCTATTCAGCATGGTAACTAGGCAAATATATTCTGAGTGCATACATCATCCATATCTTGTATAAAATTTTAGATCACCTTTTCAACTAAAACAGCCATTCTTATGGTTGTAATTAACCCATTCTTTCCAGCAGAAGGAAAAAAGGGGGTGATCTACCTACTCTCAGCCTTATCTTTGATGCTTCTAGACAGAAGGCTCCTATCCACTAATTGTTATTCCATTGCAACCTCCAGCAGAATTGCATTTGATTTTCCATGGTTGATTTGGGGGGGTCACTTTTCCCTCCTATGTTCCATTTATATCTGTGGGCATGACATGGGTGAGAGGGAGGTGCTGTTCACCATTTTTTAAAAAACTTTTTTTGCCTAAGTTTTCAAGATTTATTTTAAACAGTGATCAAGCAAAATTGGTGTTTTGGTTTGGGTAAGATATGTTAACTAGGGGAGGAGTTGCTAAAATTGCAATGGCCAGAAAAGCAGCAGAGTTTTTTTAAAAAAAGAAAAGAACCCCAAATATTTATTTCATTAGTGCAATTTTTCTCTCATTGTGCAAATGGTTTGGGGGGGGGTTAAGAGAGAGAAGCGTTTTAGTGCCAATTAACTACAAAAGCAATTAAAACAAATAGGGTAATAAGATAACACCCACCAGAAACGTAATGATGAAGGCGAGTCTAGTGGCAATAGATTTCATCTGCCTGATATCCCTTGGTCCAGGGAGAAGAAGAATACTTCTAAGGAAATTTATCCCTACAGGTACTGTAAGACTGTTCTTCTCAAGAAGTTGGACTTTCTTTCTTTTTTTTCTTTTTTTAAAAATATTTTTATTAAAGATTTTCAAAGGTAGTACAAAGGTAGTGTCTCTCTCGTATTTTTCCATATAACATTTTTATAAGTCAGTGTTGGTGAGACATTAGAAAAGAAAAGAAAAAAGGGGGAGAAGTGGGTGGGATGGGGAGGTAGGTGGGGTGGGGTGACGATGTTTCTTTTTTACTTGATATGAGTAGGGTTTGGTGTTAGCATTGTTTATGTAGGTTCTCTGTTGTTTGCTTGTGCTCCTTTGGCAATGAGAGAGGTCGGAGTTGGCGTGGGATGTGGTTGTTCGTTTGTGGTTGGCTGTGGTTATCTTTGGTTTAAGAAGTTGGACTTTCTAAGTTCTGACAAGATGGAGCAATACCAGAAAGTTACTGGATCATTATATTACATGAATGCCTTAGAAAAAGCGAGAAATTTAAGCATGTCAGTTTCACACTAGGGCTTCAATCTAAACAAAACTGCTAGGGATTACAGTCTAGTGTGAAATCACTATTTGAGAAGGATGAGCATTCAGAAGGGCAGGGAGGTGGGTGTGATAAAGAGAATCTAGATCAGGTTTGAGGATTCTGTGCCCTCCAAATGTTGCTGGACTCCTTGAGTTGTCCATCCTCCTTGAACACTGGCTAGGCTCTAGTGCTTTTTTCCTATAAAAAGAGGTGCTGGTACTGCCTACCCTTGAGTACCCCCTTTTTTAAAAAAAGCACTGCTAGGGTCGCTGCAGCTGATGGGAGTTGGAGTCCAACAATATTTGGAGTGAACTGGTTCCCCACCACTAATCTAACAGAAAAATTAAGCTGGAACGCAATGCAGCTCTATTGCTCTTACAGTCATTGCAGAGTCACCTTCCTGGAATTGTGCTGCAATGTGCCTTTTAAGCATGGGAAGTTTATTTGGGGGAAAACAAAGGAAGGAACCAGGATCATCCCATCTACACATGGGACCTTGTTCTATCACCAGGAAGGTGACTGTGCAATAAACAGGAAGGCAGCCATGCAGATTACACAGCTTGAGCTGTCTCCCCCCCCCCCCAAAAAAAGGAGAACAGTGCCAAACCTACCGGTATTTTAATAAGTTATGCAGAGAGGGAGCAGCAGCCCAAGATAGGAAAGGAGGTGGTATGGGAACACTTAGCTACTTTAGACAAATTCAAATCTCCGGGGCCCGGTGAGCTGTATCCAAGAGAACTAAAGGAACTTGCAGGTGTAATCTCAGAGCCTCTGTCTACAATCTTAAAAGAATTCTTAAGAGAACAAGTGAGGTCCCCACCTTCAAAAGATAGGGGAAGGACAGAGGCAACTACCGAATGGTCTACTTGACGCTGATACCAGGAAAGGTCCTGGAACAGTTGCACACCTCCACAGCAGTGGTGCAGCTGGATCCTCTAGTCAAAAATAGGTGATCTTACCCCCACATATTCTACTGCATCTCATATTATTATTATTTTTAATATATCATAAACTTGTATACACAATATACAAGTAATAAAATTATGGCACATAGAAGTACAGTACTGTATATAATCCATTGAGACTTGAGGTATATGTGGTCATCTTACAGTAAGACATTAATAACCACATGCTACCAAAGTACTAGACCTACCTGTATCAGCATTTCCCGAACACTTGGGCTATTACGGAATGGCTGCAACTTTTGAGTATATGTCTCCTCCCCACTAAATGACCCCCTGAGTTATACAATTTATGTACCGGTAATATCTGCTGCAAAGACAGCCATGGCAGCTCTTACAATGTTTGTGATAGACCGCTGACCTGAATACAAAGTTTTGACTAGTTAAAAACTTTTCCAAAAATTAATGTTTTAAAGCAAATACTTTGTAGAAGCTAACTCGGTTTTTTCAGTTTTGGTTCATGCAGGGGTGTGCCACATCTATCCTATTTTATTTGAAAGCCATTACACAGTGTTAAAATGGGATTTGGGCCACAGGCTTTAGTGGTAAATAATTTAGCATCAGGATATCTCAAGCCCTAATTTGGGACTTACAGTACCATCATTACACATAATGTATCACTGCATTGAAGAGACGTTTTGACCTGAAAAAAACTACGGAGAATGATAAGACGACAATGCAATTATCCTCCAGATGAAACTCTAATCAGGTAGTACAGTTCATTTAATTTACACAGAGCCATCTGTCACCAGTAACATTTCTCACCTAATTAGTAACCACTATTCTCTCAATCGGTTTGCACATTGAATGTGTTTTACTTACATCAAGCTATCAGCTTTCGATTGCATTTTCAAACAGCTTCAAAATCTTAACCAGATAATATTCCTTAAAAAGTACATCAATTACACACACATTAAAATGTTTGCATGGTGTGGTAATCCAAACTATGACTTTGTGATACAATTGGAAATGGCTGGGCTCTCACAACCACTTTGCTCCTTTTTACTGCTGCACTGCATTTGCAAAATTTTGGCTTGGTGTGTCATCTGAACCGGGATTCACAGTTAACCTCTCTCCTCACTAACCAAAGTTTGATACAAAACACAACAGAAGCATACATCGGAAGGTTATGTGAAACAAATGCACATTTGCAGGGTAAAAACTGATTCTGCAGAAAGACAGGAGTGGTGGAACAACTGCGGGTGTTCCTGGATGACCGTGGGTGAATTCAGATTATTGTATTAGTACTTGCGATACTTAGGACCAGTTTCCCAAACTTGGGTCTCCAGCTGTTTTTGGACTACAATTCCCGTCATCTCTGACCACTGGTCCTGCTAGCTAGGGATGATGGGTGCTGTAGTCCAACAACAGATGGGAGACCCAAGTTTGGGAAACCCCGCTGTGGTTATTTGATCCAGAAAACTATAGAATACTGAAGACAGGATCACATTCTCCAGATGAAAGAAGCATGATGCCTGTGAAACACCCTGGGCACAGGAGGAAAAAGAACATAAGAAAGCACACCACATGCTGCCATGCTGCAGGATTCTCCATCACTTTGTCTCTTCCTGTTCTGAATTGTTTCCCCAATATATCATCTCTGGTACCAAAGCAAACAGTAGAAGCTTCCCTAAACATCCACCCATGGGAACTCTTGCCAAACTCAGGCTGCCTCCACATCCCAATATATCTGCTTCTTCTCTTCCATTTCACTCTTCCTGCTTCCTAGCCTCTCCAGTCCCTCCGCTGTGATGCAATTTCTCCCCTTCTGCCAAACTGAGCTGCCACTATCGTCACCATAGCTACCCTTTTCCTCATCTCTTATTGTGACAAATTCTCTTCAGGTAATGTTTGTGACCATTTCAAGGTATCAAAGCATCTTAGCCAAAGGTGGAGTATGCACACTCAACCATTTCTTAGCTGACTATACACATTGTGTGTGTGTGTGTGTGTGTGTGTGTGTACGTGTACCTTATACCATGGTGCCTAATAAGCTGATTTGTTGTTTGTTAGTCAGATGAAAAAGGTCCATAAATATGGCTGCCAGAAGCAAATCAAAACTCCTTCCAGAAGCCTCTTGCCCTCAAGCTCAGGAAGTGACAAATATGCATAGCAAAAAGAGCCCTAGCCCTCCCACTGAGTTATCCTGCACACACAAATAGTTCATAGAGTGGGGTGTCAGTCTTGCACCATATTGAGTTCTGGGCGGTAGTCTACAACTACTTCTGACATTCCCAAAGCCTGGAAACAGGTGAAACATGGCCTCCTCCTCTCCCTTGAGTCCTCTGCATATGCCAGAAGAATGAGGAGTATGGGACACTGTTTCAGGAGGAACATGAATAATTAAGCCGAAGTGTGTAGAGCCTACAAAGTCAGCTTACAAATACAAGTAGCATCTGAATGGTCAACGGATGTGCACAGTACCGTATTTTTCGCTCCATAGGGCGCACCGGACCATAGGGCGAACCTCGTTTTTAGAGGAGGAAACAAGAAAAAAAAATTTTTTTCCTGGTTTTCCTCCTCTAAATGCCCTGCTTTTTTGAGGATCAGCTAAAAGTTTTGCAGCTTTTTTTGCAAAGGGGGAAAAGCAAAGCTCCTTTTGCAAAAGGGGAAAAGCAAAGAGGAAAAGCCCCTTTTTATGGGGTTCAACTCACATTTCTGCAGCTTCTAAAGGAAAGGGAGCCTTTTCTACAGTTTCCAGACTGATAATCTAATCAGCCAGTCACATGTTGCTGGGGAAACAAACAACCTCCCTCTGCAGCACATTCAACAATAGAGGCCTGGGCAAGGGGGCGGGGCTGAAAGGGAGCCGGGGACTCTTATCTCTCTCCCGATCTCTTGCTGATCAGCTGCTGAGCAGGGTCCTTTCAACACCCCCTTTTCTCTTTGTAAAATAAAAAGCATGATCCTCTTTTGGCCCCTGGGCAATTTGGCTCCAGGGACCACCATTCGCTCCATAAAACACACAGATATTTCCCCTTACTTTTTAGGAGGAAAAAAGTGTGTCTTATGGAATGAAAAATGTGGTATATCATCTTAGAAGATTATATATATATATATATATATATATATATATATATATATATATATATATAGCTAACTGTATGCATCAAATGACACAATGAAAACCAGAGGTGGCTTTTCACCAAAGAAGTCACCCAGATCATTTCCTCCAGCATTCATTGCTCAATGACTGCTTGCATCAGCAATGCCTTTTAAAATGGTGAACACAATGGGCTAAGGAGGAAGCAGCCAACTGTATGACAGAACACAAGAGCCCTCTGAAGAGATGCACATATTAGCCACATGCCTTTATCATCTTCCCCAATGTTGGAAAGGCAACTTTTGCAGCAGGTCTTCTCTACTCATGGAAGCTCTCTGTGAGATGTAGAACATGGTTTGGCAAACTAAGGCCCGGGGGCTGGATCCGGCCCAATTGCCTTCTAAATCCAGCACGCAGACGGTCTGGGAATCAGCATGTTTCTACATGAGTAGAATGTGTCCTTTTATTCAAAATGTATTTCTGGGTTATTTGTGGGGCCTGCCTGGTGTTTTTACATGAGTAGAATGTGTCCTTTTATTTAAAATGCATCTCTGGGTTATTTGTGGGGCATAGGAATTCATTCTTTTCCCCCCCTTACAAAATATAGTCCGGCCCCCCACAAGGTCTGAGGGACAGTGGACCCCTGCTGAAAAAGTTTGCTGACCCCTGACCTGAAAGACCAGGCTTCTAAGTAGTGCTGGTAGGAGCCAACACAAGCACAGCGGATCTCCCCACTGCCGAAGTTCATTTCCCAGCACTGGGTGACAATGAACATGGTGACGAGGGTGTTGTAGAGGGGAGGGCAGGGACTACAATCTGTTCCACCTCAAATGATGGCAATCATATATAGGGAGAAGCAAACAACTGAAGAGGGCTCACATCATTTACCATTTCCAGGAAGAGCACAACCCAGGTGACCAAAATTTAAGCAGACAGAGAGAAGCTGGGATATATAATGGGCCCTATAAGAGTGCTCATAGGCATAGCAGTTAACAAGATTGGGTGTAAGAAACCAATTACCACTGGTGTTATTTGGCCAACACAGGAGTCTGTTCCATTTCCAGTTTTAAAAGGTCCACATAAGCACTGGTGTGTTGCTGCTTGACACATATAACTGCTGTACTGGATAAGTGCCAAAGATTTTAAAAGATATGTATATTGCCCTAGAAAGAGCAGGAACAGGAACAGGGCTTTCAGCAGCTGAATTATGTGTATCAATGCAGCTATGGAAACAACTTCGTAAACACAATTTCTACGTAGTCAGTGGCGGAACTTCATGCTCCAGCACCAGGGGCGGAGAGCAGGTGGGGGCAGGGCTGGCACATGTTCTGGGGGTGTGACGCGCCGCCTGCAGGGGCGGGGCACCCAGCACGGGCGGGGGGGGGGCAGCCGCGATGAAACCCCAGTGGGATCATGCTGCTGGGGCCAGTGTGCTCCCACTGCCCCCCTCTTCCTCTGCCAGTGTACATAGTTTTTAAAACCCCACAAAAACAGGCCTTTAAAACCTGAAACCAGAACTAATCTCGTAGAGTGGGGTGGCCTAGTGTACTACACCGGAAGGATGGTTTTCATTTTAAACGCAATTTCGCATATATTGTACTCCTGCTTGTTGACAGAATTATCCCGAAATAAGTTACCCGCCTAAAAACAATTAAGCATTGACGCGAACCCAAGTTATGGATAAAGACTAACAAGGAATCCAACTTTAAACCCAAGTTGCAAATAACCGTATGGTCACAATCAATCACTTGTGAACCTATGGCCATTTCCTGCCCTGTAGGTGATATTGTTAAGTGTAAGAAACACAACTTTCATTAACTGAATTAACCTGCTGCACTTTGTCAGATCTTAAAGTAACAGGCTATTTAGGTCATCTGTTTTGCGTCCAACATGGGATACAAAAATCACACTCATACATACCGTACAGTTAGGCATGCAAGCTACATATAAGTAATGGCCTCTTGGAAGAAGCAATGCTAAGGGATACAAATGTTGCAAGGTTGATCATAAGGAGAGGAAACTAGCTCTTTGACTAAAGAGATGAAAGCCAGAAGCAGGCAAATCCTGCTAAAACAGAAGAGCATGAATGCGATATTAAATAGTCTCTAGAGAATGAGCAAGAGTTTTCAGTGAAGCATGCCCTCTCTTATTAACTGTGTTTACTTTGTGATTTGTCTAAAAAAACTCCAAGCGAAATAAATTTTAACCTGCACAGATTATAGTAAATGTTTTCAGTTTTATCTAGGGGAGGAAAATAAGAATCACCTGGCCTGAAGTGCAGACGGTTACATGAATGAATTAATGCTACTGAATGAAATGGACCGTGGAAGCTAGAAAACATCAAGATTTTCAAATATACTAAAAACATCAGTCAAGAGGCAGCATTTATGTATTCCCAAAGGGTCTCTATTTATAAAGAGACCATATTGGCTGTAAGTCCTGAAAGACTTGTTCCTGCCTTGCAGGCCATTTTCCACCTGGCCGATCAATGATGCAGCCTTTCATGTCCCCTTCAAAAAGCAGTTTTTCCTGCTCTCAGTCCAATTCTATACAGGTTTACTTGCAATGCAAACTTTGCTCTGCTCAAGGGGACATGACCCCAGGAATACTTACACAAGATATAGCAGCGATAAATGTGCAGAACAAGAAGCAGGAAGCACATCTCCAAAGACATCCCCTGATATATAAATCAGCCTTTAGTTTCAATAAACGTTCTAATACATACGTACATGAAGCTACCTTGTACCAATGGTCCACTGGCCCCAGAACAGTGTTCTATGGCAGGCACAGCTTCTCCCAGGTGTGTGAGAGAGATCTTTTGTACCACTTCCCTATACTGAAGTTTACAAGCACAAATAATGGCTGGCTTGCAATGCACACACAAATAAAATAAATTCCTATTATATTTCCTTTGAAATCGGCAAAATCAGCAACAGTAGAATGGGTCAATGTGACTGCAACCTCTGGCACCCGTCACAGGGAACAGCACTGGGACATCTACCAAAGGGGGAGGAAACTGAGCAGTTACGAGTGTCAATCAATTCATTAGCACTAATCTCTCTTCCCCCCCCCCCCACACACACACAATTTTTGTTTCCCAGCACTATTTTCTGTGGGAAGTAATTTATTTGGCCCTTCTAAAATGTTACTTATATATTTTTAATTTTAAAAAGATTTTAAGTGTAGGGGATCCCAACCTTGTTTTAAAATACAGTAGTTTTCCAGCAACTAACCAACAAAATTAGAATACGGTGAGTATCTTTCATAAACAAATACTGTGGATTAGTCTATCGGCCTTGTGTACCCTACCACTAAACAGGCCAAAGACATAATTCTCTGAATAATTACTGCAGCTCAGAATTGCAGTTACTTTGGGATTCTTCCCCCCCCCCCCCGCCCCACCATGCAGAACCAAGATCAACAGTGCAGGACCATACCTTGGTCGTAGCAAAGTTAAATAAACTTTTAATTCTTTCCTTGTAGGGTTGAGAGAACTTTTTGAGCATAAATCAAATAAAAAGCAGCAATTCATTGCACTCAGGGGGCCCAACTTGAATAAAATATTGGGGGGCAGGTAAGTCCTGCCCCACATAATGACATGGTGCATGCACCCCATATGAGTGGCAATGCCCATCAACTGGGAGGGCAGACCCCTCAAATATTTTATAGGAGGCCTAAAGCAGGCATCCCCAAACTCAGCCCTCCAGCCCTCCCATCATCCCTAGCTAACAGGACCAGTGGTCAGGGATCATGGGAAATGTAGTCCCCAAAAAAGCTGGAGGGCTGAGTTTGGGGGTGCCTGGCCTAAAGTGACCTTGGCCCCTAGGAGTTGGCTCCTATGATTGCACTCTATTTAAAAAGAAAGAAAGAAAAGCTGGAGACCTACAAATGGCCAGGTATGCACTGACCCACACAGAGAGAAAAAACTGCAAACTAATACTATGAATTGTCTCCTTCTATGGTTAGCCCACCTAGCAGTTCGAAAGCACGTCAAAGTGCAAGTAGATAAATAGGTACCACTCTGGCGGGAAGGTAAACGGCGTTTCCGTGCACTGCTCTGGTTAGATTTATCAGAAATCTGGATGCGGTCTTCTTTGCATTGTGTGTGTGGGGGGGTGGTTTAAGCCTACAAATGCAACACCAAATTTGCAGACAGAAACAGTTAGCATACTATTTCTGAAATTGGTCTAAAATAAGGATGGAGAATCTATGGCCCTCCAGATATTAGACTCCAACTCCCATCAGCCCCATCATGGCTAATGGGATGGTGGGGGTTGTTTTATCACAAAAACTGGATTCCCCACCCCACAACATGTCCACGCAATGTTTTTTTTTAAACCCCACACAACACCAGTCATACACAAAACTGTGCATTTTTTTTTCAGGAAAAAAAAGATGCCACTTACCTTTCCCATTCTGCCATGCTGTGTACCAAGACAAACTGAGGAAAGATGTGATGAAAATTAATGCAGTGGCCACAGTCCCATTTCGGAGCCTCATCTCATTTCAACATGGTTTGTATTTGGCCAACAGTCAGGATTTCAGTTTCGTCTGTTGGCTTGAAGCCCGCTTATTCCAGCGCTAGCACGGCATAGCCAGAAGCAAAAAGAGAATGTGGTATTGTCATTTCCAAATCATTGTGCAACCTGCAGAGCAGACGTAGCGACGGAAAATGACGAACTCTCAGAAGCTTTTGAAGAGTTTGCCCTTCATTCTTTGTTCTTCTACTCCCTAAGCATAAAGGGGAAACTCAGTTTCAGTCTAAAAATGAAGAGTAGTCCATAGTAAATTGAAGCACATCACACAACAGAGAAGAGACTGAAGGAACTGCAAATGACACAGGCTCAAACCTCTTATCTGTCATTATCTTAGTAAGAGGCTTTGGGCAAGCCACATCTTCTCAGCCTCAACACCTACCCCTTTACTCTCTTGTAGATTTGCATTATCTCCAATTTACAAGGCTGTTTTATGCAGTGCTATTTTTTTCAGTTCTCTTAGAATGTCAATGGCGCCCACCTGAGAGGTGCCAGAACCCACCTGAGAGTTGCCGGAACTGAGTTCCAACAAGTTCCGGCGGGGTGTGTGTGGAACCCAGCTTTATGGATTGTTTGAACATTCATGGAGTGTACTCCTATGCATGGGGGTGGGGTGGGGGTACTTGTGATCCTCCAGGTATCATTGGGCAGCTCAGACTCCTATAAGATCCAGCCAACTTGCTGATACATTTACATGCCAGCTTGTTAACACATTTCTCTCATCTCAACCCCCCCCCCCCGCTTCTCTCACAGTCTCCCTTCTCCTTTCAACGGTTGCTTCTTAGCCAACTCACTCTGCCACTCACTTAAACAAAACCACTTTTCTGCAGTCAATCGCTATTGCATTCATTCCACCAACAGGTGCTTTCGTTCTAGTAGGTGTGCTTAAGTTTGCAACCTAAGGTGTTCGAAACAAATTGTACATTTGAAGTAGTAACTATAGCACATGAAAAGTTTAAACATTTGAAACGTCAGAAGTTGTTACTGTTTCACAAATGCTTCTGAGATTCATGGTTACAAGTAGCTGACATTTGTTTTGATCAAGCAAGGGAAGCCTGCAGGATCAGTTCCCAAATGCACCAAGGAAGGGTTACGTTCTGCATTGTGTGCTTGTACCTAGGAGATGTAGGCAGGATTCAATCTTCATTCATACCCTTGAACAGCTTTTCAACAGAGTTTTAACGAGAATAGCTTGTCTAAAAGGCAGAGAGAACGACATACAGGTCACACCAAACTCGGTGACCGGTCTATTCATAACTCGCGTGCTTCATACGCATATACAACCCCCCCCCCTCTTTCCCTCTTTCGTGGGGATTAGATACACTGTCAGGTGATTTCTCCAGCCCTCCGAATCCCCCCCCACTTCGTTCCAACAACAAACGTGTGTCACATTATAGCGTGTTACAAAATGAATGTATTTGCCCCCACCCCCACAGGGAAAACGGTACCACCGTAGCAAAGTAAGGTCCAAAGCATGCTTAGCCTGCCAATGCTCATCTCCCCCCCCCACCGTGCCCCCATCCTTCTGATGTAGGCGGAGAGCGAGTTTGCCCGCGTACACGCATTCACACGCACGCACAGACGCAGTATCCAACGGACCCTCTCTCCATCCGCCTCCCTGCCCTTCTTCTCCTCTCTTGCGTTCCTTCTTTCTCTCTCCGAGTCCCTACGCCTGCGTGTACAAACCACAGAGCGAGCTCGTTGTCGCATTGCACAGTCCACTTACTCCAAAACAGTCCCCTCCCCGCCCGCCGACCGACTTTGGCAGGACGAACTTGGGGAGGCGGCTGCACCAAAGAGTGGCTGGCTGGCTGGTCGGCCGGCCGGCCGGCCTGCATCTCCCTCGTCACACAGAAAAGGTGGCTTTTTATTATTTTAATTTTATTTATTTATTTTGGTCTGCCCACCTCACAGACACCGACACCGCCGTCTTGCAGGCAGACGCACCAATAGCAATAATACCAAACCCACTGCAAGCCAAAAGCTCCAAACTCGCGTCAATTCATCCCACCAGGGCCCGCCGAAGACCGCAGGAAGCCCCCGTTCGCTCTCCGGGAATGGGCAGAGCGGAGCCCCGAGTGGACGCGGGCTTTGGCGTGCGCTGCCTTCCCGCGCCGGCGCTCACCTTGGTCCCGCAGGAGCCGCCCTTTGCTCCTGCACGGAGAGAAAGAAAAGGCGAGGGTTCCACACACTCTCAGGCGCGCGTGTTCTTTGCGCGCGTGCCTACCCGCGCAGGAGGCGTTCCAAGAGTCCCCTTGCAGTTACAGCTGCCTTGCCCTCGCCTGCCGCACACACACAAAAAGGGAATTTACCTCTTCGGTCCTCTCTCACCGCAGCAGAGGAAACGCTTCTCCCAAGCTGCCACTGAGGAGGACTCCAAGGAGCAGAAGCCCACACCGGCTAGGTTTCTGAGCGCCCGCCTCCTTTCACCTCACCCGAACCTCCATTGGCCAACCCAAACAGCGCAAGGAGCCAATGGTCGTCCTTTACTGGATGGCACGTTTCCAGCGGATGGTGTAGTCAGATGTCAGTCTCGGACCAGGGGGGGTTTATATAGAAATCTCGCGAGTTTTCTTTCACCTCTTATTGATAGCTGAAGTGCGGGAGGAGGAGAGCTGTGGGTTTGTGCAGTGTAATTTCCAGTTCCTTGCACCTTGAAAAATTCGAGCAAACTCATTAGAAGGTCAGTTCTTGCTAATGTCCCTCTGTTTTCAATAGGGACTTAATGCCCGGTTAAGTGCCCAGAGGACTGTAGATGTTTTCTGAGGCTGGAAGTGGCTTTCCAGGTCCCAGCAGTGGGGCAATATTGCTGAGAGAAGCAGCAAACTGAAATCTACTGATCTTAGATTTGTGAGGTCGCGATAGGGATCTTTGGCATCTTTGGTTCAGATCCACCCTCTTGTCTGACATTAGCCTCCACTTTTATTTTTCCTATCCCCTAATGCTCTGAATACAGTGTCTTATTTGAGCAGGATTGTTTCCTTGGCTTCCTCCTCCAGACCAGAAGGTTTTTGTGGAATTAGTGCTGCAAGTTTTCAACACCTTCCAAATCAAGATGCCAGCCCATACTACTTCTTCTTCTTACATTTAACATTTTAATCATTTAATATGAATTTATTTTTACCATATAAAGTCTGCTAAGTAAATAGAACCCGTTATATGCCCATTGTCACTGCTGATGTGGCAGTAGATTAGTGCAGTTTTTCATATGTGACATATGTGGACACAACTTGCCTGCTCAAATGAAATGCGATTTCTATCTCTCAAGGGCTCAGCACATGTGGGGTATTACCTTGAAAAATTGCAGTGCATACAACAGGACTTTAAAAACCAACAACTAATAGATCTTGCAGAAGAGACCTTTATCAGAATGCTTGATGCGGCTACTGGTATGTTGTTTTTAAAAAATACTGTAATCTGATTTTGACAAGAAGAAACAGCAGCGATGGATACAACAAAGAAGCTAATGCTACAGAACCTTTCCCAGCTTCCTTCTTGCAGCACTCAACCCTTGTTTTAAACTACAGTACTACTTTCCCCCACTCAGTGTTATCCCCTGCTTGCTCTACTCAAATATCTGCCATTGTTTAAAGCTGCCACTTCTTCCATCACTGCTATATTCAAACTTATGCCATTGTTTAAAACATCCGCTTTCCGCTTTTCAGTGTGGCTCCCTTCTTGTTGTATTCAAACTTCTCCCTCTTCCAGTCCTCAGCTGTCTCATGTGAGAGAGATAAAGAATGCAGTGCCCCCAGATATTTCATAGTAATATTCAAACCTTGTTAAAAACTTTAGATTTCCTCTGTTTTCACCCATCTCTGCTTTACTCAAATGTCTGCTATTGTTTTAAACCAACAATTTCCCCCTCTCAGTATCCCTCCCTTCTCTCTCATGTCATAGCCACTGCTGTTGTACAACCCTGCTTCACTTTTGCTCCCCTACTCCACCCTGACTTCATGCAAATCAAGGATTGTGATGCACCACTGCACATCCTCCTATGAGGACTGCATGACAACATTCTTACATTTTTATTATATAGGCATATATAGAAATATGTATTTTCAAAAGGCAGCCAGGGTCAACTGCAGCAGGTCACTATGCCACTATGCCAGCTGCTGAGGCCAAAACCTGTGCATTTTTAATGACACCAAAGCCATTAAAGAACTTATGATAAGAAAGCAGTGGACAAAGAGCAAATACAGCAATAACAAGGTAAGAAAGTGTGTGTTGTGTGTGATGGGTGTACATATAACTTCCCTCCCAGATCTCCTTTCACACACAGGAAAGAGGCAGTAAAGAAATGGGTGCAGCTGTGGTTCTCACCAGTTCAAGTTACATATTATTTTGCAAAACGAATCTAAAGATTTTGTGAATATACTCATGTATATTGTTATTCTTACTATTTCTAATGTAATGTCTTGTTTCTTCCTTTACTCACAAGTATAAAAGGTAAGGGAAACAGTAGAATTACTAAGTAGAAGGTAATTTAAGAGTGAAGGAAAAGAATAAGGGAACTTATCTAAGAATGGGAGTCCACTTTTGAGAAACGAGGAACCATCCTAGAAGAAACAAATAATTAATTAAAAGGAGCAAGATCTGGCTAATAAGAATTGAGCTGGACATCCTTTATTTGAGCAGCAGCATTCTGGCTTCTGCCGCCGATGCCACCACTCCATTTTCTCCTACCCATGACATACGTGCTTAGTGTTTTTTTAATCAATATCCTGTTCATGAAATGTAACTCCCACAGAATGTTAGCTGTACTTTTGATTGCATCCATTCTAATAATAAAGAAAAATTTAAAAAGCATAGAGATGAACTAGTCTGTGCTTTCCTTTGATTTCTGCTCTGGGCTTTGATTACTAGAACAAATCTCAGTGGTTTCAACTATGTCGTACCTTTTGTAAGCAATGGTGCTGATTTGCACTTCACCTACTTTTTGCAGTTAGCGGTTTGAAATGTGCACGCCGTCCTCCTTTATCCCTAGCAGACCAGCAAACCTGACGTGTGTTGTTTTCTAGCACTGGGCCCCCACCCCCCCACCCCACTCCCCTGCCTTCACAATAAAAGTTCAGCGTTTCCGTTTCCAAAAGTTGTAAATGTAGTCACAAGTAGCTCCACATCATTTGGACAGTTTAGCACACATCACCCTAGAAGGAATTATCACAGGCTTTCCCAGATTCCAAAAAAAATTCACAAAAGCAAATTAAAGCTGGACAGCAAATTGTCCTGATCTGTGAGCAAGCACAAGCCAGAGCAGCGCAGGGGAGGGGGCTTATTAAGCTGTTCAGCTGAGGTGTGGAAGACTCCCCTCACCTCAGCTGAGCAGCCTCAACAAGCCTGCCTCCCATTTCCCCGGAGCCCAAAGAGATCCTCTTTGGGCTCTGGCATGGGTTTTCTGGAGGAAGTGTATTTCGGCACCTTTTGGGGGGGGGGGAAGCACTGTATATGCTGGTATCTTTCATGTGTGCCACAGGAGGTATTGGTGGGCATCCTGATACATGTAGGCAGCAGCTTGACTACTCCTATCTTTAAGGCCTTGCAGTGACGTTACGTCAGGGGCATTCTGGGAAACAAATATGGCAGCAAGACCCAGGCACTCAACATTGCACAGGGCAAAGGACTAGGGTGGTTTTGTTGCTGTTAAGAGGGGGCATCAGCAGTGGGCCCTGGCAGTTTCCCAACCGTGCCAGATGCTGTTGCCAGCCCTGATGCCTCTACATTCATCCCACCTGCCAACAATGCAGCTGTTTAAAATGTGAAGGGCTAGGGACAGGCAAGATCAAACATTTAAGTGTAACTGGCAGGCAGAGTTACAAAGCAATTAATAAACCACGGCTGAGGTTGGTGAAGTGCCAGAGATGACAAATTTGATAACTGCCGAAGCTACGCTGCCAGCATAATTTATGTCATGGTTATGATTCCTCTGTTCCTGTGATTCACAGCCTTGAAAGGAACAAAGCTGCAAATTATTTAAAAAAATTGACACAGACACGCTCCATTATTTTCAGCACTTCAAGGTGTATTCTTACACTGGCAGGGTAGAGAAGATATGGTAAAGTACCATTAAAAAACCCTGCGGCCAGACAGAAGTTTATTCGTAAATTACACATTTTTAAAGAGGAACGTTGTGTTGTTAAGACTTGAGTGGGAGGAGTTTCCTTTCCATGGCTGCTTTGCTGTTTCCCTGGGGCTGTTCCCTGGAATGAAAGGCCTATTGCAGTCGCCATTGCATTCAGAACGGTTGACTAAAGTGATGTACAGGTAGTTTAAAGTATGCTGTTACCAATATACCGGTACTGGTGACATTTAGGAACACTTCCTGACATGGCTGCTGGGAGTGAAAATAGCAAGAAGAGAGGCCCCATACAGATTATGATGATGATGATGATGATTATTATTATTATTTTAAAATGGATGCTTCCTGTTGGGGTATGTGTGATTGATTAATTAATTATACATTTTGGCAATAAAATACCCCACCTTTCAATCATATTATTGTCAAGATGGCATAAGAAGGTAAGAAGAGTCTGCTGGATCAAACCAATGGCCTATTTTGTCCAACAACCTGTTTTCTGTGGGAAGCCTGAAAACAGGACATTATTTGTGAATGTGTGGTTATGAATGGTCTGGGCTCTGAATTAGTGTGGAGCTACCAGCCCACCACAGCATTATGACATCTGGTAAAGGGCATCATATGGAAGTGATATAATCCTCTGCCTCCTCTGTAGTCTGCAGCACAATTATATCCATGCAAAGAGCTGCTTGAAGAAAAGAAATATCTGGCTAAAAATAAGCTAGTGATGGTTGGCAGGTTTTGTGACCTACTGGGCACCAGTTCATTGGTCACTGATGGGGTTCATCCTTGTTCACTCAATCATGCTATTAGCGTTTGGTAGCATTCCTTTCAATGTCTTATGTTTCTTGAATTCATCTGACCCATACTAAGAGTTAATGACAGGATTAATTTGGGCTAGATATGGGAAAACAAGAATACATTGTTCAGCCAGGAAAGTAAGGCAAACAGAAGATCTTATCCATCTTGTCTCTGTCCTGGATGGTGACTTCTCTGAGTAAATATGAGTAGATGATTATTTCAGCGGTTCTCTGTTTGCAGTCTTGGGGTTAAATAATAAGTCCCTTAGCTAGAGAATGGATAAAAATACCAAATCCAACCACCATTGGGAGCTGCTACTGTGAAAAGTGGCAGAAAATCACTCTTTTGCTCAAGAACATCTCTTTTTCATTTAATTTTCTTCCTTTCCCTCCCTCCCTGCCTGCCTGTATCAAACTCAATTCCGAAAGCCCCACAAATTAATACCCTTGGGAGGAGCAGGACATGCTCAGAACAAACAAGATAGAGAAGTCCCCTTTGTCCAAGCAAGTCAAAACTATGCCTAACCTTATCTTCTGCCAGTTACTTCAGGCTAAGTTAAATTCTATACCTCAGAAAGCTTTAGGGTGTCTAAAAAGAGGTGGGGGGAATGTGGAATCACAATAAAACATTTTAAATCGGTAATCTCTTTTGGAATCGGGCTTGAGGCACTGCTCAGCTTCAAAAAGGTCACGTAGCCATCTGCCTCAAGTGTCAAGTGCCCCGTTTCTATGTTCCCCGGTAGAATGTGATCAGTTGCAGAACCTGAATTTAAGGAAACCCCCTCATGTTTTCACCTGAAACAGCCTTATACTGGCAAAACAAATAAAAAACACATGCCCAAGGCAAGGAAGCTTCCAGAGTTAAGGAGATGTCATACAGAAATGCACTTAACTCACAAATCCTGCTAATGGAAAAAAAGATTCCCTGTGACAGCTCCCCCCTCCCCCAACCATACGTGGCAAAAATAAAAATGGTAGAATGGAAATGATTCCATGGAGACATGTTTTTATCCTGCTGCTGCAGGGCTAAACCACACACATTGCACAGAGACCCGTTGTCATTTCTTATTGGATTCCCCTGTTTTTTTTACAGCAACATGGTCTAGTTGTGATCAGAGCAGTGGCACTGGGGGGAAAGGAGGGATTAACCCATTTCCTAATGCCATTTTTTGAATCTGGGGTAGAAATGCTTGCAGGTGTGGCCTGGTGACAGCTCCGGGGATGAGTGTGCAACTTTCTACCACCTTCTGGTATGAATTTGAGCAGGGGAAATATCAGCAGAAGTGAGGGTACAGCTATTACCTAGAAATACATGATTGCGTATTTGATGGGATATTTTACCTAATTGCTATCTCGCTACTGCTCTAAAATCTTTACTTTTGTTTAATTGCATCGTTGTCTTTTTACATTTTTAGGAACTTGTAAACCACTTAAGGAGGAGGGATTTAAAAAAAACAAAAAAACAAAGTGGCATATAAATCACCTAAATGAAAATGTTAAAAATGAAGAAAAGGAGCCTATTTCATCAGAGCCAACATCAAACATCTAAGGAAGTAGGGTCTTCTACTATGAATGTTTATGCTTTAATACAGGGGTCAGCAAACTTTTTCAGTAGGGGGCCGGTCCACTGTCCCTCAGATCTTGTGGGGGGCCCCACAAATAACCCAGAGATGCATTTTAAATAAAAGCAAACATTCTACTCATGTAAAAACACCAGGCAGGCCCCACAAATAACCCAGAGATGCATTTTAAATAAAAGGACACATTCTACTCATGTAAAAACACGCAGATTCCTGAACCATCCATGGGCCAGATTGAGGAGGCGATTGGGCCACATCCAGCCCCTGGTCCTTAGTTTGGGCACCCCTGCTTTAATATATTTGTTTGGCTGTAAAATGCCACAGAACTCTTGTTGTTGGTGGTGGTGGTGGTCAAAAAAACACTGACATTAGAGCAAGAATCAACAATGGGAATATCATGGGTGCTCCAAGGACATGCCAGTGATTTCACTGCACTGTGTTCTTGCAAATCCAAACACGGCTTCTGAATAAATGGATGGCTTTTTTGAACTGCATACTCCTCCTTTTCATGCTATGTTGATACATAGATAATAAATGTTTGAGCAGTGTCTATTTTAGTTCTCTTTTCAGCACTTTGTACAATATCAAGAAAAGTAGCCCACTGTTTACTGCATTAAGTGGTCCGAGATTCTTCTCAGGTTAACAGCTCATGTGTTTTCTCTCATTTGCATTTGCCTTCATTAAATAATCTCTTAAAGGACACACATTTTGAAATGGGCATAGATAATAGCAGTGATGATGAATTTCTAGAATGCAGCTGGTTTCTCAATTGATAATGCCTATTGTTTTTAATAGTCAAAGGCTATAGTACAGGGATGGTTTCAAGAGCCTCGGAGAACATCAATCATTTAGGTTGCTAAATGTGCAGTGCATAATATAAGATTGATAAAGTATCTGTCACAAAACAAAAGAATATACACAAAAAGGGAAAGTCAATTACTCTTGCCTCTAGTAATAAGAGCAGAATGTGGCAAGGAAGAGAGATATTGCAAAACGAAACGAAGACATCTAGTCTCCTTATTTGCATTGCCCCAATTAAAGTTTCCACAGAACTTATTGAAACACTACTTCTTTGGATCGTTGTTCCTGAAAAGAGGAAATAGTCAGTAAGATTTTCCTGGATGACATCCACTTAAGCTGTTTGGGAGCAATTCACAGATAGGTGTTCTGGGCACCAAGCCAATATACACAGAGAAGTGGAAAATCCAAGCAAAATGTAGACATTGAAAGATCCCATAACAAAAGTGGCTGTGAGAACCTCACAATCTGCCCCTCACTAACGATTTGTAAGAAACTCTGGGTGCAAGCATTCAAGCAAAATGTTTTTGTACTGCTAAAGCTGCAATCCTATGCACACATAGTTGGGAGTATCCAAGCACGTGCAATGGAATTACTTCTGAGTAGACATGCCTAGACTCTTGACAGGCTGTCTTATTTGGCAAGTCTAAAAATTCTTCATAGATGCCATGTTAAGATTTTGCCCAGTGGCTACATTCACTTCAATTTGATGGGGAACGCTACATTTAAAGTGAAACCTTATGCATGTTTACTCAGAAGGAAATCTCACGGTGCTCTATGGGCTGTTTGGTTAATAACCCTGACAGCCTAAAGTTAGTGCACATCCCAACCTTTTTTTTTTTGTCCTGTCACCCTTGCAAACCAAATATCCTAATTTAGCAATACTCAGGATGGCTATCCAGACACAAAGCACCATGGATTTCAAAACTGTGCAAGGCCAAGGCAAGAGGAGGTACAAAATACTTTTCTGCAATGTTTCTGACACATGATTTTTTTCCACTGGAGCTTGTTCAGCAGCTGGTAGAACGCAGCGCCATTTTATATCCATTACTGTATTTGCAATGGTCCCTGGCTATGACTGCATCATGGGGAGGGGAAGCAAAGCAGATCAAGGTAGTGCCACTGCCTGCTGGCTGTCTCCTCCTTAGTTTCAGGGCTCCTCCACATATACACTTATCCCACAGACATTTACTTTCGTGTAAGGCAGCTTCTAACATCCCCATGGATAGTGTCCAGCATGTGTTAACACATTACACAGTCAGTAATGTCCAACAAGATACTCTGGACTCAAGAGTTTATTGCAGTTCTCTATACAAAATAATAAAAATAATTTAGTCGACATTAAAAAAAAACTAAGGCTGCAATCCTAAACATGGATTACTAGTGAGTAAGTCCCATGCGACTTACTAGGATTGACTACCATGTAACATGCTCAGCATGTGCAGCACATTGCAGAGATGTAAAGTTAAGGTAGTTAACATTACACAGAGAAGCAAAAACTAGAAATAGTGCAAGTCATAAAAATAGAAGCAAGATTTACAATGTTTTTAAAAAACACAACTCACAGTTAAGTTTACATATTACAAAACTATTTAAAACCAGAAGTGTTCTCCGTCTAAAATTAGCCTTGCATTTTATTCCATATGCTGTAGTTAATACAGAGTACATCATTTCTGCTCAAGAGGGGGGGAACCCTCTAGCATTTGAATTTCATTATTTTTATTGCGATTTAAGTAGCAGTTACTTGCTCTGTAGACATAGCTTATGACTGACCTCTGCCTTGCATTTCTTTAAAAGATGTGATAAAATGCATGTGTATTAAACAACAGAACACGGTAGATAGTCCACAGCAGCGCTCCTAAACTAAAATCCAGTTTAAAATTCCTTGCAAGGTTTTTCCTTGTAGTAGATATAAAAAATAAGCCATTCTATTCACTGCAAATACACAGATTAGTACTGTATGTCCTGTTTGCCAAATTTAACCATTTAGCTGACACAGGATATGCAGAAATTAACATAATATCAACATTGTCCTAGCACTTTGGAATAAAGCTCAACTATAGGTCAATATCTGAACAATTTTCAAAAGCAAAGGCATCTTTAAATAGCATTTAAAATGTTGAAAAGTCTAGGGCTCGGTTCAGACATAATAGTAAACCATGGTTTCCCACTACACAAATGAACCTGGACAAACCTCAGGCTCACACACTCAATCCTCTTTCACATGCTAGGAAGGGGAGACCAAAAGCATGTCTGAACTTGGGAAACTGTGGCTTTGTTTAAAGTACAGCTAGTGAGAACAAGCCTGAGTCAAACCATGATTTCTGGCCTGTTTTCACTAGCCATTGTTTACACAAAGCCAGAGTTCTGCAGGGTTCAGATAATCACAGGGAATTTGGGTTAGGTTTTTTGTTTTGTTTTTTAAAGTGGAAGCTTTCTATGGAATGCAGTATGCACACAGCCACATTCTTGGAATTATGTACTCCTATTGCTTTCTGATAATTTACCGTTTGCATCCCTGGTCCCTCTTTCGGTGGCATTTAATAAGAATATTGCTGATGATCACAAGAAGCATGCACTTTGAGTGGGCTTTCCTGTTTTGGATGTTCAACCCCAAAATCATGGACATGAGACATACTGAAAACATTTGTAAACACCCCATGCATGGCACACTACCTTGGGAGTTAAAGCAGGTTAGGCGAATGGTGATAATAAAACCCACAGGAAAACACAGACATTTTCAGAATTATGTGGGTGGCTTATCTAAGCTGCTTTGTGTACATACATAGATAAGGCCTGAGCTTCTGTCTGCCACATGAGAGAACCAGGATTGCTGTCCAAGTGACTACTGAGCCTTGCACAAACAAAGCATGAATCTGCCACCAATCTAGTGCCTTTCTGCAATACTGCAAGATACTCAATAAATTCATACTGAAGATGCTAAGGCTGTACCTTATGTATAAAATCCAATGGTTATTTTTGTTGCTGTGGAAAGATGGTTTACATGGTATCCATTTTATTACACATCAAAAGGCACCTAAAGTAACAGCAGCAGGAAAAAAAATATATCCAGCATTACATCATATGCTAACAAAATTCTAGCAATCACCTGTAACATAATTGAAAATGTATGTTGAAAATGCATGCAAAAAGAGGGCAGAATGAAGGCCACTCATCCAGGCAATTTTGGATTATCAGTATACAATGAAGGACAAAGTAATATTTTCTTCTTTGTTAGATAAACAAAGCTTGCCAACTGTCTCCCTTACTAGGGACTGCAGTTTTGTCTTTTTTCCTGCTGACCCTGAATCCAATGGCTAAGCATTTATTCACGGGCAGATAACCCCAACTGTGCAGATAAGAAAGTAAGTAGCATCAGCCAGTTTTGTCTTGAATTTGCTGTTGTGATATTATACATGTGTGTGAAACTGGCTTTTCTTTTTTTTACAGCTGTGCATAACTTTAAAATGTGCAAACTCTAGCAGGTATTATGATTACCCTTCAATATAATGTATGAGGTCATTTCTCCAAAGTGTAAGAGCAGCAATGGAGTTTCTAGATTAGAAAAGGATAAGGCTACGAAACAGAGGTTAAAGCAGTGTCTAATTTTTGACATACGGATCAGGAAAGGGGAAACTGTGGACCTCTACACGTCGTTGGGAGTCCAACTCCCCATTGGCCAACCCCAGCAGGTATGGCCCATGATCTGGGATGATGGGAGTTCCCACCCAGCAACATCTGGGAGGGCAACATATCCCTCATCCCGGATATAAATAAATTCCTTGTCAGCTCAGTTTAGGATTTGAAATCATGGGGCTGTTCAGATGCTAATTCTCCCACCAGTCCACTAGATGTGGCAAAATCAAGAATGTGTGCTCACTTCTCCAATCCTCGCTACATCAACAACTGCAACAGGAGATCTTGAATTTTTGAATACAGTTTCTCCCTTTTCCTGTAACTATACTACCTACTTCAAATAAATGAGGGTTCTTCCAGTGGAGTCATGTCTTTCTTAGGTATTGTCAAGTAGCACATATGTCTAATGCTTGGTTCTGATCCTGATCCAACAGTGTGCAGAGGTTTGGGGAGTGGAGAGAAAGTAGTAGTGACTGAATCATTCCAGAGAATAAACTAGCATTCCAGCCTATTTCCATGTTTACTCCACAAAGCTATCAGTTTTTAATTTTCTGTTAATCTATCAACCTAACATCATTTGTTTTGCATGTGTGTTTCTGGGGAGGAATTCTTGCTGTTTTCCAATTTAGTTTCATAGCTCAAAAAAAGGGGGGGGGAATTTTGATAGGAAGATTAGTCACAAGGTAACAAAGTAATGGTAAACCAATAGTTAGTAAATATTCCAAAAGCTTATACATCACAAACCATTTTGCAGGGGGGGAAGAAACAAAGAAGATGTAAGATAAGCAACATCATCCACAACAAATTATTTTTCCAAGCAAAAAACAAAGAGCCCACCACTAGCTTTCTAGCAGGATCTTCATTGCTACACAGTGGGTTAAGAATACAAATGTGTGGCCAACATAATAGATTTCATGATTAACTATCTGTTCAATTAACATAGGCCCCCCCCCAAAAAAAATCTAGAACAACTATTATGCATAAACATGCATACTCTATTTTATCCTCTGAGGCATGTCGCTCCAAGCTTGAGATTTCTTTTTGGCAAGTTCCATCCATGAGGGCTGATCTGGGGAAGAATGACTGACCTTCTTAAGTGGCTTTATATCTTCTTTTTCAATCAGCACTGAAGACTGAACTGTGTGGAAAACAAAAATATCGCTTACTTACTTAATAGCAGTGTGATGCTCAAGAATAACAAGTAGGATTTATTTAATTTTTTTGCCCTATCAGCTTAATTAACCATTATGGTATGAAGTGCCATTAGGCGATGCTGAAAAATCTTTTTAAGAATCCTAACCCATGATGAATAACCTACTACCGTAATAACACTTTTAAATTTGCTGTGATAAAGGTTATTCTGTAGCACACACCTGAACTAAATTTAAAGTGCCCAATTCATCATAGGCATCATTTGTAGTGATCATTTTATTGTTCATGCTACAGAAAGCATTCAGTCAGCATGTTTGATGTAGGACACAGAAGCAAACCTGGAACTTTTCCTGCCCTTGCTAAAGTATATATGTTGGAATCAGAGTGAATCTCTGACAAGGCAGCCTTTGCAGACTTGCATGCAGTGTGGACGGAAGCATGAGGTGAGGACAGCCGGAACAAACTTGACACAGCAGCTTTCTGGGATTAAAAATTGGTCACAATTTCATTGATTAAAGATGTTAAGTAGGCTTCGGCTTAGGCATTGGGTGTGCATATTGTATCAGCCTCCTGGCTGCAGGGTGAAACTTGGACAGGATCATGCCTGGGTTATGGGGCCACCTCAAGACACAAGTCAACTCCCCAAGCTGCTACTGGAAGTTCTATGGCCTGCCTGCTCTTCGTTTGGCTTCAGGACATAAACTTCCACTCAGATCCCTTTACCTGGGTACCCAGCAATATCACACCAGGTTGATGTCGAAGTGAAGCCCCGCACCCGGGAAACAAACTAGGGATTCCACCCATTGCCTTATCCACTGAAAGTTGTGATGAAGAAGTTGTGATATGAAGAAGGCATCCAACGTGCCCAATTTGTTTGCAGGCAAGTTTCTTCCCAGCCCTGAATACAGTGACCATTTTGATCCACAGCAAGATCTTCTTAACATGGTGTCTAAAGAACAGCATATAGGGTGGGTTGCTCTTCCATTCATTGAACTGCTGACCCCTTGCCGCAGCTGGCTTTTATCCTCCAGAGACAGACCAGAGTGAAGAGTTGTTCACTCCGGTCTGCTGCCCAGGTTCCGCCCTCCACTGATGCCCACATTGGCCACATAGATTCACGTTTTGGTAGGGAATCCCACCATCCTCCCATGGCCAGCCGAGAAAGAGCCCAATGGCCACCCACAAGGGTGAAAAGACTCTTTCCGGCCCGGGGAGCTGGGCTGGGCCGCAACCGCTGCTCACCCCAAATTTGGGTAAGTAGAGACACATCTGCTAAAATGTATGCATCCCCCCTGGAAAATAGACTGGCATCAACTCTGTGTTCCTTTGAATGCCTCCTTGAGACTTTTTAAAATTCAGCCATGCTTTTTCAGGTAGCACCATCAGACATGGTTTGTGCTGGTTTTACAGATGGATTTGATAAAATCTTATTGTTTAAACCTTGTATTTAATTTTTAATTTCTTTGGGGGGGGCACTGCCATGGTGTTTGTGAAAGGTGTGCAGTTTATAACTTCTTTAAATAAATAAAACCAGCAGCATGCCATCAGGAAGAAGTTGCAGAAATGCCCCATCTTGTGACCCCTAAATAAAAACTGGGGGCGCTGTTTGTGTGATGGAAAAGACTTTACAGCCTGTGTCTATGTCAGAATTTTAGCGTTTTGTTTTCATACCAGGGTTATGGTGTGACAGCAAGCTACCTCCTGGCAAAGATTCCTGCATATCTGACTTAGTTTCTTTTCTCTGTTCCTCAGAAGAAGCTGCGGGTGGGAAAGGCAAGGATGTGTTTCGCGTGAAATCTGTCTGTTGCCTCAGAACTTCCTAAATAAAAAAGGGGGGGTGAGAGAGAGAAAACCACACACACCATAGGATAGTGTAGTTCTAAATAATTCAGTGGGAAAGAGAACCACAGTAGGGATTTGACAGAACACAAGAAACTCAGCAGCAGACATGGCTCCCCTGCTCAACAATAGAATAATGCAGTCATATGTCATACACACTTGCCCTATTTATGCCATCTGAGCTGTAAACACTCCATAAACATTTCATAGTCTGTAGACGGGAAAACTGTTTTGGGGATTTTGAATTATGCAATTAGAAGCACTTGGAGATGAGCTGTTGCAGCCGCAGCAAATTATTCAAGGCCTCTTTTGATAATGAGGGCAAGTACAAGCCAAAATTGGCAGCAAACAGCTTCCCACTGACAATAGGGAGCTATGGTTGTGCAGCGATGGCCCCTGCTCTTCTAAAATGTGACACGCCAGTGCATTTATCTTTTGCTCCGATGCTGTTTTAAGCCAAAAGCAGCAACATGGAGGTACAGGTCAGAACGTAAGGAAACTGAAGAAAAGAGAAGGGGATTGCTTAGCCCTTTAAGCCATTTTCTGGTCAAGCCTCTGTCTTCCTCAATGGCTCCAGGGTTTCCAATACTTGGTTCTCCAGATTTACAATTCCCATCATCCCTGACCACTGGTCCTGCTAGCTAGGGATGATAGGAGTTGTAGTCCAAAAACAGCTGGAGACTCAAGTTTGGGAAACCCTGCTCTAAGCTAGTTTTATTCCCAAGATAGTATTACTGTGTGCGGATATTACCGTACATACTTATTTCTCTGTCAGAGACACACAGTCAGGGTGGTTAGAAAGGTATGCACACAATGTGGAAATAACTATTGTTTTTTGACTCAGCTTCCTGAAAGACCAAATCTACATTGGACAATCTACAGGAAATTTTGCAAACCAAAAATGGAAGTTTTTCTGCACACTATCCTTTGGAAATGTCCTACACAATGGAATGTAACTGACTTTCTTTCTTTCAAGTATTACTCATCTGAACAAGGTTTACTTTGGCCTGGGATATGACCCAAAACAAACATTTGGCACAAAGAAATAAAACCATAAAATTCACAACACTAGTGGGGGGGTGGTTTCCTTCTGCAACCTAAAAATGCTGCTTAATTCAGGATCACAACACAAAAATATTAGTTTTACAAGAAAGCTAAATGTAAGGAATATTACATAGGGTAAATGGGGTGAATGTCTTATGTTAAAAATTAGCACTGCCATCTCATGCTTCGTGTAAGCAGAAATTGCCGAAGCTCATTTATTTGTCCCATGATCAAAGCAGAATCCAGCGAATACAATTGGCATTTGCAGTCATTTCAGTCTGAAAAAAACTGCAATTGGTTATTGTTCCACCACCATCCATTTGCATTGCATTTCTTTGCACTGAAATGACTGAGCTGGAATAATGTAACGATTTATGCAATTAATTATGTTAGTTATATAATTTTTATCACAGAAGACAGTGAGATGAGTAACGTCTGCAGAAGAAAAACTGCAGCAGAATCACAACAGTGCTGCAGTTCTAGATTTTGATTCCAATGCTGACATTGACATCAGAGATGCTTTTTGTGTCTTAGTTCTTTCTTTCTATAAACTGGTTTATCTCAATACCAGAAATAATTGATTTTGAGTACTGGAGGCCAAATTTCTCGTTCTGCTTCAAGTCCTCACCAAGGTTTATAGGTTACAGGAAAAATGTAACGTGTTTTTTAGGGTGACATAACATTTATCTCTACATGAGTCTTTGAGCCTGTAAATATACTTTCAGTGTATATCATCAAACATGTATGCTACACATGACTTCCATTCTCCCTACTGGCAGATTAAAACCCATAGATTTTTTTTTGGAAGGAAAAGCACACACTCCTGCAACTAAGTATTCCATCAGCTGAGCTTTCAAGACACGCTCAGAACTGAAATGGAGAATGGTGTTCTGGTTTCCCACAGTTGCAAATTGAACAAAGGGAGATGAATTGGTTGGAATGAATGCTTGATTTGAAAACTGCTGCCTTCTGCTGTTGGTACTGCAGCAGTTATATTCTGTAGTGATGCACTGCAGATTAAAACAGTATATTTAGGGCGGTTGCATACAGACATTTGCTGCAGTCATTACAGTAACTTCTCCCATGATGCTGAGCTCTTCCTGGTTGTTTTAATTGTATAAAGAAATGGAGGTCGAAGGAAACGCTGCAACATGGGAAAGGCTTTCCTCCTCCTTAAAAGAAAAGCTCCCATCAGAGATAGGAGCTCCACTGTTGAAGAGGGAAGCCCACCTTTGCAAAGGAAGAATAGGGTTGATTACAAAAAGGGCTCAAATGTCATTGGGATATTTGCTATAAAAGAAAAAAAGGTGCATAAGGTGAGTATTTGCCCTTTACAGAATTAAAACTCCACAACACGCATATCTCACTTAAAAATACAAAAAAAGTGTGTGGGTGTGGGGAAAGGAGAACAAAGTCTAAGGGTGCTTGAGGAATCCATTCTTTGTGAATTCCAACACGAACAGCCCTGTGTAGCTCAGAACTTAAGTTATCTACCCGCTTTTACACTTGCTGAATATCTGCATGCAATTCTTGGCTTAAAACACATCTGAATAATAGCAGCGTCATGGAGCAGGGTTGGTGAACACCTGCCAACCTTAATTGATTACAAGATCCCTTGCAGAAGCAGGTTAAAGCAAATAGCCCAAATGCAATGTCACATGCAGGTCACAAGCAGGGACGACCTGTATTACCTCCATTCGCTCCTCTTGTATTTGTTTTTCTGCGGCTGCTTTATCCGCAGCCACCAGTTTCTCTTCTTTGCTAAGCTCTTGCTCCATGACCCTCTGCTTTTGTTTTGCTATGGTAATCCAGGCTGGCACTTTCTGGCTTTCAGTTCCTCTTGCAGTGTCTGCTGCAGCAATCACAGGAGAAGGTACACTTTTCTCTGCTGAGATAATTTGGGAAGAAAGGTATTGGAGAGGGTTGTTACTGGAGAAGGAAAGTCGGTCTTAGTGTTAAAGAAAGCAAAGCTTTCCTTCTGAACCAAAGAGATGGCCAGCCACTAGGGAGAAACCTCTACAAATACACACCCCAGAAAGCTGCTCTAAAACTGTGATATTGTCAGCTTCGGATTTCTGAACTTGACCTTTGTCCTGCTTCTTTCCTGCAGACTCTGATAGAGGAATGGATATGGTGTGACTATAGTTGCCTGGGTTACATGAAGCCCATGTTATATACAGTCAGAAGGAGTGCAAGCTAGTGCAGAACTGTTATCCTGCACACTACCCCACAAATCACTTTAGGGAGGTTCAGTGACATGCTGGTAGTGAACAACAAGCACTCCTTTGGACAATCTCAGTTGCTGAATGGGGATTATAAAGCCTCAGGCAGTCCTTAAGGTATCCAAGACTCAAGCTGTCTGGGGCTTTTTAGATCAACACAAGAGCCATGGATGCTTCCTTCCATGCTTGTCCTGCAGGACGCTGCCCACAATACATCCACAATAAGTTTTCCAGTCTCACTCTGCCATGCTTCCTGCAACTCAACTCAGTTAGGAAGAAGCTGGTGTACCTTCGATAATGCTTACAACAGCCACCTCTTCTTTCCACGGTATTTGCTCCATTTGTTTATTCCAGGTTTCCTCAAACTTGGCCCTCCAGATGTTTTGAGATTACAGTTCCCATCATCCCTGACCACTGGTCCTGCTAACTAGGGATCATGGGAGTTGTAGGCCAAAAACATCTGGAGAGCCAAGTTTGAGGAAGCCTGGTTTATGCCCACCAACTGCTCTTCTGCGACTTCTGAAGTTACCTTTAGTGTAGATGTGCATACACCTGCTATTACTTATTAGTAACAAAGTGGTTAGATATGCTGGGTGCTGTACAATCAGAGCTTTTGGGGGGGGGCGGAACTGAGTTCTGGCCCTTCTCAGGTGGGCACCATTGCCATTATAAGAGAACAAGGGAGGCATTCACAGTGAGTTTTGGCACCTCTTTTTCTAGAAAAATAGCACTGTGTACAATAATAAAAAATAGAGTGCAGTCCAAACTTAAAAACCAATAAACTATGCATATAAAGACAAAGCAAAACAAAATGCTGTCCTTGTTGCATGCAGGCTTACAATTGCCCTGGCTCCACATTTATGGAATGACCCCAGCTCTGAGGTACATCAGTCTCCAACATAAACTGTCTTTTCTAAGGTAGGTGAAGATGGACCACTCTGTGCAGGTCACTGGAGAAGGGGAAGGCGAACTCTAATGATTTTATCTGTTGGCTGCATTTTTATTTCTCCGCTGCTGCCACAATGATTAACGATTTGTTTTGACGTGATTTTATATATCGTGGTTTTAAAATGCTTGTTGGGCCCTCTCTGTGGAACTCTGGGTGAAGGGCAGATTATACAATATGTGAAATACGCAAAGATGAGGCACTTTAGAGAAGAAAGGGAAGGGAAGTTAAAAAAGGAAGAAGGGGTAAACTGATGTGATCTAAACAGGGGCTTGGATGTACAAATAGAGCCAGAGAGTTCACAGTGCAACCCTGTACATGTCTACGCAGAAGTCAGTCCCACTAAGTTTAACTGGCCTTTCTCCCAGGTGGGTTTGTAAAGCATTGCAGCCTCAAGTATCAAGGAGGTGGTATTCAAGTGACCAAGAGCAGAAAGGGAAAAACAGAGGCAAATGGGGTTGGAGAGGAGTGGGGGAAGGGAGGGGAGAGGAGAGGTTGAGAAAGGAGCTAATCTAAGGCTAGAATTGGCACCTGTAGTCTGAAGGATCCAGGGAGGAATATACCGAGAAAGAAAAGAGAACAAATATTAAGGACCAAAAACATTGCAACATTTGAAAGTGAGTACAAGAAGCTTAAAGTGAAGGTTGGGAAGAGAGGGAAAGTCAGGAGAAAGGAGTAATTATCATTGGAATGACAAACAGATAACAGCAAATGAGTAACAGCATTTGGGAGGAAGAGCTTGTCCACACCTGTGTTTGGCCTGCTGCGTTCCCCAGGGGAAACCTGATATTTAGTGCTCAGTCGCATCAGACAGCAATGGAGCAGAGCTGTCAACCTTCCTTTTTTTTTTTTGCATTGGGAAACGGCCATAGCTGTCAACTTTCCCTTTTTTTTGCAATGGGAAACGGCGCTGGAATAAGGGAATTTCCCGCAAAAAAAGGAGAAGTTGACAGCTATGCTGATTGCAGTTTCTTGTGATTTAGCGTTAAACAGCAGGTTTTCCTGGGGAAGGAAGCACGGCAAAGGCAAAACTGCTTGGATCCATGCCTAGAAAGCACGGGGCAAGTGGGAAATTGCTCGGCATGGGACAAGCAGAAGTGCGGGCGAGCCTAAAATTGAAGGAATTCAAGGCAGAAACAAGACCACCAACAAGAAGAATGTTAGAATGTCCAATGCAAAAAACAAAACAAAAAAAAAACCACCAGAAGAATGAAATAAACGTTTGTATGCAATGTAGGCAGCTCCTGGTTTAAACACATAGGCATACCATGTTGCCATCTCAGGTAGTTTGGACCTAATATTGTTTGGCCTTCTGAGAAGCCTGAAAGCCACACATACCACAGACAGGAATGGCTGCACTCAGAATAACTGCTTGTTATCTATTTGTAGGCCTGATGCTAGATCACCTTGAATGGCCGAAAAATAAGAACCATTCATGTGGCAGTCAAGTGAGCATTTATGACTCACTCTGGCAACACAAAACACTGAGGATGTCATAAATCAGGGTGGGACCCAGAGTCCTGAAGCCAACTCTTTACATAGTCTGATTGCTGCTTCTGTCCATGACTGCTACAAAGAGAAGCAGTAAACTGAATAAATGGTCTGTTTTGTTCTGGGATTACTAACAAAGATCTGCACACAATAAATCAGAATTCACCGTCCATTAGGTAGGATAGAGCAGCTCATCTCAAGCAGAAGATTTTGGGATATCATCAGCAAGCAGCAATGTGTTGATCTAGCTTGGTATTATTATTTTTTATCATGTGGGGCTGTGTGGGGGGGGGGAAGAGGCAATACTCAGATTTTCTGCTTTACATCATTGGTGCATTCCCCCCCCCCCAAGAGAGAGACTGACAGAAAGAAACACATTTGGAGAGGCTGCTATCGTTCTTACTATATAGTTCTTCAGCTAGTATTCATTAGGTTCCTTTTAAAATATTATACTTGGATTTTGAAAAATATTCTGTTCTACACATCTATGAATCTTGTTTTAAAACAAGCTGTGTGGCAGTATTCCAAGGACATTTTTGTTTTTTAAAAAAGGGGAGAAACCACCCAATTATTGGAATGGATGCAAATATGAGAGGCAGAAGCTGTAAAAATGATGCCATTGTTTATAGTATCATCTGCATTTCACTTAATACAGATGAGCTACTAAATGTCATGTTGCTAAATAAATTTGGATAGGGTTATTTTCAGTCACAGTTTCCCCCTCTTCCTGAGTGGTAGAAAGTTCAGAGCAGACTGTGCAAGAACAATTTCCCTTAGATGAATGAAGTCTCATTGCGATCCAAGCAGGGGACAAGGCAAATCTAATGTTAAAAATTAGGAAGAAAGGAGTGAAAAATAAAGAGACTGGTATCAGAATGGTGTTTATGTATTCTCCCATGCAGGCACTCACTAGAATGTGATGTTATTGTCGGCCTGTATTGAATGCCAATAGTAGCCCAAGCTAGCCAATTTACTAGTCTTGTGCTGAGTAATCTAATCCAATGGCATTGCTCATAATGCCATTAGCTACCCGGATGTGAGCATCAACAGCCAGTCACATTGTGCTCTTGGCTTTGTGTCTGGTCAGCTGTGGTAGAGCTACACTGCAAACCTTCATTCCAGACAATCATTTTGCTGTTGGGTAGCCAATACTCCAAATCTTCTGAAATAAAAGTCAAAGGTCTGGGAAAAGTTCCTGGTTCCTTAAACAGTCCAAAACACACCATATGGTTGGTAAGCTGCACACAAATATTGTGTAGGTGGGGAAAGGTGGAACTTGAACTGGTCCTTCTCCTGGATCGGGTCCCTATTTAATCACCAGGTGCCCCTTCATGGAAGGCTCCACTGGATCAAAGAGCTTCTACGAATGGTTACAATGGGGGGGGGAGGAAACCAATGTTTTGGTTTGAAAGACAGTTAAATTGATCTTTTGATCCACTCCTTGATGATACTTGATGGGTGCTTATTTTTATAGGTTTTATTACAAATATTGTGTATTTAAAATGCTATTTTCCATCTCTGATTATTTGGGTGGGGTTATTGGGTTGTTCTTGTTTTTATTTTGATGATGCATTTTGTGTTTTTATATTGTGATTTTATCCCTTGAACCGCCCTAAGACCTGTGGGTATCGGGCGGTATGTAAATTTTAATAATAATAATAATAATAATAATAAGGTGCAGTCGCCACTCCAATTTGCACCTGGTTGACATTTGCTCCTGCCCCATTCATCAGAACTTCCAATTCAAGTGGCATCACTGTCAAGCCAGGCTCTACTGGGGCTGTCTCAGGCATTCTCTCCACCAACACATCAGGTAGAAATGTATCCTCTCCAAAGGGTGGGGAAAGTCTGGTTTGGAAAACTATGGCATCTATTGCATGTGAAGTCTATCCATTTCCAGCACTGTCACTCAAGTAAAGAGGCACTGGAGTTAAAGACATATTTATGACCCATTTGCACCACTAAAGCAGCATATATATGCTAAACGTTATAGAGTCATAGAATTGGAAGAGTTGGAAGGGACCACAAACGTCATCTAATCCAACCCACTGCAATGCAGGAATCTTTTGCCCAACATGGGGCTAGAACCCACGACCCTGAGATTACCGGTAAGCGCCTCATGATCTACTGACTGAGCATAAATGAGCATCTTGCAACACTGTTCATCTTCAGGATCAGTCTTTAGCCTACAGGTAATGCCCAAGCACTACAAAATATATGGTCACAACGCAGCACACACTGCAGTTATAAGACCCTGTGGAGTTAACCTTGTGGTAAAAAAATAAAAATAATACTTATTCATTTACAAGATGACAGCTTACAATTGCAAATCAAAACATATTTCATCAAGAGAAGCTAAAGGAACATTATAAAATCAGCGTATGAACAGTTTTACTCATACAGAGTTTTCACAGTATTAGTTACATATCCCTCCAGACCACTGGTTTGTAGGGCTGTTGCCAGCTGGCACTCGGTATATCTTCAAATGCACAAACAGAGCACCACTGTTTCAGTTAGATGGGCAGATAGAAATGGGGCACACCAGATTTGCAAATGCTTGGAAAGTCAAATGGATTTTCCACCTCATCTATGAGCCCTTATTAGAGTCTCAGTTACAAAGTGTAATGACATCAGTACAAAACTGCCTCCTTATAATACAGTGGTGCCCCGCTAGACGAATGCCTCGCTAGACGAAAAACTCGCTAGACGAAGGCATTTGTCTAGTGGAAGGCAGCCCCGCAAGACGGAAAAGTCTATGGGGCTGCCTCGCAAGACGAAAATTTTTCGTCTTTTTTTTCGTCTAGCGAAAGCACGGCTTGCATTGCCGCTTCGCTAGATGACAAATCCGCTAGACGAAAATTTTCGCAGGACGAATTATTTTCGTCTAGCAGGGCACCACTGTACTGGTCTTGTGACAGTGAGACAGCACCATGATTAATCTCAAACAGGGTTGGCTAACCTGTAGCCATCCCAATGATGTTGCGCTACAAATTCTATCATTCCTGACCACTGGCACGCAGGGAACAAAATTTAAGTTTGGAAAAATGGGAAATAAAGATTCCCCAACATAGAGACTGAATTTGGGATCTTGTTAAACAGACCAATGGTCTGAAAGGCAAGACACAAGAACCATTTTCAGAAAGGCTTTGCAGAAATAAGCTTAAATAAATACATTTACTGTCCATGCTAAGGAACATCTAAAAAAGGGGTACTGCCAGTGAGAGTTACCATGGTTGGTAAGATAATGTCATGATGCTGGAGTTGGATTTCTCATTTTCAGAGATTGAGGGTGGTCACATTGAAGCAGGAGGGGAAGGACAAGCAAAGCAGCCCCATAGTGCTCTCAGATGAACCTCCTGGGCCAGTTCCGCCGCCCCCTGCCCAACCTGAAGATGTGGCACTGTTTTCCTCTAACTCAGTGGCCACCTTGAAAGAAGACTTCAAAAGACCTGAGGCTCTTCCACTCCTCCATTGCAGCAGATTACTGAAGACAACTAGGCAATTTAAGGCAAGGAGCATTTCGCAGCCCAGGTAGTAATAACAATTAGGCTTAACCTGATGCTACTGCTTCTACTGGGATGCAGGTGGTGCTGTGGTCCAAACCACTGAGCTTCTTAGGCTTGCCAATCAGAAGGTCAGCAGTGAGCTCCCGTTGCTCTGTTCCAGCTCCTGCCAACCTAGCAGTTCAAAAGCATGCCAGTGCAAGTAGATAAATAGGTACCACTGCGGTGGGAAGGTAAATGGAGATTCCATGCGCTCTGGTTTCTGTCACAGTGTTCCATTGCACCAGAAGTGGTTTAGTCATGCTGGCCACAAGACCTGGAAAGCTGTCTGTGGATAAACGCTGGCTCCCTTGGCCTGAAAGCAAGATGAGCGCCACAACCCCATAGTCACCTTTGACTGGATTTAACTGTCCAGGGGTCCTTTACCTTTACCTTTTGCTGCCTCTACTATTGCTATATAAGGGCTCTGTTTCAGCTTGTTCCTTGCTGGGGCAACATTAATCCATGTTAATTCCTGGCTACCCAAGTGTCTCCCTCCTATATGCCTGTTCTCCATCTGTTCTCTCCCATTTGTCCAACTCCACCTTGTAAAGTATGACGCAAATTAATGGAGCTATATAAACAAGAAACCTGCTAGTTAGTCTCAAGGTTATAAAAATAATAATAAACAGAAAAACTGGAGTACTGGTATACCTATATCAGACACCGGCTGCTCCATTTTTCTCACAAGTGAAATCAGTGCTTTTTTTTCCTAGAGAAAAAGGTGCCGGGATACACCTCCATCAGAAGACCCATCCCAGAGCCCAACTTTGCCTGCTCAGGGGACTTGCTCAGCTGAGGCACAGCTTTACCAACATGTTAGTTGGGAGGCTGAAGACCCTCTCCTGAGCCTGATGTCCTCTTTTGGCTCTGGGAGGAGTCTCCTTGTAAGCTGGAGGTGCAATGGGGCTTTGCTGAGGCTGGTCAGTTCTCTCCCCAACAAAACAGGTATATAAAAAATTTATATACCTCCCTTTGTGAAAAGCCCATAGGGCAGTTTACAACACAGAAACATAACAACACAGTGTACATACTAATGCATGTATTAATGTTAACAGTATAAAACACAAGCTACTGAGGTTTGCAGACAGCTGATGGAACTGTAGGAAATTTATCCTTTCCTGGCACCCTGTAAAAAAATGTATGGTTACTTTACGGTTTGTTTTGTCGCTGTAAAAGTGATTTCACAGTAATTTTTTTAAAATATCTTGCAGTTTAAATATATTCAGGGCAGGGGTGTGAAACTTATGACTTGGGGTCCTAATCAGGCCTGGCAAGCCTCTGAAATCGGCTTGAGACCGTTTTGGGAAAACAGAGTGATCCAGTTACCCACCCCTGCTTTAGGCACACAAAAATCTCAAGAAAGAGTATTCTTACCAGGCACTTCGGAGGGGCTTGGTTTCGTCTCCAAATCTTTGCCTTCATTTTTCAACTCAGGATATTTGGTTACATTTTCCTGCTTTTCTGTGTTTGTGCTAGTGCCAGCAATAAAGTAGTGTTGCAAAATAGGTTTCCTTGGCAATGGAGGTTTTGTGCTACCCTGTTCAGAGGCCTTTGATTTAGCTTTGAGGCTCTCAGTTAAAAAGCTAGTGGTATTTACATCAGTTGTTTTTTTAGCCTCTGCTTTTTCACCTTTTAGGAATGTCAAAGGTAGTCCCTCTTTTTCCACATTAAACTCTGCACTGTATCTTTTAGCCTCCTTGGATTCCTGCAAAGAGCTGTTTCTATATTTCAGTGATAAAGATGTGGATCTAAGCTTGACTTGGAAGGGATTTTTTTCTTCACAACTTGACTCGACCGTACTTGATTGTTGTGGAAGAGCAGTGGGAAAGTTACTCAGCACTGGTTTTGAAGCCATGACTTGGGGCAGTGGACTAGCTTCCACTCTGTCTGATGATCTCCCAGCAGTTTCTGATTCCAGTTCTGATGAGGGGGCCCACTTGCTAGTGCAGCCTTTTCTCTCTTGGCAGGAGTCAACCTCTGTATCCTCTTTTACCTTCTCGTTTCTTGAAGAGTTTTTAATTTTAGCCTGCGAGATCTGCATGGTTGGTGGATTTTCATACACTAAAGTGTCCTTCATGTTTAAGCTGCTAGTCCTTGACCTTCCCCAAGCTGACGAGACAGAGAATTTTCTTGCAGTGCTTTGTTCACTGGATTCTTTCGCTCCTAAAATCAACATAGCAGGTATTGCTGGGTGACTGTTTTCTTTATCGGATACAGATAGCACCTGAATTGGTTTAATTTTTTCTAGGTTCAAAGGAGGAGGCTGGTCTGTTTGTGATGATGGGACCGTGCAAGAAGTTTGCGAAATACTATTGCTCTCAGAATATGGTAAATCTGTGATGTGGGATGAATTTTTTGATAAAAGACTGGTAGTGCTAGGCAATGAAGGAGATGCATTTATAGTTCCCTTGTTAGAAATATCTTCCAAAAGTGCCTTAGCATCTTTGAATGTATTTTTTTCTCTTTTACCTAGCGTTGGGATCACATCGTCTCTGGTTGAGACATTCTTATCAGACAGCATGCCATATTTAGATTGCACACCGTATGTCTGTTTATTTTCCTGGTTTAAAATACTAAGTGGTGTGCTATTTAAAAAA
This sequence comes from Lacerta agilis, assembly GCF_009819535.1. Lineage (NCBI taxonomy): Eukaryota > Metazoa > Chordata > Lepidosauria > Squamata > Lacertidae > Lacerta > Lacerta agilis. Next base: position 71,980,188 of record NC_046315.1, read on the forward strand.
CTGCAAGGGGAAATCTTTAGTGTTTCAGAGTGCTCTCTCTCCCTTTGTGATTCTTGGTTTGCAATAAGATTTAGGGCAACTGTATCTTCCTTCTTCTGAAAAAACGATGGCAATACAGTGTGTGATATTTCTTGTGTATTTTGGCAGCCCTCTAGTTTATTTTCACAGAGAAGTGTGTGTGATTCAGAAGTGGTGTGCAGAGTGCGAGTTCTTTCATTTTGGTGACTCAAATAATGTTGAAGACTTTTTGACATTTCAGGTTGCTGGGAATACACTGAATTTGCTAAATCTGCTCTTTCTGTTGGCTCCTTATGGTTGGAACTATCACCTTCACAGGTTAGTTCAGCCAGCATCTCATTCCTTTCATTTTTGTCTTCTTCAGGTGTGCAGCTCAGGTCATTCTGAAATTCTGACAGGTTCCTCTACAAGTGAGAAATGGAAGATTTTTTATCATATGTTCAGCATATCACAACCTTATTTTATTTACCTGCTGTCAAGATGGCAGAATCATTAATGTTCCCCCAAGTGCTCCCCCCAAAAGAGGACAACTCCCTGCAGTATTTTCAAGTGTACTATACATCAATTTTCTTTTATTACTATACATTAAAAATCATTATGCAATAGGAGGCAAAGGGAATATAGTGAGCTATAAATACTCTAACAACTAAACTAAACTAAACATGGGGCAAACAAAATGAATGAAAACATGTATACATGAACTTAAGTTTCATAATTTCATAGTTCTTAATAATGATTTTCCCTTTCTTCAAATGGTTTTGTTTTGTGCTGCCATTAAATAAGAAGAAAACATCAATGAAACTGCAATTTCAGCTAGCTTTTTTTTTATAAGCTGTGACAATCTCTCTCTCTCTCGCTTTTACACTTGATCTTTATTTTCTCTTTCAAAATAGGAAAAAAAAGCTTCCTGAAAGATCATAAGATATTTATTTTTATGTGAGATGTTTTGGATACAAATCTTCACAGGATGATGTTGACAAAATACACAGATTATGCATCTCCCTGTAGTTCTAGTATTTATCCATCTGTTTAACCGCAGCCAACTGTGCCAATTGACAGTTTGGAGGAGGATGGTTTAAAAGCAAGACTTTGTATTCTAGAAGTACAATAGCTTTTTGGCCACTGGCTGCTACTATTTTTCTCAAATCAAACTGGCCATGAAAAGCAATCACCAAAAACTCTTAAGGGAAAATGGGGGGTGGGAATACACACATACAAAATGACACTTAAAAAGGAGGGCAGGTGCATGCATTTCAGTGCAAATGGTAGACGACTCAAAAGAAAGCAAACTAAAATATCTGATATTAAAACACCTAACAACTATACTGAAAACCTAATGGAGCAGAGAGAAACACACTTATTTTTTACAATTTAACTTTACTCCACCCTGGGTGGGAAAAGAATTATAGAGGTGGTGGCCTTGCATTGTACCATACTTCCAAGTTGATGTGTATAGGGCTGAGCTGTAAAAGGAACACATTTAACCACAGAGTCCTACCTGCTGGGGTACATCACGGTGTCTGGCCACTACCTCCTAGAAACTGGACCAATGCTGGCGGGGGGGGGGGCATGAAGTGAGCTCCTCCCACACACAATCCTGAAACTTCTAATTGTAACCCAAGTAGGATCAGAAGAATCTGCACTGCAGCAGTTCCCATACCAGAAATTATAGTGGAAGAAAAGGACCCAAAAATATTGGTGGACATCTTGACATATGAAGAGATATCAGAGATGTCGCAGTAGAAAATAATAAGGGGGGAGGAATTAAACTAGTTTTCAATTTGTTATGTCTAGCCCTATTCAGGAGCTCCTCTTCATGTAATTTATAACTGTGTGCAGGGAACAGAAGGGCCAGGAGCGTGTTTGTAGCAGGAAGCTTGCTCTGTATATGTAGGACTCTTGCCCTTCAATGTAGAATCTTGGTTACACTGTAAGTGCGGTGTAAGTGGCTTCACACATTCACTACATCCTTGAAGTACCTGCTGCCAAGGCAGGAAACGTGTGTTCCACGTTTGGAATGCATGCCAGCATCCACTCTTTTAAAAAAGTGACCCAATAGGTACAATTTCCAGCTACAAAAAAATAATTCTGGACTCACGAAGAGGCGATAAGAGGAAAGGCAACTTTTAAAATTGGGTCCCTTTGATATGGTCCAACCTGAGCAACTCCTACATTTTTGCCTAGCCTTCATGGGCTGAAAAATTTACTGACTGAAGAGTTTTGCGTTTTACAATTCCAGCATGTTTTAGCTTGCCTCTTTTTTTTTTTTTTTTTACTTGTTTTCCAAGCCACTGGGAAGAGAAGCTACAAAGTTCAAGCAACAGAATGATGGGTCCAAGTGAGATAAGCCGGATAAAAAGATAAACCAAGTGAGAGTTTCATAAAACATATTGACACAACCTTACCCCTTTCTCCCCAGGTATGTTTCAGTCCAGAAACTACAGTGGTATGTTCCTGAATATGTGTTTCGGGGGAACATGATTAGGGAGGGAGCTGCTACCATGAATCCTGCTCTTGGGCTTCCCATAAGCATCTGGTTGTCACTGTAACAACAAGATGCTACAAGGGTGTTTAGTCTAATCCAGCAGGGCTCTTCTTTATGTTAAACGGAAACACACAGCTTGGAATAGAACATTCAGGCACACACATAATTTTATTCTCTCCACTTCCTTTGTTATTGTTGCTAAAACTGGTTCTACTATCCAGTTGTCCCTTGTTCTCTGGGGAATTAAATATGCACACATGCAGTTCTCACCAAGCATGACTGATAAGGAAGCATAGCAATGGGGACAAAGAACATATGTTTTCAAATGGTTTTTAAATGTCTATCTTTTTTTAGTTTATTACCGAAGCGGGTCGTCTTGTTCTACTGGATCTTTGGTTCCGTGGTTTCACTAAAAGCTTGTGCTTAGCAGCTGAATTATCCAGGCAAGAAGAAAACTCGGCTGGAGTATCAAAATCAGCAGGAGGAGAGAGACTGCAGTCAGATGTCTGCAGAGATATAATTTTAGCACTTGGCTGCCTGGGGAATAGCTGGCTTTCCACAGAAGAGGATCTCAAAGGACTTGGTGTGACCTAAAGGAGAAGCCCAAAATGACAGAAGAGAGGGAGGGAAAGAGTTGGATTTTTTTTTTAAAAAAAGAGCACAATTTAAACATACAATAAAACTTGAAAGTTTCTAAGGAATTTTTAAATACACATTTAATCAGTGTTGGAATCACTCTCTAGCATACTGTAGCACATAGGGAAATGATGTAAACAGCAATGAATACATAAGGCTGCCAACACTGCTGGGACCATAATGTAGTGTACAGATTTAATAGAGGCAGTATCAATACTACCGCCATTTCATTTTAATCAACAACAAAAATGAAGAGCACTTATATTGAGATTTCAGCTTCTGCTCCAAGTTCCATCCCCAGTGCTTCTGAATTGCTGCCTATTGAATTAATATCCTGCCTTTCTTCCATGGAAGCACACGTAGGGCTCCCACAGAGTCTTCCATCTTGGGACTAAAGAGACCCAGACTTGCTTAGCTTCAGCAAAGTTGTCATCAAGTCCCTTCAGACCACACAATCCTATATGCTAAAAAGCAAAGTTGGGGCTTGAGTGACACCATCCACAAACAAGGAGGAGATTTATCAAGTGCAAAATCACTTGGGGGGGGGAATCCCAAGGAGGACAAGATCTGACTATGCTCAGTGGGCACAGAATACAAACTGATTGTCGGGTGAAGAAGAAGAAGAAAAGAAGAAGAAAGAAAACCGGATTTGGAATGGAATTGGAGCATTCCACATTGTATTATTCTGTGCTTGGTTCCACTTGTCCTACACTAAAGAAACAAATGCCTCTATAAAACTAGGGCTCTGTACACATCATCCCCTTAAAGCACATTCCTCTGCCCCCGAGAATCCTGGGAATTGTAATTTGTAAAGGGTGCTGGGAATTGTAGCTCTATGAGATGTAAATGAATGTTCCTAGGATTCTTTGAAGATGAGAAATGTTTTAAACTGCATTATATAGTTAAGCGACCCCCCAAGCTTAAGGTTTAATGTTTTTATATATATGCTGGAAGCCCGCCAGAGTGGCGCTGGGGCAAGCCAGTCAGATGGGAGGGGTACAAATAAATTATTATTATTATTATTATTATTATTATTATTATTATTATTATTATTAAAACCAATGTCTACTTTTAGGAAAAGCAGCATCAGAGACGAGAGGCACAGTATTCCTCCCTCCCTTATGAACTCATTTCAAATTATTTTCTGTTTCCAAAAAATAAAATGCAGGATGGCCTTTCTTTACTCATGTGCATCTCTGGCTTGGTAAACTTTATTCTCTCCTTTCTCCTTGCAGCATAACAGTGGGATATAATGTCAGTTGCATGTCAGTTTTAATATTTTTTCCCACTCAGGACTTTCAGGTCTCTTCCAGCAGTATAGGAGAGTCTAGAACTGGAATCATTTGAGCATACTTTCAGCTTACAACTCAGTGCCTATAAGCTGTCAAACATTTCCGTCTTTTACATTTTGTATTCCCTTTGGAACCCTTAAAAACATCTCAAGGTTGTCTTATTGTGCATAATCATGCCCAGACGAAGACAGATGCATGTTCTATTGTATATAAACACATTTCATACACATACAACATGCTCTGCAGGAGATTCTAAAGCACTGAGGTACTGTGAAAATTATGGAGAAGCAAGCAAGCAGTCAAGATGAGCCATCCGGCCTCAACAGCAGGAGAAACTAATGCATTTCTGGGCCACTTTCCAATCAGCACCTACTTATCATTTCAACTGCTCTAGTCTTATCTTCTGCCGGTGGGTTGACTCATATAAGCATATGCAACACTCAGTATTTCATATCATGGCAAATTCTCACTGATTATTGGGTAAACAACCCCTACTGAAAATAGCTACATTGGAGGTGTTACAGAAACTTGGTCTGCAGAGTGATGTATGTTCGATATGCACTTTACTTGCGTGGGTGAAAATATCCACAGTTATGTCCCTGTGAATTAGCACAAATGGCTTGTTTACTGCCCTATGGTCAAAGCAGGTTTGAAGTTCAGATTCGCAAACGTAACATCCTGGACCAATGCTCTTCATGATGAATATGGAGCAGCGAGGGAGAATGCTACTAAGTGTTATCCTCAAAAGCCACTTTAAAATAACTTAATTTCTAAACGACCTTTTCTTGATGTATTTTAATTTCCTTTTTTCCTCGTCTCCAGGAAAAAAAAAAACCTCTCACTTCTTTGCACTCTCCCCTCCAGCTCTCATGTGCCTTGATGCCTCTGGCTCTTCCTCAGCTCAGTGAGTAAATGGATCTCTTCAAAGGACTGCTAAAATGCTCTTCAATCTGCTGGCTATGTGTGTTGCTGATTGAAGGGCACCTATCAACTCCTACTCAAAGATCGCAGGTTTGTGGGTAGGAACATTGGCTCCAATTATCCCTGCTCATGTTGGACTGGATGAGGGACTGGTGAAAATTCAAGTCTCCCAGGCACAAAAACCAACAGTCATAATCAGCAATGGATCAGCTTGGATCCCTAACTAGGGTTACAACCACGCCATACATTTAAAACACATGGCTTTTCCCAAAGAATTATGGGAACTGTAGTTCACCTCTCACAGAACTACCATTCCCGGCATCCCTGACAAAGTACAGTTCCCAGGATTATTTGGGGGAAGAAGCCATGTGTTTAGTTGTGTGTTAAATGTGCTTGAAATGTGTGGATGTTGACCTAAGAACAGCACCTGAACAGTTAAGAAAGGAATAAGGGGACTCTTCTTCTGCACAACCAAGCACATGACCTTGTGCATGCTGCTTAACTGCTGTTTAGATCTGTTCAAATGTAAAATTTGAAGACAAGTCAGCAGTAGGGTGTCCGAAAGCCTAAGACACCCCTGCATTGACTTGCTTTTGTACTGAAAAGTAGTATCTGATCAACTTCTTGCCCAATTCAGCCTCTTCCTGGAGGCTGAATTCAATGGTGCTTGAAAACCAGAAGTATGAAAATAAATAAAACATAAATCAACTTTTCAATATCTATAATGCAGTTGCCGAAACTGCTATGCATAAGTAAATGAATATCCTTCATTAATACCTCTTAGAGAAGAATGATTCAACCCACTACTCCACGTGCCTGCCAGTATTTTCAATGGCACCCACAAAAGGAATCTAAAGAATCCACAATGTGTGACTGAACACAACTCCTTAAACATGCTCTCATTTCACCAGATGCCAGGATTTGACTACCACCCTCCTTTCCATTCTGAACTGAGGAGATAAGCAAATAGCTTTTCTCAGTGAGTGACTCCAGCAGTGGCTGATGTATGTACATTTTCCACTCATTGATGGGGGAGCATGTTCACATCATTCTGCAGAACCATCTGTTTTCCTGTTCTTATAGGTGTGGTAGCCATTTTGTATTATGCCATGCCACCAAGGCAGCCATTTTGTGATGGGCGCCCTGGGCACTTTCTGAACATTTCAGTGTGCCCACTAGCCCTTAAAGGATAGCAACCTTGCTACAGAGGTTCAGGAATCCAACAGTTGCTTTGGATACACAAAAACACACATGCACAATTAAATGCCAATCATTATTATTACCTGTTCTTCTTCTTCACTGCCTGTTCCAGCTAAACTCAAAGAGCTAAGGTGCTTGTGCGAGTCAGAGAACTGTGGGGTGGAATGAGGAAAAGATTCAGTGATAGATGAGAAAATGAGATGAGACACTGAGAGACACACACAGGTTACATGCTATACAAACCACAAAACAGACTAGAGAAAATATAAGTTGCACGAAGAGAATCTATGCAGTTCTAATAATTAGTAGGAATCCTGAAAAATATAAAGATGGCGGGAGGTGTTTTGTGTTTTCATTTTTATGGAAAGGTGATAACATTAGTATGTTTTTACGAGGGTGGGGAAGGGAAGAGACAAAGGCTGAGATCGTTCAACATCGTTTTTTCTTGATAATTTTTGCAATCCCTCTGCCACTGTTGCAGTAAAAAAGAAGATAAAACGTTTCTAGAAGAATATGTTGCAATAAATAAAGATATCCCCAAAATACTCATTATGTTGTTTAAACCTTCTGATCCTTCCATTCAACTCTACACATGCACTTTTCTTTCCTCTTCAAAATAACTTGCCCTTGACTATACCAGGTGCTGTGTAATGTTTCCAAACACTTGGTTATCTATCTTGATTATCTATCTTTGTTACAAATGCTTCTTTTATCAGGATGACTGCGGTGCGCAGGTTATTGCAAGGTAATTTCAACCAGTAAGGCAAAATGAAACAAATGATCGCGTTCAAAATAATATTCTGAAAATGGCATGTTTGACTTATCCTACCTTTGCTGTACTGGAATTTAACATTTCTTGTAGTAAAGATGTTTCCGGTGGACTTCTAGGTAATCCATCATCTTCTGAACTCATCCCAGTATCATCCACTCTTTTTGAAGATGTTCCAAATGGAGAGGAGGCCCTTAATTTCCAATTCTGTTGGAGTTTCAACTACAAGGACAAATTTCAAGCATGTTTCAATGTATTTCCTTCACTACTGAATGGCTGGGTCATGCAATACTTATTTTTGTCCACATGAACAGGCATCTGCTTGTATGGAAGAAATGAGCCAGCCAGAAGTTCTCATAATCACAGTGCCCTTCTTTCCCCTAGACATAGCAAATCACTAACATAGGGGGATTTTTTTAAAAAGAAAAGGTCATAAACTCTTGTGACTGTTTTTTATTATTACTTTTAGCTTGATTTTTTATTTGTTTGTTTGAATAAAAAAGCAAGAAGCGGCAAAAGGTAGTTGTGAATAAAAAATATTCAAAAATCTACAACCAAATAATTAGGTTTGTCTGAAATATTTTTGAATGTAGGTTAAGTTGTTCTGTTCCCCTTTTATGATGTGAACTCTGTGCAGGGTATTATTGCGAGAAAATATGGGGCAGGGGAGAGGGAAAAAAGAGGATACCCCCAACCACTCCCAAAGGAATGTTGTTTCCCATCCTTGATTTAGAACTGTATTGAGAATATTTAATTTAAATGTATGTTACTATCATACGGAAGCAAATCCAGAGTTACAGTTAGAACTGCTGGTGGGGGGGAAGGCAGAAACAGAGAAAGAGAGAGAGAGAAGAGAGAGAGAGAGTCAACATTATTGTATACATTTCACATTACCTGCAAAGCCCTAATCCGATCAGAAACATTTTCCTGAGAAAATACTCGGATTGGTCTAGTAGGTTCTTGTGCAGTCTCAGAAATGAAAATGCTCTCATGCGACAAGGCTCTGCTTCCCATAATACCTTCCTGCATCCTAGGAGAATACAGAACACAAATGGAAAATGCATGTGTGTCAATGTTTGGCCTTCATTAAATGAAGATGCTATTGAAATGGATGGACGGACAGAAAATTTAAATGGGATGGGGAACAGTCACTTTTCTCTCAAGGATGGCTAAAAATATGTTCAGTGAAACAATAGGTGGAAAATGAAGATCTGCTATATAAGGAAGAAAAAAAATGCAGTGCAAGTTCAGTGTATTTGAGATCACTGGAGAGCAGCTTAATCAAAGAAAGAATGCCTTCTCCGAAATGCAAAGAATTTGCACAGAAAATTCTCCAGGACATGCAGAACCACCCTGGAATGTTTTGCTTGGCTTAGCAAAACTCCTTTGGCTCTCACCTGAGATGAAACTTCCACGCTGGCTTTGAATTTCACTTTTCACAAAATGCAGCAATGTCCTAGGAATGATGGGGCTCTCTTAAGACGTTTTGCTAGTCTCAGCTTCCCTGAAAATTCCTCTACCCAAGGGCAGAACTTCAAATTAACTTTAATAACTCTAATTACAGCTTCTTTGTACTACTCGGAGATTTTAAAAACTGGAGATGCAGTATTGATTTTTGTGAATGATCACAATTATGGCCTTTTCTATACATTTAACAAGAAAGCATTTTCAATACTGCTGCTTTGGGATATGCAGGTTTCCTGCAAGCCAACAGTAAACAAAGACATTCAGAGTACCAAGGGCTTTTTGATGTTGTGGTTTAGCAACCCCTAGTGGGAGCCTCGTGTAACGCAAGGACTGTAGGTATTTATTCACAGTGCACAATTACTAAACGGCAGTGCTAGGAGCTGAACATGCATGGGAATCATGCCCTCCAGCCTTAATACTATGATCTCTAATTTCATATGCAAGTGCTCTGGCAGCTCAGGATTCCGCTCATCGGCACTCTCGTTCTTTTTATTATTATTAGGTCATATGATTTGGGCCTTCGATCTTACTTGAAAACAGACATTTCTGCAGCCCATCATAGGCAAATAAGGAAAGGCCTGTAGGGAACTCGCAAGCAGAATACAGTCATTAACAGCACTCTTCCTGCTCATAATTCCCCAGCAACTATGGTAGTATTTGGAGGCATGCAACCTTTGATGCAAGAGATAATCCAGTCACCATGACTAGAAGCCAACAATAATCAATTCCTCTTTTTAAACCACCCGGGTTGGTGGCCATCACTACATCTTGTGGAAGTTCACCTATGGCCAGCGCAAAACAGTACAGTGGTCCCTCGACTTACGGAATACTCGACATCTGAATTTTTCGACTTACGAACGAAAAAAGTGGCCGCACGCCAACGAATTTTTCGACATCCAAATGGAAATCCATTGGCATTTTAGATGCGGTTTATTCAACTTACGAATTTTAGATGCAGTTTCCTCGACTTACGAATTTTTCTTTTTAAAACTGCTTCAATGCATTCCTATGGGGAAATCGCTTTTTCGACTTACGAACTTTTCAACCTACGAATGTGCTTTCGGAACGGATTAAATTCGTAAGTCGAGGGACCACTGTACTTATTTTTGTCTGTCCTGAATCTGTCACCTGAACCTAGGTCCCAGACTCCTAGTATTATTATTAAAGAGGTTATCCCTACACACTTTTTTTTTCAAATCATGCATAATCTTACATACCTCTTATCACGTCCCCAACTTTAGCCCACCCTTTTCTAGGCTAAGCCCTGCTCTCAGACACTATAACCTTTTCATGTAGGATAGACGCTCTAGCCGCTTGAATCTTTTGGTTGCCACTTTCTGCAACTTTTCCAGCTTTACAATATCCTTTTTAAGATGCAGTGACCAGAATTGTACACGGTATTCTGGGCGTGACCACATTACAGCTATATATCAAGGAATTATGATAATAATAAGATCCCCAACAATAAATTTGACCTTTTCTTTCATGGGTGCCACATATTGAGTCACTCTCTTCATTGCATTTTTATCAATTTATTTGACTGATTTTCAATCCTACCCTTCCTCTCAAAGCAGTCCAGGGCACCAAACACCAAAGTGGTAACACAATTGTTAAAAACAATGTTTTCAATATGTTTTTTAAAACCATTAAACACATTTTAAGACAACTAGACAGCACAGTCCCAAGATTCCTTCCCTAGTTAGTCACAGAGTAGTTTATAAACTTTTCCTGATAGCTCCCTCTTCCCTCCTCTTGTACACTGGAACTCTGAGGTTTAGATCTTATAGAGGAGATAAACCTGTGTCTGGGTGGCTCTACTTGGCATTTCACATAGAGGACCATGTGACTGAATGCATATTAAAAATTCCTTTCACGGAGAAAACTAAATGCCAAGGAGAAAGGTTCCAGCCTAACATTTTTACAGGTAGAAAAAGAAAGCGTTATTTGGGGGAGCAGGGAGAGATTGATTTAAATAATATAGCTATTTGTAAAGATTTTGATACAATCTCTAAGTAATGGCATCAAAAATATACATCATTTTTTTCTTTCCAATGGCACCGTAAGATATGTTAGAGCTCTCCAGTTCACAGCTATGTCACTGTGACATTCTTATTTTACAGTAAGCCATAAATCATTAAGTATGAGCCAATTATACCTACCCTGGGGGGTAGAAATAAAATAAAGTATTATTCATAAGCCAAAAGCAAACACTGACTTAGCACCCTGGTTTACCTGAAGCAGGGAGGAGCTAAGCAGTCAATAAGCAGAAAGGACTTCCTGTGGCATGCGATTGCAGCCTCCCCCCCCTTCTGAAATTTATTTGCAGCCTCCCCAATATTCTCAAAGGAAGTATGCTTGAGCATGCAACAAAGGGTCTCTTGCAGGGGTTAATCTATGAAAAGTTACCTGGCTTTTCCAAAAGGAAATTCGTTGTTTCGTGAACAAGCTAAAAACAAGTTTATAGAGACTTACTCAAGCTCATCTTCAGAATCGTAATCTATATGCATAGACTGTGAAGCTGTGACATCACTTGCAGACTGGCATTGTTTCAGACTACCACTTCCTGAAGGTGATAACGTCTCTTTCCGTTTTCTTTTCCCAAAGAACTTTTTGATAGATTTAAATTTGGACTTCTTCTTTCCTGGGAGGGAATAAATATTAAGGGAGTCGTAATTATTTTTAGGCAGTGCTGTTATTATTTATTCATCCACACATGTCATCAAGAAGGCAATCTCTTCCTGTCCGCCCCCCCCCACCGCCTCAGCCCCAGTTGTCTTTTTCCACCAATGTTTCATTGAATGAACAGATATTTGTATCCACACTGATCCCAACGTAATACTATTACTGTACTGGTGTAAACGAATTGTGAGGATATAAGGTACATTAAAGGGGGGCACACTTCTGAAGAAGTGTGCATGCACACGAAAGCTCATACCAGGAACAAACTCAGTTGGTCTCTAAGGTGCTACTAGAAAGAATTTTCGATTTTGTTTTGACTATGGCAGACCAACACGGCTACCCACCTGTAATTAAAGGGGGGGAAAGACTTGCAAGAAAGACTACTCTCTAGTCGCTGCCAATATCCTATTAACATTTAATGTAATAAGACTGTGAAGTATAAACTCAGTGTTAAATGGTAGATGCAGGGAACAGAATTAAATTACAGTCCGGAAACTCAATGTCTCTCTTCACTAATCAGTGAAGAGCAGGATGGCCTTGTTACCAAATGACGAGAGTAATTTAAAAACACAGAAATAGCTTGCTGAGGTGGAAAACCCGCATGCTGATATTCTGAATGGTAATTAAGTTACCAAGTGGCCCTTTCCGTGTTAAAACAAGCGTCAAGCCGTAATACTGAAGTGCAATGCCAAGCTAAACGCCACAGAAAGTAAACTTATTCAAGAAAATGTTTTCAGGCCAGCCGCCTTTGGATAAAAATGGGTCTTTTGCCACATGAAGCAAATTCTAAAAGCTTTTGCAGGAGCTCCCAAAGAGGGCTATTTTACTATTTCCATTTAGGACCCCTGCCAGACCTAATTTCACATGCAGGCCAGAGGTTCCTCACTCCTGATTTAGAATGTTTGTTTTATTAATAAGCAAACATACAGATTTGACCAATGAACTGATTAATTATGCAAACTTTCAACAAATATCTGCTGATTAAACTAGATGACAGCTCTAGAGAAAAGCCAAATAGAAAAACTTAAATCATTTCTGTAATAAGAAAGGAGGTTCTCTCAAACGTAACATGAAAATAGGCCTTTTACCTGAACCTTCCTCGCCAAATCCTTCAGCCTCTGGGAATTTGATATCCATGACCCTTGTGGAACTGGTAAAGCAGTCACTAAATGAAAAAGGGAAAGATATATATTCTCAACAGAATATTATCTAGACTTGTTTGATATTAGATCTCAGGTGGGGTGCGAAAGTTTTAGTCCTCCAGATGTTGTTGAGTTGCAGATTCCATGATTCCTATCCTGACGGTCAGGGAAACAATTACAAACGATCATACTGTGAAGATGATAATTAGTTTGGGTGGCACTGACAGCGTCACATCTTGAAGATTTTAACCTAGAAGTTAGACCCACATAGGCAGCTTCACCTGATTGATGCAAGGCTCTTCCCAAGATTTAATTATTAATCCTTTCATACTGTTGACCATGAAATCAACGGTTGTAGTAGTTTGCAGAACCATGCTTGAATGGTTCTGCTTGTCCCTGGCAAGCAGACTACACTGGGTAATGACGGACATCTGTTTGTGCCATGCCTAGCTCTGACCAGGTGTCAGATGCTGAGTCCTTGGTGTATGAACCAGATGCTCTGTTGATCAAGGACCTTGAGGACTAAGCAGGTTCTCATGGAACCAAGGCTTAGGATCACGTTGGTGGGAGCCCTCCTGAAGACCCCTTCAAGACATCAGATGATGTAATGCAGCCACCCTTCAGTCCTTGAGAACATAGGTGTCAAAAGGCCTGGGTCCAGGCTGAAGAACAGTAACACAGCATGCATCTACAGATCCAGAGTCATTTTGCAGCTTGTGAGTAAGGTGCCCACTCATGAGTAAGCACTCCATGGAATTCCTCTGCTACCTGCAGGTGGAATTCAGGTGTTGTCTAGGAGGCTCCACTTGAGCCAACCTTTCAGTTGCCGGAGGCAACACGGGTCTCTGCTCCTCCTCCTTGCTGTGTTGTACTTTGCCTGTGCTACTGAATTTGGACCATCACACCTGACTTAGCCTTTGGCTCATGTTTGGACAGAGACTGATTACATGTGTTTGACCTTGGCTTGTTGAGACTATACTGCATCTTATACCCTGTTCTCTTGGGTAAATGTTTTGCCAGAATGCATTTTATTTTCTAGGACTGAGACCCTGGTCCCTGAGGACACCACCTGGAGCATGACAGCTCATCACCTTCCTGGGACCTTCAGTATGGCTTCACCTCACAGTCCATCCTGTTTGCCTTCCTACCCAACAGGATTTCAGAACAAACAAGGTCTTGCAAAGTGTTAGAAGCAAGCAAGCAAGCAAACAAACAAATGGAGATGAATTTTAACAAGATTAAATTAATGCCCTCCAAGGCTAGAACTTTAATCATGAACAGGGTTCAGCTTCCTGCTGCTCTACAAGTAAGCAGTATCACTTAGAAAGCTCCTTTCAGACCATGAGCTCATCTAAATCAGTATTTTCCACACCAACTCACAGTGGCTCTTCAGGGGTTCAGACAGGGTACATTCCCAGCCTTACCTGGATGTGTCTATTCCAGGTAAGTGGATTAAATCTGAGACCTACTGCCTGCGGATAACTCTACTGCTGTTTCTATGGTTTCTTCTCCTTGATCGCGAGTCTGCAGCAATGTTCATGGAACCTAATACTGCAATCTGGTGTAGAAGCAGGAAGCTGAGATGCAATGGTCAGTGACACTTTCCACTAGCTCCATCTGGTGAAAAGGCTTCCTCTCTTTACATGAAAGGTGATGTTCATCTTTTCTATTTTTCTTCACCATGAGGTTAAACTACTGCAATTTGCCCCACTTAAGTCACCCTGAAACACTGCAAGACCTGCTCACTTAGGGTAACTTTTAGGAAGCATGATTAAATTGACTATCGATACTTTGATACAGTAAAAATTTATTCTCTGTGTGAAAGGTTTTCATACTATTCCCCCTTCAAGTTTTAATGGGTTATGCATTTGATAATCTTAAAAGGGTATGTTTAAAACAAGACTTTGGAAGAATACTTATTTTGGTTCTGCTTCAACCCATTTTTTTTAAAGGTACATTTCATATTTAGCTTTCTGATTCAGCCAATGGTCAATATGTTCCCCAGGCTAGAGCACAAACAGGCTTGTTATAAATGAATGCAGTGAAAGGTCAGCAGTTGCTAAGTTATGAAAACAAATTTGATCCAATACATTTAGGTATGTCCACCCCTCCTTGATGAGTAAAGATCACAAACAGAATACTCCCTTCTGTATTACGTCTGCAGAAATGAATTGTTTGCTTAGATTTATTCTCTGTTATAAAAGACTCAAGGTGAGTAACAGCAATTGTGCAATTGACCTGGCTTTCAAGGCCTGCAACAAAGAACAGTGCAGAGTTAATACTAACTCCTCAATCTCTTAACCAAGGTTAAATTTATCAAGAGTGGGCTCTGGAACTGCAAGTTCACCTTCCCCCAGCCCTTTCCCCCCTGTGCATTAATTGCCACTCCTCCCTTCATCCATAGCCCTAAATTCCAATGAAGGTTTATATCTCTATCACTATTAACCAAGATAGTTGGTAGTTAGGTTTCCTCATAGCCTTGGTTTGCAAACCCAGTTCAGATTCTTATGGGTTAAGATGGAAACCCTAGTTAGCATTTACCATTGGGTTGGTCCTCAAAATTAATTATTACAAAGGCTCAAGAAGATGTGCATTACCATATCATAAGTATCTCCTAAACTTACCCTGGAAAGATCCCACCAACTTTTCTGAGGGGCAAGGGGAGAGCACCAATTAGTCTTCCACCTTTGTTTCTGTTTCCATAGTAGTCAGTATTTTTAATTTTTTAATTTTTATTTTTACTCACACTTCGGTCAAAAAAGGCTCCCAGAGCAGCTTACGAAGTTGGTTGTTTTTAAACAGTCCCTGCCCACAGGCTTACAATCTATGGGTGTACACACTGCATGATCATGTGCATTCAAGTGTAGGATGCAGGCACTTTTTCAGGTTGCTGTGCACACAATGCCACTCCCATCACTATCACATGCTATTTGTCAGTCAAAAGGGCATTCTGCTGGAACGGTTATAATCTGTTGTATGCCGAGAATGTGCTCCTCAAGCACACATGTACACAGATAACAACACACTGTCAGGTCACTGCTGCCAATTGCAGCAGACCAACTCATGTTGTAGGTGTGTTCCACTCCCCCTAACCAGACTTAACTTGTCTATGAATGAAATAGGCAAAAGAGGAAGCGGTGCGGTAACTTAGCTGCTTCTGTATACCGAAATATAGATCCTCTGTTTACAGTATGTCAACACACAAATTTACAACCTCACTCTTTTGAAAGACTGTGGAAACACCAATTGAGGGGAAGTGAATAGAGAGCACAGCTGCGTACTAGTTCGAAAGCATGCCCACCTGTGTGTGCAGACTGTGAGATGTATCATCATTGAAGCAGTCAAATACAACATTTCCTGCTGCCTAGAGTGGACACAGTGCCGTAGGAAGGGCGGGGCGTAGGGGGTGCTCTACCCCAGGTTCCAGGGGAGGGGGGTGACACTCCTCGGCCCCTCCCCTGCCGCCTAGCACCCCGTCCATTGCTCCCGGCTGCCCGCCCCGCCGCTCGCTGCCTTGCAGCAGCGTCGGCCAGATGCATCTGGCTGGCACTGCTGCTCCCACGGGGAGCCAACAAGCAAGCGGCGGGTCGTGGGGCTGCCCGACCTGCCGCGCGCTCGCCAGCTTGGATCCACTACGCATGCCCGGAATGCGCAGTTCATCCGATGTGTCGTGACGTCACAACGCACGCACCGTGTGCCCCGCCCCCAGGGGGCTGCCTCCGTGCCACCACCCCGGGCGGCGCGGAGGCTTGCTCCTCCACTGAGTGGACACACAGGGGAATGTTGCTCCAGACAGGGGGGACTTCCTGTCATACCTGCTCTGGAGCCTCCTCCCCCTGTGTGTGACCAGGTAGATGGGTGTGACCCTAGGAGACCCTATAAAAGGGCTAGCCATGCAGCCATCTTCCTCTTTGGTCCTCTTTTGCCAATCTCCCATTCTTCTGCCTCAACATTCCCATACAGACAACACAGATAGTAGCTGCTGCTTTAGATGATGTCATTGAGTGAAGGTGTGTACAATTGCTATTGGCTATAAAGTATACAGAAGTGCACTGTGAAGAAACGAGCCCTGTGCATTTCAAAGGCTACATGTGCACACCTTAAGTCAGTTTGGCTCTGCAAGAGAGCTTCACTTCCTAGAGGGGCATAGTCAAGCCTAGGGATAACTCTACACCAGAAGGCATTTAAGTCTCCCTTGCATAGCAAGATAGGTAATGCGCATCATGACCTTGAAGATTTTTTCATTTTTAAAGAGATTTTAAAGGTGTTAATGGTTACATTAATTAGATCTTAAAATAAGATAATCAAGGAAGAGAGAGCAGAGAATGCACTATTACTCTGAGATTTCCGCCTCACAAACACTGAACAAGTACTTCCACAATTTTACAGGAAAAGTAGCAAATCACGATGTTCTATTTGCAGGGTATTTGGGGCTTGGTGGAAAGACATGCGTTAGCGTAGCATGGAATATCAGAATATCTGAAGCATTGCAGCTCATTAATACTCTGCTATGAATTCATTTCTCACCTCACCTCAGCATCTTGATTGCCACTTTGCTTGCCCCCTCTGCAGAAGGTTTGAACCCACAGTCACATGGAATGCTCTGGCAGAAGGAAGAAATATATGCAGCTCCAGTACTGAACCTCCTCCTTAGTCATCTTAGCAATAGGTTGCAACATGAAAGGAGTCAGAAAGCAGACCGTCCCCAGTGTGTGTGATTTTTTTTTCTAATGCCTAAAAAGCGTCTGTGCCCCAATACTATAGACACACAGACACTCACGACGATCTAGGAAGTGGAAACACAGGTAGTAATATCCGAGCCCACTGAAATCTCCCCAGGCAGCAAAGTCCACTAACTTTAACAATAAGCACTATGTGGTAAACACATTCCCTCATTTCACCAACTCCCCAAGGATCTAATGCAAAGCAGAACAACCTAGAGCTTATTAACCTGTAACTCTATGCGTAAAGATGCATTGAACATTTCTGTGTTGCATCACTTCTTCCATCTGCTTCATTCCCTCTCAGAAACAACTCTTAACTGCTTTAGCCCCTGAATACAGCTTGTAGACCATATTCTAGGACACACACACACACACACACACACACACAAAACCCTAAACCTTTCCCCATCCTTCAATAGAAACCAAAACCACTTATGTTCAAGGTAAACAAGTGATAGCAAGTTTGAAAATTAAACTAGCCTTGTGGCACCTTAAAGACCAACAAATTTATTTTCGCATACACCTCTACAGACTAGAGTCCACTTCATCAGATGCATGAAGTGTTATGAAATGAGGCCAGAGAAAAATGAAATGCAGAAAGTACAGAGACTGTGATAATAACATTATCAGTGACTGTTGTAAACTAACATATTCACTCTAATTCAGACTATACAGTAAGTCTGCAACTTACGCACATTTAATTTGTGTGCATTCAGATTTACGTGCTTGGCAAAATAATTGAAAACAAAAAAGGGGAGCAGAAAGGGGGTGGGCATCCAGGAAAAAAGATTTTGGCAATCCCACCCACCACTGAACCCAATGTATTTTGACTATTTGTGATTTTGGCTTTAGGCGCAATCCCTGGAATGTAGCCCCCATGTAAGTTGCAGGCTTAGGCTACTGTATACATATTATCTTAAAATTCAGGAATTGAACATGAAAAAAGAATGTATTTTAAAGACAAAAAGCTCTCCAATGCTTTTCAATCTAGCTCAATTATTTTTGGTATAAATATTTCAGTTTAGAAGGAGTTCTATGTGATTATCCTAAAAACCAACAGGTGTTCCTTTTATGAATACTTTTTAAAGGGGCACCATACCCCATTTTTTGTGGAAGCATTTCCTTCATTGCACCTGTATGTTATGTTTGAAGCAGTTTCCTTTCCCTATTCACCCTATATTTAAAGAGAACAAAGAGTAGTGCAAGTCAGAGAAAACTTAAGATACACCTAAGTCCCACTGAAACTACAGGGACTTAAACACATATGGATATGAATGGGATTTAGGCATACCTTGTAAGATTTATAGGACTACACCCAATAACATTTTCTCACATTCATGAAAGTTAGCTAAACCTTACCATTGTAGGAAACAAATAGCAAGGGGGAAAATAAACAATCCAACAGTACAGTGAAATTCTAAATATACAGGCAGCCAAAGGAGAGATCAGCAGGAAGAAGAATGGCAGGTAACAACAAAGAATGCATTTTAAAGTTCAGTCCTCTTGTGAAAGTGCATTTATGGAGCCCATTGTAACAAACCTTTTTTTATTTCCAAGAGTACAGGTTGTACCGTTGAGAGACAGGTGTGCTGAGTGGAAAAACTGCTGCTGCTATTCATGCAAGATCAGTCTAGCATCCCAGTTATCCTCCTATAAGCAAAATGGGGGCAGCCAGAAAGTCTCATCAACCTTTTCGAGCAAGTTCAAAGGCTCCTTTCTCCTCTTCCGAAATCCAAAACTACCAGGGTTTATTTCTTTCTCTTGACACACAAGATGCTCTCACTCTCTCAGATAGAATACGGGTCTCAGCCTCCACCCTGGCAGGTAGGTGTGACCTGCATTCCGAATTGGTCTTCCTTGCCGATGAATTAGTATCAGTCAATGAATTAGTATCAGTTGTTAGCTGTCAAGCCAAATCTAAAGGCAGTTTTTAAAATGGCAGTACTGCACGGTCCTACACAGTATTTTTTTAACTCTTTTTTGTTATTGGCATGCATTATTACCCACTTTTAATTTCTTCGATGGTCCATCATTATGCATTTTTTAACTTCTTTGAACATTATGTCACCATTTCCACTTCTGAAGAATATACACATATATAGCCAGGGATTTTTTTCAGCTGGAACTCAGTTCTGACATCTCTCAGGTGGATGCCATTGCCATTAAAAAAGAACAATTGAGGAGTTCATGGTGAGCATATATCACTGCATATAGCAGGAGCTGACACAATAGTCACCTTATGTGTGTAGCAGACTGCCAGAGGCATAAGTAGAGCATCAGACCTAAAATGGATCACATTGCCAGAGACTCTCACACACTGTTTAAACACAATGTTCCCTGTTTTACTGAAGTACTGTACAAATGTTTGACAGCATATATGATTATTTTTTCTGAATTAAAAATTGGAAGCATGCTTCATTCTTACACAGCTGGATAATTTCAGAGGGTGTAGGAGTCAGAATTACCCACCTTGAGTGAAACCAATCTGCAGTTTCCAGATTTGTCACTGATCAGCAGGTGCATGCTGATTTGTGGGAGAAAGCTGTAAAGCTCAGTGGTGGGATGCCTGCTTGCATACAGAAGTTTCCAGGTACCTCCAGGTTAGGGCTGAGAAAGAAACCAATCTGAAACCCTGGAGACTTACTGCCCGTCTATGCAAATAAACTGAGCTAGATCAACCAATGGTATAATACATCTTCTTAGATTCTTGGAAAGCAGCAAACCCACAACAGTGGCTCATGCAGAAACCCTGAACGTGGTCTCTGCTGAACAGAGGCTATTCTGCCGCATCTCTGCTCAAAGTGATTGACCAAACCAGTGGCACTTGACATAGAGGCCAATTGGAATGATGCAGTGCCAGATCTGAAGATCATACAGAGATGCAACACAATTTCATCCTGTGGAGGTAATTTGGAATCACAGGAGACTTTGACATAATTGGATAATGTTAACAGCACACTTGGGGAAGTCCACAAACAAACAATAATAAATTGGGGGGGTCCTAAATCCTGAGATTGCACAGAAGAAAGGGTGCATAGCTATATAATGGTCTTAAGCTGAAGAATAATGGTATCTGAAGAAGTGTGCATGCACACGAAAGCTCATACCAAGAACAAACTTAGTTGGTCTCTAAGGTGCTACTGGAAGGATTTATTTTTTATTTTTTATTTTTTTTTGGTCTTAAGCTACCGTAGTTGAACAGTCATTCCTTCTCCTCAAGGTACCCGAGCAAAAGTTGCTGCACATACCGGTAAAATAACGACTCTGAGAAAGAATATTATGGCAAGGGAAAGAGCAACCTGGCCCATCTATCAGCCAGTGGAGGAGAAGCTGCAGGGATCTTGCTTTGCCACTCCCTTCTAAAAAGAACACTTTTTCTTTCATCCTCCCTCCTAATCGTTTTTTCCTTTTGTGCCATTTCTGTTAAGCTGTAACCCTGATGGCAAAGATGCTAATCCTGAAGACAGGGACTCTTGCAATTCCCCAGTCTCTGTGCGCCACTTCAACAAGTGGGCAGGGCCACCCCCACCTGCCCTCTTTTCATAACCCCCAGTAGCACCAGGTTGTGGGTGTTTTCCACAGGGTGTAACTAGGTGCAAAAGGTTAGGTCACAATCCACAGCCAAGGTTCAAAGCAGAAAGCAATACCCCGGGTCCAAGGTCAGGGACTCAGGGCCCAGAGCAGTAAGAGATAAGTCAGGTCAAGACACAATTCAGGATCAGGGAAATTCAGTATGAACATCAAGGTGGCTCCCAAAGCTGATGAACAGGTATTGATTCAGCAAAGACTGGTGACTTTTATACAAGATCTTCTTTGAGCCCCACCATCTGCACAGATGCCAGTCATCTGGGCTAACAAGGCTCAGGTCTACTCATGAAAAGCAGCCCTCCTCACAAGCAGTCCGCTACTGAGGAGAGACTGGCCCTCAGACAGGCACTGTGGTGTTTAAAGGTAAAGGACCCCTGGATGGTTAAGTCCAGTCAAGGGAACTATGGGGTTGTGGCGCTCATCTCGCTTTCAGGCCGAGGGAGCTGGCGTTTGTCCACAGACAGCTTTCTCGGTCATGTGGCCAGCATGACTAAACCACTTCTGGAGCAACAGGACACCATGACGGAAGCCAGAGGGCACAGAAATGGCATTTACCTTCCTGCTGCAGCAGTATCTATTTATATACTCGCACTGTTATTCTTTTGAACTGCTAGGTTGGCAGGAGCTGGGACAGAGCAATGGGATCTCACCCCGTCATGCAGATTCGAACTGCTGACCTTGTGATTGGCAACCCCAAGAGGCTCAGTGGTATAGGCCACAGCACCACCTGCATCCCCTACTGCGGTGTTTAGTCATTGCCCTGTCAGACAACTTGATGAGCTGGCGCTCTTTAGGCACTCTCATCTCTGCCTCACAGTTCTGGTCTTGCTGAGGAGAGGGTAGGGGATCCCCACTGTCAGAGAGCCTGGACTCCAGGTCCTCTTCCAAAGAGAATTACTACTACAGCAGCAGCAGCAGCATGATACTGCCTATCAATCACCTGGATTGCAGAAGTCTCACTTTGGTTTGAGCAAGGATCACTTGCACTAAGGAACTCCATGGTGCAACGTATGGCGCTTGCAAGCAAACCCCTGCAGAGTGAGATCTTTTGCATCTCCAGCTTGAATTCAAACTGGTAACTCAAAGGAAGAATCTGTGCTCCCGATTATTATTCACATCGAAAGGTTGTGCTTTTAAAATGCTGCACCTTTTCCCATCGCTGTGCAGCGAGTGCTCGCTGTTAATCTTCCTTTTAGTCACAGCACGTGGGGGAAAGTGGCCATAGTTTGTCCAAAATGGATTGGGAAGCCGAATTTGGCCCATGGACTTGAGGCCCCCCCCCCGGCGCCCGTAAGTGTTCTGCAAGTCTTTTTGGCTGAAGAGCAGGGTTAAAACCATTTAATTTATTTCATTCTCACTATGACTCGCTTCTTATGGAATTTCTTTAAGCAATTTAACAATAAAAATATGCATAGATGAAAGGACTAGGTCAAGACATATTAATGAGGGGTTAAACAAACAGGCTGGTGTCAGCTCCATGACAGCAGTCCACACAAGCAGAGAGAAGGTGTCGTGGGCACCCTTGACCTTGACATGCAGTACAAAAGCCAACCTAATCCACTCTGGGGTGGGTGGGTATGTACCCTAGTTTCAAAGGTTGACCCCTTTCCACCTTAGCACCAAAAAGTACACATATGATCATACAGCAGTTTAAAGAAAAGTTTCAAACAACAGCAAAGCTACCCCCTCTTCCCTGCAGGATTCCTTTTTTCTCATATTCTGTGCTCACAACATACTCATTCTCTCTAGCAGATAAGTGCACAGCACAAGCTTGCCATTTTCCCCATAGTGGGGAACGCTCTTCTCCTAACTTGGCAAAGCTAAAACCTCGCAGAAATGTCATTCTACTACCAATGGGCTATCTACTGCACTTCTTTCCCTTATGAATAGGAAACCACCCTGCAAAGGCTAAAGTAGTTAGAGGGTGTTATAGGACTAATCATCTAGATGAGCATTCATTTTGGATATCAACAACAACAACAAAAGTTTTAAGGCTGTATTTAATACATTTTTGGCAATTATTAAATAAACTAAAAAAGAGAGCAAACATAAGAACAGTCTGTATTCCATTAATCATAAAGTAAATAAGCTAGATGAAGCTGAAAAGCAGTTAATTCAAAGTATTCTTAAAAGAACAGAAATTCATGTCGATCACTGGAGCAAATAATTACAGAATTGCGAAACACCAAATAGATTGTTGTAACCCCCAAAGTAACACTTTCTGCGGAGGGGAAGAAAACTGCTTAGCACTGAATGCTAGCTATTTTTCATTAAACATATCCCATAACCAGAACGAAGGTTGCTTTCTGCACTATGGATGCAACAAGCAAAAGTGACGGACCACCTGACGAAACTAAGTACAACAGAACAATGTTTGCACCGCTCAGTGTTATTTGCCTGCGTAAACAAGAAATCCATTAACAGATCACAAAGTTAGATCAATAGCAGCACTTTCTCTCCAACTGCTTACCTGCATAAGTATTTTGTTTTGTCAGATTCAGTAGAACATGAAGGGCTACAAGCATTTGGAGACAAATCCCTCACCTTGCCAATCAACTGAGGAGGAATAAAAGCAAAAGGCTGGTACTTTCAAGTTCACAGGAAAGGGTTCCAAAGTAATGTTGAGTCCATTCAAGTTAAGAGGCACAGCCTTTTCAGAAAGTCAGACGTCATGCTATGCTACTGTGCAGTCTCAAGTGTATGCACAATATTGCCTTGGGCCCTGCAAATGATCCCGGTATCTGCCACTGAATGATTTCACAGTCAAAGGAGAAAGCACCACTATGAGTTGCTAGGAAACAGGGAGGGAGTTCCTGACCTGAATTCTTAGCGTAGAGGATGTTGCCCAGGAAGCTTATAGTGTCTTCCCAGTTACTTGGAAATAAGGGATATATAAACCCTTGCACATATCCTGAAAAATAACGTAGGAGATTCAAAACAAAATTACAAACTTAATAACAGGCTTTGTGCAAAAGGAAAAAAATATAACAGGTATCATGCAGGGATTTGTTTTGTCGATTTGAAAAAGAACTAAATTAGGGGGGAAATTCCACTAGGATTAAATGTTTGCACTTGTTTTTTTTAACAGTTTTATTGTTTTTGTTTTTGTGGGCCTTTCCCTTAAATCTGTCATCAGCAACTACTTTTGATGGAAGGCTAATCTGTGAAGAAAGCCACAACTCCCACTACCCAAAGTTACTTGTTAGTACCCAGATAATTTCATAAATGTCCCTCCCTCTCTGCCCTTCTATTGTATTGGCAATGGGGGGGCAGATTTGACACAGGGATTTGTACCTGCTGACCCCCATCCTAAACACATTGGCTCATGTATAGCAAACCATTAACTACAGTTTACTGTAATGTGTGAAATTTGCCATTCACACCAGCCACCTACTTTTAGGGAAATAAATCATGATCAGAAAGTCAAGAACAAACCTTGGGTTACCATTTTGGTGTGTTTGGAGCAAAACAAACCACGATCCCTGGCAGTGCCGGCGTGTCCATTAAGGCGAACTAGGCAATTGCCTAGGGCGCCAAAATGGAGGGGGGTGCTGGCCAGACTTGGGTGGGGGAGCGGGGCAGGCTAGCAGCAGCTTCTCCGCTGTAGCGGAGAGGTGCTGCTTGCCCCCTACACCACCCCCACCTCCCGCTAAAGAAGGCTTTGGCGGGGGGCGGGGGGCACTAGAAGGTGGTCTCGCCAAGGGCGCAAGAAACCCTAGCACCGGTCCTGATCACTGGTTTGGACGTAGTATCAGAGTGCACTTATTAACTTTGAACTTGCTCAATTAACTTTTAATTGAACAGATTTAAAAATAAGTGCATTGCGACTAGACCGTCAAACTCGCTTGCTTAGAAACAGAAGTATATTTCCTGAAATCTGTGGAATTCAAGCGAAGAAAGAACACAAGAAATTCCTATACAGTCCATCATTACAGGCTACACACACACACACACACACAGTGCTAAAACAACTTCTTTTCATCAATTCTGATGTTTCTGCTTGCACATGGGAATAATGTCTTGACATATAGTTCTTTCTACTGCCTCAGAAGTTCAGATAGCTGAGCAGAAAACCTTAGCGTTTGAGTCTGATGTGAATTACATTATTTCAACAACTGCTAAAGTAATATATTACATAGCACATGTCAGCCCTGAATCCTCAACCGAAGAAAAGTATAATTAAAACTTAGAGCTCCGAAGTGTGAACAAGTAAAACCTAAACTATGTAAGGCACGTGAAAAAGTGATATTGAACCAAAACAGACATGTTTACAGGGTAAAAAAAAAACCACCACCCTTTTATTTGCACAGTGAAATGGAAAGATACTTCTACATAATTAAGATATGACATTACTCACTCACATATCACTAATAAATTATTGAGAAATCTCCTTGGAGTTTGGATCCAGCCATGTGGAGCACTGATTCCCAAGCGATGAAATGTAACCAAGCAACACTGCCATTTTCACTCTAGCCCATTGTTATTCAGACTTGGAAATAAAGAATAGCCTCTCAATTGCCACTAGAATAGCGCTGAAAAGCTGCCAAAGACAAGCTGCCTGATTAAAAGATTCCATCATTGTAGTGCTATAAGGAAGATCTTAAGCTGAAATTTAATAGAATACACTTCTTCTACTAAAATGAGAAAAAGATTCCTCATAGAAGCAGATAATCATGTGCTTTTTTTACAGACAGAGTAACTGTAATTTATCCAATGCAAATAGTGCAACGTATTGAATTATTCATGGAGATGGTGAGACAGAAATAGGGTTTCTTGATAACTCAATTACTAAGTGTTATGGAGAAAATAATTATACGCATCCTTTCTCATATACTTTCCACAAAAATACATAAATTTAGAAGCTGCACCTGGGACAGTTTGTTATTATTTATATCCCAGGTTTTTAACCTAAGAGGTACAAAAGTGACTGACAAGAATAAAAAATACACAATATAAAATAATCACATACAAAAAGTCATAATAAAAGCAGAGTTCAAAAGTAATATGGTATTGGAAGAAACCCTAGTACAGAGTTTAAATCAGTCTCGTGGATGCAAATAAATCTGCAGCAACACAATTATTTTTCCAATACGGCTCTAAAGGGCTCTAAAGTGTGCCATACTGCACTGAAACCATAGTTTAGCCACATTTCATGACAACTTTGACTCACAAATCATTTCTTCCCTCAAAGATCCATATCTCATACATAGACATACCGTACTGCCTTATAAAGAGCCAAAGTCAGATACCTTCCAATGATTAAGAGAAATTAAGATTAAGAAATGCTATCTTCCCAAAACCCACAGCTCCCTCTTCAAAGCACTAAATGAATACTGTACACGGAAAAGATTTGGGGCTACAAAACTACAACTATGCTGGCAGCAGCTGATGAGAGTTGTAGTCCAAAACATTTGGAGGAAACCAGACTGGGGAAAGCCCCCATCCCCAATTGTATTTAGACATTCTAAATTGTACGCCTGTTTATCGCATTTTACTATACTGTACAGTTGTTTTCGTGCGCTGCTCTGGTTCGCCAGAACCGGCTTAGTCATGCTGGCCACATGACCCTGAAGCTGTACACCGGCTCCCTCGGCCAATAAAGTGAGATGAGCGCCGCACCCCCAGAGTCGTCCGCGACTGGACCCAATGGTAAGGGGTACCTTTACCTTTACAGCTGTTTTACGAGTTTACAGTAACCAAGTAACAAATGATGGAAATGTCTGCATGTGAGTGCCTGAGAGTGTTTACTTAACTCAAGCAAAATCATAATAAAGGTATGGGCATAATCAGTCCAGTTTCATTTGGTGCATATCCATGACAAAACATTTACTAAGTCAAAATAAATTATTTGACTGTTGAATGGCACTGTGGAACTTGCTTGCTTCAACCCTCCCTTTAATATGGCTATAACTACTACACCCACTCTTCTATGACGGCCCTGAAAAATGTCTAAACTATCCTGCGAATTCCATACCAACAGCTCATAAGCAAAATTATATAAGACTGTAATGCATTTGCACTGAGACAAAAAGATCAAAAACAAACGAGCCCTGGTCTAATTCTCATCCGTGTGGTTGGTTTTTTACATGATACATCTCTTCAGGTCTCATATATTTGCACCCAAAAATCTCTGTTCAGATACAGGGCTCAATTAGACTAGATCCTTGCATGCTTAAGTGTAGCAGACAAGCTTTCTCCAATCATGAGCTATACAAGAGAAACAATTTTGCATGTGAAAGTTGGCCCACACTCAGCAGATAGCATTCACGGCTGAAAGGACTATGCTTATGACCTGAAGCCTTGTGCTTCTATGATAATTCTGAAGGCACTTCAGGGGAAAGGTTAGGGGGGCACTAAGTCCTGGGTAGATGGTGTGTATATACCGGTACTTTATTGAGGGATGCAGCTGCTCACCTGGTCAGTATGCATTCATGTGATTAAACTCACTTCGTTCACTCCTGAGCCTGAAAGCCTTCAGAAGGGCAAAGCCCCCTCTTACGTCTGTCAGATTTTTATACTTAATTTGGGGTCCCCCGCCAAATGAAGTTTGTCATGTCTTTCTTCCACTGTTTAGAAACAGTTTGGGCTATTTATCACAGGCAGTGTTTGAAATAAAAACACCATCTTGGGCAAAACATTCATTTTGAGTGCGGTTATTCTTCCTAACAAAGAAAGGTTCATTCTAGTCCATTTTCCTACATCTTTTTTATTATTTCGTTCCAGATTTTAACATAGTTACCCCAGAAAATGTTTAAGTTCTTAGCTGATATCCATATCCCCAAATATTTAATTTTTCCCCCGTTTTAATTCCCATAATATTCTGAGGTCTTTCTTTTGCTTGTAAGTCTCTAAATTTTTAGCTATCATTTCTGTTTTTTCCTTATTTATATAGAATGCTGCTAAGTTGCCAATTTTTCTTATAGTTTCTATTGTCCTTGGGACGCTTTCCATTGGATTTTCCAACGTCAACTCAACATCATCTGCAAAGGTTTTCACTTTGTACTCTCTCTGCCCAACCTTAATTCTTGTTGTTTCATTAGTATTATTTTTTTGTATTTCTCTAGTTAACATTTCTCTCCTTCATGGATCACTACCTTGTCGTGGTGAAGGGACTTGAATAACTCAGGGAAGCTATGAGCTAAGCCATGCAGCCACCCAAGATGGACAGGTCATAGCAGAGAGTTTAGACTAAATGTGATCCACCTGGAGGAGGAACCGGCAAGCCACTCCAGTACCCCTGCCAAGAAAACTCCATGGACAAGTTAACATTTCTAATATTAGGATAAACAACAGTGGCAACAGGTGTCCAACAGCTTCTCTATGCATTATGCAGGATGAGATGGTAGCATTCTGGACTGTAAAAGGAAGAGAGACATACTTCTGACTGTCCTTGCATGAAATCTGGTACATTAGAAAGAAGCTGAACATTTCTCAGTGATTCAGTAACTTAGTATGTACAGAAGCCGTATTTTAAGTGGAGAAGCAACTGATGTAGGGTTTTACTGAGTCCTCCACCTGCAGTCCTCATTGGCATTGCCCAGAATCCTGTCACCTTATTTTGCATAATGTATAGATTGGCTACTCAGCTCCAAGGACAAGATACTTCAATAGGCTACCCCTGAACACAGGTAAGTTACCTACTTCCCTGTGATGTTGAGGCATCTAAGTTGATTTATTATGGAAGAATTTCAGTTTATCTGAATTGTGGTCACAGCACAAGCAACATCTCTGTCATGCCATGAATAGTTTGTGTCATCAGAGCAATTTCTCACATTAATTTGCACATCTGTTCTGCTGTGACTAATTGTAACTTGTCTCTCACTCCTCTGCATATCACTTTGTAAGGGCACAGCATTAGAAACAGCTTAAAACACTTTAAATAAATAAAGAACATTTATTTATTTAAACTTCTCTCCCCTGAAAAAAGGACAATTCATTTATAAACAGCTTCACAAATTTTGAAGCTTAGTAAGCTGATCATGTAGGTTTACAGTGCATTGTTATATTAGTTTATTTGAAGTGGCAAAAAATAGAGCTATCAGGGTGATTATTTGAACCTTTTTATCTCCTACTTACAATGAAACAGAAGGAAATCTCACTGGAAGTGTTTGCAATCCAAAGGCAAGTAAGTGGTAAGTAAGCTATTAACTTATGTACGTCTTGTTCTTCCACACAAGGAGAAAAGAAGGTTATATGATTTTTAATTTTTTTTAGGTCGTTCTGAAATGTCTCCAGTTAAGGGTAACACATAAGCTTTAAACAAATGGCATGCGTGGAAGCCCCTTAAGTAAATGAGTCCCTTGAGCGAACCTAGTTCTGCAGTATTCAATGGGCAATTCTGTGAGACCTGAGATATCAATGTTGCTTCAATACTGAACCTGTAAGCCAAAAACTACATCATGAGAGACAGTGCTACAGATTTGTATGATCAGTCATCTCTATAGAAAGAAAGTCATCTCCTTCATTTTTAAGCAGAGCTGGGTGGCCATCTGTCATGGATGTTTCAGCTGAGATTCCTACATTGCAGGGGGTTGGACTAGATGACCCTTGGGGTACCTTCCAACTCTACAATTCTATGAAAGGTTAGCCATATAACCTTTTCTTAGTCAAAGGTCAGCAACATGCAATCTGCTCCAACTGCCAGTTACCTTGCTGAAGGGAGGCACACTGTGGCCTCTGTCACTTGCAGAGAGACCAAGAGCCACTGGGAGCCTGCACTCATTACTGCATACCAGGAAGAGCATCATGGCAAATGGGAGCCCAGCCTGGCCCCTTCCATCAGCCACTGATGGTGAAACTGCCCCCTCCACCATTCCTTTCCTATTGCAGGTTACACACAGTCTTATCTTTTAGTATCTGTACAGAACACATAAAACATTAGGTGCTTTAATGTGTATAACAAATAGCAAATGTTCCCTATGACACAGCACGCTAAGCTCCCCTGCCCGACAGTGAAGGAGCCTCTCCTTGGTTTTGACACTACGTACGTAATTTTGAACTCCAGTATGGCAAGAGGCAGCTAGGCAAAGTCTCAACTTGTCTGGACAGTCACTTTCCCTTTAGAGAAGTTTGCTGTGAGGCGGCATTTTAGGAGAACTGGAGCACATCTGAGCTGTTTTATTTTATTATTGCTAATGTGTGGACGGGAGCAGTTCCAGATTTAAAAAAAAAAAAAAAGATAAAAACTGCTGAAAGTACAGTAAGTTATCAAGGAATGTTTCATATTTGCAGTGTCACTTCACTACTATTCACATTGCCATTCCACCACACCTCCCACCCTTGCTGCACAGGCCTTAGGAGTACCTGAAGGAGCATCTCCAACCCCATTGTTCAGTCCAGACACAGAGGACCAGCTCAAATGGCCTTCTGGGGGTTCCCTTGCTGTGAAAAGTGAAGTTATAGGGAACCAGGCAGAGGGCCTTCTCAGTAGTGGTGCACTACCTGTGGAACATCCTCCCATCAGATGTCAAGGAGATAAAGAACTACACAACTTTTGGAAGACATCTGTTTCTATATGTTTTGGAAGCCGCCCAGAGTGGCTGGGGCAACCTAGCCAGATGGGTGGTGTAGAAATAAAATAATAATAATAATAATAATAATAATTACCGGTACCTGATAGCTTGAAAAATCAACTGACATTAAGTCATCCAGCCTAGCATTACTGCTCTGAAACATGAATTATTTGAATTTTGCAATTTGCAAACTAGGATAATAATAGATCAAACACTAGGGACTGAATCAGCTGGGTTTCTTATTCTCATACCCTGGCCCTCACTAAAAGGAAAATAATACTCAACGCATAAGCCATTTTCTAAGGAAAGCTAGCTATCGTGTCCCTGCTGCATCCTTTCTGAAATTAGGAAGCTGTAAAGCACCAATGATTGCTTAAGGCATTTTCATTTTGTGGCCTTAGAGAAAGACAGGCATGTCCAGTTCTAAATTAACCTCACTCCCCAGTATGTATTCCAGAATATTGTTATTTTTAAAATAAGGCTGAGGGTACCAGCATGACAGTTTACTACCAGTGGTTTCACTGAGATGATGAACAATACACAGGTACCCTGTAATCAAGTGCCTTTGGTTAATTGTTCGGCACTGAATGCCTAAGAGCCATTTACATTTTAAAGTCAAGTACTGTACTGTACAAAAAGTACTTAAATTTAAATGGCAAAATAAATGTACAGTGTTTGTTATTAATGGCATATACACATTTAAATAGATGGGTTCCCCTGCAGTAAACGTAAAAGTGGAGGCCTGATCCCTTTCCAACAGTTGTTTGCATAACTGCTAAAGAAAAAACCTAGCTGCTGAGACACGCGCAGCAATTGAGAACACATTTCTATTATACTATCTAAAAGGGTTATTTTGGTTATTTAGTTTTTAAAAATTAATGTGTGGTTTGGCCTTTAAGCTCATTGTATGCATGGGAGTGCAAAAATGCCATGTTGGGGACTTCTAACATAATGTCTTATTTCTAAAAGTTCAGGATAGTACATTTCTCAGATGAGCACAGAACATGCCAGAAGAAAACACAGAGTTGTCAATTCCCAGTCATTCCCTCCCCGATTCAAAGAACCACCTCAGCATGAGGTTGCATTCCCTAATTATGCTATTCAAGAAATATCTAATACACTGTAATTGGAGGTTCATTATTGTCTTGATCGGTCCTGTATTCCAAAGTGCAAAGTGAATCCGTCTCTGAATTATCTTGCATCATCAAGACAATTCAGGTACAGAATGTCCCCCTTTACCCCAAGAAGTCTGCCTAGCACCCACAGATAGTATTTTTTTCATAGAATCATAGAACTGTAGAGTTGGAAGGGACCCCAAGGGTCATCTAGTCCAACCCCCAGAACTAAGGAAAGACTCTACTATTCACCCAGTATTTTAGGATTATATTGTTTTATTTTTTTTTTTTATAAGAATTTATTGACATTTTTACTTATAACCACATACAACCTTAACCACACCTACATTTATACACATACTAAACAAAAACAATTACACATCTAATACAAAAATTGCCATGATTTTCCTTCTTAATTAGACATCTCCAAAAAAAAAATTTCATTTTCCAATCTTGACAGTTGACTTCCCCTGCCTTTTCACCTTCGAGTTTATATCCATAATCTACTTTTTAACCTCTTCATTTAAAAAATTAAACTTAATTATATATATAAAGAAAAACATTCATCTTAATCTTCATCTTAATCTTAATCGTCTTAATCTATAAACTTAAACCACTTAAATCGACTTTATTTATACTACATCCTCATAAATCCTCACAGATCATCCTCATCAAATCTATCTCTTCTGTCCTTTGAACTGCTGCTAATAACATAAAAACTTAAAATATCTCTTTTCATGTTCAAACAGATAATAAAACAAACTATTGTTGACAGTGTTCACCCTCCAATTTCAAAGTACCATAACAGATTACTTTTAGATTTTGCTTAATACATCACCCCACACCCCCTCTGTCCATTCTTCTTCTCCTGATGGCATCAGCACTGAACTTCCATGCATCTTCCCTCTCCAAACGTCCACAGATCCAGGCATAGTCCAAAGCTCTCCTTGCCACGAGCTCCGAGGTGTCCAACTCTCCCTCTCTCAGCTTCTCCGGTTCTTTGTAGCATTCCTTTTCTTCTTGTAAATACCTTAATTCTCTGTCCCTGGCCCCCGAGCTCACACCTCGGGGACTGGATATAGCATATCTTGACATCGCCTTGGGGCTGCCACCCCCAACAAGCGAATTTCTTCTCCGAAGTAGCTCACTCATTTCTTTCCATCTTTCCATCCATCCTCTCAGCTCTTTGACAAGATTTTCTTCCAAAGTGTCAAAAGTTTTGATAGCCTCCTCTGTGGGCAGTTGGTTCCATTTCAGACCCCCACACAAGACTTTAACTTTTCTGTAAAGTAGTTCCACCTTCAAGGCAGTGAGCCTTTGTTCATCTGTTAGTCCAGAGTTCAATACCAGTTCAAGGACGAAACCCAGCATACTGGCAGAGGAGGAGGAAGT
The DNA here is from genome assembly GCF_009819535.1 of Lacerta agilis. Taxonomy (NCBI): domain Eukaryota; kingdom Metazoa; phylum Chordata; class Lepidosauria; order Squamata; family Lacertidae; genus Lacerta; species Lacerta agilis. The sequence continues at coordinate 72,013,128 of NC_046315.1, forward strand.
GGGTATCATATTTCTTCTCCTGTCTCTTTGTTCGTCGCCATTTTCCTAAGCTGGAGCGCAAACACCGCAACTTTAAATAGAGATATTTTCCGCTAGTTAACTTCCCAAGAAAAAAGTTTGCCAGTCTCATGTATCGATTTTAAGTACTTTATAACCAGTTCTGTGGCAGCAATCCCTCAAATTGGTTAATTTCTTAGGCTCGAAGGGAGGGAGGCAGGCTGCCTTTCTCCTTCCCCCCGGATCGTTCCAAAAACACGATTTCTGCCAAGATTATTTACTCACGACCACCGGGTTCCTTTAGCTCCATTCTTCACAGGTAGAACTTAGACGCTCACCGCGGGCTTTGCCGCCGCATTTGCATCCCGGTTGGGGCATATCCCCGTAAGCCCGGCTCCGTTGTCCCTTCACCCCCACTCCCCCTTTACAGGGGGGCAGGGGAAGGGTTCGGAGCCTCCGCGGGCGCAGCCGGGGAGCCCAGGGTGCGGGACGCTCTTCCCGCACCCCAACCGGAGCCGCGTAGGATTATATTGTTTTAATGTTGCAGTTTAGTACTAAAAGGATTTTAATCTCTATCAGATGGATGTAATAGCCTTGTGAAATTACTTATGCCTTTACGTCAGTGGATATGTTTAGAGCTGCAATTGTGTTACCTCGGTGTGTGTTTGTATTGAATAATGTTGTTAAGCTATTATATTTGCTCATTGCTCAGAGAATATTGCTATCAAGAAACTAATAAATATATAAACATACAAAGAAGCCCAGGTGTAAACAATCCAATTAAAATCTCACATTCATCAGTATAAACCAAAAAAAAAGGGAAAAATTACAGTAAGGAGATAAGCTACTTGACCTGAAGAGCCTCTTAGAAAGATCAATTCATTTGAAAAATATTTCTCTTTACACAGAAAACAACTGATAGTTTGTGTTTAAAACAAGACACTGTAAAAAGCTAATCTGCCTGCAAAACAAGGAAGCAACATTCCTGTTTCTGTGCCAGATCAGGAATCCTGATTCAGGATAAAAGTACTGGTACTTTCCCTCCTCCCATGATAAGCCTACCATGAAGTCTTTTCTTCAATGATTACACAGCTAGAAGGCAAAGAAATAGAAGAATGTCCTGTTTTTTCTTCTAATCTTTGCCCTGTGAAAACTGCTGACCGAGAGTTCTACTCGAGAATTTGCATAAATGCAAAACAAGTTGGAGATTTCAGGTGGTTATAAATGGAAACAATCTGCAACCCAATGTGAGATAAATATTTGGATAGGACAATTAAATTGCATCATTATATTTCCTCATAACATCTGTCTATTACTTAGTTGACAATCTATGCAATAGAAAACATATGACACATAACTTCGTACTGCAACTCATAAACAAAGACACCACTTGCTAAGAAGTGCTGAACCTTAGGAGGATAATTCTGTATATACAGATTTAGCTTTCGAATGTATATTACATTCAGGCCTCAAGAAGTTAAAATAAATCAAATCCAAAACATTTTAACACTTTTGTACAACTTAGTCTTATGCACATCTTGCTTAAGTATAATGTGGGGATGGGGAACCTGTGAACCTCGAGTTCTTGCTGGACTATAGCTCCCATCATTCTCACCTACTGACTATGTTGGCTGGCACTGATGGGAGTTGGAGTCCAACAACAGCTGGAGGTCAAAGATTCCCCACTCCTAATTTAATGAATGCTTGAATACAGTGCAAATTTGATAATCCATAACATCATGGGCATAGCCAGGGGGTGGGGGGCACCTGCCAATCAAGTACCGGTAAGTAAATAAAAATACTTAACTGACCAATTGTGTCGCAGATAACTCGGTTCTGCCCCTCCTAACATAAAGCCTGCCCCATCTATACAAACAAACAAACAAACCCTGGCTATGCCCATGCATAACATACCAAATAAAGCTGTACAGTTATATATTAAATGTATCAAATGAACTCTAAGGTTCACTTCTTATATGAATTTGGCATGCACGGGCAATGGCCGATTTACACGCATCCAACTGACATGTGACCACGCACATCGTGGCGACCCAGAAATGGCCAGAAAAGGGGATGGACGATGACTCAAAACTCAACTCCTGCACAAATTGGGAGTTGTTGACTGTATTCACTGAGTATCCCATGGCACACACATTTAGCCACAACCTTCTAACACTTTGCGAAGACGTATATCTGTAATTCTCAGTATAGTAACTCAATGAACCTTACTTCCAAAATGGGGACAGAACTGGGTTACTAGTCCTGTGTCATAATAATTCCATGCAGGTTTCTAACAGTTAAAAATGGTCAATGAAGTCATAGCTTTGGACCAAACAGCAAATGACTTCTAGTTAAAAACTTCATTCTTATAAATACATGGAGGAGCTTTTCATAATAGCATATATATAGCGGGGCTTGCTTAGGGTCAAGGTGTAAAGGTTTTTCATCTTTCTCGTACTATATGCAAAAGTGGATCAGCTCCATCAATAAGGATGAGGGTGGTACCTCCTCTTGAGATTTATCTGTTACAATAACTGTTACAGTCAGAATGTCTATTTACTATCACTTAGGCTGCAATCCTATACACATTTACCTCAGAGTAATCCCTATTGAATTCAACGGGACTTTCTTCTGAGCAGACAGGAATAGGATTGTAACTTTTATGCAGATTAGTTACCACTGATAAATTGACAATCAACATGTATCAGAAGTAGTAAAATGTGGTGTTAAAACACCCTTCCATGCATGCTTCTTCACAGCCCTCTACTAAAGTTCTAATCATCCCTGGTCATTATTATATGAAAATGAAAACCATTTAACTAGCCCAGAGAGATACGATCTGCCACGACTGGTGTTTGGTTCCATCTACACAATGAAAAGGGGGAAAGGAAACTGACCTGCATATCTTTTGCTGGAAATGAAAAGGAGAGATGCCCCTTCCAACTGTATAGGGAAACCTTTAAATGTGTAATATAGTACATTATAATGTTTTTATGTATGTTGGAAGCTACCCAGAGTGGTTGGGTCAACCCAGTCAGATGGGCAAGGTACAAATAATAAAAATTGTTGTTGTTGTTGTTGTTGTTGTTGTTGTTGTTGTTTGTTGTTGTTGTTGTTGTTGTTGTTATTTAACCAAGTGAACACAAGAAGGTAGTTCCAGGATAACTAACCCAGGCTAAGGGATCTGAAGCATACAAACGAAAACCCCGTTTCAGTTTCTGGCAAGAGGATGAGGAAGAATCCTACGGTGCTCTCACAGGGCTGTTACCCCATATGCCATTCACAGCTAAGAATAGCGCAGGTTGCGGGAAAGCAGGTTCCAGCACTTACCTGAAAGTTAAGTCCTTACTGACTGAGCTAAACGCGGAGAGGACTGGGCCGCGCGCAAGAGGAAGCCGAGGAGGTTTAAAAACTCCTGGCCTGCTCGCCTATGGCGGCGCTGAAAGGGGAACCGCGCGCCAGCCAGGTGCGCTGCTTGCAACTCCGCGGAAACTCGCCCTTAGCAACTAACTCCCTAAACTGAACTGCAACGCTTGGCCCTTCAAGGTCGCCTACACCCACCCACCTTGCTGCTTCACACGCACGCCAGCAACGCGGGGTCCCTCCAGTCAGCGGGCGAACCGGCTGCGACTGGAGGCGGAAAGGGAGCCTCCCCCGCGCACAAGCACCTTGAGGAGGCGGAGTGTGTTGCCCCGGGCGGCGCTGCCAGCAAGGCAAGCCAGGCGCTCGAGGAGCGGCTCATTGGCTCTGCCTGGAGCCGGGAAGGGAGCGAGCGTGCCGGAGGCTCGCTTTAAGCAGCCCCGCCTGCCCTGGGACCGACCCTGCAAGGCAACGCAACCTGGCCTCGCCGCTCCTCCTCCTCTCTGCGTTGCCGCCAATGGCAGGAAAAGCCCCAAGAAAGCGGATAAAGCCTTGGGAAAGCTGGGACTCGGCGCCAGCTGCCCGCCGCGCCTCTCGTTTGGCGGGAGGGTCGACTCTAGTTGGTCACTTGGCTCCACGGAACAGATCCGTCCCGTGCAAGTCTACTCGGAAGCAAGTCCCGTTAAGTTTGCTCCCATGTCCTCTGGTGGCAACCTCCGTTTGTCAGGTTCTTCGACAACGTTTCAGTTCAAAGGAATTCCCACCTCCGCCACCGAATACAGCGGTTTTTGGAATATGAACCCAGTCAGCGAACAGGTGCTTACCTGAGCTGCGTGTGGGTAGTTTTCAGGTCAAAAGTAAGACATGGGAGGTTTATCTTCCCTTAACCCGAGTTCCATAACTTTTATTCTTGTAGGAGGTTGTGATGACCACCAATATGTTCTCCTACTGGTTTCTCTGCCTTGTGATTCCTGATATCAGATTTATGTGATATCAGGAATCACAAGACAGAGAAACCAGTAGAACACTTCAGTCTCCCAGGACATTCTATACAAGATCTCAAAGTAGCTGTCTTACTACAAAGGAATTTCAGAAATAGACTGGAAAGAGAAGTTGCTGAATTGCAACTAATTACCAAACTTAAAACCATGGAGAGACCTGGTCTGAACGAAGACATTGGATTCTTATCTCATTATACATGACAAAGCTATCTTTAGCCATCTCACCCCTTGCCTTTTCCTGTAAGACCAATTGCAGTCGTTAACAGTCCTCAATAGGTTTTCCACACCTATCAGCCAATCACCCATTCCCACCACCCTTCTGAGTAATACCCCTCCCCACTCTCTCACTATATATAAGGGTCTGGTGACTTCTGTTTCAGTGTATCTGAAGAAGTGTGCATGCACACGAAAGCTCATACCAAGAACAAACTTAGTTGGTCTCTAAGGTGCTACTGGAAGGAATTTTTTTATTATTTTGTTTTGACTATGGCAGACCAACACGGCTACCTACCTGTAACTGGATTAAAGTTGAGTGTGGAATCGTAGAACGGTTTTGAAAGAAGGAAAATTCAATTACGTGTACAGTAAGAGCTTTATTTACCTGGTGACGACGCTGATCAAAGCAGCCGGATGTGGGAATTCTGTGTTTCAGGCAAAGGAAAACAAGTTGAAAGTTGCATACAAACAAAAGTCTTAGAAGTGTTTAAGAGAAATCCTGTTTAACAGCCAAAGATCCTAAAATGAAAATACTTCTGCATAAAAGATGATCACCAAGTGCAGACGGCAGGTAGATGCCCTCACATTTGATCTTAACTACTGTGTTTACCTAATGTTAGGATATGAGTCACTGAATATATTTAATTTGGACTATTAATGTCAGGTTTGGGATATATAGTGAATTATAAAACATATTTGGTTATTCCCCCAAATCATAGTTGTAAAAATACCATCAAAACGTGTGACTTTATGGGTTCATCAAATCAGTTTATGAAATTAAACACTTAATTTGCATAGACACATCATCTACTAAAATAAAAAAATGGGGAAAAATGTTTTATTTGAGCCAGTCTTGCAGAATAAAGTGTATACTGAGATGGTCACATTCAGACTGGGAGGGGAGATTTTCATTATCTGTGTGCCTTACATCTTACCTCCCAGAAGAGATAATCCTCTTAAGGTATTGTTGTTGTTTTGTTGTTATTATTATTATTAAAATCATCATCAACACCAACACCACCTGCCCTTCACCAGGTCCCAGGGCAGGTTACGAACAATATAACATTTAGAAATTATTAAAAAACAAAACCAATTACAGTCACAGGAATAGTGTGGATTCTGAAAACACACATATCAAATAAAATAAATGTGTTTGTTTTAAAGCGGAGTAATTTAAAATATTATTCCCCTATTTGCAGTCTGAAAAAGAAAAGGGCTGTTTTGGAGATTTTCTGCACTGTGTTGTTGCTTGTTGCCTCCATTCCTCACCAGACCCCCAATTATCCCGAAGAATGCTAGGTCCAAGGCATTGAGGAGGATTCAGAATGGTTGCCAGATTTCTAACACAATTGTGCACAGCTCAGGTTTGTTTCTGAATTTGGGGAGGGGGAGAGGTTAGAGCACAGTGTGCAATGACTGATATATCCACAATGTTTTCTTAGTTGCACCATGTGGGAAAGAACAAACTTTTTGTACGTTAACCACACCCACACAATTACATAAAGAAGACAATAGTTTGTTTACCTTTGTTTCACCTTTATATTCCCAACTAAGTAATCAGTTTTGAAAAGCTTTTAGTTATCAAGTGATGTGGTCTAATTGTAGCATTTGAAAGGCTCAGTTGATTCAGTGGGTGTACTAATCATTGTTTCAGACTAGTATAATAAATACGTTCGTCAGTAAGACTGTATATAATAGAACTGTAGAAATCATACTCTGTGAACTCAACAAGAAACCTTTCCCCCACCAATTAAAACAACAACATTGCAGAGTTGTACAATTTATTTATTTGTTTTAAAAGAAAAGCCATTTTAATTAAACCAGGGAATGGTAAACCTGCAGAAAAAGACCTATGGTCTGATTTACACGTAATACTAAATTAACCATGAGTTATCCCATAGAATTGTGCAGCCTCTCCAAACTTGTTTTGTCCAAAGTTGGGTAAGCAGTTTGTTTAAACTTGTCAGTGAGAACAAATCAGAATCTGAAAATATATTGAGAGAGGAGTAGCACTTAAGTCCAAGGCTTACTGCAGCTTTTTCATATGGTAAGAAACCATGGTTTCCTGTTGTGTGTGAAGCAGGCCAGTACTGTATTACATTGAATTTATTATTTCATAGGAAGACTCCAAAGACAATGTAGTTGTCATCATGCCATACTGACCAGCAAACTTTTCTACCTGTTTAGGGGGGAAAACCTAGTTGCACTTAAATGCCAATTACACTAAATAAAAACTGAGTTATACAGAAATCAAGTTTTCTTGTATGCACATAAGCTATCTGATTCACTTCTTTCTGTGCCAAAGAAGTATTGGGAGAAGTTAGTTGGGTGGGGGAGGAGGAACTATAGCAATTAACACATTGGTCATACATATATTTGCAAATTGCTCATATTGACCTTTGTATATTCTGCCTTGTAAATATTGACTCCTATTTAGTGTCAACCCTGTTACCTTTATGCTGATAAAATAAGTGGTCAAAGAAGTTTTGATAACAGAGAATCTTAGCTTAGGTTTGATTCACACATTCATTTGCACAGGTATATATATACAATAAAGTCTGTTACAAACAGTGCCCGAATTCTATGAATTTATCTTATAGAATAAATGTCATTCTGATAACATTCAGAGAATTAAGCAAAGGCAAGTACCGGTGATATAATGCTCAGAATAACAGAACTGGAGAAATCATTGGTTCAGCACTGATTTGAATACAACACCACTATCTGTTTCCTTTTTGGATGTCGAGAAGACTGATAAATGAAAACATCATCACTAAGAAGCAAGGAATGATGAATTCTCAGTTCACTGGTTCTTCACCCAAAGGATTACAAGAGTGAGAATTGTTACCTCTCTAGAAAGCAGTTTGTATCTTTTTTGGCTCTTCCTTTTCCTTCCCCCTTTAGAGTGAGGACAATTTTAGAACAAGGATTCAGTTTCACATGTTACAAAGTAAGATTAGTTGCAGAAAGCAGGAAACCTATAGGGTCTAGAAAGGTAATATTTTAGTAAAGTCAGGAGGAATCTCAAAAGCACTATGATACAGCAATTTTGTTGCTTAGGTGGTACTACAAAGATTTTGAATCGAGGGGTCAAACAGGAATCTTTGGGTATGCCCTTACAATTCTATAAACACCAGATTTACCGGCAATTTTTCTTTGTTATGTGCTTGCAAGGAACATTTTACAATTAAAATTAAAATTTGACTTACCCCTGAGTCGTAACTGGTAGGAAGGAGTGAAATGTATTGAATAATACAGCTGCTGGGGAGGTTTTTCAGCGTTAATATATTTCTATATAAAGTTTATAAATCCATCTTGTTACACATACTTGCAAATGTAGCTTTAAAATGATGAGGTGGGGGAGGTTTCAATACATTTTTAGGATTTAAAATTCTGCAAAGCTTTTGTAGATGGAAACAATGCATACTGAAAAAGGCTTACCGGTAATCGTTTTATGTCCATTTCAAAAAACAAACAAGCACTTAGATGAAACATAATTAGAAATTGGCTTAAAACACAAAAGAAAGGACTACTGAAAACTATCTTTTTCAGCTGCACTGAATAAGGAATTGTGTTTCATTATAATAAAACAAGTGGCTTCTAATAAGGAAAAATTGGGGAAATTCTTATTAAATGAATGTTTTATAGAATGTTAAATAACATTTGCAATGTCTGTACTTTAAATAATGTAATTTTCATAGCTGAGTATGTGTTATTGTCAGTATGTATTTCTGTAAACTGCAAATTAAAACAAGTGTTAATGGTGTTTTTATTATTTACAAATGACATATTTAATGGTCATTACAAATACACTTTCTTAGACACTGTGACATTATTCAGAATTTAAACATGTTACCCAGTTACAGCCTGATGAAGACCTGCTGTCTCCCCAAAATACTTAATGCTTAGAATGGGTTATATAGCTGCAGAGCCAGCACATCGCTGTTAATGGGTGGATGGATGGATGGAGATATATATATGGATGAAATAGGAGCTGACACTATTATTTCTATAAGAAGACTGTTGCCTGTTTAACTTTAAAAACAAATTGCTTTTTGATACTTTGGATTGAATCCTAAGTTACTTTTCTGTTCACATAAGGGATTAGTGTGATTTCCATAAACTCCATCTGCAGTCTTGCCATGCTTAATCTGACCCGTTTCCTAAGGGTACCGCAATCTCCAGAAACAGATTTTCTGTAAGGAGGTTGTAGAGCTCTGTTCAGTGAATGTGAATGCTGTTCACAGAATGGAAGTTAGGATCCAAGCCACTAATTAATTTAAAATCAAATTTGTATTCAATATTAAACCACATATATTAAATATAATTCATCTTAAAAATGTCATTCCTCCTGAAGTGAAAAGGTGTTGTAAATTAGCAGCCATACAATCAAGCTACAACAGATAAAAGAAAGGATAAACTGTTTGTTTTCTGTTTTCATCTTTTCAGCGATAGGTTCATTAATAATGTTTCTTTGACAGCACGCAGCTGAAGTAATCTTCACATTTCTTTTCAGTTTCATGTACTAAGAGTGGATATTGGTTGCATAAAACAGCATATTAAAACTTATATTCCAGTGACTAAAATACAATATTTGTGCGTGAACACTCCTTTTAAGAAGTACTCTGAACCTTATCCACCATCAATTGGATTAAAACAATCGTTTTAGTAAACCCTGAGTTCAATTTGGCATTTGCATTTCTATAATAGATATCAGACTTTTTTCCATTATCTTCTTCAGTTAGAAGTTCTTCAAAATAGAATCCCTATAAAAGATGGAAAATTGTGGTGTTTAACATTATTCAGTATGTAATGGCAGTTGCCCCTCAAATCAAGTAATATGCGTAAGTTATTTTCCTTGGTTTCAATTATAAGGCCTTTAATAAACTAGTTTTAAAAAACAATCATGCTAAAAATCACCATGCATTCATAACTCAATTCACATACAAAACCTAGCCTCTTTCATTGCTCACTTCTTCATTTGTTTAAATTATCCCACAATAACTTTTAGTCTATTGTAGTTCTCAGCCTGGTCCTTCGCTTATCATCAAAATAAGCTCTGACAAAACAATCCCCACAAACCCAAATGTACATTTAACAAAATTTATATACTGTTTAATTAACCAACCTTTAAACTGTTTACATAAAACGATTCAAAATATTCAATAGAAAATATGAAACATTCGAGTGGGCACATATAGGATAAGATAATCCTTCAAGTAAACTGTTGCTCTGTGTTCTTGACTCACTTTCATTATCAGGGCCAACAGAAAAGTGTCTGAGATAGCTAATGAAGTGTGGGGGACCCTATGGGGGAATGTTGAGTGCCTCACACCCATGAAATTTACTCGTGTATTAAGACCCTCCCCCATCTCCTGCTTTATATATAATATGAATGGAGTTAACGTAATGCTATTGTATATATTTCTGGTTTTATACAAATTCTAAAATGGCTATTTCCCCCCTGCAGTTCTTTGTAACTCCTCCTGCCTCTTTTCCATACTAAGGATGTTGCAACACTATGCTTTTAACTTTAGTATGGTATGTTAAACAGAACCAACTCCACTCAGCTGGTAAGATAACCCCTGCCTATAGTATGTGCGCAGACTATTTTTCTGCTAAAGGTTAGGTTCCGAGTAGGAACAGTGAGGCTTCTTGTTAAATCTTCTATAAGAGCACAGTGCTGCTTTTATTTAAACATACACATCTAATGTGAAAATACATTAACAGGAATTTTGTGCACAAACATGATAAGGAAGCTTTGGCACAGACAGCCAATTTCAACTGCTCAAAAGGCTACCATGGGAACTGGCTATTATACACCAATCCCTACTAACTTGAGCATGAGGTTTACAGTAGCCTACATAGTCAATTCTACACAGGCTGTGCAGTTTACATGGGCTCGTTTTTCCCTGTAGCCATCATATGACCCCCAAAAGAACAGTAGAGGTGATTAATTTTACAGAGTAAAATTAAATAAGCTGTGTAAGACAATGTGATTGAAGTAGAGGTGGCTTGGATTCATGTGCACCAAAATTACACCTGTGGGGAGACTTGTTAGTGAAAAATGAAGGATTGAAACCATGTGCACTTTAGATTGCATAAACACTTTTATTCATATGTATAATGCTGTATCCCCAAAGAAAGACATTTCATACAGATTTTATCTTCTAGGGTATCTTCCGTACTAACGTCACACACATCTGCGAGTTCATCCGTCTGCCTTCCTCTCTTGAGCTGACTAGTTGATATGAATAGGAAAGATACTGTCAAAAAAACTGAGGAGGAGGGGAAGGGAGAAAACTTTTGGGGAAACCTCCAATGTTTCATATAGTAGAGAACACCGCTAATGCTTTTACCCCTTATGAACTGCACAGGGAAAGAAAATGACCTTTCCCAGGTGTAACAAGGCATCAGTGCCTTTATGATATCAACAACCATTACACTACTCCTCATCTCAGGCCTATTGCATGCTTAACAACCAGCACATCATGCACTAAGGAAAGGGGCAACGGTAGACATGCTCAATCATCCTGGAAGCAAAGGTTCAAGAATGAATGTAGACATAGCTAGGGTGATCTACAAATCAGTAGCAGTTACTGTCTGAAAACATCAGTAATGACAGTACAGAACTTGGGAAAAACAGAATACTTATCTCCCCACAGGAAAAGTTAGCATCTCCACCCTCAGGTGATCTGGAAGTCAAGAGTGAGGAAGTATAACTCATTCCCATTTTACTTCTAAACACTTATTTTGAAACATATATAATGAACAAGAGCATGGTTTCTGGGGTATTTGTGGCCTTTGTTCATGTGAATACAACCATTATCTTATGAGAGAGGATAAAGGACTTTGTATTGATGCCCAAATAAATTTGTTCCTGAACTCTACAACTGTGCAGGACATATAAACAGAATAAAAATGCATTATTTCAGAGCTAAGATCTCATATCACTACTGAGTAATGTTCTCACCTTTCCGAAGATCTGTCCAGAGATTTGTCAGAAGACCGGTGCCGAGAACGTTCAGGCGATGATGTCCTTATTGTAGAAGTTAACTGGTATGGAGCTCCCAGACTCTGGCGGCGAAGCTCTTGGACAGCACGCTCTCTAAAACAAAAGGGTAATTTATCTGAAGATGGGGTAAATACAACAAGCTAAAAGGTGAAGATTCTCATCAGGATTGTTCTTCAGACAGATTATAACGCTGAAAGATGGGGAATGGAGACAGATCATTCCACAAAGCCAGGAGTAAGGCCAGCACAGGCTTTGGGTGTAGAAGTACAGATGGCGACCATTTTGTACTGGGGTTCTATTCCCAGCCTCCATGTGCGCCCCTGCCCGTTATGCCCTCTTCCAGGTCCAAAAGGACCCGTGCTCTGGCAATTGCACATCAATTGGACACGCCTAAAATGGTTGCCGCCTGTGTAGGAAAATAGAAAGTTATATCAGGTAAAATTATTTTGTCCATCTAGCTTAGTACTGTCTACTCTGGCAGTGGCTCTCTGCATTCTCAAGCAGCGGCCTTTCATATCACCTGCTAGCTGGCTCTGTTAAAAACTGGAGATGCTACAGCTTGAACCTAGGACCTTCTACATTCAAACACATGCTCTACCACTGAGTTGTGGTCTGTCCTCAAATATCACCTCATCTTCCCTAATTGTCCATTTGGGTAACCATTCACCACACCAGCAAATTGAATCTCTGTTCAAGTGGGCCTACATGCAGATGTAGGCCTGTTCACTCAATAGGTGAATGGGAAGGATTTAGCACTGGCTGGCAATGCAGACAAGCTGCCATCCTATCACTCCTCAATCTGATGGTGTAGAGAGCTTCATCTGCTGCAGGATTAAGAAGGAAATGTTAGTTGGCCAAACTTTAGGATTTTTTGTCCACTTTGCATTGCCTTGTTGCATCTATCACATTTCCTGCATGCAAGATGATTTAAGTCAGTGGACATTTTAAAATGCAAAACGATACATATGTTTGCTGCAAGCTTATTCTGGAACACAGTGCAGTAGGCCATTAAAGGGACCATAGGTACCACAGCAGTGGTAAAGGTAAGGGTAAAGGACCCCTGACGGTTAAGTCCAGTCATGAACGACTCTGAGATTGCGGTGCTCATCTCGCTTTACTGGCCGAGGGACCCAACGTTTGTCTGCAGACAGTTTCCCCGGGTCATGTGGCCAGCATGACTAAGCTGCTTCTTGCGAAACCATAGCAGCACACGGAAATACTGTTCACCTTCCCGCCGGAGCGGTAACTATTTATCTACTTGCACTTTGACGTGCTTTCAAACTGCTAGGTTGGCAGGAGCTGGGACCGAGCAACAGGAGCTTACCTCGCCGCGGGGATTTGAACCGCCGACCTTCCGATCGGCAAGCCCTAGGCTCCCTAATAAATATGCTTTCAATTACAGCTTTAGTTCCAGTGAATATAAGATTACTACTACGATGCTTTTAGAAAATATGTACATGGCTCTTTTTAAATTAGCATGATTGCATGTGATCTTATTTGGAAAAAATAATAGAAGACTAAATATGTGATCAAACACTTGCCTTTCAAAGCGTTCTGTACCCAGCTGCCTTTTGGTGATATCTAACTCAGACTCCAGTTGAGTTATTGTATTTTTGAGCTGTGAAAAATCTCGACTCTGGGTAGCACTATAACAGACAAAGATATTATTTGAACTGAATGGATGCAACTATTCAAATACTATAAAATAAACAATGGGTTGAATTCAGACTTAAACAAGTGTAAAGTAGACCCACAGAGTAATCATAACAAAGTCTCACTGATTTCGATAGATTTGCTCTCAAGTTTGACCATAAACCCCAATACAATTAGCCTTTCAAGAATAGCATTCAGTGTATTCAGTATAAAAAACAAGTTGGAGAAGGGTAAAAACAAAAACAAAAAAACAATTATGGGATATTTCGGCTTTCAGAAGGTATTGAATATATTCAGTGCTTAAAATTTCGAACGACACTGAACAGAAATATATACACACCTAGACATATAAACAAAAAGCATGCACAAATGTTTGTAACACTGTCTATGCCTATTTCCTAATCACAAAAACACCAGTTACTTCCACAGGGCAATGGGGATAGAATCATGATTAGCCCAGGATTGGGGGGGGGGGGTGTTATAACTTGCAACCTGCTCCAATCACAAAAATAATTTTCTTCCATTTTTCAGGCTGCCTTCTTTTCCAAAAATTCCTCGGGCATGTGGCTACTACTCCCTATCAGTGCTCTCTTTATCACCAAAGCATCTTTCCCACTTTGTGAATAGTATAAAGATGGGCATACTAACAAAAAATAATATAGTGGTTTCAAATCTAGAAGAACCGTGTTGTTTCTACCAGTTATTAACTTACATCTTGTTTTCAGCCTGGGAAAGCTGCTCTTTAAGAAGCTGTATTTCAGATTCCTTTTCTTGGCTTATCATCTGAGATTGATATTCCTTTTCACGGTTGGATGCTAACAACGTTTCTAGGTTTTTAATTGAAATTCTTTCATTAGTGAGTTGTTTTTTGAGGAGTTCGGTTTCGGAGTGAGACGATTCCCATTCATTTTGCAGCTGAAAGCCAAATAGGTTAAATTTCTTCATTTTCCCTAATATGCAGTATATTAGAAACTGATGAATTACATTTCAAATTGTAAACTAAATTCCATATCATCTTCCTAGATGTAAAATATGCACCCACTAGTCAGTAACTGCAATTCCCTGTCTGTCAATTAAAAAATATAGTACAAAAATGAACACATTTTTAAGTACGTTTAGCTGCCATTTTATTTTCATACACTTAAATCAGTGTGGCTTAAATATGTTTAACTCTGGCTAGGTTGTATTGATTTTCTTCTCTTTCCCACCCGTGAATAGAGAATTATATAACTGTATGCCCCAGTCAAACTTTAGAGGGCATAATCTGAAGCTCTGCAGAGCCCTAATTTACACACAAAGCTCCATGAGAGCAGAGTCTGCCTGAATGTTTTCTTATATGCTAGATAATGAGATGGCCTTCAGTGAGAAATATTATTCTGCACATAGGGCATTCTGATGGGGCAGGATATGCATATTCAGAACTCATTCATATTCCTGGCACAAGTCTTTGACTGAGAGTTGCCATTAAGTCTTACCACCAATTGAGGTGAGTGCGCTGGTTTCTTACAAAGATTTGCAGATGACATTGGGGTTGCAGTAGCCCCCAAAGCTGGATCTGTTAGTTTTGCACAAAAATGATAACTATGATGTTGGGGGGGGGCACCAAGATTCACAGACAAGGTTCTAACTGGAAAAATATTTTTAAGAATCAGAGTAATAAATAAATTTTATAAAAACTGAGGAGCACTTCTGACCCCTGATACTTTTTGTGGTGATGTTAACAGAAGTGACTGATTAGTTGATTATGGAAAAATAATATTGTTTTTCCACTTTGAGGTGAGGTCACTTCCAAGCATCTTAAGTGATTAAAAAAAACCTCTGTCATTGTAACAGGAATAGACTTGGTACTGAGAGTAAAAACACTTATTTTTAATTAAATTAAGGAGAGGAGATCTGAAACACCACATGGCAATTCGCACATCGACATAGTTGAGAGCTGACTTTTTCCTCAGTGCTATCAGGGTACATTTGATTCCACTTGTTGACAGAGGGTTAAAAGTGCCATTTCAGAAAGTTTTGGTGTGCATTTATCACCGTAGAAACTTGGTATGCATCTATGCCAAGTAATCTACATGATGCATAGAATGGAATGTTGGTCACTTACCATGAACATTCTTTCTGGGGGCATGCAGGGGGAATCCAGTGAACAGTGGATTCATACTACCCGCTGCCCTAGCACAGGTGGGGTCACATGATACCAAAACGAATGCGTCATTCAACTCCTAAGACTCCATCTCCAGTTTCAACCATATTCGAGTTGGAGAAAGAGCCATCAGAGAAGCACTTGTGAGCAAAATAAAGAGAGCCTAGAAAAGAAAAGTAAAAAGTAATCCCTCCAAAAAGATATGGCACAAATTAGATGCTGGAGCCCGAGCCCATACTCATTCACCTGACAAAGGGTGCGTCTGGATGCCTCCTGCACACCCCATGAAAGAACATTAATGGAAAGTGACCAACATTCTGTTCCCAGTGATGCATCCAGGAGGCATCCAGAAAACAGTATTACTTACCTAAGCTAAGCCAAATCAAGGAGGGATCAGAGGGGTGGTTGTCCTGGGGAGAGGTCCTATGATGAAGAAGTGACACTAACCCAGGGGAAATACAGGACCCAGGATCCCTCCTAGCATGTTTAGCCACCAGCTGTCCTGAAGAGTTTGTAGGTCAGGCAAAACTTTCAATGATTCCTCAGAGGAATACCAAAAACTACAATGCAGATATTTGTTCAATTTCTTGCGATTGTAGCCATGCAAAAAAGTCTTTTTAGACTTTTAAAGTCTTTTCAGAATGTCTTAAATCCTTGGAAGGAGAAGCAGACAAATCTGAGGTATGGTGACTTAATTTGTCCCTTTTCCCAGAGCAAGATGGATATAGGGCTAGAGCAAAATGCTGATTGATGTAAGCCTCAATAATATCTCTGAGCAGTTGTACAAGGTGAGAGTGAGGCATATCTGGAGATGGACCCTTAATAAGCCTTTGATCCTAACAGCCAGACTAGAAGAACAAAAAGGCTGTGTTGGACGGATGGCTGCTGAACCCAGATGTGCTAGCCAGGCCTATGTAATGATGGTAAAGGGCCGCATTATTGAGTAAGAAGCTGCTGAGCTGAGAAGAGCGAGTCAGGCCTGTAGGAGGGAATGAAGGAGCACCATTGCCTGGATGAGGGAGGCTGTCAAATGAGTGGGAGCCAAATGGCCACTTTGTAAAAGCACACCAAGTCCAGAAGGTCTAGGTTGAAGGGGGAGGGATTCTGCTCTCTACTGACCAGATGAAAGGAGGGCTATCAAATTCTCTATCCAAGATGGTGGAGCAGAGGTTTCATGCATAAAACCTAATTTTAAGTGGCTGCCATTTTCCTGCCAAAAACTGCTACTCTGGCAAAGCTTTAGCTGACAGAAGAAACTCTGAAACTTATCCCAGCCTAGAGGAGGGGAAAGAAAACTGACCAAATTCATAAAGAGAAAGTAAAAAAGGAACAAGGAGCCAAGGTAAATAAGAAGCAGGAGCGTTGAAGTACTAGGGAAAGAAGGAACTGGAGGTGTAATCTAAGGAGCTGGCTTGTGCAGTCATTTTGGTACCATGTAACTCTGCCTTCTTAGGGAAGTTGGCGGGGGAAATAAAGTCACTGTTTTCTGGATGCCTCCTGCATGAATCCCTAGGAAAAATGGATGGTAATATTATAGATGGGGCTGCTCACTCCACGCGCCAACCCCTCCCCAACTTATGCAATGCCTTCTCCCTTTACACCTGACCAAATCCACCCCCTTTACACCTGACCCACCCACTCACAGTTCACCCCAACCCCTTTTCTACTCAGTTATTGAAGCCTTGTGAGATTATGTAGAGAGGCTCCATCGTATGTACCAAAAATAGACAAAGGAGAATATGTTGATATACAGGTAATTTGCATCTTATGCTAGGGTTCAGTTTCAGCAGTCTACAGCAGTGTTTTTCAACCACTGTTCCGCGGCACACTAGTGTGCCGCGAGATGTTGCCTGGTGTGCCGTGGGAAAAAATTGTTTATTTGATTCCTATTCAAGAGAATTACTTTATATATAGTCAATATAGGCACAGAGTTAATTTTTTTAACATTTTCTAATGGTGGTGTGCCTCGTGATTTTTTTCATGAAACAAGTGTGCCTTTGCCCAAAAAAGGTTGAAAAACACTGGTCTACAGTACATGTATACACAAAAACATATAAAACCAGGAACCCCTGGAACTGGGGACCCCACAAGGTGGGAGAGCTTTCTCAGCAGTGGTGTTCTCCCTGTGGAATATCCTCCCATCAGATGTCAAGGAGATAAAGAACTACACAACTTTTAGAAGACATCTGAAGGGAGCCTTGTATCAGGAAGTTTTAAATGTTTGACGTTTTATGTTTTTATATGTGCTGGAAGCCACCCAGAGTGGCTGGGGAAACCCAGCCAGATGGGCAGGGATATAAATAATACAATTAATTATTGTTATTATTAGACTTACTTCACAGTTAAACTATGATGGCCACCAATTTGGATCACTTTAAAAGAGGATTAAACAAATTCATGGCGGATAAGACAATAAATGGCTACTATATTCTTCCACCGCTATTGGAGGCAATATGCCTCTGAATGCCAGTTGCTGGGATTCTTAAGTGGGGAAAGAGCTGTTGCACTCAGGTCCTGCTTAGGGGCTTTTCATAGGTTTCTAGTTTGGCCATTGGGAGAACAGGAAGCTGTACCAAAAGGGCCTTTGATGTAATCCAGCAGGGCGCTTCTTATGTTTGTATTTAAGCAAACATACATAACATAAAGGTTGCTGTATTGTGAGAATTTCATTCAAGATGGTATTAAGAGGCATTCCAATTTATGTTTTCTGCCTTTCCTGTTTGCTCTAAACAATGTGTAGATTAGATTATACTTACCCGTTCTATTTCCTGTGTTGTGTTGCTTAGTTGTCGGGCTAATAACTCTTTGCTAGTGTCCAATTTTATGCACAGTTCCCGAGTTGATGCCAACTCTGACAGTACAGAAACTTTCTCCAGTTGTACATCATGGAGTTCCTCCTCCATTTTCATAAGAGACTTACTTAATGTACAAATCTGTGACTTGTGGGCTTTTTCTGCTGCTAATTGCTGTGAAAACATGTGTTGATTTAAGACAATTAACATTTTGATAGAAATGTACCAGAACAATGCCTAATAACTTTAGGGAAGATCAATTACAGTTTTAGTTAAACAATGATACCTTATCTTTTTCTAATACATAACTTCTAAGAGTTTCTGCAGTAAATTTAAAATAAAAATGTTAACTGTAAGCAGAACATAAAATAAATATCTTGTGAACAAACCAGCAAACACTAGATGCAGCTACATTTCATTTATATCAATTATTTATATACACTGTTAAGGGCTATGGCTTAGACAGACTGATCCATGTAGATTCAGTTGTTTGCAGAAAGCACAATATTATATGAACTTTCAATCCAGAAAGTTGTTCTTCCATGTACATGGCCAAGGA
Source organism: Lacerta agilis (assembly GCF_009819535.1). Taxonomy (NCBI): domain Eukaryota; kingdom Metazoa; phylum Chordata; class Lepidosauria; order Squamata; family Lacertidae; genus Lacerta; species Lacerta agilis. The sequence continues at coordinate 72,031,864 of NC_046315.1, forward strand.
AGCCTTTGTAAGATAGAAGACTATGTGAACACTGAAGAATCTGCACTAGTAAGTAAGAACTGCACTGAAATAACAGTTTTTGTTCTAAATAAAGACTGCTGGGTATCTTGAGAGACCATCTGGATTAAAATAAAAGTGTCTAATCTTCAAAATTTTGATTTTTGGCTGCAAAATCAGATTTCAGAGCTGGGGGTGGGGAGAAGATAGAATTATTTGTTTTAGAAAACAAAAACAAAAACACACCGTACATATTATTTCTTACCAACCACACTGTGTACAGAAACTCTCAGGTTGGTAAAAGTCTAGAATTCATACATTTACAGAAAAACAAGGGCTCACACCACATACTTATCCCAAACAGTCTCAAAAAGGTCAGAATGTATGACAAACTAAGCAAGGTCAATGGTAGCTATTGCCATCAACTGGGTCCTGGGCTGGTGATCTGTGGTTTAGCTTAAAGCAAAATTGCGGCAGCAGAACTGGAGGAGGAGCAAAGTGGCTGTGATCTCTCTGGGAACCCACATTTGCTTGGCCACACTAAGCCATGATTTGGTTTAGCACTGTGTGTAATTCAGGTCAGTGAATGATGGTCAGTGGAAGACCTCTTCCCTTTACAACAAATGTGCTTTCTGAAAGTACCTGTTGTAGCCCACATTACTGATACATATGTCTTCACAATAAACTTTATCCCTTAACACTCCCAACGGAGATGAAGAACAAGGGGGAAAGTGCTGAATGGAAATGAAAAAGCTCTACTGCCCAGCTATTAAATGAAAATGAAAAAATGGATTGCTGAGGCTTTTCAAACTTACGTGCCCCATCTCTGTTTCAAGAGCCTCTGTTCGTTCTTTTAGTCTGCGGCTCTCTGTTTCTGCACTGAGGAGCTCCAGTTGGGCAGAGCTACAATTTGCTTCCATTTGTTGGAACTTGGATTCCCACTTTTCTGCTTGCTCATTGGCCCTATGGTAGTTATCCAAAAGATCTTGATTCTCCTTTTCCTGAAATTCAAAATTTGGTTTCATTTTTGAAATTTGAGGCCAGTTTACCATGCATAGTGCATAACCACAGAGCAGGAGCCAAAGTGGTGTCCAACAGATGTTTTGGACTACAACTTCCAGCAGCATAGGTAATACCCAGTGATCATGGGAGTTCTAGTCAAAAACATCTGGAGGGCACCACATTGGCTACCCCTGTCCTAGAGCATAGAAAACATAACCTGTGTTACAGTGCATATATGCTATCATTTGTATATCTAATCACCTGATTGCTGCAACCCTTCCACAACTTTTTTGAGTGAAAGTTCATGGGAACTGATTGCATACACCCCATATTGTTAGAAAATTGGAAAGAGAGCACATGGCTCTCTACTGCCACACTTTACAATATAAATGGGTGGGGGAAAGTGAACTGGCCCTTAGTAAACTATATTCGCTTCAGTCCAGTTGTAATGGTGGGTATGCAGGACTTGTGGACATCTGAACTTCACTGCACAAAGATGGACCTGCCATGCAGGTACTGCTCAACTTGTACAACATGCACTTGACCAATCTGGGGAGAATATCTTCTCCCACTCTTGCCACTCATACCACAGCAGTAAAGTTTTCATGGGCTGCAGGGGGGGAAGGGAACAAGACAGATTCTTGGGCAAGCACCAGCTGTATAGTGGGGAAGAGGAAGCGCTCTGATGTTGTTCCACGTGTACCATTGCAGCTCCTTCCTCTGTAAGATCTGCTGCAATAAAAGCAAAGCAGATGAGGAAATGCCTCAGTAAACTTTTGTGTTTAGTAAAAACACAAAAAATAGTCTCATGAATTTTGTAACTGCATGCAAGCATTTTTCAGCATGCAATGCATTTTGAATTGAAGCCTTAAATAACACTAAGGCAGCTCAGATGTGCATTGACCTTGCATGCCTTCTTCTACTGGGATTATCAAAATCTTTTTGCCTTTTGCACATATGTCAGCACAGATTAATGCTGTTGGAAAGTTTCTCCTTCCTTCTCCAAACTTTTGACCTATTTGAGATCTTAATCAAAAGCTAGTTTGGCTGCAAAGCTTTTGCAATCCATAGAACACAGACAATAAAAGTACAGTAATTCTGTTTCCCAGTAGTGGCTGAGTGGAATCATTTTCTAGAGCAGAGGTGGTGAATGGGATCCGGTCAATGGGCCAGATTGTTATCTCCTTCACCCCTTGTGAGCAAAATTTGAATGACCCAACAAAGCTGTCAGCTCTTGCAGCATTTTGCACAGGGCTCTCTGAAGGCTCAGTAAAACCTTTCAAATCATTAGAATGTAGACATAGGAATATGCCCCTTGACAGGAAGCACCCCATTAGACATTCCATGGTTTAGAAAACTTGCAGCTTTTCAAAGTATACATTTACTTTAGATTTCAGCATGCTCTTCAGTCTGGAAATATCTGTATGCCAATCTTCAGTTTTCGCCTTCAGATTATCAAGTTCACTCTGACATTCACTGAGTTTGTGATGCAGAATCTGTCAAAGAAATTATTTTTAGGCAAGCATTTCACACTCTTTTCAGGTTTGACCATATTTTAGTAGGATTAAGTGTCGCAAAGTGTTACAAAGGAGAAATACGAACCTTCAACATGAAACAAAATTCTAAATAAAATTTATAGTTAGAACAAGCCTGAAGCAACACACATGTGTGCACACAGGGCTGACCCAAGACATTTTGGCATCTGAGGGGAACCACAAAATGATGCCTTCCTCCCTGGCAGGGAAGAAGAGGTGAGTGAAGTCCATGTCAGGAACAAGGGGGGGGGGATAAAACTCTACACTGGGTTCTACTGCTCTATGAGGCAGGCACCTGCCACCTGAAGGATTTGTCTCACCTTGCTCATGGGTGGGCTGGTCCTACACACACACACACACACACACACACACACACACACGTCCATCCATGAAGAAGACAAGAAACTGACTGAGATGATGGGGGTGTGACCAACAGATATTTTTTTTTTTTTATAAGAATTTATTGACATTTTTACTTATAACCACATACACCTTAACCACACCTACATTTATACACATACTAAACAAATACAATTACACATCTAATACAAAAATTGCCATGATTTTCCTTCTTAATTAGACATCTCAGAAAAAAAAAAAATTTCTTTTTCCAATCTTGACAGTTGACTTCCCCTGCCTTTTCACCTTCGAGTTTATATCCATAATCTACTTTTTAACCTCTTCATTTAAAAAATTAAACTTAATTATATATATAAAGAAAAACATTCATCTTAATCTTCATCTTAATCTTAATCGTCTTAATCTATAAACTTAAACCACTTAAATCGACTTTATTTATACTACATCCTCATAAATCCTCACAGATCATCCTCATCAAATCTATCTCTTCTGTCCTTTGAACTGCTGCTAATAACATAAAAACTTAAAATATCTCTTTTCATGTTCAAACAGATAATAAAACAAACTATTGTTGACAGTGTTCACCCTCCAATTTCAAAGTACCATAACAGATTACTTTTAGATTTTGCTTAATACATCACCCCACACCCCCTCTGTCCATTCTTCTTCTCCTGATGGCATCAGCACTGAACTTCCATGCATCTTCCCTCTCCAAACGTCCACAGATCCAGGCATAGTCCAAAGCTCTCCTTGCCACGAGCTCCGAGGTGTCCAACTCTCCCTCTCTCAGCTTCTCCGGTTCTTTGTAGCATTCCTTTTCTTCTTGTAAATACCTTAATTCTCTGTCCCTGGCCCCCGAGCTCACACCTCGGGGACTGGATATAGCAAATCTTGACATCGCCTTGGGGCTGCCACCCCCAACAAGCGAATTTCTTCTCCGAAGTAGCTCACTCATTTCTTTCCATCTTTCCATCCATCCTCTCAGCTCTTTGACAAGATTTTCTTCCAAAGTGTCAAAAGTTTTGTTAGCCTCCTCTGTGGGCAGTTGGTTCCATTTCAGACCCCCACACAAGACTTTAACTTTTCTGTAAAGTAGTTCCACCTTCAAGGCAGTGAGCCTTTGTTCATCTGTTAGTCCAGAGTTCAATACCAGTTCAAGGACGAAACCCAGCATACTGGCAGAGGAGGAGGAAGTGGGTATCATATTTCTTCTCCTGTCTCTTTGTTCGTCGCCATTTTCCTAAGCTGGAGCGCAATCACCGCAACTTTAAATAGAGATATTTTCCGCTAGTTAGCTTCCCAAAAAAAAAAGTTTGCCAGTCTCATGTATCAATTTTAAATACTTTATAACCAGTTCTGTGGCAGCAATCCCTCAAATTGGTTAATTTCTTAGGCTCGAAGGGAGGGAGGCAGGCTGCCTTTCTCCTTCCCCCCGGATCGTTCCAAAAACACGATTTCTGCCAAGATTATTTACTCACGACCACCGGGTTCCTTTAGCTCCATTCTTCACAGGTAGAACTTAGACGCTCACCGCGGGCTTTGCCGCCGCATTTGCATCCCGGTTGGGGCATATCCCCGTAAGCCCGGCTCCGTTGTCCCTTCACCCCCACTCCCCCTTTACAGGGGGGCAGGGGAAGGGTTCGGAGCCTCCGCGGGCGCAGCCGGGGAGCCCAGGGTGCGGGACGCTCTTCCCGCACCCCAACCGGAGCCGCGCGCTGCGGTAGCGCGGCTCCTAACCCCCGGGATGGACAAGGCGCTTCGGACCCGAAGCAGCCTTCGACCACCCGGCGATGGCGTCGCCGCCGGAAGTCGTGACCAACAGATAAAGACCAGTCTGTGTTTCCTGTCTTCAGCAGCAAGAGGGTAGCATAACCCATATGATGATGTGTTAACCACCTCCAGAGAACATAGTGCATGCACACGAAAGCTCATACCAAGAACAAACTCAGTTGGTCTCTAAGGTGCTACTGGAAAGAATTTCCTATTTTGTTTCCTATTTTGTTTCGACTATGGCAGACCAACACGGCTACCCACCTGTAAATAGTGTTATGAGTTTGTGGGTACTAGACACCCTAAATTCTAGGGTCCAGGTGTTAGAATTTAATCAGTGTTTGGAGTGTTAGAACTGAGTGCAAGACCTGTGTTTATTAAACCACTGTGTATTAAGCCAGATTCTGTAAATTAAACTGCCTGCTAGACTCTGCTAAGCCTTTAATTAAGCGAAATGCTAAAGGCTAATTAAGCTAGGCTAACTTCCTTAAGAAGACTATAAAGGGTCAAAGGGACTCTGTGTGGAATGACAATGGTTGTGACCCCTGCTCAATACCTAAAGCAAGAAGTGTGGGCTGAAAACTTAGAGGTTAGAGTTAGGGCTATGGTGTAATGTCGCAGTAAAGCAGTAAGCTGGAGACAGATACAAAGAGCACCATGGCTGATGCTCCTTTGAATCCAGGGCTGTGCCTATGGTGGAAGCAAGACCCAGAGTGATGCTGGGAACCTCTCCATCATAGGCTCAGGTTGTATATATCTGTAAACAAACCATATATCATAAAGACACCTGTGTCTCATTTTCCTAAAGGAAACACAAACCCTGGAACTCCCTGGAATCTTGCACTGCTCAGAGATTGAGGGTAGTGTGGAACAATATCCTCCCAATTACAGGTAGGTAGCCGTGTTGGTCTGCCATAGTCAAAACAAAATATAAAATTAAAAAATTAAAAAATCCTTCCAGTAGCACCTTAGAGACCAACTAAGTTTGTTCTTGGTATGAGCTTTCGTGTGCATGCACGGAAGCTCATAGCAAGAACAAACTTGGTCTCTAAGGTGCTACTGGAAGGATTTTTTTATTTTATATTTTGTTTTGAATATCCTCCCAAGTTAGACACAAAACAGTTCCTAGTTAATAGTGGAAAGGTAAATATGAGTTGTATTCAAATCTGCCAAACATATACCTGATTCTCCTCCTTAAAGCCATAAAGCTGTTTTTGTAGATTATCATTCTCCCGAGTTAATCCTTCTTTCTCTTCACTAGTCTGAGCAAGTTCATTATTAGATTCATCCAAAAGTTGATGTAGTTTGGTAATATCCTGTTCACACCTGCGGAGTGCTTCAGTAGAATGCCTGGGCAGTAAATTATAAAATGCAAAATACATTTTACATAAAAATGTTATTGCAAATCAAGGGCACGAAAATGTCCCTTCATCAAATGTTTTTAGATAGAAGTGTACCAATAATTATGTTTATTTAATACAGTGGTACCTCAGGTTACATATCCCTCTGGAAATGTAATCTTTGGGTTGCAAACGCAGCAAACCTGAAGCAAACCACGAGCATCTGCGCACAGTGCGCATGTGCAGAAGCAATCTGCACACCGCGTGTGTGCACAGAAGTGCTCAATCGCGCCGTGTGCATGTGCAGAAGGGCACGTCCATTTACGGACTTTTCGGGTTATGGCCGGGCTTCTGGAACGGATCCCGTTCGTAACCAGAGGTACCACTGTAAAACATTTTTTAAATATTGAATAAGTCTAATATTACAAGTTATAAATATAGAATAGATTAATTTATGTATGTTGATTCTAACAGAATAGTTCAAGTTAAGTAAAAATAACTTTAAAATCCAGAGTTTACATCTTACTTTGTTGATTGCTCCATATCAGAAAGTAGGCACTTCAAATCTGAAATGGTCTTTTCCTTGAAAATAAATAAAAATATATTTTTCCTCAGTTAGTAAAAAGAGATGAACAAAACAGGAGATAGTTTGTTTTTTCATGTTGTTTTCTTTTGTTCAGTACTGTATAACATTAAGGCTGCAGTTCTAATCATCCTTATATGAGAGTAAACTCCAACAAACAGCAGGATTTCAGCTAGCACTGCACTGATTTTTAACATTTTGGCTGCAATCCTATACACACTTGCTTGGGAATAAGCCTCATTGAGCTCAGTGGGGCTTAGTTCTAAGTAGACATGCATGTGATTGCGATGTTAGGCTGCCAGAACGGCAAAATAAATATGGTAGAGATTTAATATCATGGCAGCAAAAGTCTCAGAAATCTCTGAACTGTGGTGCAGGAAGGGGGTGAGATTAACCTTTTCACATGACATGGTTTCCTCAATCAATATGCCCCCTAAAGTTGCTATTAGAATCTCAACATATACAACATAGTGGTTACAGAGTCTCTGGCTGCAAGACCTACAAATATCATGTACAGGAATAGAAAGTTATTTGCAAATATATATATATATATATATATATATATATATATATATATATATAGCATTTTAACAGTTTTCTAAATGGTAGTAAAGTTCCTCATTCTATATTTAAAACTGTACTTAAAAGTCATAATCATATTATTATTAGTATTGAAAGGTGTATGTTTAAACTAAATCTAAAAAGCAACAGTTTTAATAAGCAGAATGTTTTAACCCTCCTAATCCACCTATTTGCATATTAAAACAGAATTACTCAAAAATAATCCACAGAAATGTCGATTTCTCATCACTAGCACAACTCATACTTGCCCCATTTACTTTGACCAACATGCCTGTAATGTGTACTTTCAAAAGCTACATGCCAAATATGAAGTCTCCTTCCTGCACAGCCACAAAAAATCCAAATGTGATGAATCTTAAATATCTAAACATTTACATATCAAAACTTACTTTAATGGCCAAGCTTTCTTCAAGGGAGGCAACTTTATCTGCTCTCTCTTCCAGAAGCTCATGTAAAGAATCCTTTTCTGTATCTAGTTCAGTTATTGTGTCATTGAGTGTACAAATATCTTCTTGTTGAACAAGATTTTGTTTTGAAAGCTTTTCTGAAAATATTATAATAGAATTTCATTATTTTATCAATTTAAAATAACCTTTGGTAAATAGGCTGTGATCAAGCAACAACTCTGATGAGCATACAAATATTTATTATGCATGTGCAACCATGTACAAGTTTCCCTCCCCCTACATTCTGGCCAAACTGCAAACTTTTTTGTTTAAGTTCCAGAGGGGGGGGACTAAGGTAGTCTTGCGCAGGGGGGGGAATGAACAGTCTTGTAACATCTTAAAGGCCAACAATTTATTGCAGCATAAGATTTTGTGGCATGCAGTTCACTTCATTTTATCCTGAGTTGTTGGTGCATGTACATGATTGGGGGTGGGGAGGCAGAGGGGGTGGGAAGAAACTGGAAACAATGAGGTCAGAAGAAAATGAAACACAATGGACAGTCACAATTTACTTAGTAACAGTGACCATTCATAAAAAGAAGAGTTAATAACGAGACAATCTGACATTGCTAAGTTACTTAACACATACAGTATAGGGTGATTTAAAAAAAAACACTACTGTGCTCATTCTATCCACAATGATAGCACTGGACCTCCCTCACCTCTCATGCCTGTGGCCTGGGGAGGAAGTGAAAGATGGGGGAAACTGGGCTAGCTGCTCACCACTTGCCACAGAAAATAAAACTTGAAATGCACTATACATGTGTATAAATGTGTAGCATTATTATTACCATATTTTCCAATAATTTTCAAATACTTCTAAATAACTTTATATAAATACAGCACAAACACCATCACATGGATGTGTCCTTACTTTTCAAACTTGGCCCGAGTAGCCAAGAAAATCGAACTTTTCTGTAGCAGCATTTTGGGGCTCTATACCTTGTGTCACATTCTTGTAATGACACAGGCTGTGGGTAGCCAATGAGGTATGTTCCAGTTTTTGTAAGGCTACAATTTCCATCCTTCCTGACCACTGCCATGATGACCATGGATTATGGAAATCATAGTCCAAAATCATATGGAGGGCACCTCATTGGCTACCCCTGCTCTATGAAAAGTATACCTCTCTGTGCCTAGGGCTTGTGGGATGCAGTTTTGTTACTGTTTTTACAGTAATGTAAAGTGCTTGGATCAAGGAGATTTCAATCATGACCTTGGTGAGCAAAGCAGTAAATTTAAATCATTGATTTAAATTTGAAATATTATTTATTATTCAGATACCTCTTATATAAAAAAGTACATATTCACTGGTACCAAAGCCATAGAAACAAATATTCCTAACTAAATAAATCACAGAACTTAGTCAGGAACCTGGCACAAAATAGATGTAAAAGATCATCCATATGGATTAGTGGGTGACATTTGTAGACTTGCAAGTCTCTGGCCCCAGTCGTTGTTCTATGCCCAAAACTCATAAAAATGTGGTCTGCAGAATCACAATTAAAACTAAAATGACATAACAAATGAAATCAAGCAGAATACATTCAAGAAACAGAAATGTAGGATTACAAAAATGAGTCACTCAACAAGGTACTAAAAAAGGTTGCATAAAAAGGCTTGCTGAAATAACCAAGTTTTAAGTTGGCACTTCAAGCTAATTGCAAACAATGCCAACTTGATTTCACTAGGTAGAGTTTCATAACCCCAGTGCCAAATGCACAATTCTTCTTAAGGAATGTCTGACACTATCAGGCACCACCAGACATTCCTCAGAGGCAGGCTGCAAAAGTCAGGCAGGGGTATAAGGCATGGGTAGGCAAACTAAGGCCTGGGGGCCAGATCCGGCCCAATCGCCTTCTAAATCTGGCCCACGGAGGGTCCAGGAATCAGCGTGTTTTTACATGACAAGAATGTGTGCTTTTATTTAAAATGCATCTCTGGGTTATTTGTGGAGCATAGGAATTCGTTCATTTCCCCCCCCCCCAAAAAATATAGTCTGCTCCCCCCCCCAAGGTCTGAGGAACAGTGGACAGGCCCCCTGCTGTAAACGTTTGCTGACCCCTGGTATAAGGAGTAAGGTAAGATTTTAAGCTGCAGGTGTTTAGGCTTAATATACTTAATAGTAAGACCTTAAAGATAGTTTGGTAGCATACTGCTAGCCAAATGCAACTCTCACAATATAGGTGTTATATTTTGTCAATAGCCAGCACCTGAGAACCAGGCTGCATAATTCTACAACAGCCTCAAGGGTAGCCCCACATAAAATCACATTGCAATGGTCCAATAAATAATCATGTATAAAATATATTATAAAAATTACTCAAAGGTTAGCATTTGAAACTTACCATTTTTTTCATCTAGACACGTAATTTTATCTTGAATGAGCTGTAATTCATATTTTTTCTTTGAAAGTTGTCGTTGGGCCTCTGAAATGTTTTGCTCCATTTTTTCATTCATAATGCTAAAAATTAACAAAGGGCAATTTAAATTTATCTTTTCACACAAACTTTGCAATAATACTAAAAGGGATCTTGTGATAAATGGCAACTAATGAATAGCTAGTGACTATGGAGCAAGGGAATTTTGTGGACACGTAATTAACAGTTAATAAAAGCTAAACACAAGCTACTGAACTCTTTGTTGGAGATTCATTCCCTGTGTCTACAGTCATGGAATTATTGTCTATGACTGTGTATGTTTTCCTTCCACAGTGGGAAGTAATGAAGACAGGATGTTTATGTTACTGTGTTTCCTGAAGTGGGACTATTGTCCTTTGTTTTCTCTCTTTGCTGTCTGATGCTAGAGAGGGAGCCATGTTGCAGTGCTCCGTGTATGTTTATATGTAAATAAAGTAGATTAGCCCAAATGCTGTGTTGCTGAGGTCTGTTCTGCAAGCTGCGCAAAACTCTGTGGATCTGTTAGTGTGCTAATGTCTTCTGGCATTAGTCGCTGTGATGTTCGGGCTGAAGAATGCTTTTGAAGCTCCCGAACTATTGCCCAGGAGGGACGGAGCATGCCAGTCAGGCAAATGTCTCTGCCAGTGTTCTACTCATGAGTAGGACGTCTCCTGACACTCTTCACATAGAAGTCAGTGCAAGTCAGGTATCAGGTAATTTAGAATTAATGTATGAAATCAGCCAACTTAACTAAAGAGCAGCTATTGCCAAAGTAGAACAGACAGTATATCACCACCCTTTAAAACTACATTATTATTTATATCCCATTAATAAGCCTACCGGTAGTTCATATCTCAAAAAGTTAACATTATAGCCAGTCAACAGAACAAACTTAGAAACATAAAATATTTGATTCAATGCATATTTTAGTTACCTCAGTGAAGCATTAGTTGCTTTTTGCCTGTTTAGCTCACTTTCAAAATCTACTGCTCTTTTTGCCAATATTTTCATCTCCATTTCTAGAGACTCGATTGTCTCCTTCATTAAAGCCATCTTTGATGTTTGATCTAATCGCTCATTGTCAAGCTGAGATATTAAAGTGACAAGGAATTATTACTTTATATAACAACCGACTACTTCAATTAACATACACTTTTACTTAGGAATTATTTATGTTGCCCTTTCAGACTTTTTATAGAATTATAGAATCGTATCATTGGAAGGAACCTAAGGGTCATCGAGTCCAACCTCCTGCAACGCAGGAATCTCAGCTAAAGCATCCATGACCGATGACCATCCAACCTCTGCTTAAAAGCCTCCAAGGAAGTTGTCTCCAAACAAATGCACAGAGTATGGGAGACAAGCAGGACGAATTGGAGCTTTTAATTCAGAATTGCAAGTATACTACAGTTTCTAAAACTAATTATTTAAGAATATATTTCCCTTTAATAAAGGTTACAGGTTACAGTGAGAATCAAAACTCTTTGTTACAATAAGCCCACTGGCTACTGGCCTGTTTCTGGGCACAACTGAAATGTTGGTCATGAGCTATAAAGCCCTATACACTTTGGGTCCAGGCTACCTCACTAGATAAGCCTGACCAGGTTTTGAAATCTTCAGGGGAGAACTTTCTCTCCGTTTTGCCACTCTCACAGGCACATTTGGTGGGGACATGGGAGAGGGCCTTTTTGGTGGCTGCTCTCAGATTGTGGAACACTAGTCCATGGGAGGTTAGGTTGGCCCTCTCTCTCATTTCGCTGGCAGGCAGACTTTTTTGCCACTATTGTGGCAGGGTCATTTAATGGTATGAATTGCATATTTTCTCCTCCTCTTGTTGGGTTTTTAAATGGTTAAGTTGTTTTAATTCAGTGTTGTTTTTAATATGGTAACTTATTTATTTATTTATACATACTTATAACTGTTTGGTGTGCTTTTTAGCTGTATCTGTATTTAATGCATGTTGTGAGACACCCTGGGTCTGACTCCTGCACTGGGAGAAAGACGAGATATAAATAAATTAAATAAATAAATAAGCAAACAAATAAAGCTCTGTATAGATTACTAAATAAAAACAACATAAGAATTAATGCATACAAATAATTGCATGTTTCTTGAATAATGTAGTAAGAGTTGTATACTGTATTTATACAAAAAAATATCATTCAATGTATCTTTTCAATGTCTCTGTCCTTACATGCTTCTATCCACTTGTTTAACATTATATCTACCATATCTTTAAAATAAGGAAACATTTTCCCTTACACTCTGAACATTTAACTCCAGTTCCTCAACTCTCTGTTCCAGGTGAGCTTTTTCATTAAATGCAGTCTCTTGAGCAATCTGTATCAAACAAAAACATAAATCAAATAAATTAGATCAGATACCACACAACAGTCTTGGCAATTGTCTTATGTTGAACAGATGTTGCACAAATGAATTTGGATAAAAAGTCAAACCTTCAACCTCTCTCTCAAGCTATCTCGTTCAGTGGACATCCTTCGGAAATCAGAAATAGCTGCATCCCTTTCTGTTTCCACACGCCTCAAAACAGCCTGTGCAGTCATCGCAGTTTTGGATGCTTTCGGGATTTTCATAGCTTCTTTTCGTAGTTGACTTATTTCTTCCTGGGCCTATCATTCAAAATTAAAACTCATATGCAGATTTGTCCAATTCAAGACAACTTAAATTGTAACTAGCCTACCAAAGACAAAACTGGAACCAACTTACTTCAGCAGATATATACAAAGTGAATACAACCCAAATAGCCCAACGAACAGAAAAGGCCTGTTGTTATTAAAACCTGCTTAGGTTGGGAGCTATCCAGAGGCATCAGACTGGCACTGTGGAAACATGATCCTGGAATAAGTCAATCCTTCATCTAATTCATCAAAGTTCTTTCTATGTTCTTAATAGTTTCTATAGGAGCAGCCGGCAGGGAAGAGTGTCACCATGGACCTCTCCTGGCAGCAGGATTACTGCTGTGTATCAGGATGGTGAAGAGGTAAGGCAAAGTAGCAATTCAGTTATGGTGGTTTAGGCACACCACCAGAGCCAATCCAGCATACCTGCCACTGTATTTGAACCACCCTGTCCTCACTACCACCCTAGTCCACCCCATCCTGCTACAAGGCAGCAGCAGTGCTTACTAGGTCAGGTCTGTGGCACCACCCCTTCCCACTATTGCTGCTCGTATTACTTTCCATGATGGGTCCCCAAAAGAAGAGGTAACATCTATTCATTCATTCATTCATTCAGTCTCTTCAAAATTTCAAAACTTTTTCCCCCAATGTAAATGTACAAGCAGGATACAATAATAAATTATAACAGTACAAAAAAGAAAAGAGGAAAATATTTTAAAAATCCAAATTATAAATCTCTCTGCATATAAAATCAGTATTTTTAATGCAGGCTATACAAACAAAACAGATAATAAAAAGAAACCTAAGTGCAGGAAGCCTAGAAAAACAAAAATATTTTAACAAACTGTTTAAGTCTACAATGAGGCAGTCTTATATCCCTCCAGAAAGAAGAATTCCAGAGTTTAGGTGCCAAAAGTAGGAGCCCACATTTTAAGTACTTGCACAACATAAATCCTTGAGGACAACAAACCTTCAACAAGGCCTCCTAAGACAATCTTAAGGTAAGCAGCTCCCAAACACTTTAAGATTTTATATTTTGTCAGAAATTGTTCTTACCAGAATATTCCATATGCCTGTAAAGATTACCTGATCATAAAGTTCAATAACTTTGTCTCTTTCCGCTGTGAGAACCTTGATGTTGCCTTGAACTTCTGCCATGTGACGTTCATATCTTTCCAGCATTGTCTTATATTCATCACGGTCTCTCAACATTTGCTGAAATTCTGGATCAGATTTACATCCCTAAACAGTTAATGAAGAGAAGTTGATTTCCTTTTCTACTGCTTTTGATTTATCAATCAATCAATCAATCAATAACATCCATAAGTCACAAATTTTAGAATTTGATTGGATTATCCAGTTTTAAATTACTGTATTCAGGAAGATGGTGGGCGACATCCAACTAAGTCTTAATCAGAGACTTTAAGTCTATTGAATTCAATTAATCTACTTTGAGTATGACTAACCATTGGATATCATTCTGTCTGTTCAGTTCATATTAATTTGTGCACAATTAACTATTCTGAAATGCTTTTTGTTAGATACTATGTAGAATGTGATTAATTCTATTGTAATGAGTCTAAATAAATATTTAAGTTGACAGATACCTTGAAAATAGTATAAACTTGGGTACATATCACAAAGTTAGAAACGACAAAAGATAATGTAGTACAACATATTCGCAATGACAGAACCATCCATCTACAAATCCATCATCAATTAGTCCTTGCAATCCAACAGCAGTATGCAGCAACCAGATAGCATGTACATCAGAAAATGCAACCTGTATTTTGTATGCATTAGACTGCAATTCTAACTTATCAGGGAGCAAGTTCCATTGAACTCACTGGGCCTGCTTCTGAGTAGAAATGCACAGAACTGCATTGTAAAGCTGCTTAAATCTTACTGACTTCAACAGGATTTAGGTAGACTGATTAATTTACTTCAGTCCCTCGCTAGCATAGTGATAGTGCCAAGTAATCAAAATTAGCTGGGGGAAAATGCACAAATCTATACTTTAAGAAAGTTGAAAAATATACCCGGATGGGGGAAAGCTCCTTTGAAACAGAATGAGTGGAGCTGCGCCTAGGACTTGACGTATTTCGAAGCATTTTCTTCAATTGATATCTGTCTTCTTCTGCTGACTTGATAGAATTGTCAAGCCTTGAGGGACGCCTCTCCTGTGATATTTCAATGTTTGAGGAAGGCTTTTAAGCGCCAAAGCGAAAACAATTATTACTATAAACATACTTTTCCAACTAAGACAAATATTTACACATTTCTACAGAAACAAGATTTTTTATGTTTCAGATTTTCTGAATTTACCTTATTATAAAACCATTAAAGCTGTTTCTGTCAAGACTAATAGAGTTGGTTGTATGAAGCAGATCTCACAATAAAGGCTGGGCAGAGTGGGAAAAACTAGCATGCATGTGGCTATGAATGCCTATGTGCACCACTGAACAAATGTCACAGCTGACATCTTAAGTGAGAGAAGAAGACTGGTTTTGCCACCTGCTTTCTCTTTCCTTCTTTGTCCTTTCTAAAGCAGGGTATGGATGAAAAATAGGGATCTTTTGCCAATCTTTCTGCTAGACAGAAAAAAATACACAGATCTTCCTGGCTTGGGTGCAGGTGCACATAGTACACTCTGTAAGTGAAAAGAAGGTAAGTGTGAAATGGCACACACAAACCATTCTGACAGGTAGGTGAGATTTCTAAGGAAAGAGGCTCTAGGAAAAAAGGTTTCCTTATAAACAGATTACTCCTTGAATTTCTGTACTTGAAGAGAGTATGTCTTTAGGTAATAATTAAGCCCACCCACCAACTCCACACACCTAAGGGTTGAACTTGTTAGGAAAGGGTGCAGTAATGACCATGTTCAGCTTGAATCCCCAATGTCTTCCCAGGTGCACAGAGATGCAAGCTGAATATGAAAGAATTATGCCCATTGCTTTCTGTGTTACAGACATGCAGGGCGGTCAAACCACTGTAAATACTGAAGAAAGAGAAATCTCACTGAAAAGACATAAAATGCAGAATAAGGGGCATTTTGAATATTATGTATTCTTAACACTACAATTAGGCATTTACCGGTAAGTATATTATAAAAGACATATCACTTGTACTAATCTGTGCAAATGTTTTTTGCAATGTACATATGATATGAGGTTTTATCAGCAGAAATAAAGATATGTAACTTACAGAGCTAAGGGCGCTGATTTTATGTTCCAATTTCCGTATAGTATTTTGTTGGCATTTAATCTGAGACTAAAATGAAAAGAAAGAAAAATATGATTAGTCAGTCAACTGAAAATAAAGCATTTGGCAAATATTTTTCACTGACTAATAATGCATTTGGATAACTCCTTAAGATGAGCTGAAAATGACAAACCAGTAGAGGTGGGGTGCCAGTCAGTTAGCACAGTGGTTTTCAACCAGTGTGCTGTGGCACTCAGGGGTGCCAACACTCAGGGGTGCTGTAGACAACACTGGCCTCTGTCTCTCTTTCCTTCCTTCCCTCCTCTGATGCCCTCTTGCACCTCTGCCGCCCAAGGGCTTACCCAGCTGTTTGTTGTAGCAGCCCTGGCTACAAGCTCTGCAGGCAAATGGTGCCTCTGGGACAGGCCAGGGAATGCTGGTTGCCAGGAGCTGAGGTGCCCTCAAAGTAAGCATGTAAGTGGGTGAGGGAGGCCAGGCAGGCAGGCAGCCGCTGTGCTGGCCTTTCCTGTGTTTGCTGTGTGCAAGCCCTGCCTGGGAACTGAGTGCCCAGGGCTGAAGGGGATCCTTTCCACCATGCGGAACACACTATAAAAGCATTGCATGTATAAAATTTTCATTATTATTTCATTATTAATTCAAGTACCTTGGCTTCTGCAATTTCCTGGTCTGCACTATCCAACACAAATTCTTTTTCTTTTTCCAGCTGTTCTGCTAACTTGTCTACATGAGCGAGTTCTTTACAGAGATATTCATTCTTACTTGCCAAGTCACCCACTTGAGTTGTTACTTCTTTCTTACTATCAAGTATTTTTGTAACATACTTCTCCAACTCAATATTTTTTGTTCGCAGTTCTTCAACCTTGTAAGTCAAGAAGAACAAAATTGTTTCACTTCTCTTAAATCTTAAAAGTCTTGGCAGCAAAACATTAGTTCATATCACATACTAAGTGTAAAAGGCTCCTGAGCAGCTGGCCATGGTTAAGGTACATTGAAACTGCTTGCTCCCACATGGAAATGGCTGGCTGAGCTTACTCATGACTAAAGGAATACATTTCACACATACTAATTGGAACTCCAGCTTTAGTCCTGGAGAGCTCAGGCCCCAAACATCTTAGATTATCTCTAACTCTGTGACTCCTTATAAACTAATCAGCTGTCAAAATCCTTTGGATGGTGCATCAATGAACCAAGTTTCAATAGGAACAGTATATAAAGAAGCATTTTTTTACATCAGTAAAAGAAAACTGTCATGTGTGAAGCAGCCCAGTGGTAAGGTAGACTAAGAGAGACAGAAAAACCATGCAAGGACCAGCACTTTAGGCGTCCTTCAAAAGTGATATGCTGAATTGTTCAGAACATCTGATAATGGTTGGATAATGAGAACTTTTAAGGCCAAAGTAACCAGCCTATAAAAGTTGGGTCACACTACTGATTTAATATAAAGCAGAGGAATGGAGTGTTATTTAAATTGCAAAATAATTAGTGAAAGATACAGGAAATTGAATACAGATTTCCAAAGAATAGCAAGGAGAGACAAGAGGGCCTTCTTAAACAAGCAATGCAAAGAAATAGAGGAAAACAATAGAATGGGAAAAACCAGAGGTCTGTTCAAGAAAATTGGAGAGATGAAAGGAACATTTTGTATAAAGATTACCATAATAATGGAAAAAAGTGGTAAGGACCTAACAGAAGCAGAAGACATCAAGAAGAGGTGGCAAGAATACACAGAGGAATTATACCAGAAAGATATAGATGTCTTGTAAACCCCAAGTAGTGTGGTTGCTGACCTTGAGCCAGACATACTGGAGAGTGAAGTCAAATGGGCCTTAGAAAGCAGTGCTAATAACAAGGCCAGTGGAAGTGATGATATTCCAGCTGAATTATTTAAAATTTTAAAAGATGATGCTGTTAAGGTGCTACACTCAATATGTCAGCAAGTTTGGAAAACTCAGCAGTGGCCAGAGGATTGGAGAAGATCAGTCTACAACCCAATGCCAAAGAAGGGCAGTGCCAAAGAATGCTCCAACTACCGCACAATTGCACTCATTTCACACACTAGCAAGGTTATCCTTAAAATTCTACAAGGCAGGTTTAAGCAGTATGTGGACCAAGAACTCCCAGAAGTGCAAGCTGGATTTCAAAGGAGCAGAGGGACCAGAGACCAAATTGCAAACATGCACTGGATTATGAAGAAAGCTAGAGTTCCAGAAAAAACATCTACTTCTGTTTCATTGACTACACAAAAGCATTTGACTGTGTCAACCACAGCAAACTATGGCAAGTTCTTAAAGAAATGGGAGTACATGATCACCTCATCTGTCTCCTGAGAAATCTCTATGTGGGACAAGAAGCTACAGTTAGAACTGGATATGGAACAACTGATTGGTTCAAAATTGGGAAAGGAGTACGACAAGGCTGTATATTGTCTCCCTGCTTATTTAACTTATATGCAGAATTCATCATGCGAAAGGCTGGACTGGATGAATCCCAAACCGGAATTAAGACTGCCAGAAGAAATATCAACAACCTCAGATATGCAGATGACACAACCTTGATGGCAGAAAGTGAGGAGGAATTAAAGAACCTTTTAATGGGGGTGAAAGAGGAGAGTGCAAAATATGGTCTGAAGCTCAACATCAAAAAAAACTAAGATCATGGCCACTGGTCCCATCACTTCCTGGCAAATAGAAGGGGGAGAAATGGAGGCAGTGAGAGATCTAACTTTCTTGGGTTCCATGATCACTGCATATGGTGACAGCAGTCATGAAATTAAAAGACACCTGCTTCTTGGGAGAAAAGCAGTGACAAACCTAGACAGCATCTTAAAAACCAGAGACATTACCTTGCCGACAAAGGTCCATATAGTTAAAGCTATGGTTTTCCCAGTAGTAATGTATGGAAGTGAGAGCTGGACCATAAAGAAGGCTGATCGCCGAAGAATTGATGCTTTTGAATTATGGTGCTGGAGGAGTCTCTTGAGAGTCCCATGGACTGCAAGATCAAACCTAGCCATTCTTAAGGAAATCAGCCCTGAGTGCTCACTGGAAGGACAGATCCTGAAACTTAGGCTCCAATACTTTGGCCACCTCATGAGAAGAGAAGACTCCTTGGAAAAGACCCTGATGTTGGGAAAGATGGAGGGCACAAGGAGAAGGGGACGACAGAGGATGAGATGGTTGGACAGTGTTCTCGAAGCTACCAACATGATTTTGATCAAACTGTGGGAGGCAGTGGAAGACAGGAGTGCCTGGTGTGCTTTGGTCCATGGGGTCACGAAGAGTCGGACACGACTAAACAACTAAACAACAACAAATTAGTCCAGAAGGGAAAGTCAAACCCAGCTCCCATGTTCTTCCCACCAAATCACTTTGCCTCATCTTCCAGAAGGGCTCCAAGACTACAGGCAAGCTTATGGGGGCAAGGGGAACTTATGTTGCAGCCTGCCATCATCACTCCCAGTAGGGCCTCCAGCTGTATGGAAATTGTTGTTTTTCATCTTGAACCTGAATGACAATGAAGCTTTTAAAATATGCCTGTGGTGCATGTATGTCAAATTCAGTGTCTTAATTCTAAGGTTAGAAAGCTAGAACATATAATGCAGCTCATGGAACGTGCCTAATTATGCAGCAACTTTGTTTCTAAGGATCTTGAATGATAACAAAGTTCCATGTAAAACATACAAGAGAGCCTGAAGCATGAAATAAAATCCAGGATCTATGGCTTTCACATGGTGGGGGCATACTAAAATAAAATCTGTCCAGTAATATTAGCAAGGTTATAATACTGTCTTGCATGACATACTAATCCTAGTGAGACTGTGCAAGTACCGGTATGCAAAATCCTAGAGAGGAGCTCACAGCTGTTTTGCTCTTCCCTGGTCTTTTCATTGTTGTATCAAGCTTAACCAAGGTTTGCTTTTGTCTGAACCAGGGCTCATGGTTAAACGCTCTCCTTGGTAACAACAAGCTGTAAACAAGAATAAACTTTGGTTACAGTTCATGGCTAGTGAAGAGAAAGCTTAACTATGAGCCCTGGTTTGGACATAGTAAGTCAAATTATGGCTTAACTTAAGTGCAGCATAGCAGCAAAAAAGATCAGGGGGGAACAAAGCAGCTGCAGGCTCCTGCCCCAAAACTAACATGCTCACATGTCTCACTAAAATCAAGTTTGGCATAGCATGTCATGCAAACCACCAGCCCTATAAAATACACTTTAATTCAAGAATGTTCTGCCTACTGCCACTGCTAATATTGTAGCCTTTAAGCAAATGAGCAGTCTTTTTTTAATACTGGTTTTACCTGTATTTATTTTCATGGTACAGAAGATAGATGTTGAAAAAACAATTGTAGTAAACTACAAGTAACTTGTCCTGATAAAATTACAGACTTTTATCATGCAACGTGTTAAAGTTTCATTTGATAACTCTAAGAAATCATGCCACGTTTTCCCATGAGAGCTGGGTGGATTCCTGCCACAGTCTGAACAATTTATGTCTTCAATAAATATTTGCCATATGTTATATAAAAGGAACATGGATTGTGTTTGCCCTTTGCTGCTAATGAGCAGTCTTGTGATCTCAGTATATGCTCTTCTGATCAATGAAATGATATCAAATCTGGAAAACACAATATTCATCCATTTCTAAAGAATCCATCAACCTAGTTTTGTCAGGTCTGAATCAAGACTTATAAAAGCCAAGTAGTCCTGATGCAGCTAAGTACTTTAATTACCGGTACTCACCATATACGCCCAGTAAACAAATGAGCTAAACCTATAGAGTTTTGCACTGGGAATGCCCATTAGTACACAGGGATATTGTCATAATAAAATGTCATCACAGGTTGATTAATATTATATAGTCATTACAATGTAACCATTGATCCCATGCCATTATTTTGTCCCTACATTTCTAATAAGAGGACAAATTCACTTTTCACAGCAAAATGTGATGTTTATGATTTAGTTGTTACAAATAGCCAAAATTTCAGAAAAAATATGTCAGAACCTCTGATTGTAGTTGTTGGATGATTTTGTCTTTCCTAATGCTGTCTTCTGATTTTGAAGCTCTCTCACTTTCAGAAAATGGACAACCTAACACAAGCTCTTCTCTTGTTGTCAACCTCTGTGGAAAAAGAAGAAAAACTTTTTAAAGAACAGTCCTGTTTTGTGATAGTCTATTTCTGCATTCGGCTGAAAAAAATGCAAGTTTTGATTGTTATTGCCATAAGGCATTGTAAATATATTTGAAGCCCAAACCAGTATATAGTTAACTGAAAGTAAAGTCCACTATGTTCAACAGGCTTATATGGCAATATAATTGGATGGGATCAGGGCTGGCTGGAAAACCACAGTCGAAGTGTGCTCATCTATGGTTCATCAACAAACTTCAAGGTTAAAAACAAAGTCACAAGACAGGTGATGAAATATGAACAAAATAACAGTGAAAGAAAATATATTTACAAAATGGTTCATATCATCTTTGTATAAATCTATTATAGAGGTTCAACTTTTCCCTCAGCAAAATTTGAGGTGGCAGGAACTAAATTTGGGTTAAGAAACTGAAGAAGAGGCAGGGTACAGATTGTGGACAAAAGTGCCATAAAAATGCATATCGGCAACGTCCAGAGAAACAGCCCTTAAAATGGTGTACAACTGGTACTTAATACTTTGACGCCTAGCCTATATAAAACCAAATAGTTCTCCCATATGTTGGAGAGGATGTCCCACTATAGGGACATATCAGCACATGTGGTGGGCGAAGTTATAGAAAGAATGTATTTACAGAAATATCTCTGATTGCAAGGCAGACAGTCTCCATGACACCAGGAATGATTCTGCTTGTCACAATATATTGCAAATTACAAACAAAGAACTCACAACACATCTATTAATTGCTGCAAGAACAGCTATTACCAAGATATGGAAATCATTATGATTATTAACTATGGACTAATGGTATAAGGTAAATTGGCAAATAGAATTACTGGAAAAACTGACACAAAAATTAAAAGTAGAAAAAGGTCAAAGAAACAAGACGATTTTATGCAGTCTGGAGTGATGTTATTGATTATACAAATAATAAAGCATATGGTAGAGCAGTATCCATAGTTTAGAGCACAGTCTGGTGAAATACATATGAATAAAATACATATTTTATTTTATTTTTCTCCCCTCCTTCCTGTAGATTCCTACAAATTCTAATTGTTACTGATACAAAATACCTTTTACTTATACTTTACATCAATTCATATATGTAATATTTGTAATAATTTTGGTATATACACTTTGACACAACTTTTGTTAATACATTCAGAAACTTTTATCTGAGTGTTTATTTTTTATGTAATTGATGCATGTAATATGCTCTAATGTAAATAAACATATATCTCAATGCAACCATATTAAAGTTTAAAGATGAAAATGAAGAAAAACTATGTTACCGAAAGAAAAAATAAGGAAAAGCCCAGGGCTGCTTCCACTCTGGATATTTATTGTGGAATAGCCACACTTTATTCACTCACTTTTTACAGAGCATCTGTATGATGTTGTGAACAAAGCATTCTGCTCCCTGATCAGCTCTCATTTTCTTCAAAGCTCAGAAAGTTCAACTTAAAAAAAAAACTCAAAGGAACAGCTGTATAATTTCCTCAGGTTTAGATGGACTATTGTACAATGGTTTGGGGGCTCAGTTATAACCTGGACAGATTGCAGGCATTTCCTTCTCTATGGTCCATCTCTTCTCCCTGAGAGTCTACTTTAACCCTTCCTTTCCACATAGTGTTGCCTTTACTATACCTTATCCTTTTCATTCCCCCCCCACGCAAAAAAATGGGGCAAGGCAATAATAATTAGGAACAAAACAAGGGAGAGGGAGTATTTAAACCTTTCCACTCAAATGGTCGAATATAATATTCCCACCCCTAACATCTGGGACTGGGGAAAAGGGGATTGGCCACCTGGCAACAGAATGTTATTTTGATTCCTGAAGTCTGGAAACAGAGCTGCTATTCAAGCTACAGCAGTACAGTCATACCTCAAGTTGCGTTTGCTTCACATTGCGTTTTTTCAGGTTACGAACCCGGCAAACCCGGAAGTGTTTACTTCCAGGTTCGCCACTTCACGCATGCGAAGAAGCAATCTGTGCACTTCGCGCATGTGCAGGAGCGCTCTATCGTGTCACACGCATGTGCAGAAGCGGCGGTCTACTTACGGACTTTTCAGGGTGCGAATGGCACCCTGCAACGGATCGCGTCCATAAGTAGAGGTACCACTGTATAGCAATGATTGGGTGGTAATAAATCACCCAAGTCTGGAGCACCTTCTTTTCTTTTGTCCCAGAGATTAGGACTAGATCTAAAAGGCTTAAGTTAAATTTGTTAGTGCAAATCCTAGATGCCAAGATCCAAGTCTGGAGCAAGTACTCTTTGTGAGACAATGCAAGGAGATTTAAAGGCACAAAATATGCAGCAAAGTAAAGCATGGAACTATAGGCTGTCATACCCTTAAAATATGTCCTTCCAAGTGCATTTCAATATTTCCCTCTTCTCCCAGCTTACAAATTCTTCAAAGGTCAGGTTCATGTGCTTTTCCATACATCAGTCAGAAAAGTTGCACAGGTAGTAAAACTCAGCTTTGTGTGGTAGAAGTGCCTAGATTATTGATATAGAAACTCAAGAGTGGATGGAGAGAGCCATGAGGCTGAGCTGGAGCAACCAGTTCAAACCTCTTCACACGCTGAGTTTCTCATGTAGCCTGGTGGGGGACAATGACAATAGACTTGATTACCTGTTTCCTCCTAATGGAGGTGACATAGCTAAGCCTGGCAGGACAGCTTACTCTGTGGTGTTAACCCCTTTATACATCAATTAGGCTTATGCATGTTGCTTATATGAGACAAGATTTCAGATGAACTATAGAAAATTTGTGATGGTAACAGCAGTGCTGGTGCTGGAGGAGACTTTTGAGAGTCCCATGGATTGCAAAAAGATCAAACTTATCCATCCTTAAAGAAATCAGCCCTGAGTGCTCACTGGAAGGACAGATCCTGAAGTTGAGGCTCCAGTACTTTGGCCACCTCATGAGAAGAGAAGACTCCCTAGAAAAGACCCTGATGTTGGGAAAGATGGAGGGCACAAGGAGAAGGGGACGACAGAGGATGAGATGATTGGACAGTGTTCT
Source organism: Lacerta agilis (assembly GCF_009819535.1). Lineage (NCBI taxonomy): Eukaryota > Metazoa > Chordata > Lepidosauria > Squamata > Lacertidae > Lacerta > Lacerta agilis. The sequence goes on from NC_046315.1 coordinate 72,055,917, forward strand.
TGAAGCGACTAGCATGAGTTTGGCCAAACTGTGGGAGGCAGTGAAAGATAGGCGTGCCTGGCATGCCCTGGTCCATGGGGTCACGAAGAGTTGGACACGACTGAACGACTGAACAACAACAGCAGCAGCAGTTAAACAATGCAACCAATTACCTACAGGGGCAGTGGGCTGTTTCTTGCTGGAGGTCTTCAAGTAGAGGTTGGACAACCATATTTCCAGGATGCAGCAACTCTGGATTTCCTGCATCAAGCAGGGGGATAGACTAGATAGCCTATAAAGCCTCCTTCAGCTCTATGAATCTGTGATACTCCCAGGTAAGTGAGCATAGTATTTTTGCCATTATAACTGCTTTTGATTTATTTCCTCTGTGCCTGAAGATGACATCATTCATAATACACAAAATACTTCAAGCTATAGAGATACGTTTTTATGATAAATGATAAATAACATTAATTACCATTATACCATTATATATCATGTTAAGATTTGAGATTACTGATCTCTTGCTTCACAGGGTATAAGTCCCTGTGCTTACGACTGCACTATACAACAGAAAAATTATTCTACAGCTTTTTTTCTGAAAAACTTGGATAAATGTGGATAAAAATGTTATTGTAAATTGTCTGGTAAGTTATTTCTTACTTATTAATAACAGGTTACATTTTTTAAAAGACTTGTCAGGTAAAAGGTAACAGTAAAGGACTCCTAGATGGTTAAGTCCAGTCAAAAGCGACTATGGGGTTGTGGCGCTCATCTTGCTCTCAGGCCGAGGGAGCTGGCATTTGTCCACAGACAGCTTTCTGGGTCATTTGACGAGCATGACTATACTGCTTCTCGCACAACGGAACACTGTGATGGAAACCAGAGCGCACGGAAACGTGATTTATCTTCCCACCACAGTGGTACCTATTTATCTACTTGCACTTTGACGTGCTTTCGAACTGCTTGGTGGGCAGGAGCTGGGACTATTGACTTGATTGGGGGGCAGAAGCCCCCCTGCCATACCAATGTTCACAAGGTTCTTTTATTTTTAATCTATTTGTACGACAAGAATAGCAAGCATCAACATTTTCAGTAGCAGAGAAGCCTTATATAGAATCCTATCATAGGTAGAGTTGAAAGGGTCCCCAGGAGTCATCTGGTGTCTAGTCTAACCCCCTGCAACGCTGGAATCTCAACTAGATCATACATGACTGATGGTCATCCATCCAACCTCTGCTTAAAAACCTCCAATGATGGAGAGTTCACAACCTCCTAAGGGAGTCCGTTCCACTGTGGAAGAGCTCTTACTATCTGAAAGTTCTTCCTGATGTTTAGTCGGAATCTCCTATCTTGTAACTTGAATTCATTGGCTCAGGTCCTAGCCTCCAGAGCAGGAGAAAACAAGATTGCTCCATCCTCCATGTGATAGTCCTTTGGATATTTGAAGATGACTATCAAATATAAAGGGCTGTCACATGGAGGATATTATGACGCACAAATGCAGACAATCATACTCTGGAAAGCCACAGCAAATAGTGCTGAATCCCAATCTCATACACTCCCCTTCTTATATTAACATGCACCTTTAAAACAAAATCACAGAACTCAACGCTATTCACACTGATTTTTCTGGTAAAACATAAAAGTCTGATAATGACTTTGAAAAAGCAATGCTAGAATTTCAGTAAATTTTGTGTTTAAAGGATTATTTTAAAAATACCAGATAAACACCTATCACTTATATACACTATCCATGATTATATGTTTACGGGGCTAGGTGATTTGGTGTTAAGAGAAGGAAGCATCTGCTTTCTAAAATAAACTGGAAGTCTCCCCATTGTATTTGCAACCACAGTTACGTGCTTAGTAGGTCTGCTGAATGAAATTGACTCTGGATTCTGTGCAAAAGCGAAAAGGCACCCGGAGGGGTCAAGCCATGCCTAATTGACACCATGTAAGGCTATTGGTCGCCATGACAGTAGAGTTTGTTTTGGTTGAGGACTTAACGTTAGGCACTCTCAGGGGTAGCTGCTACGCCAGAAACTTCTTAAACTTTTATTTTTTATATTTAAAATACAACTTTAGAAATAATCCTAAGGGAAGAAGAGGAAATGGCTGGTTTATTTCCCATATATAATACTAGGGACATGTTGGGCTTGTGGATTTTATTTCATTCTAATCTGCAAGCTTTTTTGTGGGTGTGCGGTGGACAGCTGAAAACCCATCTATTCCACAGTGTGTTTTTTTCAGGATTGCAGCTACCCATGCTTACAAGTAAAAGGCACCACCACCTGCTTCAAGCAAGCACAACTGCTCAGACAGCCGCAGTGTGCACACCTATATATACCCTCATATCTCTGCAGCCTGCCTGGCAAACAAGTGGGGTGTCTTCCCAGCCTTATTTCCTTGGTGGCTATGGACGTAGCCAGGATTTATGTTGGGGTTGGAACAGGACAACCCACCTGTCCTCATCATCCTTCTGGCTCTGCCTAGCAGATTCTGGAATGAAATATATGGTGTGGTGATGGGAGTTGCAGAGTTGGAAGGGTCCACCCACCTGCAATGCAGGAATAGGCGGCTGCCCAGTCCTATACAGGGATCGAACCCATGCAACTTTGGCATGATCAGCGCCATGCTCTCTAACTGACGGGGCTCGGATTTTAAATTACTTTCTTTGGACCCCACCCCTCCAAGTGCTGAGAAAAATCTATCAAAAAAATCTTTCCACAATTTCTACTTTAAAAAAAAAAGTTTTGGGGGGTTTTGGGGGGGGGAGCAGCTGCCTTTCTCTCTCCAACTCCCCTCCCCTGGCTACGCCCATGTTAGGGGCTCTTTGTACCTTGGAAAGAATTTCTCTTCTCCTCCTGCGCCCGGGTCCGGGGTATTTTCTAGAGCTCATGACGGCAGCTAAGCTGTCGGCTTCGGAGATTCCTGCCTTTCCCCCACTCTCTCTCTCTCTCTCTCTCTCTCACTCGGTCGCTTCTCCGCTCAGCTTCCTCAGCCTCGCCCGCTCCTTCGCCTCCTTTTCCCTCTCAATCCCGGCGAATCAATGAGCGGCCAGCGCAAGCGATGACGCGTCGGAGGCAACAATCCCCCGCCTCCTGCTTCACCTTAACGGCCGCGCGGCGTGAGGCGTGTGACGGGGGGGTTTGCCTAGTGAGGAAGGGGGTGACAGCCAGCCACCTGTCATGCCCGCCCCCATAGCAAAAAAATAAATAATAACTGCGCGGGGGGGGGGGTGGAGTTAGTGTCCGCGTCTCTCAAGGCCCCTCTGATTATTCTCCTCAGGACGCCCTGAGCGCTTCTTAACTCCCCACCCGTCCTCGGCCGCGCTTGGCACAATGAACGTCCCTCCCTGGCTCCTCACAGCGTCTCCTTAGCAACGGCGCCGCGACACTCCCCCCTCCCCTCCGGCTCTCTCGCTACCTGTTAGACAAAACCGGGCAAGGGGCGCGCTCCTCTTGTTGACCCCGCCCCCTTCATCTGGCGCCCCCGCGCGCGGCGCACACCGTCTGGCCGCGTCAACCGCCGCTCGCGCCCCAAACGCCGCGCGGAGTTCGCGCGGGGAGGGGGGGGAGGGTCGCCTTGTTGGAAGGAAGGGCGCGCTGCGCCTACAGTTCTATCGCGGGGGCGTGGGAGGTCTGGGGTGGGGGGATATTCTTGGGCGCTAGGCACCGCCGGATTTAGATGAAGAGAGGCACTAGGCTACTCCACTTGTGAGCCCCCCATCCTCACAACTAGAAGAAAATGGAAGTGTGTGATAAACAAAACTGAGTGAAGCCAAGGATGATGAAGGGTATCTAAAATTCTGCAATTCACAATTTCTCCTCTAAAGGACATAAGATGTTATTGTTAAATACCATGGTGATTTTAAAAAAATGCATAAAATTAACACTGAAAAACTTTTTCAATAGCTGAACATTTTGTTGAATAAGCATTATTTTTAAAAAAATGAAGTTGTAATGTTATTCTTAAAATAAGGCCTGGGCCTTAACCTCTGCATAACTGGAGGCAAGCTTCTACTGCCTTGGCCACAAACCTAGCTCTGATTCATGCACTCACCCATATAGGGAGTCACTTCCACTGCTGCCTTCGCCGGGGAATATAAAATACCTCGGGTTGTGTTCGCTGCGGGTTGAGTTTGTCATAGGATACAAATGCGCCGAACCTGGAAGTACCGGAACGGGTTACTTCCAGATTTGGCGCTTTGTGCATGCACAGAATCGCTAAATTGCGCTTCACGCATGCGCAGAAGTGGTGAATCGCAACCCGCAGACGCAGCGCTGCAGGTTGCGAACGCTGTGGGTTGCGAACGCGCCTCCCGCATGGATCGCATTCACAACCTGAGCGTCCACTGTAAATGTGCTCAGGATAGAAGTTGGTCCCCACCTCTTCAAATTGGGCACCACTGGCTAACCCTGAGTCTCAAGTTGCTGGGCCTGAGTTGCCCTGCCCTTGCCTGAAGTCTTGGGTTTGCAATTTTGGGAGAGGAGAGGTTGCTTGCTGGGGAGCAGGCAGGCTGGTGAGGCCCCCTAGATTTAGAGGCCCTAGGCTTCAGCCTACTTTGCCTATACATAAATCCGGCACTGGCACTAGGGCTTGCAGGGATGTCGCACGAGCCCTAGTGCCCTATGTCTGCTATTATATTTTCTTTAGCCCTTATTATTATTATTATTATTTCAGGGAAATTAAAGACATGCAGAGACAGCGCAAGATTTAGGGTGGTTTCCAAATATGCCCTCATCAGTTTATATGTTATCTCTGAATTTTAGGGCTGTGTGCCTGTCATAATGTAACCAAAATGGCAGCACCTATGCACAAAGAGGAAGATACTGTAAAAGCAAACTTGGGTGCACTTAAAAAAAAAATGCACGTGAATTAAGACTTGGGTTAGAACAGGGAGTCTTCTCTATGATTACCGGTATAACTTTTTTTCAGCTAATACAGCACTGCAACATTTCGTTCATGTGACTCCTAACAGCATACTCATTTATCCAAGTGCCACTCTTTTGATGCAGCCAAAACGGCACCACTCACAAACAAGAGGGAGGTATCAGCACGCTTTAGGTAACCACCAGGTTTGCAAATACACATGAAAAGAACAACTTTTAAGAAAAGAAAAAGCTTAAGGGTGGCAACCCCTCCCCTTGAGCCTAATGAGGACTTACTATCATGCACAGCATATTGGCAGGTGGATGGAAACAGAAAACTGAAGGGAAAGGGCAGCAGAGTTCTGGCAGAAGGCATGCCCAATTAGATGAACAGCTGTAGAGGAGAATTCCATCCTGCAACCTTTTGTTGTGGATCCCACGTACTGTATTGGTAAATAATAAGCACTTTAAAATCATTAAAGTTCCTTCTTGGGTTCTGCAAAACAGTTGGCTGAAGGAAGATGAGAAATATGCTTCATGCCTTTCCACATCATGTAGGTTTTAGCAGAGGGAATTTGTATCCAGGAGACTCTCCTTTGCTGCTAGTCAACACAAAGTATCTCATATCAACATATAACTCAGTTTAGAGAGAACATGCTCATTGGGGATTGGCTTCCAGTACCAGCAATCTGCTCATGAAATAATGGAGAAAAGAGATTAACTCTGTTTCCATAATGCCCCCAAGTTATCTTGCATTCTTGATGCTTATCTCTGACAGGTTAGTAGCAATTACAGTTTGCTCTTATTGCTCTCAGATACAATAAAAAAAATTAGGTGCTCTGTGACATTTACCTCAGAAATGGAGACTGGATTTCAAGTCACATTGCACAGTAATGTGTAATTTCAAGGCACATTAAACAGCAGTACTGTACTATGGACATAATTTTGTACTTTTAAATATTTTTATAAATTAAGTAACATTTTATAGACAGTATCTTACAGGCTGATGGGTGAACTGATATCAAATATATACTAAACAACATGTTTTATACATGGATTCAGATAATCAAAAGTTGGTTTTCATCTGTAGAGCAGATAACAGATTCTGGAGACATATAGGAGAATAGCAACATGCTTTGTAGATAAAAGGTATCAGCTGAATTGAGGGGAAATGCAGCAGAATATAATTTTCCTCAAAGAAGCGTTTCACAAAGAGTGATATAACGGGGTTTAACAAGAACATGTGATAACTGGCTCCTTTAATGACAGAAATAAGGATGGTCTATAGTTGCGCTATGGAATGTGGAAACAAAGTCATCATCTATGCAAATAATTAAAATGATACAAACAAAGCAATAAACTGATGCCTTCTTTCAGTGAACACAATTAACTGAGTTGCTGGATATTATAGTATATGAATAGTAGTATTTATATATATCTAACAATCAACATTTGTCTTGTTTCTGAAAAGACTAAGCGCAACATAGGCATAGAATAGTATTTTACTTACTAAATATTCAGATGATACAAGGAAGTCAGAATAGTATGAAATTATGAAAGGCAATACAGCCAGACTCCTTGAACCAACATAAGATGCTGCATACATAAAACTTCTAACAGATTAGGCCGTATTGTCTAGATTGAATGTAGGGAACATTGTGAAGGTTGAAGGCTGCATACACTTCTGGGCCATCTTCCAAGGGCCATGTGCCAGTGGGGCTAGGGACAAATGTGTTCATGGTCAGAGGCTAAAGTGGATAGCGCAATTAATGTGAAATAGTAGAGGTGTGGTCTGGTGAGAGAAGGTGTGGCTGAGGAGGGGATGATGTGCAGAGAGTTTAAGGGCCACATTTACCCTCCAGGATTGTGGTTCACCATCCCAGGATTACTATACAATATGAGAAGCCCAGAAGTGAAGTTACAGAGAGATACCAAAGGTGATTTTGCCTCGGATATATGATGCTTCAGGTAAAATATAATGAGGTTCCATTCATACCCTAGAGCCTCCTAAATTGTCTGGGAGACAGGAAGTACATTTAGTGAGATGACGCGGGTGGTGCTGTGGGTTAAACCACAGAGCCTAGGGCTTGCTGACCAGAAGGTCAGCGATTCGAATCCCCGCAATGGAGTGAGCTCATGTTGCTCAGTCCCTGCTCCTGCTAACCTAGCAATTTGAAAGCACGTCAAAGTGCAAGTAGATAAATAGGTGCTGCTCTGGCGGGAAGGTAAACAGCATTTCTGTGCACTGCTCTGGTTCGCCAGAAGCGGCTTAGTCATGCTGGCCACATGACCCAGAAGCTGTACGCCGGCTCCCTCGGCCAGTAAAGCAAGATGAGCGCTGCAACCCCAGAATCATCCGCGACTGGACCTAATGGTCCGGGGTCCCTTTACCTTTACTTTATTCTCACAAGCAACTGAGTCTACAACCCATTGTCAACTATAGTATGTTTATAGCCTTGCTTATCAACTTACACAATGGGCTGCGTTATGTATATGTTTAATGAATAATGGCTGGTTCTCTTTGTTAAAGGTAAAGGTACCCCTGACCATTAGGTCCAGTTGCTGACGACTCTGGGATTGCACGCTCATCTTGCTCTATAGGCCGAGGGAGCCGGCATTTGTCCGCAGACAGTTTTTCCGGGTCATGTGGCTAGCATGACTAAGCCACTTCTGGCAAACCAGAGCAGCGCACTTTGTTAATACTGCCTAAATTATGCACAAGCTTGGGTTGCACACCCATACCCATACCCAAACTCCTATACCACACCAAAGCACAGAAGTTCCCAAATGGACTTTTTGTATTACAGTACTGTTAACCAGTGTTATTTTTCTAGAAAAAGAGGTGCTGGAACACACCATGAACATCTACCCTGTTCTCTTATAATGGCAAAGGCAACCACCTGATAGGTACTAAGTTCCAGTGAGTTCCAGTTGAATAAAAACCCTGCTGTTAATTCATATTGTATTGCTATTTCCATTAATAACAATCACTGTTACTTATATTGTTCACTTGTCCTGCAGACTTTCAGTGTTTTTGTGTGTGTGTATTAGGGGCCATATTCTTTGTGTTTGTTCATTTAAATAGAATGAATGTTAAATTTCCTGCATCTTAATATTTATTCCAGAAGCAAAATACATAGTTGCTAGAATCACGTGTTAGTTAATGGAATTTCTTCAGTTTTTCTAATAGTATTTTGTTGGGTTTTTTGCATAGGGTTTATGCAGCAGTCACCCTGAAGACCACCATCACTGACTTTGCATTGTTTCTGATATCTGCATGGTAACTACACCATGGGCAACTGTTGTAGTAAAACGAAGACACCAATATCTGTAATACAGAATGATGCAAATATTGGAACTCCAAGCGCAAATGAAAATTTATTTCAAAACACCGAGGAAATCAGTTTGGGACCTATGACTGGTTTTTTTCCAAAACACAGGAAAAAATATACTGGAAGGGATACAGAATAATGTAGGCACTCCCTCAGAAGCTAGCTCTAATAATGTAGTCGGTTCTCAAAAGTTTGTTAAAGAAAATGATGGTTTGGAAATAACGGATGTTCAATGACATTTGTTAAAATGCTTTTGCCAATTTATATTTATGGTATAAAATTTTACTATTTTATATTAAAAAAACAAAACAAAAAAAAACAAAAAAAACAGAGTTTAAGAGCCAAATCTTTGGATACGGATTCTCATGTTGTCGGGCTGGTTTGCCTGCTTCAGGGCAACAGAGAATGGCAAAACCATTACAGTGCCGATAGAAATGACAGCCTTTCTCTGCAAATATCCGTGCGCTTCAATACTCTTCCACAGCATCTACTCCCGCCCATCTGCCCGCTAATAAGAAAAATGCCGTTAATTGCCATGGAACTAGTTGCAGGGGGGCGAACAACAGTGGTCGGAAGGCTATACAGTACAGTACTGCATTCTGTAGCAGTGTCCGTCGGAATGTATCTAAATGTCCGGGAAAGTACGGATGTGTGGCAACCCATGTTGGCAGTGCCTCCATAAAAATAGCTCAAAAACGGCTTTTTGCGATTTGCAATATTGGACAAAAAAGTAAAAAGCTCAACAATTGTACCAAAAGCAACTTTTCTGTCCGGATTTTCACTATTTGAAATATGCCACTTTTTTGCCGGTAAGAAGTGAGCACTCCTGATAGGAACTCACGGGCGGGTTCCATTGTGTGCACCCGGAAGGAATTTTGTGAGACTACATTTAGACAAAAACTATAGTCTCTCTCCTGTACTGTATAGGCAACTTCCGGGACCTTCTGACAAGGATGTGTGTTCCTCAATGAAAAACAAACGGCGAAATCAAGGATTTGGAGTAGCTGTTGTTCTGGAGAGTGTCCGCCCAAAGGTACCAGGTGTGGGAAAAGTTCCTTTAGAAACAGACGCGCACTTTTTGAAGGGGAGCAACCTAATCCAGACAGTGTGCTACTCTTCACTATTTCTTGGGTCTATGTAGATCTGCGTGCGTTGCTCCTAATTTCTAGATCTATGGCCACCGCCTGGCCACTTAACGCGAGTCCCGCGTGGGCAAAGGGAGCTGATCCTCAGTAAGTAGGGCGACAGGTATTCGGGCCCGCTAGGAGAAGCTGGAAGAAGGTTCTCTTGCCATTCTCTTCCCATCTTCGTGGTGGCGCCCCGCGGGAGCTCGGCAAGTTGTCCTTGAGAGGGTCAGGTGCCTTTTGGGCGGCAGTCCCATACGCAGAGCCCCATGTAGCTCGACGGGGGTTTGCTTCTTTGTCCTAGCAAGGTTGCATTCAGTTTAATTCGAGCGGGTGGATCGCGGAATGTGCCTTTTCTATCTCCTTTGCCAGGCCTGCCAGCATGGAACAAAGCTTATTCGGGTGCACAGCCTGGCCTTGGTCTCCATCAGGACCTGCAAAATATAGTCTCTGACCACAGAAGCAACTGCTGCAATTTCCCCAGGCCCAGGGTGGTTGTGGTGCTGCGCAAAACTGAAAACGTTTGCCACGCACGCTTTATTATTGGTGCTATCCCAATACAGAGTGGAAACCTGTGGTATATAAAAAGCTGAGTGCTTAAAATCCGCTTGCGCCTGCAGTGAGACCTTCACGTTTGGCATATATGGCTGGGCTGTGAAAATAATGAGTGTGAGAGGAAATGTATTGTTTCCTTTGTAGCTAAAGGCCTAATAACTAATAATCCCTTTTTGGTATTTCAAAGGACTAAAATGATTAACGTAAAGCCACAAATTACCCTAGCAAATCTTTTATAGCCCCTCATACTAGCTATTTGAAAGTAAACAATGAATTCTGTGTTCTTTCCCTTAGGTGGTCAGTAAAACATACAACTGGAATAGACAATTTCTGCATATTATTCAGTCATATAAAACTATTATCTACTTGCCAGAAAGGAGAAATAAGTCTTTTAAAAAATCAGATTCAACAGAATTGTTTTAAAAGGATTTTCCAATGAAATACAGACATGATCTTTTGAAAGGGTTTTGAAATGGACTATGCAAAACGTGTATCACCCTATGCTGTTTTGATTGTTTTGTTAGACTAAAACATGATATTCCAGTCATCTCTGAAGAAATGCTTCCAGTTACACTATGTCCTCAAAGTTCCAGCTGCTGGCTTCAAATGTGCAACGAGAGGACTGATCCTGCAGTCTGTTTCCCAGGATGTCTATCAGAATTTAGCTTTAGAAGATTGGATCCATGATAATATGAATTTTGAAAACAGACACATTCTTTTCCTTTGGAGAAATTCTTCTACTGTAGTGATTGGTAGACATCAGAATCCTTGGCAGGAATGTAACCTCAGATTCATGAGACAGAATGGTATAAAACTAGCAAGAAGAAAAAGTGGGGGAGGAACAGTTTACCATGATTCTGGCAACATCAATCTCACTTTCTTTACAAATAGGAAGAAGTATAAAAGAATGGAAAATTTAAAACTAGTGGTTGGAGCATTGAAAACCCTGCGGCCCCAATTAGATGTGGAGGCTACAGAGAGATACGACCTCTTGTTAAATGGGATTTTTAAAATCTCAGGAACTGCTGCAAAATTAGGAAGGACTGCTGCTTATCACCACTGCACCTTGCTCTGCAGTGCTGATAAATTTATTTTATCAACTGTGCTCAAAAGTCCTTACAATGGGATAAAAAGCAATGCCACACCAAGTGTACGTGCCTTAGTGAAAAATCTCTTTGAAGAAGAGCCTACTTTAACTTGTGAGATGCTCATTGATGCCATTGCAGAAGAATATGCTGCATACCACCAAATTGATAACCATATTGTTGAAATAAATCCAGCTGATGAAACCGAATTCCCTGGAATTAATAACAAAGCAAAAGAACTGCAATCCTGGGATTGGCTATATGGCAAAACACCAAAGTTCAGTATTAGCACATCCTTTAATATAGTTGATGAACAATCTTGCGTTGAAATTAAGATAAATGTGGATGTAAAAAATGGAAAAATGGAAACTTGCAACATTGATATGCCTCCTTTCTGGTTGCCACCAATAATGTGTGATGAACTGAAAAACCATCTTATTGGCAGCAAATTCTGTCCAAAGGAAACCACTGCAGTAGCAGCTGCTTTGATGAGAACATGCACAGATTATAAAATACATGGCAAGTGGAATCTCTTGTGTGAGAATATAGTATCTCTAATGTAGTTGATTTCTTATCATCAATCCTTTATCAATACAGTCTTATTCTAGCAGAGGGTTTTAAAGATTTGACTGAATATGAGATTTAATAGTGAAGTAATAGACTGCTGAATGTAAACAAATTCTTTTTTATTAAAGAAAATAAAGAAATTCAAACTTGTTAATCAAGTCATTTTTTTTAAATTGTTATCACCAGTCCATAGAAGTCTTCTCTTTTAAAATTTACATATTTATTTCTCAAGTTAGCATCCTACACACTTGCCCAAATGGATCACACAATGGCTTGCAAACAGTATAAAACAAAATAAAAATACTGGTAAAAAGAAACATAGCATAGTATAGCATTAAAAACATGTACCTAGACATTCAAAACAAGAATTTTAAGGTCAATTTACACCTCTGAATTCCCAGTTATAGTAAGAAATAGAGCAGTCATGCTAGGCGTTGTTAGCTTGAGAGCCTAAGCCCATTTACTTGAAAGCAACTTCTAATTAAAGTCAATTGTCAATGTAAATGTATTTAAGACTTTGGTGTTTATTAGGAGGTGGCTTTAAAAGAGAGACCTAGAACATTGGGATTAACCAAGAGGCCACTATTTAATAGAGGTTCACAGGAATGTTCTTGCCTTCTCCCATTGTTGACAGGTTGGCATAGTGCTCGATCTTGCTGTGCTTATTCTAGCGTGTCGAAGCCTGTGTCTGTCTGGGTTGCTCTCCTTTACAAGATTTCTGCCTCTCCTCATAGGAAATCCACAGTGAAAGATAAAAACATGTGTCCGCATTATGTCGGTCTGAGGTTCCCCTAATGTGGGAAACTCCATTTTTGCTTGATGACATCAGTCTGTTATTGTGACAGAAGCTGCATAACTGTCCCCAGAATTCTGTTTCTTCAGTAAATTGGCATAGAAGGCAAAACCTCCCTGTACGGTTCCAAATTCTTGAGTATATTAAGTGGGCAGATTTATTATACATAGCTGTAGCATCTTACCAGTTTTGATCCCCAAGGAAGTTAGCTGCTTTTTCACATGTTTAAGATGCCTATAATATTTGAGTTTGGAAGATTTTTGCTACTTTCTTAGTTCAGTGATTCTTAAAATATAGTCTGGGAACCATCAACATCCCTGTTTAACTTGTGGGTGGTCCCTGAGGTTAATATGGGGTGTATCCGTCCAGACTAAGCTAGTTACAGCTTTAGTTTAACTGAAATTAGCCAAGTTTAAGTTAGTCATGATTAACTTGTTCCATGGCTATGTATGGGACTAAAGCACAATTAATTTAGTCTGAATCCAGCCCAGTGAAAATAGGAGGAAAACGCTGCCAGTGGGTTTCTTTGACACTTGTACCACATGGTGAAGAAGCAACTCAGTTTAAAATTTAAATCTATATGCAGTGCAAATGGCTGTAGCGAAAACTTCTATAAATCTTCTAGCTATATGCACAATTCTCTCCTGTGCACCAATCAAGTTTTGCTGAATTGTAGCTGTTAAGAGACAAATGCAGTAGTCAAATGTTTTACTTCAGAGGCTTTTTGAGTATCCTTCCACATAGTTTGGGAAGAAAATGAGATAGTCCAGCACAAGGAAGCAAATCAGAATTGCGGTCTTCACCGACAGTTCATTACTCTGGGGTAAACATACCATTTTGTTTAGATAAGATATTGGGCGGATGTGCAGATTTTTTAAACTGAAAAAAAGACAACCAGTTTACTTTACAAAAATGTGTAGTGGATGTAGTGGAAGGAGTAACTCACTCTTGCTCAAAAAAACAAACACACCAGTCATACTGGTTGGAATAGAAACTTAGGGTCATGTTTTCTTTGTATGTTTAGTGTGAAAGATGTCCACTGTAGTTTCATGACATGGTCTCAAATCAAAATCGCAGTATCCAAGGCAAAAACGACCCTGTGGAAAACAAATTATTCTACCAATTAAGCCATTCAGCAATTCAAATTTATTTCAAAATTTATATTTTTCTATTCGGTTCCCACCTGTGGTTTCTTAAAATAATCAAGGCCTCTTCCAATTTTAATCATCCATCCATTGTTGAACCTGTGTGTTAAATGCAAAAAAGAGAAGTGCTTCTTCAAAAATATAGAAAATGTAGACATATGTAAGGTTAACGAGAGAAAGAAAACAATCATTTCACAGCACTCTTAATATGTAAAAAGCTCAGGGAGCAGCACAATGAGCAAACAACAGATGATAGTTGGCAATTTCAATCTCTGCAACTTTCAAGTTGTTCTAATTTAGTTAACAACAATGTTCATAGCAGGGCATGATCTTAATTTGCAACATGGAGGAGTGATGTAAGTGTCAGCCCTTTCCAATACAAATCCCATTTCATGTGAAGCAGAAACTCCAATAGAAGCCTAAGGGGTGGGTGGGGTGGAGAACATATAAAGTAGGCCATCTTTGCCTCTCCATGGCATGCAAATTTGAAACGAAAAGTTACCTGTTAAATATATATTAACCATGGGTGTGCAAGTTTAGGGAGGCTTTTAATGTTTAATAGATTATTGCATTTTAGTGTTCTGTTGGAAGCCACACAGAGTGGCTGGGGAAACCCAGCCAGATGGGCGGGGTATAAATAAATTATTATTAGTAGTAGTAGTAGTACATATTTTGATTGCTCTTCCCATCATTTGACTTGCTTTAGTCATTTCTGTTCAACAGCAGGCAGGCAGGCAGGCAGGGGAACAAGTGGTAACTTGAACAGTTGGCAGGAGACACCACTACTGCATACTGTTAACAAGTTTGCAGAACCTGAACTGACAACTCTAAGGTTCCAAGATAAACTTAGGCTGCAATTCCAACCATGTTTACTCATTCAGTGGGGCTTACTTCCAGGTAAATGGGATTAGGATAACAGTTTTAATAATCAATTATATGGGTGATAGCCAATGTTAGTCATTCTCAGGGTTGAGTTGCTGAAATAAATGTTATCAATTGATTTCAATGGATATACTATCATGATTTAGTTGATTATCATCACCTGTATCTTAGACAATCAATGAGGAACATTTTATTCACACGTCACCAACCTAATTTCTCGATCATGTATTGACGGAGAGTATGATACATCCAGAGTAATACCAAAATCTTTCAGGGATTGTTGTATCTCTTCTAGGATAGTCATTTGTTGACTCTTTTCATTGCCCTGTAAAGATTTGTTTGCTTTAAAAATCAAATAAAGATAATGGCCGACATACTGTAAATTCATATTGGTCGTATTTCTCAGAATGAATAAGCCTCTTCAGTATTTTCACTTTTACCAATGCAGATACTCAAATTTAACATTAAACATAATTCCTGCAAAGTATCTTACGAAATGGAATGTGTGTGTTTGGTAGATGGAATAAGTAAAAGTTAAGAGGCTAGATGTCACAGGACAAAAGATGAAAACACCACACACCAAACCAAGTCCCACCTACACACACTTCTAACTATGGATTCAAACTAAGACTTGCGATGAAGTCCATAAAAGATTATTCACACATTTTTTTTATAGACTACCAGCTCTCTGAACACACTTAAATTATGTCATTTGTAGCACACTGATGGCTTGAAAGGAGAACAACTGTTGTAAACACATGTTTTGCATGAATATCATCCCAGGTTCAATTTTTCACATCTCCAGGAAGGTTGAGAAACCACTTGAAACATTTGAGAGCCTGGCTAATCAATAGACAGTATCAAGCAATCGTCTGAATCAGTATAAAGCAGTTTCCTTTATTATAATTAACTAAATTTAATTACTATTACTTAAATTTGTGTACCGCTGTTTCTAATTAATAAAAAACTTATTTCCCTATTGTTAGTAAACACAGGCAATTAGGTGAGTGGCTAGTCACAAGCCTGCCCTTGCCCTAAAACAATCTCCCCAGTAATTACAGTAACTGCTTAACTTCAGTAAGTACAACTTTATATGGAATAACACTGCAACCCTATGCATATCATATTTAAGTGTGTTTGGGGAGCTGGTGGTCTAGTTGTTGCTGTTATTATCATTATCATCATCTACTCAGAAGCAAGTATCACTGAATTCCTTGGGACACAATCCAAGTAAGTGGGTACCGGATTGCAGTCAGTGTAAAATACTTACTTCATTTTGGGAAGTAAGAAGATGTATAGTTTTCACTTTGCATGGTCCTTTAACAAGCATTTCACAGAATCTTAAGAAGTTGTACAACTGTAAATAAGTAAATAAGATTAATTTTTTTAGATGGAAAAGAACAAATCTTTTTGACTATAAATCAACCATGTCTTACCTGATGGACTTGCCTAATGTAAGGGTCCTCAACCCAAACCTCTGTAACAGTTTCATTAAGATATTCTTGGAACAGCTTTTCATAGCTGAAACCTTTTGTATTTTCTTCTATTTTAATTTGTTTGTGGTATTTTCCATCTAAAAAGAAGAAAACTTTTCACTTTGGAAAAAAATGCAGTATGGCATTTTTGAATGGAAAAAAAATCTAATACTGTATATAATTCCACAGGCATAATAATGAAACTTACATTACCGCTTCATACCTTCTTTTTCTTTCTCAATATATTTCTTAATCTCTTCTGCCCTGTCCATGTAACTTGTTATTTTGTCTCTGTAGTGAGCCTTTTTCTTCTGATCTTTTGTTGCTGAAAACAGAATACAAGATGCAGAAAAACAATGAAAAAAAATAGTTCATCAACTCCCTTCCTTTCACTTTAAATTTTAGACCTGCATGCACATAACAGGGGAACTGACCAGTACCCAACTCTCATGACAAGCCCTTTAGATATTTGAAGATGGCTATCATTATCTCCTCTTTCCCAGATTAAACATACCCATTTCCCTCAACAGTTCCTCCTAAGGCTTGGTTTCCAGGCCCCTGATCATCTTGTTCACCCTCCTAAAGGACCATGGACTAAAGGACTATGAATACCTTTGAATTCCCTTGAGGATTATATAATTTTGTGGATCATATGTTTGCCATAATAATTTACTGGGCAGTTAAGGCTTATTGTAGCACCTAAGGTAGCATAATCTATTCTACCGGGCCCAATTCAAAGTGCTGGTTTTGACCTATAAAGCCTGGACTAGTGTGAATGGCTGATACGATTCTTTGCACTAATGTTTTATACACATAAACATTCTAAATGGGCTGCTACAGCTTGGGAGAGATGATGGAGTCATAGTAGAACTGACGAGGCCTGCTCGTCATGTGCGAAAATGATCAGTCTCACATCAATGTGGTTTGAAGCAGTCTGATAAATTTAGGGCTGCAAGAGCCTTTATTTATAGGGCAGTTACAAAAAGGCATACAGAAATATTTCATCATATTTGGACTACATTTCATCAGCCATAGGATATGGAAGTGCCATATATGGGTAGGGTGGGCTTATTCTTGCTGACGTGGGTTAACATGCCATGTCTACGTAAATCAATGGCCTGTGTGTATGCGATTTTCACTGCGCCCAGTTAGGTGTGGTGCACGTTGGTGTATGGTCTTTTCTGATAAGGGCAGTTTGTGGCTTTGTGTCATATACGCCTAAACGGCAAGTTTTCCCTACATAGAACCTTGCTGAAATGTGCTCAGTGCTACAGTAATAAAAAGCCAAGTTTGGTATTAATCAATAGACTATCCCTTTCCTTGGAAATATCACCAGGCAAAAGAGCAACTCAAATAATTAACAGATGTTGTCACATCTGCCTCAAACCAGCTGGTGCTTTTTGGTGTACACAAACGGCTGTATGGAGACAAGGCAAGAGATGAAATTAGGTGTGTAATAATTTACTGTGCAGTTAAGGCTTATTGTAGCATCTGTTGTTGTTGTTCAGTCGTTCAGTCGTGTCCGACTCTTCGTGACCCCATGGACCAATTGTAGCATCTAAGGAAGCATAATCTACCGGGCCCAATTCAAAGTGCTGGTTTTGACCTATAAAGCCTTAAATGGCTCAGGATCGCAATACCTCAAGTACCACCTCTTTCCAGATGAACCTACCCAGACCTTGAGATCATCTTCTGAGGCCCTATTTTGTGTGCCTCCTCCACAAGAGGTCTGGAGGGTGGCAACACGAGAACAGGCCTTTTCTGCAGTGGCTTCCCATCCCTCTTTAACCAGACCTTTGGGTGACTGGCATCCAATGCCATTTTAAAATGTGTTGGGGAGGATGGGGATTATTGGGTTGTTTTTATTTTGATTATGTATTTTGTGTTTTTATATTGTGATTTTATTTATGCTGTAACCGCCCTAAGACCTGCAGGTATAGAAGAATGAATACAAAAACTTATGGAATATGCAGAAATGGCGAAATTTACCGGAAGAATAAGGAATCAATATAAAAAATAATAATAAAAGAATGGCAATGGTTTATTGAATATTTATAGATAAATTATTGGAAGGATTATTGTAACAACCTGCAGTTTTGAATGAGTATTAAGTTAATTTGGCTATGCAGAAGATATTAAAAACAAATTAAGGAACCCAGAAAGGGGGAAGGAAGCAAAGTTTTGAAATGTCAAAATGATTGTAAAATTAGTGTAATATATAAATTTGAAAAGTATAAATGAAAAATAAAATGAAAAATAAGACCTGCGGGCATAGGGCGGTATATAAACTTGATAATAAGTATTTTAAAAAATTAAAAATCTACATATTATTTCCTTAGCAGGGTGTTCCTACTCATTTACAAACAGCGCAGGATGACTTGCTTTATTTAAACAGATAATGGGCTCCACGATCCTATACGCATCTCCTCGGAAGTTACATAGGTTACCAAGGGACTTGCTCAAAAGGAAGCGCACCCAGGAAATTTGCCGCACTCCTCTGCCTTCAGACCGCACCTAACAGGGAAATCCACCTGCAGGGAGTGACGGGGAGGAGGAAAAAGCCTCACCTTTGAGGACCCGCATCAGGAGGTCAATCCCTTCCTGATAGCAAACAAGGGACTCCTGGAAGCGAGAAGCCGAGTCCAGCTCCACCGCCCGCTTCAGCACCAGCACCGCGGGGTCTTCCATGGCCGCTGGGAAAGCACGGCGTCGGGTTTCTCGCTTAACAGGGCGATTAGCCGTACGGGGGAGGGGGGCAAGCCTCCGGGAGACACCAGTCCCCAAGGCGACCAAAGCAAACCTGTAACTACTGTAGTAGGATTCCACGCCTGCCGCCTGTCACGTGATTCCCGAGAACTGGAAACCGAAAGGCATTCCGCCGAGTGGGCGGAAGAGCGCTCCCATAGAGATGTGATCTTCCTAGACTTTCCTTTACCTTCGGACGTATCCGCTTCCTTGTGAGAACGAGGACGAAGACGAGACACTGACGGTGATTGGTCGAGCCGAGCGACGTCCTTGCCTCGCTTAGAACGCTGGGGGAGTGAGGCCGGTGGCGGGGTTTGAACATGGCGTCGTTGGGCGCGTTGCTGGGCAGAGTTGCGGGCGGGAGCCCTTTTGCTGCCTGGCAGGTGAGGGACGCGGGGAAAGGGGGGCGAGTCCAGTGTGCTGTCCTGCGCGTCGATAACCGCACTTTGGTCCCGTGGTGTGTTATTTAGTGAAGATTCCTGCATTGCAGGGGGTTGGGCTAGATGAATCCCGGGATCCCTTCCAGTTCTATGATTCTATGAATGCTTCAGGTTCTCCGTATTCCTTGGCGTTGGCGGCCGCCGTTTGGCCCCCCAGATCTGATGGTGCCAATGCCAGGTTTTGATTTTGGAAAATGTTGGTAATAATTAGCACGGCTGTGCTTCTGAAAACCTAAAAGGTGTCATTTCTCTTCCCCCTCTCCAGGGAGAACGCTATCCAAATATATATGTATATGGGACATGACTTTTGACCCCATATGACCTCTCATTTCATTATCTGTTTTTTCCCCTGGGCTTCTTCGTCATATTACATTGGAAGAAAAAAAATAATTGTTTGATAACCTGACTTTACAAAAGCAGAGTAAAATAATAAACAAAAAAGTCATACCGGTACTAGCATCTAATAATAATAATGTCAGTAATTGTGCATTTGCTCGCTATTAGGGTTAGGTATTGGAAGTGTTTTGAGTGCACTTGAAGAACCAAAAAAAGATAAAGGAATTAGTAGATTATAACTTGTAGGTAGCCTATGCAATAAAGAATTGTCTTTCCTTCCTGCTTCAGGGTCTTGCAAAATACAAAGTGGAACCAATCACCTGGAGGGTGTGGATCAGGCAGAAATTTACAAGGTCAAGAATTCCCGAATCGGTAAGCTTTGTGTTGTGGGGGTGCAGAATTAATATCTTATTTTCTTTCACTTATTTATTTTCATAAAATACGTCTTTTTTCATTTTGTTGCATAAGTAGAGAAAGCAGTTACAGACCTCGAAAAAGGACAAATAGAACAAGCAAAAGGATAAAGAGAGAGAAAAGTAAACAATACAGTGGAGCTACAGATAGTTAGCATCTCATACCTTTTGGGAGGAAGCATATCAAAACTAAATTGTAAAATATCATGCAAATATTATATGAGATATTCCAAGAATCATTGACTGGTATGTCTGCCTTAACCACATATGTTCACATATCAAACTCTCTTGTAAAAAAACAAAAAAAAACCCTTCAGGTTCATGTTCTACTGTTTACAGTGCATTTACATGCATGTTACTCAGAAGTAAGTTTCATTCTGTTCAGTGGGGCTTAACTCCCAGGTAAGTACCGGTATACAAAGAATTTAAATGTAGATGTGCTACACATAGAATCACAGAATTGTAGAGTTGGAAGAGATCCCAAGGGTCATCAATTCCAACTCTTTGCAATACAGGAATCAGAGCTGAAGAATCGCTGGCAGATGGCCATCCAACCTCTCTTTAGAAACCTGCAATGAAGGAGAGTCCAATGTTAGTGATACTCAGAGTAGGAACACTGAAAGAAATACTAAAGTCCATTGATTTCAAAGGGTCTGTCCTGAGTATCACTAATATTGGATAGCACCCTATACCAAAGGTATAGTTTCAGAACCAAAGATTAATACAGGGGAAAATACCAATATTATACTTCATCTCTTCTTGTCATCCTCTAATAAAAAATAAATGGTTCAGGAAAAAATACAAATAGTATAATTCATTCCTTTTTAGCTCACACATATTTTAGTACAATTCTTTCTGCTAAAAAAAAGTATTGCTACAGACTTATTCTTCTGCTGTCTTCAACTACTTTGCTGCAAATTACCTTTTTATTACTACTGATATAGTATACTATTCAGCCAGTTATAACTGTATTACTGAAGTCTGCCTTTGTTGAATTTATTTTAGGTATTTCAGCCGCGGCCTGGTGATCATGAAAAATATGGGGGTGATCCACAGCAGCCCCATAAACTGCACCTTGTGACCAGAGTCAGAAGTGGAAGAAGGCGTCCTTATTGGGAAAAAGAGATAATCAAATTTCTTGGATTGGAAAAAGTATAAAATACATTAGCATTTTGCGGGGATGCTCTGTTGCAGAGGGGGAAAGCCCAGTAAATCATTACCTCTCTTTAGCATTAAAACATACAGCCCAATCCTACACATGTTTATTCAGATATAAGTCCCACTATATTAGAGTTGCTCCTTGGTAAATGTGCACAGGTTTGCAGTCTTTCAGAGATCAAGAGTAGAACAACTTCAGCTCAGGGCAAGGGCAAGGTTTCTTGTAGAAGATCCACATTAGTTAACGGTAAATAGTTAAAAATGGGCTTGGTATCTCTTGCCTTTATATTCAGTATATAACAAAGGTGCCAGCCAAACTTTCCCGAGCAGAGCAGAATGAGATAGGAACTTTCACCAATGGCTCCCTAACACCTGCTCTGACATGCTGCAGCAGTGCAGTCTTCTACATTGGGAGGAGAGGGGAGCCCAGAAGTGCACACTCACAGCAGCTTCTGTTTATCTTTGGGTGGGGGGGGGGCAGCTGGAACTACCTGGGAGAACGGGGTGGAGGTTGCCTAGCAGCTTTCCAAAAACCCACCTGAGGCATTTCATGTCTGCGTAGTAGATCCTTTCTTCATTATCATGTTCTCAGCTTGTAAATCACTTGTTAGGTATCCATGAAAAAGCAGTTTCAAAGCCATCCTAGGTATAGTTGGTTGTGCAACCAGTTGCCTGAGAGCATGTGGGAATGAACATTCACATTCTGCCATGCAAGACAGGTAGATGCTTTGCACCTGAATATCTTACCTCAGTGCGTATCAGCAGCAGCAGTTTGCAAGCGTTGTCCGTGATTAAGTACTGTAAAGGAATCTACACATGAAAGCCTGGTTTTGAGAGTGGTTCTCCCTTTCTGAGTAGGGGTGTAGAGATCCAACCATAATTTTTAGCAGTCAGTTAATTCATCTTGGTTCACCCCTTTATCTAAGTGGTTGCTATTTATTACAATTTTGACATTCTAAATATGGTAGCACATATACAGTGCTCCAGGAACTTTAGCAGAAATGATCCTGTACTAAAATGTGTGTGAGCTAAAAAGGAATGAATTATACTATATGTATTTTCCCCCTGAACCATTAATTTTTTTTATTAAGAGGATGACAAGAAGAGATGAAGTATAATATTGATATTTCCCCCTGTATTAATCTTTGGTTCTTAAACTATACCTTTCATTGGCATAGGGTGCTATCCAATATTAGTGATACTCAGGGTAAACCCTTTGAAATCAATGGACTTGAGTATTTTTTTCAGTGCTCCTACTCTGAGTATCGCTAACATTAGATACCACCTTCTGTATTTTTATTAAATCTTCATGAATGGATTCACCTCTTTAGGCTCTCGCAGAACAACAGGCAATATATAAGTGAATAATATAAATCACCAAGTAATGCAATAACAGCCAATGTAGTGCCCACCAGATGTTATCAATGATAACACCTGTTATCCATGACCTCTGGCTAGTCTTACTTGAGCTGACGGAAATTGGAGTGCAACTAGATCTGCAGGGTATCACATTGACTACCCCTGAAGTAATACAGGATTGTCATAGTTATATTTAAAGAATAGCATACTTGCCCCCACTACTACTGCAAGCTCTGTGTGTGTATATGCAATCATGTGTTTGAAACTGAACTTTTCTATAAAATCTGCTTATCTACAGAGATATGAGCTAAGAGTGCATAAAAACATCCCTTCTGTGAATGAAAAACTGAAAGTGA
The DNA here is from genome assembly GCF_009819535.1 of Lacerta agilis. NCBI lineage: Eukaryota > Metazoa > Chordata > Lepidosauria > Squamata > Lacertidae > Lacerta > Lacerta agilis. The sequence continues at coordinate 72,078,535 of NC_046315.1, forward strand.
TTAAACATCTAATAAGGTTAGTTGTCTTCTTAGCAAAAGCCTTTTAAAATGGCTTTTGTAGAACAGCACTAATGTTATTTTGTTTCTTCTCCTGCTTCCTCCTCCACTCCTATAGCATAAAACCATTAAAGCTGCCCTACGGAATTCCATCTGAAGAAGAAATGTCTGATACCTATATTAACAGTGCAGGTGAACTAATAATTCGCCGTCGTCTAAAAGAACCGGAACAGAAAAAGATTGATGCTTTGTAATTTGTGCCATGTTGTACAATAAATGTAATTTTAAACTGAAATTTGCTTGGGGAGCTCACCTATACATCCCCTGTACTGTGTCAAGGCTTTATTTGACTGATTAATCAAACAAACAAACGAACATGGCTAGTACTAATGCTGATTATACAAGCATTTCAATCAAGCATGACTGTATGTGTACATAATTCCTTTTTCTACTGTTTGCCTATTGGAAGCACCATAGTACCATAGGTAAAGGTAAAGGGACTCCTGACCATTAGGTCCAGTTGTGGACGACTCTGGGGTCGCTGTGCTCATCTCGCTTTACTGGCCGAGGGAGCCGGCGTACAACTTCCAGGTCATGTGGCCAGCATGACTAAGCCGCTTCTGCTGAACCAGAGCAGCGCCCGGAAACGCTGTCCCACCTCCCTCAGTAGTACCATAGTAGGTCTCAAAAGTTTATCCTGCCAGGGATCACTTTTCTACAATGACTTGTCTGCTGAGGAACTCCCTGAAGAAGCAATGGAGTCTGAAATGTGTAGGATTAATAAAAGCCTTTCTTGCCTCCCCCTTTGTATTTTGCTTCTGCTTCCAGTTTCTTTTTGGGATTCTAATTTTAGATGCACCTCACTGTGAGGCTGGCCAAACTGAACCCCAGGCAAGCAGCAGCAGAGCATGATGGTTGTCCCACTACCAAGCTCTGAACAAAGGGGATTTGGTTTGTAGCCTGAAGCATAGCCACCTCACTATTCTTTTTAATAGAAAGTGTACCCTAAACCAACCCAGTACTATTCAGCAGTATACTGAAGGAGAAATTCAATGCATGGACAAACTCTTCATTTTTCTTTTCAATGAGGAATTCTTTATAAACTCCTGAAGAAACTTGGTTCCCTGTAACAGTTTGTCTAATACACTGCATGACTTCAGTGCATGCAAAAGTTCATAAAAGTCCTTGTTGCTGTTGCTGCTGTGCTGGGAAGGAAATAATCCAGAGGCTGGCTTTCTGTTTCATAAACCAAGAATGGAAGCCAAATCACAAGTGTTGCTTTGCAGGCAACACAAAAGCCTGCCTCAGGTTTCTTTCCTCCCTCATGGCAGCAGCAGGAGCATGGGGAGAATGACTGGGAACTTTTGAGCAATGAATTTACCAACACCATGCGCACGTTAAATTACCATGGGGTTTCCCCCCCCCCATTATGTGCAGACTGGACTAGTGTGAATGGCTGATAAGATTCTTTTGTGCTAATATTTTATACACATAAATACAAGCTGATACAGCTTGGGAGAGATGATGGAGTCATAGTTGAACCTTGCTGAAATGTGCTCAGTGCTAGAGTAATCAAAAGCCAAGTTTGGTATTAATAGACTTTCCCTTTCCCTGGAAATATCACCAGGCAAAAGAGCAACTCAATTAACAGATGTTGTCACATCTGCCTTCAAACCAGTTGGTGCTTTTTGGCGTACACAAACGGCTGTATGGAGACAAGGCAAGAAATGAAATTAGGAGGTGTGTAAGGAGTTACATCTCGAGATCAATAAACTGATTAGCATTAACTTCAGAGCAGACGAAAGGAAACACTTTCTAAAACTTGCAAAAATGTTCATTGTCATTTGTTAGCCCGACATAAAGATCTTTAAAAGAAAAGGACATATATAAAAAAGGGACATGTTAGCTCAAACTTCCCCAACGTCTGTTGGCTGGGGCTGATAGGAGTACCAGTTGGAGACGACTGCATTAGCTGTTAGCCATGATGTTAGAGACTCGAGCATTTGGTTATCTTTGTGATGAGCTGCCTGTGAGTGTTTCCATGTGTAATCTGTCAATATGGTAACTCATCTGATAAAGTGAATTGCTTTTCCAATCTTCAAGTGAGATATGACCTCAGCAAATAGTCAATACTGTTACGAGTTCATGGAGTGCAAGACACCCTGAATTCCTGGGTCCAATAAGTGTTAGAATTCATCAAGGTGGGGGGAATTAAACTGCCAAACACAACCCCTGTGTTAAGCTCGTGTTAACAAGCCAAGCCAGGCTGGTGATTGCTAGTAGTTTGGGTCATTAATTTTATCCCCCCCTGCCTTAGAATATCTATAGGGTTCACAGGAACTTACAATGAGGAAATGACAGGCAACTTAAAAGTAATTTCTTCTCATCATTTCTACTCCAAAATCATTCTACACTTCACATGCAGCGAGGCAGTAGAACCTGTAACCACTTGGGATTGCACTGTTGATGTGCAGTTATCATTTCCAAATGCTTTCTCCACAGAAAACAGGCAGCAGTCAGACATCCTTCTTGCAACTTTGGAAGGGGCTAGTTGGGGCTTGAGGATGGGACTGATATTCTGGATGTGGCAGTGTCCTGTACCTGTCAGTTGTGTGCAGGGTTCATCAAGAAATCATCTGTCCTCACCTGGTCCCTCACCTGGTCTCATCTGTCACCACTGTCCATATATCAGAAATAGGGCTGCTGCTTTCCTTTCGCCGTTTGGATCAGGAAGGCCTCATTCAGTATTGCTGCAGCCCTATTTCTGTGAACATATCAAGCATAGTGGCTTGAAAAATTCAGACACTCTCTCTCCCCCCCCCTTTCTGTGGTGTAGTAGTGTGCTTCAGTGGAAAAAGCTTAGCAGTACTCCCCTAAAGAATAAAGCAGGCTGAGCAAAAACATACACAGGCACTTGGCCCTTAGAATTGAAATAATTTTATTTTCATTTACATAAATGTTTTTAAAAAAACTGACTTAGTTAAGAGAACAATATTGCTGACCTACTGTGCAAAAGAGCCAGATCGGTTTTACACCTCCTGTGGCAGCCAATACCCAGAATTTGCTGGGACACAGAGACTCTGCCTACCAACTATGCTTAAACACTACATTGAAACCCTTCCCCCCCCTTTTACCTGCCTTCAACCCATCTTGGATACATCCTTCTCATTATCCAATCCTTTTGGATCTTCATAATAAATGCTCCTTTTATAACTTCTAGAAACAGCTTGCCCATTACTTCTATCAGCAGAGAGAAGCAAGCAATGTTGGGGCACAGCTGTGCATTCCACTGAGATAAGGTGTGCATGTTAATGGTGGGTGTTCAATATGCCCACTCACCCCTCACTGAAGTAGTTTCCTCACCTACCTCAAAAGGAAAAATGGAGAAAGCAGCTACTGAACCAAGACCTGTGGACTCAACTAAAAACACTGGTGACTTCATGCTGATTCAGTAGCATGCTGCAACATTGCTCGCTTCCCTCTGACAGAAGAGAAAGCCATTTTCTATCAAATGAGTTGACTCTTTATTTGTCACTAGTAGAGATTCACAGGCAAGGCTCTCTTATTTCCTGAACCAATTGGGCTTTATCTCAACAACTCCAAAACATAGATATACTTCAACTTTTTGGCAACTATGGGCATTTACAAGTACAAAGGAAAAGCTCATTCACCTACCTAGGAGCTAGACTGTCACAGATTCCCAAGGGAATTTTAGTATTCCTAGATGAAAGAGATTCTCTTGGAAAATATGCCTATTACTGAAGAACAACAGTGCAAGAAATTGTATTAAACTGCATTCACATCAAGAGAAAAAGCAAACATCAATTTTCACTCTTTTTAAAAAAATGAAATCTAGCCTGTACTCCAGTTCAATATAGTTTTGCCATGTGCTATTTACCTGCTGATTCAGCTGTAACATGCAGTGTACACAACTGGTAGACTTAATTATTTTAAAGAGGCTAAGATGGTTTCATAATATGCAGTGCAATGTTAAGTTAGGCAATGCCATGCCATACACATGGCATTATCAGATAAGCAACAGTTTTATTAATGCACTACTTCTGGAATAGTTTTATAACAATTCTTCACAGAAGTCCTTCATTAATATTTCCAATGGCAAATGAAGTACTAAAAATGTAGTTTAAAGGGACTATTTTTATAATTAACAAAATGCTTTAAAGTCATGTCTCATGTGACGCAGTTCAAAAGAGCTCAGATTTTTCACCTAGAAATGTCACCCCAAGGGAAAAAAAATATTCAGTTTCTTTTCATGAGTTGTATAAAACTGTTTTAGAAAATGAGCATTATATGCAAATGTACTGAAAACAAACAGCTTTATAAAACATTCCTGGAAATGTATCAAGCTTCAAAGAAAAGATGATTTATAAACATCTTAATCATGATATCTAATCATCATCAGAATCTGAATCATATTTCTTTCCTCTGATTGTTTTCTTATCCAACTTTGTGAAAGTGGTTCCAAACTTCTTTTGGCTCTGGAAAGGGGGGTCCATCAAGTTGCCACTAAAAGGGGGGGAAAGTTCTTTCAATACTGTTATGTGAATCGATATTTAAAAAAAAAAAAAACACCACCAAGGCAACACCTGCATTTTTATAGTATAAGTCTTGCAAAACACAATGCCCGATTCTGTTATCTTGGAGCACAACTGCTTGAAGCAGAGTAGTTCTCTCACTGTTACAGCAGAGGGGACACATATTCTGCTTCCTGAATCTTTCACTAGTACGTCATTACAAACAAGAGATGGGACTTAGCTCATTCTTCGTGAATTAAAGGTGTAACCTACCAAGTGTATTACATGTTCAGAAATATCTTCCACAATTTCTTGCTGCTTCACAGTTAAAGGAAGGCAGCAACATCACTTCATTATTAAAAAAAAAATCCCTTAAAAATGATCAGTGTACAGAGAAAGAAACTTTCCCCAACAATATAACAATCACTGAGTTTAGAATTATTTTGTTGCCTTGCAAGAAAGATTCCCTTCTTAATTTTCTATGCTTTAAGTACCTTTAATATTGCACCAGCTACATTAAAAAACAAAAAAAGAGATTGTTTTATTTACCTGTAGTTGATTATATCTGCACAACCTAATCGCCATTCTAAGGTCTCTGTGGTGAAGTCATCTGTATTACCAAGATCAGTAAAACCAACCACGTAATCCTGTGTTTTGCCATCTTTTACAAGTGCTAGTGTGGGAATTACTTTGATGCGAAGTCTCTCACACAGGAATGGAGCCTTTTCAGCATTTAATTTGATAAACCTGGTCTCAATGTGCTTTTTTGCCAGTACTGTTAGATGCTTATCGAATATCAGGCATCTGAGGAACAGAAAATAAAACAAAGTGCTTTACAGTGATGAAATTCAGAAATCGCAAACAACTAATTTATTATGAGAACATACACATTTGACCTGTCAGTAAGTTTGTTATTACAATGGTCATAATGTTAGCATATGTTATTAAATATTTAACTCAAAAGGTAGTTTTACCAAGTTTCCCATTCCCTTGGCCCTTGATACTAGGGAGAAGACATAGTAAAAATATAAAGCAGTGGCTCCGAAGGACAACACTGTCTCTAAAGACTTTAGCAGCCATGTCGAGGCTGCTCAAGATACAACATGAATAATCATGGCTATAATGCACACTTGGGTTTGCATTTTTAAGTTCTACTGAAATCACGCTTCTCGTGGGAGTCTGTTCCACTGTCAATCAGCTCCTACTCTCAGAAAGATCTTGCTTCTGAATAAACATGTTTAGGACTGTAGTTAACAGTAGGTAAGTATATCAAGGATACAAGATAGCAGCAAGTACTTGTTACCCATGACTCTGTAAGCATGCCATGTGCTCACTAAGGAAAGGAAACTTTCATCAGTGAATAGGGCTTTTTATACTCACATAGTTGAGAACAGATGGGTGTGGACTGATAAAAGCAGGGACACTATAGAATGGAGAGTTAGCTTTAGATGGAATTTTCTAAACAAATCTTCTGCTATTTGTTTGACAGTCAACCTATTTTGGTAAGTATTTGTGTACTAAGGAGTTTAGTATACCTGAAACTTGTATCTTTGTAAAAATGGCAGACGACTTTATTGCTCCTTTTCACTTGTTCAAAAAAATCTCTCTCACTGGAGATTTCCACATATTCCCCATGCCCATTTGAAAGCCATTCCTGTTTATAAGAATATAAAATGTTAGACATCTGAAGTTAAGTATTTTTGTGCTGTCATAAGACGTAAAGCATCCCATGAAATGTTATGTAGCATCAGGAATATTCATAATTCCACCAGTTATTCTGTAATTACTAATGCCGACAAATCTGAAAAATTCAATTTCATGGCCAAAGAAAGTTTCTAGCCCTACTGACATATATTACCTGCTCATGCAAGGTAAATGGGTGAAAATATTAGAAAACTTTAAACATCAGCTTCTTTGCCAATTCCTAACCTTATATATATTTAAATATATTTGGGGTGACATTAACATTTATAATTGTCCAGCAGCATATCCAGTGTCACACCAATGGATGTGATGGAAGTTTCAACAAGCTGTGTAACAAAGTGACAAACACACATATCCTTCCAGTGAATATTTACTTAGATGCAAGTCCTAGGGAGTTCAATGGAGCTTTTACTCAAATAAGTATACAGTATACATAGGATTACAACTAAGGCAATCCTATTCATGCTTACTTATTCCACTGAACTCACGTTAAAGACTTCAGATTAAATGTGCAAAGAGTGGTAAGGCTACAATCCAATGAACATCTGCTGCAGAATGAATCCCACTGATTTCAGCAGGATTATTAATTAATTAAATTTCCATACCACCCTTTATCTGAGGCTCACAGGACATTTACCATATAAAAAACAAAGAACACAGTATTTATAACATTTAATTCTTCTGGAGTGGAGTTTGAATGGGATTGGACTGCATGAGTGTGAGCTACTTCAAATCTGACTTCATCCATAAACTCACTTTGCAGCTTTAGGCAAGCTAGTATTCTATCAGCTTCATTCTCATCTGCAGTAGGGAAATAGTGGTGTATCTTATAGGGCCGTTGCCAAGATAGTGAATTTGATACAGCTATTAAAACAACAACTAATATTAAACAGTTAACACCACTACAAGAAACTTACCTGTTTCTGTTGCTGGGCTTTCTTCAAGCCTTCAAGTCTTCTTTGCTTTAGGATTTCTAATTCATCATCATCCACACTGTCTAGTTTTTTAATCTCAGCATCAAGTTGTTCTTCTACAATCTTTGTTGTCTGAAGCAATTGAGCCTCCAGAGCTTTTGAAAACATTTCAGATGACATTTTCCTCCTAAATAAGTGGCACACACATTAAACCTGTAAAACAGAGTAGATTTTAAGTCAGACTCAGATGCAATATGATATCAAAGCTCCACTTTTCATGCATTTATGCCCTAGAGCAACACCACCTCCGGGTTGTCCTTTTATATCCAGAGATAACCATGTCCCCAATTCTCTTCATTCCATGAGGTTTCTGTTATGTCCACAATATCAGCGCCATCCTTTGGGACCAAGTATTCCAGTTCACCTATCTCAGCTTGGAGACTCCAGGAATTAGCATTTAAACACTTGTATACAGTCTCTTCTAGCATCTTTGGCAGTTTTGTCTCTGCAGAAGAGGGATGAAGAGACAGTACAGTACCGTACAGCCTATTCTGCTTTCCTCCTTTTAACCCATTTCTGGGTTCTTCCGTTGAAAGTGACAGATGGGCTCACAAAATTTTTGTTTCCATATATGCTCCATAAAACTATGTCCGTATTAGTAATATGCATAGTTGAAAACAAACCAATCGAACTTTGATGTTACTTTGCTTTGAAGCTGACATAATATATTGCTGACTAAAAAGACTTGCTACATTGCACTGTAGAAACCTCGACTTTATTAGCCATTACGGAAATGCATTGTCTCTAGGCACCTGCCCATTTCGCAGCAGCTAGTTTTATTTTACTGCTTTGAAACATTTTTACCCCACTCCTCAGCTAAACAGGGATCCAGAGCTACTTACATAAGAACAACAACAAAGTCTGCTTAATACATAGGAGCCAACTCCTAGGGTCAGAGGCCCGTTCAGCCCCCCAATATTTGAGGGGACAACCCCCCCCCAGTTGATGGCCATTGCCATTCAAATGGTGTGCGTGTGTCATGTCATGTGATCAATTATGTGGGGTGGGGTTTACTCTCTCCCCTCCCCAATATTTCATCCAAGTTGGCACCCCCTGGCTCAAAATCAGTTTAGAGAGAGTGCACTGCAGCCAGGGCAAAGGTCATTCCCCTTTATTGTGTCTCTAAGCTGCATCAACAGAAGTATAGTGTCCAGATCAAGGGAAGTAATAGTACCACTCTATTCTGCCTTAGTCAGACCACACCTGGAAATCTGTGTCCAGTGCTGGGCACCACAATTTAAGAAGGATGTTGACAAGCTGGAACACGTGCAGAGGAGGGCAACCAAGATGATCAAGGGTCTGGAAACTAAGCCTTATGAGGAGTGCTTGAAGGAGCTGGGTATGTTTAGCCTGGAAAAGAGACTAAGAGGAGATATGATAGCCATCTTCAAATATCTTAAGGGCTGTCACATGGAGGAGACAGCATGCTAGTTTTCTCCTGCTCTGGAGGGTAGGACTTGAACCAATGGCTTCAAGATGCAAGAAAGGAGATTCTGACTAAAGATCAGGAAAAAAAAAACTTTCTAATAGTAAGAGTTGTTCAGCAGTGGAACAGACTGCCACGAGAGGTGGAGGCGGACCCTCCTTCCTTGGGAGGTTTTTTTAAAATAGTGTGTGGTTGGCCATCTGTCATGGATGCTTTAGCTGAAATTCCTGCATTGCAAGAGGATTGGACTAGATGGCCCTAGGGATCCCTTCCAAGATTTTATGATCCCCTGCTGCTTTCCCTAATACAGAAGGGCATCCACGGGACGAGCAGGGCCAGCTGAATCCTTTTGTCATGAGAAATCCTTCGAAGGGGTGGGGTAGGGGTAGGGAGGACGACAACGACGACAACCCCAGCAACTCAAAAAGATACGCCCACCCACAGAATAGCAAGGCCTGCTCAGGGGGGCTGCACAGATCTTACTCCCAGTACGGGACTTGGAAGGAAGCGCAGCCGCCGCACCCAAAAGTACTGCGGGTGTAAACACAAATGGATCTTTATTATCCCGCTCTTATACTCACTGCGGAAGCCTGAGGTAAATTAGCACCCGAAAAACACCCTCACAGGCCTCTCCACGGACTCCGCTACCGGCCGGCCGCTTACGCCTGCGTCTTAAGGGAGTGCGAGGCACCCGGAAACTATTGTTGGCGCAAGCATTAATCGTCAGAGTCCGCGGCCGTTGTTACGCATGCGCAACACGTCACCGCTTGAAGCACGTTCATCAGGGCTCTTAGGGTGGTTGTTTTTAAAATTGGGATCAGTCGCTATGGTAACGCTCGGAGACGGCGCGTCGGGGTTGTTTTTGTCGAGGAAAGGCCACACCGGCTGTTACTGCCCCACGAAGCAACTATTTCTGGACTGAGGGGGCACTACCTGGACCAGAATTTCAAGACGCCGCGGAAACTGCTACCGATATACAGTAGTCACTGCTGTGCCGTGAGCGCCACAAACTACAAGGTCCAGAATGCCTTGCGCTTCCGGCTGGGCTCTGGAAAGGCGTGGTTCTCTTAATTGCAGAGCTGAATGGTTGCTTACTAGGCAATAAAGCCGATGAATCATCCGTCGATCTTACTTCTGAGTAAACGCAGTAGTGACTGAGTTGTTACCAGTGCAATCCCCGCGCAGGTCTATTCAGAAATCAAGTAAAAAAAGCCTTAACTGAGTTGGAAGGGGCTGCTGATGCCTAGGCACGCTATGCTGCAGTCGCTTTATTGGTCCATTGTTTAAACCTGTCAGAAGTTATAAGCTGCAACCCTGTTTATTTGGTTATAAACCCCAGTTCCACTCAGCTCAGAAGCATAATAATAATAATAATAATAATAATAATAATAATAATAATTTATACCCCGCCCATCGGCTGGGTTTCCCCACCCACTCTGGGTGGCTTCCAACAGAATATTGAAATGCAATAATATATTAAACATTAAAAACTTCCCTATATAGGGCTTGCTTCCGAGTTAATATAGCCTTAGGCAGTCATTAAAAAAACCAACCTGCATACATAACGTTATATAATAAATATATAGCGATTTCTGTGAGTGCTGTTTCCTGTTCGGGTTTTTTATTTTAAAGTTAGCTGCAGCATGATAAATTAATTAAAAATGAGACCATGCAAGCAATATAGAAAGGCACAAAGGCGGTGAAACTTAATTCATTTTAAAATACTATTTCGAACGTGTCCAGTGATAGGAGCTGAATGTCACCCCCATCCCTTTTACACGCATCTTTCCTCTTCTCATCAGTTCATGAACTCTGCACCTGAGGGCTAAGCCTTGCTATACAGTATTCATATGGAAACGGCTTTCCTCTTTCTATACGTCTGTGCAAAAAAATAAAATAAATCGAATTTCAATTCCTGCTTCTTCGGTACGGAAAGACACAATTCTCAGCTGGTTTTAAGGATCAGAGGGTCCCAGATGGAAGAAACCATGGTCTGACTCCCACCCATGTATTCGAACCCGCTTCCATTAGCTCCACAATTTCACATTGCCTGCTGTTCAAAATTCGTATTCTTTACGTGTAGCTCGCCTCTCCCTTTCGGGACTTCAGGCAGCGTCTACAGAGTTCCAACGTGTCTCTCACCCACGCACCCCGGGGCTCAACAGAGCACGAGACTAAATCGTGGGTTCGAGCCTCACGTCAGGTAAAAGATTCCTTCATTTGCAGGGGATGGGACTAGATAACTCTCCCGGTTCCTTCCATCTCTACAACTCTATGACCCAAAGCGGCTTATCTGCCTTTCACTTAAATAAAAGCCGCTCTTCCCGCTGCAGTTCCCCCTCCGACCAGAGGAGGAGCCTGCACCCGGGGGGCCTCCCTCACTGCTAGGCGCACGTTCTTTTACGCTTCCGCGGCGCGCCGGTGCGGAGGAGGAACGGCGACTGCGCGCGTCAGCGACTGCCTGCTCAGTGGTGTCGTATTGGCCTCCCTTTCACCATATGTGCCCGGGCGCGTGTGGATGTGGCTGTCTGGGCCCTGCGCAAGGAAAAGGCGCCTGAGAGGCAGTTGCGAGCGCAGCCATGGGCAAGAAGCAGAAAAGCAAGAGCGAGGAGAGGTAGCCCGACGGGGTTCAAAACCGAGGGAGGAGGGGCGGGCTGCCCTGGCCATGGGGGGGGGGGGTCGTGGGGTTCCTCGCTCTTATTCCCGGCCGCTGAGTGAGTCAGGCTTCCCTGAGGGGACGTTTCCCCTCATTCCTCGGCGGGGTTCATGGGAGCTCGTGGTTCTTCTAGCGCCGAGGCTCGGCTCGGCCACTCGCCCGTTTCCCTCTCCCTGGAGGCGGAGGGCCGTGGTGGCTTGAGAGGGACGGTGTCGCCCAGCGCCCTCGGGCGGAGGAACCTCCTCTCCGGCAGGCGCCCTTTGGGGACTCCAGCTCCCTCCTGTGCTGTCGGTCGCTAACACGAGGTTTATAGGCAGTCATTGTTTCCCGCAGTTATTTCGAGGTGCGCTCCCGTCTCCTGTTTTTCCCCGCGGTAAAAAAAAAAATCCTTTTCTCGGGCAAGTTGCTTAATTAAACGCTACTCGACCCACCTCTGCTGCGAAGCCGGCGGATAGGCCCAAGGTTTGCAAATGAAGGCTTGACTCAGTTGCACAGCCATCCGGAAAATCTGGTGCAGTGAGCGTGTTGGGCTCGCAGCTCCCGGAATTTCTTCTGGTGTGTCCGCGTTGTGTTGGTGTCGGAGGTAATGGTGGCCAACTGCAGAGGATCCTCGAAGGGTTTTCTTGCAGTGACCCAGGTGTTAATAGTTTTGCTGGGGAAGGCTCTTGTCCAAAAAACCCATTCCCGAATGGAGGAGCTTTGCGATATGTCAGTGTTAGGGGACAGGATCTTCTTGCAAGTTCAAAGTACCCTAAATGAGCAGGCCCCTTGGTCAGATAAAGCTTTTATTCCCTTGATTACAAATTTGTGGCTTTAGTTCTGAACCTGCTAGGTTTTTCAGACAGGTGGCCAAGGCAAATATTCTGCATTGTGCAAGTATTCTGCAAGTCAATATTCTGCATTGTGAAAGAAAGTTTTTGGGACAGGTTTGCATGGTGTGTATGGGAGTGTGATGGGAGAAGTTGAGAGAATGGGCGGGGCAGCTAAAATTTGAAGGTAGGAAGATGTGAAGTGCTTAATGTGCAAAAACAGACTGTAATGGAACAGCTTTTAAAAATAACTTGTAGGTAACTGGTTTCTGCTCAGCCAATTTGATGCTTCATGCTGAGCGCTGTATACAATTAATTAATTAATTAATTGCACTATAGATTCTGAAGTATAGAAGGAAATTGGATGGAGATGACATTAGGAAGAAAATGAAATATGTGCAGTTTTTGCTTGTTTGTTGTACCTAAGCCTTTGCTCAGTGCTTTAAGAACATGAAACGATTAATTTAGCATATGAAACTTTGCTGTTCAGCCACAAATATACCAAATTGATGGAGAATACAGGATGATGGCTACATTGTCTCCAGTATTGGAGGTAGTATGATCTGAATACCATCAGCTGAGGAGCATGAGTGGAAGACGGCTAGTGAGCTCACGGGCTGCTTGTGGACTTTCCATAGGCCGAGGAACTGGGGAGAGCAGGGGGTGGGAGGCAATCACCATTGCTTCTGAAAGGAATTTTATCAGACAATAGTTTCTTTGGGATCCCTTCCCTTCTCCATTCTGTTTTCATCCACTACGGTTTTATGCCTTGAGCTGTAGCCTGTAAGATCCAAAAAGGGTATGGAAGACAAAAGAAGGATGTAGTGGAGCACTCTGTTAATTTTCTTCAATTAAGGCCTTATGCTCTTATACTCCCTCCATGATAAATATAAATAAAATAGTAGAGGATCAGAGATAAGAAAACACATTTGATCTGAACATCTTTGTTTATACTACACTATAGATAAGAATTCACAATGAAACATCCTTCTATATTGCAATGCAGACCAGATCATCAGAAGCCATTAGTATAAAAAGTAGATAAACTTGCTAATTATTATTTTTTAAAAAATTAATTTTATAGCGTTTTGTGGGTACATCTGGATCCATTGCTGTCACTTGAGGCTCAGGTGGCTTTCATAGTGCAGAGTGTCTTCCATCAGCTTCAGCTGGTGGCCCAGCTGTGCTCCTATCTGGACAAGGATAACCTAACTTCTGTCATCTATGCTATGGTAACCTCTGCTTGTGAAGATGGTTTGGAAACTCCAGCTGGTGCAGAATTTGGTGGCCAGGCTGCCAACAAGTGCAAGATGGTTTGAGCATATTACACTGATCTTGACCCAACTGCACTGACTGCCAATTCAATTCTGGGCCAAATTCAAAGTGCTGTTTTTGACCTATAAAGCCTTAAATGGTTCAGAACCAGAAAAACTCAAGGACTGCCAGGGTGGATTTGATTTAAATCAAATCGATTTAAATCACTAGTCAGTAAGACTTGATTTAAATAATAATTTTTTTTTTTACAGAAAGGCACATTCTTGCTGGTATAATCTTAATATTTACAACTGGGAAGAAGGTCCTGGAACCAGTGAACTCTTATTAGTTGACTGGCAAGCGCTTCAAGGTCTCGCAAAGGACTTACAGATTCCAGTTACTATTTCCACCACCCCTTTGGATTTGCTTCTACATTCAGGTTCCTATTCTGTACAGTTAAGTGTTAGTGCAGTTGTTGGAACCCAGTGGGGTTGGGAAGAGGTTGCCAGCCCTGAAATGCCTTCAGCACTTGCCTCAAGTCTGAGTTGCACAGACATGCAACTGACATGCACAATTATTATACAAAGATCCCAAGACTTGTGGAATATTTTGCTCACAGGGTCACACTTCCATTTTCACTGCTTCACACTTAGCTACTTGTGCAAATCTATTCCACGCCAAACATTCTATTCATTGAACCTCTTGGAATTTAGCATTTAAGAGGCAAGGGGTTGATTCTGTGTATATAAATTTGCAGAGGAACAATGGGATTAAGGTTTTTTTCCTCAACTCTGTATGTTTATTTTATAACATTTTTCCCCTGAAGAAAAGGCATGTTACCTCTGCAGACACAAATTCACACTTTTGAGAACTGCAAAAACAAGCATCTGTGATAATATCTTCTTGTTAGAAAAACTGCCCCAAATAATCTTACAAAAACTTCTGGAAGAGCATGACATTGTGAATGGATTAATGGAATTCATTTACCAAAAAATTTAAACATTGCATATAAAGCATCATGCTACATAATTAAAAACAAATCCTTACTTACTGATTAATAGCCTTTGAACTATAATGTAACTTAAATAGAAAACTATTTTTAGAAAGATTTTTCCTCCAAAAGCATTTTATTTTAAAAAAATCAATTTAAATAAAAAAAATCTGATCTAAATTTTAAAAAAATCTGATTTTTGTAAAACAAAAACGAAAAACCATTGATTTTTATCCACCCTGAGGACTGCCTTTCCCCATATGAACCAATACGGACCCTGCAGTCATCATATGAGGCCTTTCTTCATGTGCCTCCTCTGCAAGGGGTCTAGAGGGTGACAACATGAGAATGGGCCTTTTCTGCAGTGGCTCCCCGTTTGTGGAATGCTCTCTCCAAGGAGGCTCACTTGGCACCTTCATCACCTATCATTAGGTGCCACGCATAAGTGATTCTCTATAACCAGGCCTTTGGTTGATTAACATTTTATGGCCTTTTAAATATTTTTGGCAGGGTATTGGTTTTTGTTTTATTATGTATTTATGTGTTTTCATTTTGTATTTTTATGTTGTGAACCACCCTGTGATCTTTGGATGAAAGGCAGTATACAAATAACAATAACAACAACAACAATAATAAAGTGTTGGCCACTGTTTGGAGAGAATAATAATAATTATTATTTATTATTTATACCCCACCCATATGGCTGGGTTTTCCTAGCCACTCTGTGTGGCTCCCAATAGAATGTTAAAAACACGACAAAACATGTTGATTTAGTGGCAAATAGTGTTCTGGTTGTTCCCACAATCTCTTTCTGTTGCATTTGCTTAGACAGTTTTCAGTTTTTGCAATATGTGGATAAAGATGGGGTCACATTAACGATGCTGGGAAGAAACAACTGACACAATAGAAGTTGTTTAGGTGTTGAATGTCTCATTTTGATATGGAGTGGGCCTTGCTGCTTCGAAGAAGATGCCAGTGTGGCCATTCCTGGAAAAACAAACCCAGCTGATTTAACTATCTGCCAGTCAGTTTCTAGTGCAGCCAAGGTGCTCCATTTTAAGCAGTGTAGTTTTTGTTCTGGATTAGTTAACCCATAACTCTTTTTTTTCTGACTGTGCCCATTATCTGCTCTGGCTTTGCCCATTGCCAATATGCAGCTCTCAGCAGATTATCCCCAAAGGAATCCAGCCCATGAGACAAAAAAAGGTTGCTTAATTCTTCTCTAGTGACTTCCTGATAAGTCTACTGCAGTGCTAAGTATATGAATGTGCCAGAATGTTGTGGCAACAATAGTTCGGTATATGCTGCATAATACTTTGGTATTGCAACAACTGCATTGGTCTGATGGGTGACTACAAGAGACAGAGCCTTCTTTGACTAAGTGGAGCCTAACCTTCAGAACTTGCTCCCTAGAGAGACTTGCCTGGTTTCTCTTAAGTTTAAGGAGACAGGTCGTGATAGCATTCTCTTAGTAGAGCCTTTGAGGGGACACAACAATAACTGGTTTTGATTTCACCTTATTTTGTGTTTGCTGCTGTACTGTTTTACTTTTGTTCTTGTTGCTTTGTTGAGCCCTGAGCTGCTTTGTGTTTTATATAGTTATATAGATACAGATATAGGCGATACACATGTTTCAAATAAATCAATGGTGTAGTAACTGCAGACAAAACCAGTAAGCCTGAACCAGTATACAGCATTGTCATGTAAACAATACATTCCCCCCTTTAAATTATTAACATAATTTAAGTCCTAATCTACAGTTTATAATTTGTTCACATATCCAGTTTTCTGGCATCCATCAAGAACAACAGTCAGGTCTGTGTAGATTCTAGGAAACTGAAGATACACACAAATTGAAAGGCTTTTCATTCTTTTATCTGTTAGCAATCTTCTTACATATATTTCCAGTCATGGACTATTTTCTTTTACGTGATAAAGAAAATGGAGGACGCTGAGTAGGCAGTGAGTTGGAGATTGTGTTGCAACAAGTTAATAAGGCCTTTGTGCTTACCCCCTCCCCAGTCAGCTTGACAGATTCTTGGAGCTTTGAGTTATTGTGCAGCTTTTGAAAGTACTCCAGCACCAAGTACAATGTTTTTCTATTTTTTCTTCCATTCTGGACCTTAGAAAAGGGGGTGGGGGAGACAAAATTTGTCCATTGCATAAAAGGCCTTCTCTGAAATTTCCTAGTTCAGTTGGTTAAGATCATGGTGCGCCTAGGTCGTGGGTTTGATCCCTGTCTATTCCCGTATTGGGAATGTAATACTATGTTTGTGGAATTCTGTTTGGATTTTTCTTTTAAAAACAACGCATACCTGTTATCCAACTTAAATGGTCTTTTATTTGCCGGACACAATTGAGTTAAAGTGTAACTCTGCCATTGACTGCTGTATAATAAACCAACACAAAGTGTTAGTTATTACATGATGTTGCATCAGAACAGGAATTTACCCATAAATACGACTCTTCCCACTTTCCATGACTCTTATAAAAGATATGACAGTAAAAACAGATGTATGCCCAACTTGGAATAACTGCAGAGGGTCTCTTTCTACCTTGGAAGATATTTTCCTAACCTCACATTGTTCCGTGGACAAGAAATATAACACACAGGGTCTGAAATTGTTGGAATTGTTATTCCAACATAATTTATACTCTTCATGGGAGTCCTGTATGCAGATAAGGGTCAATATCCTTATTTGAACAAAAATGGTGGAAGTGCTATCAACCACATTATAGTATCTCCTTCATTATTCACTTCTGAAGTATTAGAATGAGCAGGAAGTGACCACTTTCCAGTATCAGTGACCCTATTCCCAGCCAGGTGGATGAGGTATAAATAATATTTCTTGAATGCATACAAACAATCACATCTGCAAGATTTTGTGGAGAAATGCAGGGTGTGAAAAGACTGAAATGATTTCACAGACTGAACAGCGATATTCAAGGGACACTATATAGTAATCATCTGACGAGCTTGCACCAACTTTTTATGAGGAAATTTCCATACCTTGATGTCTTCCAGCAAATTGTCACAGGACTCAGGCCTTATTTGATAACTGTAGAGCTCATGTGGAAGCATATCTTCTCCTGGAGCTTTATTTGATTTCTGGAAGGAAATAAGGGCCTTTATCTCATTACAGAAGACTTTGCCATTCAGGTAGGTTTAAGAAATCCTTACACATTGCTGGTACATGTGCCTTTATTGAAGTCCATTTCCAAGTGATGCTCACTACAGTCTTGGATGGTCGCTACAAGGTCCTGCATACAGACAGACTGTATTAGTGGTCAACGTCTGATGGAAGACATCACTCATTATCTGTTACCCTGCCCCTTAAATAGAGACCCAGGGTATCACTTTCTGAAGCCTTTGTGCACACAAGCAAGCAGATAGCACCCCAGCAGAAATGGTTCAGTTTCTTTTGAGTGACAATAATAGCTTTGTAACACACAGAGTGGCCCTCTATGCACTGGCCACAAAAAAAGGGAAAAAGGAGTTAGATAAAATCGCTATATATTGCTGTGGTGATTGAGGTTTAATCTGAAATCAAGCTGGATTTGAGTTGTTGTCTCTGGCAATTTCCCCCTCTTGCATCATGGATGCTGGCTTATATTATCGATACTATATATGTTATGTATTATTGCTACAAGTTTGTCATGATTAGAACAATAAACTTGTGAACTTCTACTACCAGTAGATGTATGTTATAGTGTGCTGTATATCCTTCTGTTTGTAAAAACAATGATTTAATGTCTAGTTTGCCTAAAGCTGAGGCTTTCTGACTTGTTCTGTTCCCTGTCTGCTGTGCTGGTGGAAGACACTTCTTCAGGCTAAATTCCTCTGCAAGGGCATTCCCAATTTTCTGACTCAATAGCTTGCAACAGCATAGTATCCTTATAAGTACGAGAGCTAGCAACTCTTCACATTCTGGCTGGATAGAGGAAGGTGTTGTATCTATTTCCTTGTTTTGCTTGAAATAATTCTCATGATGCAGTGTGGTGCTAATCTTCTAATCTATTAATGTAAACTTATTTAGATGTGGTCAGTATTATGTTTTGAAGGTGTTGAAATTCTTACTGAACAAATAGTTTCATTTTCAGAGTGTGGTAGTTTCAGTTAAATTGTATTTTGCTTAAACACCCCTTTTCCTGCAAGTTGCTTATGCTGTAGAAATAGCTGTTTGATAGTAGTTAGTCACTTTGCTGTAATCTCATCAAACAGTACAAATTACTACTTAAATCTAGTTTAATATCTTTTTTACAATGCAAGTTTTTGATATTAAAATACTTAACGTTCTCTTAATGTTAAGTATTAATTTGTTTCGCTTTTTAGTAAAAGTTGTTGTTTTTTAATTCTAGTGCCAAGGATGACATTGACCTTGATGCACTTGCAGCTGAAATAGAGGGTGCAGGTGCTGCCAAAGAACAAGAGCCCCAGAAGTCTAAGGCCAAGAAGAAAAAGGAAAAGAAGAAACAAGATTTTGAGTAAGTTTGCAAAATCTGTGTCTGGTAGCTCTAATCCAACAAAGATTTTAGGAGTACAAGAGGAGGCTTCTTAATGTGTGCTTATCCTTATCTGAGTGAAGAACCGTTTAGACCAGTGGACCCTGATTCGCTAAGTACTGCAGACCCGTTTTTCAAAAGCCAGCTCATGGACTCCCTACTTTTGAAAACTCTGTGGTAGTTTTTGTTATGTGAATAGTGCCACCATACCTTCCAACGTGTGCCGGTGCAAAAGCGGGATGCACGTCTTCTGGGATGCAATCCCATGCGAGTCATGTGACCTGTGCAAAGGCACAGTGCACAAAAATGTGTGTTTTGGGGTGCTGCAATCTTGTGTGAGATGCATGTCTGGCTGCAACCTTGTGCATTTTGGGGCCCCATGCTGTCACTTGGGAGCACGCCCCCCAAACAGGATGTCTTAGACAGTTGACAGGTATGTGCCGAGAACCCCTTGGGTGGGTTAAGCGGACCCCCAATTGGGAACCACTAATGTAGACAAATATGTTTTGCAGGTATATATTCCTGAAAAGTTCCCTCCAGGAGCCAAGGCTGTGCTGTAAATTGTTAGCAATAGTTTGGAGTGAGTAGGTGGGGAGAAACACTGCTCTCCCCCTCCTGTCACCATGCTGATTATTGACACTTTCAGTGTTGATGCCCTGCCTCTACTGAGGGAAGCACATGTATGGTATCAGGCTACTAATAAATGTATGCATCACACAATTGAGCCACAGCATGGATTTGTCTGCTTGGCACCAGGAGGACAAAACTGCTTTACCCATCAATAGCCTGCTGGTAAGTTCGCCCACGCATTATGTGAAACGCCTTGGAGTAAGTAGTAAGAAGTATGCAAGAGAAATAACACCCTGCTCAAATACACATGAGCGTCTACCAGAATATAAAAGGCAGAAAGGTGTGGAAATCCAGAAAACAAGGCAGCAGTACTGTAGTCACTGGACTCATCCAGTTATTGAACCTTGATTATTTGTAAGTAAGCAATACTTGAAACATGTATAATTGTTCATATTGTAGCGAAGATGACATTTTGAAAGAGTTGGAAGAGCTGTCTCTGGAGACTCAAGGAGGGAAAGCTGAAAGAGAACCAGTTGCAATAAAGGTAAATGTCTTGGGGGGGGGGGGGTGTATTCAAAGTGTTGCACTACAGCTGAAAGCCCCAGCCAAAGCAAATTGTGAATTATTATTTTTTGAGGTTGAAGAGAAAGAAGCATTTGGTACAGTCCAGAGAAGAACTTTTGCATTTGGAAAACTGCCTGTCATTGTACAGTCTCCTTTAAAAAGCACCACATTAACTTCATACAAATATTCCACTAAAGCAGGCTTCCCCAAACTAAGGCCCGCGGGCCGGATACGGCCCATGAGACTCAGTTTTCTGGCCCACAGCGCCCCCTGCCACCACCCACTCTTACCGGTGCAGCACGGCGCAGCTGTCCACTTTCGGGTCGACTGAGCACTGGAAATAGCTTGTGCGCATATGGAAGCGTCATTTCCTGCACACTTTCGGGTCGTGGAGTGCCGGAAATAGCTTCTTTGCATGCACCATTTCTGGCACACTTCCGGGTCAGTGCTATTTCTGGCGTTCCACGACCCGAAATTGCGCCGGAAATAGCGTGCGTGTGTGCTCCCCTGCCCTCCAGCCCGCCGCGCGATCGGCGCTGGAGTAACTGGCCCAAGGCCGGGTAAGTTTGGCGACCCCTGCACTAAAGAGCAGATTCTATAAGGGCTGCATTGAGGAGTCATCTATCTATTTAAAAATAAATAAATCACAAGGGTGTATAACTGGCTTTCCAAAAGGCACTTGACGCACATATATTTTTGTTCCCTAAAATCTGGTGATTTTTGTCATGAGTGTTTTTGTAGTTTAATCTGCATCCAGAGAATCTGGTTGCTGAAAATGTATTATGCTCAAGTACTGTACAATTCTTCTATTTTCCATTGATAATGTTTTAACTTTAAAATGATTATTTGTTTACTAGACAGAGAATGACAGTGAAGAATTTAGCTGTTCAAAACAAGATAAAAAAAAGAAAGGAAAGAGCAGAAGTTCCAACTTAGATGATGATGACAGTGAAGAAATGGAGGATAAGGATAAAAAGTCCAAGAAGGTCCCCAAGCCCCCAAAGGAAGCTCCCTCTGGCAGTGATGATGACAATGATGACTTTGATGCATTGCTTAAGAAAAAGAAAGGAAAAGCTCAAAAATCAAATAGGAAACAGGAGCTTTCCGAAGATGATGAAGTTATCATTATTAGGAAAAGCAAAGAGCGTACCCAAGCTGCGTCATCTGGCGAGAGCGGTGATGAATTGGACGAAGGCTCGGAATCGAAAAAAGGGCAGAAGAAAAGCCAGAAGGCAAAACCAGCCGCTGAGGCTGAAAGTGGTGATGAAGAGGTGGACTCTTCATTCAAAATAAAAACAGTGGCTCAGAAGAAGGCAGAGAAGAAAGAGCGCGAGAAAAAAAAGCGTGAAGAGGAAAAGGCCAAATTGAGGAAACAGAAGGAGAAA
Source organism: Lacerta agilis (assembly GCF_009819535.1). Classification (NCBI taxonomy): domain Eukaryota; kingdom Metazoa; phylum Chordata; class Lepidosauria; order Squamata; family Lacertidae; genus Lacerta; species Lacerta agilis. The sequence goes on from NC_046315.1 coordinate 72,099,900, forward strand.
GAAGACCTGGAAGCCAATAAAGAACAGGCAAAGCAGAAGGAGGCTTCAAAGAAGGGTGAAAAAGGAACCACTTCAGAGCTGGTATCAGAATCTGCCACTGTGGAAAAAGGAGAAGCTTCAGTAGTAGCAGAAGGTAGGTCATATTTGTGAGAATGTGAGAAACAAGTTTGTGTGGGAGTTTATAGGAAGTTCAAGATGAATGCCAGAACACTTGAACCCTTTTCCTTGTTCACTAATTGGTGATCTTTTTTGTTTCACTTTAAGCTGGCTTTGTAGTAGGAAAATTCATTGCCTGGTTTTATTTGGAGACATCTAGAAGTTGTATTGATGCCCTGAAAATGCTAGCTGATTTGCGGCTCTGATTTTCTTGACTAGTGTGATTCTAAAGCATTTTGCTGAATATAATTTATGCAGTTCTTAATGCATGTGGTGAGTAAGGCTTCTGAGTGGGGGCCTTTTTCAGAAGTCCCCTATGTTGAAAACTATATCATCCCTAGTACTTAGGAACTTCAGAAACTGCCAAGGACAGTCTGTTTGGGGAAGACCAAACATTGACGGCTCCTCCAGACAGTCTGTTTACTTTGCATTCATCCAGATTTGCTTGCACAAAACGTATGTGGTGGTTAGCCTATGTTTGGGCTTATTGAGGTCATTCGTTCCAGATTGGTTATAAATGAGCATTCATCCTGATTTGCTTGTGGGGTGGTAACGTGTCTTCCCATTAATCATTAGTTTGTTCCACACGTCTTGTCCTTCCCATCACTTTACAAATGGCAAAAAGTCTGTTTCCTTTTTAAAGTGAATTTACTGTGCACTTTAGAGCACTTTAATACACTTTACACAAACCTAAATTTCCAGCATATGCTTGAATCCCTTCACAAAATTTTGACAGTCTGGAGGGACCCCAAGAGCCTAGAATGCATTTAGAGGGCTTTTCATGCTCCTAAAGGGTCAGTGGCACCCCTACGTTTAGTTGATTTTCTCTTTAGTTTTCTTCATTTTTAAATTCTGCAAATGGATTAACTGACTTTCTTGCTTAGGCGATGACAATGAAGGAGAGAAAAAGAAGAAAGAGAAAGATAAAAAGAAAAAGAAAGGGGAGAAAGAAGAAAAAGAGAAAGAGAAGAAAAAAGGTCCAAGTAAGGCCACAGTTAAAGCAATGCAAGAAGCCTTGGCTAAGCTGAAAGAGGAAGAGGAAAGGGCAAAGAGGGAGGAAGAGGAGCGGATAAAACGACTGGAGGAGCTGGAAGCCAAGCGTCAAGAAGAGGTACTGCTTATATTCGTATAGGAAGGGGAAAGGATAATGGAGGCCCACACCTGTATGCTTTTGACTTTGAAAGGAGATCGCAGCCCTGTTAAAGGGAAGCCTGCTGCTAAGGAATGGCTATTCTATGCGTTCTGGAAAGTATTGTGTATGAATATTTGCTTCTTTATAGGAACGCTTGGAGCAAGAAAGAAAGGAAAGGAAGAAACAAAAAGAAAAGGAGAGGAAAGAGCGGTTGAAGAAGGAGGGGAAGCTTTTAACTAAATCTCAGAAAGAAGCTAGAGCCAGAGCAGAGGCTACTCTTAAACTACTGCAAGCTCAGGGTAAGGATTGCGATGCACACTAACCTTCTAACTAATTTCCTGTATGTAGACAAAAATGCTGTAGAGTCTTTGCCAGTTTTTGGAAGCTGAGGAGGAATTAAACAATGGGCTCTTATCTGAAATTTTGCTTTTGGCAGCTGGAGAAGAGAGTTAAACATGAGCAGGAGTCTTTATCTAGAAGTAAATGCAAACCACCCAATTTCAGGTGGTCCTATGAACCTAGCTTCCTGACACTGCAATCCTATGCACCCTTGGAGCTAATGTTTATTGAACTAAGTAGGACTGACTTCTGAATAAACATGCTTTGACTTAAGCTGCACATCTTTAAGTCACGTACAACTGAAATATTTTTAAAGCACCCACCTTAGTATTAAGTGATTTGCATAAAAATTCCCCAGAGCCCTTCAGTGGAGGTGAACTGTAGAAAAAAATGGTTCATTAAAAAAACACGATGATGATAGTTGACTTGTCTTGAGTGTCTGCAAAGAGCTGACCTATGAAAGCCAATTATGGTTTGAAACCATAATTATTTAGAAATGTTTTCTGAGGCTCTTTATTCTGTTGTGGCACGGATGCAGTGTGGGAAACATCTTGCTCATTATACTGTGACAAATTTCTTATCCCCTGCAAACAGCTTGAAGGCTTGGGAGCCCTCAGTTACTTTGCTTAACTCAATCAGTGCCAAGGCTTATTTGGGTCAAGATGTTTAAACATTTACCCAGTGTGTAATCAACGTCCCTGGTCAACAGCCAGGGATGATGGAAGTTCTAGTCCAACAACCTCTGGAGGGCACAATGTTAACTACTCTACTTGAGATTACTGCATTGCAGGGGGTTGGACTAGATGACCCTAGGAGTACCTTCCAACTCTGATTCTATGATACTCCTGCATTATCCTGTGTTGTTCATTCACAAATCCAGCTGCAGGTCACCAAATGGATTGCATTTCAGTGTTACATTAAATTTTAGTAATAATAAAAATAAATGTTTTTGTTGCTACTTGGCAGGTGTTGAGGTGCCATCCAAAGATTCTGTGCCAAAGAAAAGGCCAATATATGAAGACAAAAAGAAAAAGAAGCAACAGCAGCAGGAAAACAAAGAAGGTAAGGATCTTGTTTCTGCAGTACTTTTAAAAATAAAGATCAAAAAAGTCAAACATAATGTCAGCCCTTTCTGTCTACTGTGTTTTGAAACACCCTCCCCTGTATGATATCACAGAGAAAACTGGTATTCCTGTGTATCTTTGGGGCTGCATATTTAAAAGCCAGTGGAATTCTTGACTGACTTTTTAAAAAAGAATTTGTATCAAGAACCCTGAATTTTCTCTAATCAGACTTTGTTAACAAGACTTTATAGACTGAATTCCCCAAAACTTCATGTTAGACTGGCAGTGATTGGTTCTTTTCTCAGTATTGTATACACTGAAGACTGGAAGGAATTGTATGCTAGTAAGAGTCAAGAGGTCTTTAATTACAGTGTATTTATTTTGAGAGAGAGAGAGATGAATTTTGCAGGATCAGTAATGTTCTTACGGTTGCAGTAGCTTTGTTCTGGGCAAATAAAATGCATCTTTGTGGTTGGCCTTCTTATTACAGCAAAGCTGTAGTAATTTTCTCTTGCAATTTTAGAAATTATAGAGTTGACTTCCCAAACTGAAGAAGCTGTAGAACCAGTTACACCAGTAAAAGAAGAGATCATTCTTCCAGCAAATCCAGGTCAGTATTAAATCGGGTATTCCATGTTGCTTTTATCTAAAGCAGTAATTCCCAAACTTTCCCCTTGCTCACAAACCAGTTGAAAATTGCTGAGAGTTGTAGCAAACCACTTAATCATTCCCCCTGCCCCCATGTTGTAGAAATTGTAAAGCACTGAGCTAGAGGCCACATGATTTAAATTTAAATTTTATTTATTTATTTAGAGCATTTGAACCTCACATTTCAGCCAAAACAGCTCTCTTGAGTTGCTTACATACTACTACCGGTAATTAAAACAAAAGAGTCCCTGCCTTCAGGCTTACAGTCAAAAAAGCACAGCAGGCAAGATAAATGGGACAGGTAGGGGAGAGGAATAAAGCAAGCTCATTCGCCAATTCTTAAATAGTAGCTCTTACAGTGACCAGCTGCCATAGAAACAGCTCAGAGGCAGAGAGTTGCCTGATGGAACTGGTGTTTTGGCTGATGGAATGAGCCCTGTGTGCCATCTCTCACTGAGGCAGCATGATGAAATGATGCTACCAAGCGACAGTAGGCCCATAGAATTAAAATCACAATACAATAAAACATTTAATTTTAAAAAACCAACAACGAATATACAATTAGATATCAATATAAATATTTAATGTGGCATATGTGCCATCTCTTCAACCACAAATCCACAGGCAGGCTGTGTCGCCACACACCACCTGAATGAAGCTTATGGGCCTTTGGTGGTACCCAGACCGCAGTTTGAGAATCCTTGATCCTAAAGCATAGCATTTTCTTTAGCCTAATGTGAGGCCAGTTAAACTAGCTTTGGGAGTCATCTTTGAGGGTCAGGGGCGTCATCTGGGCCACACCCTCAATATTCCACAGTGACATGCTCACGTCACACATGCAAGCTGCATGTCATGCATGTGACACATTAGCACGTTGTGTGGCGTGTGCTGGCCCCCTAAATCATGGGGGTCAAGTTGGCATGCCTGTTGAGGCTACTCAGTGTTTATTTTAAGCCAGTGACAAACATCTGGCTAATTCAAACTGTCCAGCCCATACCTCCTCGTCTTGATACATTATCCTGAAATAATAATAAAACCTATTATGAAACTTTTTAGTTTCAGAAGAAAGGGAGGAAGAGGAGCCTGAAGATACAGGATTAGATGACTGGGAAGCCATGGTCAGCGATGAAGAGAGAGAGAAGGGTAAGTGTCTTTTGAAAAAGCAATGGACCACCACCTCTGCTTCTTTTTGTTCAAAGCATAGCACTTCTCACAGAGTTGAAATGAGTGGATAAACATTGCACAATATGTACAAAACCATACTTCAGCTTGACTAAGTCCTTTAAACTGTTGTGTGATCTACTTGGTTATTGGGTTTACAGGGTTTTCTGTAGTGCCGCACATGCTAAAAGCATGAAGTGTGTGGTCCTATCAGTCAGCTGATAAAATAAGTTTGAAACCAACCTTCCTTGTTTGTTTAAATGAACTCACTTAGCAGTATGACTGTGGACAAGGAGGACTTTGGGGACATGTTGGGTCAAAAGCTTACCATGTTTCTGTTTTGAACAAGAAATTCTTCAGTATAATTAAATTTATAAAGTCAATAATGGGGTAAGCCACAGCTTCGCTTTTTGAAACACCTATACCTCCCTTATTGATTTTGGTGGTCAAGGGAAATAGGACTGCAATTCAGCACAGGTCTGTCTGTGTTTGTATTGTAATATGTGGAACTGCAGTTCTGTACACAGGTAGCTGTATCAGAATAGAGCCCAGGCGGAAGTAGCCTTTTAAAATTCGCATCTCCTGTTGTCAGAGAGAAAAACTGTCCGCATTGAAGTCAAGGAGCAAAATGATGTGGACGACGATGGAGATGGAGACGGCGATGACGAAGAAGATGAGAGTGAAGACTATGAAGATGGAGAAAGTGAAGGAAGTGAAGGTGAAGAAGATGAGAAGACTTCAGATGAAAGGGAATTGGAGCCTCAAGCTGCTGGAAAACAATCTGCAGAGAAAAAGCTAAGTAAAGAACTAAGCTCTGATTCAGAAGATGATTCGGATGATGATCGCACTAAAGAAGAACGTTCCTATGATAAAGCTAAACGGCGAATTGAGGTATTTGGTCACAACCTTTCTCATGTAGTTAATACAATTCATTCTGAATAAAAGATGCTCTCTTTATTGCGCGCTCTCTCTCTCCCCCCCCCTCTCTTGCTTACTTCAGTGTTCCTTTGAAGCCTTTTCCATACCTTTGCTTCTTTGGTGAGGATACCCAGTCTTACACAAATTGTTAAGGAGAAGGAAATGTTTACTGCTGAAAGCAAATGTCAAAATTGTGGAACTTTATAGCTTCTATTGAGTTTCCAGGGTGCACCTTTGCCCAGATAAATTGCACTTGTTTATCATGTATTTTTTTGGAATAGGCTTCATTAAGTTGTCCAAGATGTAATCTTCCTCAAGTCTGTGGCCACATTGGCCAGAGACCATGGGACAGGCTACATGTAGCTACTTTGCTTCTATAACATTGTTGTAGTCGTTCAGTCGTGTCCGACTCTTCGTGACGCCATGGACCAGAGCACGCCAGGCACGCCTATCTTTCACTGCCTCCCGCAGTTTGGCCAAACTCATGCTAGTCGCTTCAAAAACACTGCCCAACCATTTCATCCTCTGTCGTCCCCTTCTCCTTGTGCCCTCCATCTTTCCCAACATCAGGGTCTTTTCTAGGGAGTCTTCTCTTCTCATGAGGTGGCCAAAGTATAACATTAGACAGGGTCAAATTACCCAGTTGTGTATATGGCCATATGTGTATATGTAAATAAAACCAGGTGTCCCAGCAAAACCAAGGCTGCTGTTAAGAGCTTCTATTGGGAACTGGAAAAAGCAGATTTCCATGTTTTTTTTCACCATGATCATGAGGATTCTGAGTTTCAGCCTAGGACTACTGCCTTTTGGTGTAGATCTCCTGTAATCAGGTAAACTGTAAATGTCTGCTTAATGTGCTAACTATTTAGCTGGAAACAGTGTTTAATGCTTTTTTCTCTGTTTACAATTATATATTTGTGTTAGGGGTAGGGACTCTTTGGCATAATTTTGAACACTCAAAATTGAGTTGCTTTCCTGTTTAACTGTCTTCATTTCTTTTTTCTTTTGACTTTAGCTCACATTGTTTGTTCTTAATTCTAGAAACGTCGTATTGAAAACAGTAAAAATACGAATACTGAGATACTACGAGCACCAGTTATTTGTGTTCTTGGACATGTAGATACAGGGAAGACTAAAATTCTAGATAAGGTAAGGCGCAGGCGGGTTTCACAAAATCGCAAGCTTTCTCTGCTAGTTAGCTAACAAGTGAATTGCCTGCTTCTACTTAAGCTGAAATTTTGTAGTAACTTGGGACCGCTTAAAATTGCTTGATGCAAAACTGTCACCCCCACCCTTTCAAAGCATATATTAATCAGCTCATCAAGGTTGTCATTCTTGCTCCCCCCAGTTATTCTGCTTTTTTTTCCTGCAGCTCCGCCATACCCATGTACAAGACAGCGAAGCAGGTGGCATCACTCAGCAGATTGGTGCAACTAATGTCCCCCTTGAGGCCATTAATGAACAAGCAAAGATGGTGAAGACTGTAAGTAAGATCTTTCTCAGAACTCTGTTGATGTGCTTTGAGAAGGAACTGTTGAATTATATTATTTCTAGCAACCTCTCCTCTGCTCCACATCTCTTGTTGGAAGCTGGTGCAGTTTGGGCTTGCGTTTGTCCTTTATTTAGAATGGACCCATTTTGACAAATACATTTATTGGCTGAATACATTTGCGACATCAGTGCATTAAAGTTGAGGTTCATGGTTGGCTACTTTGTTGCCCATCATTCTTGTGCGCTGGAGTTGCCTCCTATGTTAGTGGGGGCTTCTCAGATCCGTAGACATTTAGAAAGGCAGTAGGTTTCAGATACTATCTTGCCTCCTGTGCTCACATACTGTTGCGCCACAAGTCTAGCTAGAAAGCTCCTCTGGAGTCAAATGGGGGCAAGGCCTTGTCCTCATATGCCAGGCATGGCCAAATTTAGCCCTCCAGATGTTTTGGGACTACAACTTCCATCATCCCTAGCTAACAGGACCAGTGGTCAGAGATTATGGGAATTATAGTCCCAAAACAGCTGGAGGGCCAAGTTTGGCCATGTCTGTCCTATGCTATTTCCATTGCAACACCTTGCACTGAAAGCTGTTAGCCTCTGCTCTGGAAGAGGAGCTGCATCAAGTTAATGAAAACTTAGTGATGCAAGTTTTTTTTTTAAAAAAAGTACTGTGATTATGTAGATTGTGGATGGATTTCTTACATAGATTATGTAAGAAACCATGGCTAAAGTTCGAAATTATTGCTGAGGGTATATACACTATCAAAGCTTTGGTTTGCCTAAGTTTCAAGGTAGCCAATATTTCGTAATGTTAGTTTGACAGAGAGACGGTCAAGATTCCAGGAATGCTGATCATTGATACTCCAGGACATGAGTCTTTTAGGTAAGTTTGCAATATTTATATCTGGGAGTTTACCATATAATGTTTGAATACATCTATACAAGTAGAAATTAGTTAGATAATGTTCTGTGTGCCTTTCATTATTATTTCTAATAGTTTTGCCAAACACTTCTATATGATAGAATTTGCTGTAGAACAGATACCCATTCCTGGCAATTCTCTCTATCTTTTGCCCTTACTTATTGAGTGTACCTTTCCTCCTCAATGTTGCAGCAATCTCCGAAATCGAGGAAGCTCACTATGTGATATTGCGATTCTTGTAGTTGATATCATGCATGGTTTGGAGCCCCAGACCATTGAATCCATAAACCTGCTGAAGTCGAAAAAATGCCCATTTATTGTGGCACTCAACAAGGTAAGATGACTTTCACAGTTTTACTGATTCTGCCATAAGATCGTAAGAAGAGCCCTGCTAGATCAGTCGAAAGGCCTAGCTCAGGGGTCCCCAAACTAAGACCCAGGGGCCGGACGGTCTGGGAATCAGTGTGTTTTTACATGAGTAGAATATATGCTTTTATTTAAAATGCATCTCTGGGTTATTTGTGGCGCATAGGAATTCATTCATATTTTTTTTCAAAATATAGTCCGGCCCCCCACAAGGTCTGAGGGACAGTGGACCGGCCCCCTGCTGAAAAAGTTTGCTGACCCCTGGCCTAGCTAGTCCAACCTCTTACTTTCAACAGTGGCAAACTAGATGCCTCTGGGAAGTCCCCAGGCAGGACATGAATGCAATACAGTATACCTCTCCTTCTGCTGTTCCCCAGCAACTGTTGCTTAGACTTATGTTCAGGCATTGGACCTAATGGCCATTTCCAAATGCCTTTTTGGGTTTTTTGTGTATGTGTGTCTTTTACTATTTAAAAATATTTATGCCAATTGAGTGCTAAATGTTTGTTCTATCAAGGGACTCTCATTCAGGAGCAAATCCTTTTAAGTCTGCTTGCTTTGCAAGTTTATCCTTGAATTTCAGAAAGGGAAGAGCTTTCATTCTCATTTCACTCCTGTTGTGAAATAATGTTTTTGGGGGCAGAGGTCTCCCACCCTTCAAATCTTGCGGCTAGGATGCATAAGAACCTAGAGCTTATTGTGTAATGTTTTATTGTGTTTTTATGTATGTCAGAAGTCACTCTGGGGTCATATGACTCCTCTAGATACTTCATAAATGTTTATTTTGTCTCTTATTTTTATCTGTAAGTCACCTTGATTCCCTGGCAGGGAAAAAGGCATATAAATAATAATGACATTTGCTTGTAGATTCCCTACAGTTGCTGTTGACTTGCATGGCTCCTACTGAGTAGCATAACATTCAATCAATCACAGAGATGTTTCTGATTCTGTCTGGTTCTGATTCTGATCTGATTTTCAAGATCGATAGGTTATATGACTGGAAAAAGAGTCCCGACACCGATGTAGCTGCCACTTTGAAGAAGCAGAAAAAAAACACAAAGGACGAATTTGAGGAACGTGCAAAAGCTATCATAGTGGAGTTTGCACAGCAGGTCAGCTGAATTACTATCATTGCTTCTGTTGGTATTTAAAATGCATTTTTGTAGTGGGGAGGCAAGCAAAGGCTCCCAATTTTTTGCCGCCTTATTAGCCAACCAAAAATGTATTGACTCTTCCGAGACCATCTGTTGTGCCTCCCAAATGTCGCATGAGGTTAGCAGAATATCATCTTCTCTTTTTTCCAGCTCCATGCTTGGAGCTGGAGCAAGGGATTCTCCTCCAAGCTTCTTTTTGGAGATGAGAAACTGAAGCATGTGCTTTTACACTGGCACCTGCTGGAGGGTACCTATTGGGTGCAGAGGGAAGTCCACATTTCTTACCCTCTTGTCTCCAGGAGGAGAAGGTGGTTTATTGCCTTCTCTTCTTCTGCACCTGTGAGACACTTGGAGGAATTGTCTAGAGCGGAGACAAGCTGATATGCTTCTATCTCCCCACTCCTGCCCAGAGATAAAGGATTGTTATGGCTCTCCGTTTAAGCCTGGCAAGCACAGAGCCCAAATAAATCTTAGACTTTGGAGCTAGGGAGGGAGCAGGGCACCTCCCATATAGCTCCTGAGTTTGGAGGAAATATTGGATTCCTCCCTCTTGCCAAGGACTGGCTTTCCTCTCTCAAATTGGCAGCATCTGGTGGGTGGGGAGTGATGTTGTTTCACCCTGATTATATGTGGTTGGAGAAAAACATTGTAAGAAGATGAATTTCGAAAGGGGATTTGAAGAAAGAGAGGTAGCAACGTCATGTCATATGTGTTCTGGAAGCAGGTTCAGGGTATTTATATATAGATGCTACCTGGTGCTTATACTCTTTCTAATATAGTATAGTATTTATTTAAAATTTCTAATAGAAGTATATTTGTTCTAATAGTGTTCAGTTTTTTCCTGCCCTTTTAATTTATTTGTACCAGATTCCTATCACACCTTTCTATACTGACTATAGCTAAAGTAACTTCTTTGCCTCTTGCTCCTTCCCCTAATGCTATGCTTGTGGTTTTAGGGCCTGAATGCTGCCTTGTACTACGAAAATAAAGATCCCCGCACATTTGTCTCTCTGGTTCCTACGTCTGCTCACACTGGGGATGGCATGGGAAGTCTAATAGCTCTTCTTGTTGAATTGACGCAAAACATGTTAAACAAGAGACTGGCACACTGTGAAGAGCTGAGAGCCCAAGTTATGGAGGTAATTTGATATACATCTTTTGATCTGGATTGAAAGGAAACATTATTTTTGTTGCATGTGGGCAATAGATGAAACCCTCAGAGGCCTTTCATGCATCTGGCACAGGTGCCCATGTTGCACCCCTGCCACCAAATTTACATTTGGTCTCCTCCCTGCCTGAGCAGACAAAGGAGAGCTTTATGAGTGTATGAGTGTACACCTTGCAAAAGCCTTTCCTGTCAGGAGGGGGAAGGAAACAGACAGCAGGGAGAGAAGAGTGCTTCTGTGGGGTTGGAGAAGCAAAGCAGACAGAGTCAATGTAAGTTGGGAGTCTGAGATCTGGGGCAGCAGGGTGGGGAGTCGAGGCAGATTATTATTACTAATTTTTAGGAGAAAAGTTGTTTGACTCACTGTCATCTAAGGTGAGGTGAAAGGCAGGTTACTAAGAAAATCAACTAAGGAGGAAAATTCGAAAGATAAATTTTTGGAGCATGATGTGTGTGCCTGTGCAAGGCTTTCTGCTTGTGGCCTTTGGAGGGAAATGATTTGACTGTCTTCTGTCTCTTAGGTCAAAGCACTTCCTGGTATGGGTACCACAATAGATGTCATTTTGATTAATGGGCGCTTGAGAGAAGGAGATACCATTATAGTTCCTGGAGTAGAAGGTCCCATCGTAACGCAGATAAGAGGCCTTCTGTTACCTCCACCTATGAAAGAACTTCGAGTGAAGGTAGGCAAGCAGCATGTGGAAGCACACCCTCAAATTAACTACTGGTGCCTAACACTGTTCGGCAGAAATGCTTGGCAGTTCACGCTCTCCCTCACCTTTCTGGAAAATAATAAAAAATAACACTATTATTTTTTTCACAGAAATTGCCCTTTGCAGGATCCAGGACCATTGAAGGGAGGTGGAGCTTTTGTGTCCAATGGCTTCCTGTTGTTTTATCCATTTTTAGTCATGTGGTTTGCCAATGTACTGCTGTTAGCAAAAATAACACCCTTAAATTCTTAGGGCAGAATAAGGCATGCAAATTGAGAGTATATACACAACTGTTGTAATGCTGTAGGCCTTTTGAGCTTGTGATATGATATTTATATGAATATAAAATAGGTAATTTAATACGAAACCATTCTCATAGCAATACACTCCATATATTTTTGCTTTAATGGTCATATATATAAGTGCAGCATTGTAATATTTTTTTCTGCCAAGGCCACAACTTAAAGCTTTTTTCGGGCCTTGAGCTTTTGAAGCTATGATCCACAAATCTGAAGCTGGAAATAATATCTGAGATATAAGCTATACATAGCTACATTGTACATCTTTATGTCTCCTTAGAATCAGTATGAAAAACACAAAGAAGTCATTGCTGCTCAAGGAGTGAAGATTCTTGGAAAGGACTTGGAGAAAACACTGGCTGGTTTACCCCTGCTTGTAGCCTACAAAGACGATGAAATTCCAGTTCTTAAGGTTAGGCATACATGATCTCCCTCAGAATGGAAATAGCTAGGAAACCTTTGTGAATAACACTCATTAGGCTGCATGAGGGCTATGCTGCTTAGTTTCATCATCAGAATAACAACTTTTTCAAGGGGAGAAGTTAGACTTTTATTTCCAGGTAGAAGAAAGCATACCTCTTTGATTCAAGGAGTAAAAGTAAAATAAACCAGTAATAGGGAAAATCCGGACAGAAAAGTTGTTGAGCCAGCTTTAGTTTATGAACATGCGGGCAGGATCATGCCTTATGAGAAGTAATGGTTGTTCTTAATAGACGGATTACCTGTGTTTTGAAAAGCAGATTGCTGTAAGGTACATGCTGCTCCATCTTCTGGGTAAGCTATTAACTATTCAGGTTCTACGTAGAATTAAAAAACTTGTATACCTCAGATGTGATTCTGCATCCTTTAGAATTGTACAAGAATTAAACTGGAATCCGTGCTGAACTTGTAAGGTATTGCAGCATGCTCTTGCAGGCCATGAACATGCTGCGTGTTTAAAATTATCTGCTTTCAAACTCACCAAAGCTACTTGAATTCATTTATTGTACTTCTGGAGTTTCCCCAGCTGTTTCTGACCATCTGTTCTTTCCTGGGACACAGTGATAGCTACTAAGTGTGGGCAGTGAACTGTCTGCTCCAGAGATTGAGATCGTCTGTCACTTTAAAGCATGAAAAAAGCTTTAACTTCCAGTGCTGTGATCCACAGATCTGAAACTATAAATCATGTCTGAGATATAAGCATCATGCCGCATAGGGCTGATGAAGATATTGGGATTCTACTTGTACTGTTCAGATGAGCTCTGAAACTTGACACGCTATAAGATAAGCAAGATCTCTTAAGATGTGCTCTTTTTGTTTACATTAAAAGGATGAATTAGTACATGAATTGAAACAAACACTGAATGCCATAAAGTTAGAAGAGAAAGGTGTTTATGTGCAGGCATCTACTCTGGGTTCTTTGGAAGCCTTACTTGAATTTCTGAAAACATCAGAAGTGCCAGTAAGTATCTAATTTTCCACTTTACATTCATAAATTGCTGTGCTCTGAATTGGAGCATATTACGAAATTGAAAACACTGATTAATCAGACTGCTTTTCCTCCCATTTCCTGACAGTATGCTGGAATTAATATAGGCCCTGTCCATAGAAAGGATGTTATGAAGGCATCGGTTATGTTGGAACACGATCCTCAGTATGTAGCTTTTTAAAATATACATTACTGTTACTATTTGTATAATCAAATTCCTGTCCTCTTCCTCATCAACCTTATATTTTGTCTCCTAGGTATGCAGTAATCTTGGCATTTGATGTGAGGATTGAACGAGATGCTCAGGAAATGGCTGATAGTTTAGGAGTTAGAATCTTTAGTGCAGAAATTATTTATCACTTATTTGATGCTTTCACAAAGTATAGACAAGACTATAAAAAACAGAAGCAAGAAGAATTCAAGTAAGTAGCATTCTTGTGCTTATTTTTTGCTCTGTTGCAAGATGTACGTGAAGATTATTTGAAGGGCTTGTTATTATCTGAAACTGAAGAATTTTAAGTCATTTTCTGAGCTACTTTTTTTTTAAAGCCAGGGACCAACTGTATATTGGACAGGATTCAAAGAACTATGCATGGAGTTTCTGTACACCTACTAGTGCTTAGAAAGGAGCAGTTTGGTATGTTGTAAGGAACTGCAGCTGGCAAAAAAGGGAGGAAAACCACCAGGGAGGTCTGACAATGATATAAGTACTTGAACATATACATTAAGTTATTAAGATATCTAATGCAAGAAAAATAAAAATTCTGAACCGTAAGAAAGAAATAGCAGTTTACCCTGGGTGTTTTGAACTTTTCCATGTATAAGACGAGCTTTTTTACTGTCAAAAACAGGGGTCGTCTTATACACGGATAGTGCTGGGGGGGGGGAGTGATTGGTAGCAGCTGCGATCAGGAGCATGTCAGCAGTGATTTTGTGGGTGATTGGTGGCTGCATAAAGTGCTGCTTTGGATTGGGTGGTGCGGCAGAAATTTGGTGGGTGATTGGTTGCTGCTGCAAGTGTTGCTCTGGATTTGCTGCTGCTTTGGCAATTGGGCGTGCATTTCCTGTCTGCGGTTTGTGATCGGGCAGAGGCATGTTGAGTACGGCAACACGAGCAATTGTCATCTTTTGTAATTTGGGTTAGTGGTTTTTGGCATTTCCCCCCCACCGAGAAAAGCTCAACATCTCCGGGCCATCACCCCCCATTTTCTTAAATTTGAGTCCCCCAAAATTGGGGGCGTCTTATACATAGGGGCGTTATACATGGAAAAATACGGTAAATAAATTTTAGACTGAACAATATTAAGAGATTAATAAGTACAAATGTGTAAGAACTGCAGATTGTTTACCTACAACATATTACATATGCTAAGAGCAGATGAAGACATAGCCGATCAGCCTTTTCTTCTTCAGCAGCTTAGAAAAAAGTAGTTTTGTGTAAAGGGAAAATATAAAGGCTTGTGCAACAGATCCGTGTATCCAGATGTAGGAAATACTAAAATATTTTTGCAGGATTCCTGCATGAAAGGTACATGCTTCCTTTTAAAAGAATGCACAAGTCTGAACTTCCTCAGTGTATTCCAGAGCTGCTAATTACCTTTTCCCAAGGTTGAAACATTTTTTTGGCAATTTTTCTTCACCTACTTAAGGGTGAATTGCCCTTTTGAGCTCTGCCATTGTTGCCCAATCATGCCTTGTAATTTATATGCCCTGGTTTATCACGTATGATGAATCTGTGTCAGTTACAGGTGGGTAGCCGTGTTGGTCTGCCATAGTCAAAACAAAATCGAAAATTCTTTCTAGTAGCACCTTAGAGACCAACTGAGTTTGTTCCTGGTATGAGCTTTCGTGTGTCAGAATTTTTTTGCTGGCTCACTCAGCTGCGTGAGGGACCAATTACAGCTAGCTGCTATGTGTTGTAACTTAGGCTACCACTAGCACCAGGTGCTGCCCACATACTCCTAAAACTATTATTGTTCACTCACCTGCCACAATCCAGGTCTTGTTGATCATTAAAAAAGATACCTGCTCATGACTAGCTATACCATGACAAAGATGCACATCCCACTGAAAACAATAAGAGTACTGATACACTTTACTGAGATGTGCATTGGTTGTGAAATTGGATCCACTTCCCAGTCCAGCAAACAGTATACACATAGACTCCTGCTGGATAGCTCAGTTGGTTAGAGCATGGTGCTGATAACTCCAAGGTTTCATGTTTGATCCCTATGGGATGGCTGCATATTCCTGCATTGCAGGGGGATGGACTAGATGACCCTCAGGAACTCTTCTAACTCCATGAGTCTGTGATCTATGTATGGAGCTTTTTCATAATCGAAATAAATTTTGAAGCAAGGGCTGATTTGTAGAATGACTAACCATAGTGGGTGGCTGTATGCAATCATTTGGCACACAGAAGATGGCAAGATTCTCCTTTGCAAAAGATTACAGGTAACCCATACAGTTGAACAACGTAAGATACCTCGTTGTTTAGTACCCTGCTAAGGATTCTTGCATATACCAGGTGCAGATATGTGTAGAATGGATGCTT
Organism: Lacerta agilis; assembly: GCF_009819535.1. Taxonomy (NCBI): domain Eukaryota; kingdom Metazoa; phylum Chordata; class Lepidosauria; order Squamata; family Lacertidae; genus Lacerta; species Lacerta agilis. The sequence continues at coordinate 72,115,450 of NC_046315.1, forward strand.
TATGGGCTAATAAGAACAGCTTACCATGTTTTTACATGTACATCACGGCTACTACTTTAAAAACCTATCTGTATCTATGTTTTACTTGTCTTTACCAAAACCTGTTAGTTCTGGGAACCGAACTAGACATGACATTAGGAGAGGGTGTTCCTCTTAGTGAAAGTTACTCCAAGTTAGGCACTGCTAAAATAATACGGGTATTTCAACGTGCATGTGTAGAAGTGATTTTCAGGTCAAGTGTTGAACAATTGTTTTTTCCCCCCATAGGCATATAGCAGTATTCCCTTGTAAGATGAAAATACTTCCTCAGTTTATTTTTAATTCTCGAGATCCTATAGTGATGGGAGTCATTGTGGAAGCGGGTCAGGTAAAACAAGGAACGCCCATGTGTGTACCTAGCAAAAATGTGAGTATTTCTATTTTCTTAAACTGAATCCTAACTAATGGCAAGCTGTGTACTGGCCAGAGTCAGGATATTTGCTCTCTTTACTCTGCCTCTCTCTTAATATTAGTATAGTCTTAACTTACCATATGGAATAACTATAAAGCAGGAATGGGTAATCTGTCCCTCCAAATGTTATTGCACTAACGACACCCATCAGCCCCAGCCAGCGTGATCAGTACATTTCCCATTTCTGCCAGGAGCAAGTGTTGTGCATAATAACCTTCCAATGTTAACAGTAGAGAAAACAAACAGCAAGTAGTGCAGTGAATGTAGTAGGCTAGACTAAAGTGCAAGTTTGGGCTGCGTAACAAATGTTTCCTTCCCTGGATCTAACTTAGCCTTGCAGTTGTGAATCTTAAATTTGACAAGACCTAAATATTTTCTGAAATAATTAAATGCATGAGTAATGGTGGAGCCAATTCAAATACAGACTTAAAAACTTGCCTAATTGAAAACTGACCACCTATTGACTAAAATGTTTTCAGCCCAGACCGCTTTGCCAGTGGTGATGGGTGTTTCGCAGTGTCTGAGGTCCACAGATTACCCAACTGTGTTTTAAATAATAATCAGTATTACATCATAAAATAGCGTTTTTTATGCACAATGGAGAAAACTTGTATGTAGCAGTGTAGAATTTTATGTCTTAAATAGAGTCATAGCTGTAGTAGCCTTAAACAACTTAGGAGCTGTGTTCTTGAACTTGCATTGTGGTATAAATGCAGATTATAGGGCAGGATTCACTTGACAAGCCCAGGCAGCAGAAGCCCCAAACATAGAATGTGTGCAAAAGGGGGTTTCTGCCCCTCTTCTCCCCCTGGTGCCCTCTGAAATTGGCTCATAGCGAACTACAGGTATGTTCCAACAGGCAAGCGAAAATGCCTGCACATATAGAACATAAATCATAAGCCACGTTGAATTCCACCCATGTACTCCTCGAACCAAGGCCTGGTAGGTGTAGCAGGCCACAAGGTGACTCAAACCTGGGAGGAGGGCCCCTTGCTGAGGAAACCGATTAATACTGGTGTGAGTAGGAACCTCTGTACAGGCTTCTCCATTATTATCTTGTCTCCTTGTGTTCTTGAACTTGCATTGTGGTATAAATGCAGATTATAGGGCAGGATTCACTTGACAAGCCCAGGCAGCAGAAGCCTTAGTTCTGGAGGGTAATGTAAGAATCCATATTGTAATCTTCCATTGTAGCATCTCATTCATATTATGCTAGATGAGCCAATAGAACATTGGCATATTGGTTTGTATTGATTGCATATAGATTTCTAGCAGCAGTTAAGTTTATTTATTATGTCTGCTCTAATCCTCCTAGCTGTGTGTTTCTATAAATTAGTTGGGTTGCTAATAAAAAATGAGAGCTCTAAAATGTCCTGTGTTTCTGTTGCAGTTCATTGATATTGGAATAGTTACAAGTATTGAAATAAATCACAAACAAGTGGATGTTGCAAAAAAAGGTCAAGAAGTCTGCGTGAAAATAGAACCTATTCCTGGTGAAGCACCTAAAATGTTTGGGCGCCATTTTGAAGCAACAGATATACTTGTCAGCAAGGTAGGTGCTTATGTTGTGGGTGGGATGGGCTTGCATTCTTTGAAAGACTCTGTCGCATGTTGTAGACATCAAGGAGCAACCCTGTGGATGCATTTAGCAGCTTCTGGTGGTGCACCAGCTGCTCCCTTTCCTGAAAAGGAATGAGCTAGCCATGGTAAATCATGCTTCAGTGCACTCTTTTATTATGCTGTTAACAATTGACTTTTTTCTTTTGAGTGTTGTCCTTGTAAGCATGTTTAGCTGCATGGACATGCAGAATGAGCACACAGGTTTGTACCAGTGACATGCACTCCAAAGTGCTTATTTACGGCATTCTCAGTATGGCTAAACAGATTAGAGAATCAAGCCAACAATTAATCCACCTGCAGAGTTTTACACTGATGAAATTGTTATAGAAGTTTAGAGGTGGGTAACGAGAGTTGCAGTGCAGCATTATCTAGAGGGCTAGAGCTTCCATACCTTTACATCCTTCCATCAGAAGTTATGGTGATCTTAGGATACCCTCTGCTTTGGCAGTGGCAAAGCTGTCCTGGGACAGATTCTCTGTCTCTTCTGTTTTGAGTTAGCTGCTTGTCAGCCTCTTATGTAATTCTGAATATTACGAGTTTCAAATTGTTAGCTGTCTTGTGGAAGACTGATTTTTATTAATATGATTTGTTATCCGCTGTTTTAGAATAAACAAATATTTTCATGATGAGATTTGTATTTATTAAATATTGATGGTAAACCATTGATTGTATTGAGCATATATGCTACTGTAGATATATGCAGCATAGTTTATTCTTGCTTGTATGTTCTGTCCAGAAAGATGTAGTTAGTTGCACAAAACATCTCATTTATGTGCTACCAGGACTTACCTGACTTTAGGTAGCTCACATATGATACATTTGAAGGACCAGGCATGTCTTTTGAGTACTAAAAGTGGTTTGCTCAAATCTGCCTAGTTAATTTACACTTGACATGTGTGAGAGGGAAAAACATGCATGAAAACCTTTCTTGAAGCTGCTTGTTCATTTGTGTTATCACAATGTGTATTTTGTATTTTATCTGCAGATTAGTCGTCAGTCCATTGATGCCCTGAAAAACTGGTTCAGAGATGAAATGCAGAAGTCTGACTGGCAGCTTATTGTGGAGCTAAAGAAAGTATTTGAAATCATATGAAGTTCTTTTAAGCAATGGGCAAGCTAGCATAAACCCACAATTCCTATTACAAAAATCACCAACAGCAGATTATAATGAATGTGCTGTTGATTAACATCTGGGGGGAAATAGGTGGATAAAATGTTTTCCATGAGAAACCAAGTAACTTTCACTGGTTTGACAGTGGTCAATTTACATGTCCCTGTGGCTCCAATGTGCCTGTGCCCCCCACTGTCCTCCCCTTTATACTGGCTACTGTTTTAAAGTTTGCCCTTCCCAGATCTCTCATCTGAAATAAAAAAAATTAATTTTTTATGACAGAACTCAACTTTCACTTTTATACTTGGTAAGATCAGTGCTGCAGTATTTGATTGACAAAATTCCTGCAGAGGTTGTGATTCTTGGATTTTTTGATGTAAGAATTGTTTATTTATGCATACCTCTTTTTGCCCCTTGATTTTTCAACATTCTTTCTGCTTTGTGCCTATAGGAATTTTTTAAGGTAGAAAAATTAGGTAATTGGGTATCTGTGTTTGCTTTGTGTGAAACAATGATGTAAAGCATAGTTGGCTGCC